>NW_028274814.1:45277703-45933095 GCF_037043125.1 Eumetopias jubatus | reverse complement strand
AGTAACGCCTTAATATCAGTAGTGTTTCTCAGGGTCAAGGGCTCTTTGACAATTCAGTTTACCCTTGGAGGTCTCCACAGGGAGACCTTAGAATTTGCTACACATAATAATTTAGTTCTTAAATACTAAAAGCCTTTAGTTAAACTTTGACAAATACAACACAGAATCACAGGGAAGTTGTTCTTTGGGGATTTTTTTCTTTTTGAGAATTCTTGTAATTCCCCAATTTCCTGAATATCAGTGTTTTAAACATAAGAGCAAATTCATTAATTCAATAAATATGTATGAGATTTTTTTAAAGATTTTTTTTAAAGATTTTATTTATTCATTTGAGACACAGATACAGAGAGAGAGAGAGAGAGCATGAGCAGTGGGAGAGGCATTGGGAGAGGGAGAAGCAGACTCCCCGCTGAGTCAGGAGCCCGATGTGGGGCTCGATCCCAGGACCCTGGGATCATGACCTGAGCTGAAGGCAGATGCTTAACCATCTGAACCACCCTGCTGCCCCTTAAAGATTTTATTTATTTCTTCATGAGAGACAGAGAGAGAGAGAGAGAGAGAGAGGCAGAGGGAGAAGCAGGCTCCCAAGGAGAAGGGAGCCCGATGCGGGACCCGATTCCAGGACTCCGGGATCATGACCTGAGCTGAAGGCAGACGCTTAACCATCTGAGCCACCCAGGCGCCCAGTGAGATTTTTTTTTTTTTTTTTGCACCTAAGCACTGTAGTCTCTCTAAGAGCAATGGTTCTCAAACTTCAGGAGGCACAAGAATTACAGACTCCTGTAAGACAGATTCTTGGGTCCCACTCCCAGAGATTCTGATTGACTAGTCTGAGGTTAACACCAAGCCCAGGATTTCGATTTCTAACAAGCTCTCAGGGGATGCTGATGTTGCCAGAAAGGACTATACTTTGAATAACATGGCATTAGGTTATAGTAACAAACCAGGCCTTGAAGGAGTTATTATTCCAAACACAAATACGTATAACTAAAATGCAGGGACCACTGCTGTGGGAAGATTTAGACACAGAAGGGAAATACTTAATTCACTGGGAGAAGGGGACTGTGGAAGATGACATGTGATCCGTGTCTTAAAAGATAACTAAGGGGGGAGAAAACTTAAAAAAAAAAAAAAAAAGACAACTGAGAATGAACCAAAGAAAGGGGGGCAAAGCAGTCAGGAAAGAGGGGATTGTTTGGGTAGAGCAATTTGCCAAAGCTCAGAGCCGACTTGAGAGGTAGGAAGAGAGTGCGCTTCCTTAGACAACACTGAAGCAGAGGGATGGTGGGGCTGAATTGAAAGCAGATCACTCCAGGGGCTGCGTGGCTCAGTTGGTTGACTGTCTGCCTTCAGCTCAGGTCATGATCCCGGCATGAAGCCTCGGGCTCGCATCAGGTCAGGCTTGCATCAGGCTCGTGTGTGTGGGCTCCCTGCTCAGCGGGGAGTCCGCTTCTTCCTCTCCTTCTGCCCCTCCCCCAGCTTGTGTGCTCTCTTGCTCTAATAAATAAAATCTAAAGAAAGAAAGAAAGAAAGATCACTCTGGTACACAGTTGGTTCAGTCTGTGGAAGGCTTACTGGAAGTGTCCAGAGGTCTGGGCAAGAGATGGTACCTGACCGAGGACCGAGGGAGTGGTGGTCAACATTCAGATGGCAGCCTGGAGAAGTGTTGGAAAGTAAGATTATTGTGACAGAGCTGACTAGAAGTTTGGATGGTGGAAAAAGGGATCAATGATGTCTCACATATTTTGTTGGGTGGATTTTTTACTGAACTTCAAAACTTCTGCTCATGGTAAAGTCACTGATGAACAAAGAGTGGCCATGAATAAATTATTTGAACTGGATGACGGATACATTAGAAGGGTTTAGCATATTGACCAGTATGTCAAGTGTGAAGATTTTTATAAGTTTCTTTTAGGGGAAAAATGTGTGGTTTTGCTATTGTAGCTATAACAGGCAAAGTAAGTGGAGAATATGCTTTTGTAATTCCATTTGTAATCTCTATCAGAGCAGCTTTGATGGCTGTGTCATTCATCTGGATAACACAGGTAAATTGAGAGTAATCTATTTCCCAGAGGGGCCAGAAAGATTAGAAGAGCTTCAGGCTCACTGAATTTAGTTTAGCGGACTTGAGGCAAAGAGCATTGCTGCTTTTTAAAGATTATTTTGTATATTACATTTGAAATGCAATTTAATATTTAAATGTAAGGAAATGGCTCCTACGCTGTATTTGCTTACAAAGACCTAGGTCTCATTTAAACCCATTCCTTCATCAACAAATAATGATCAAATATCTACTGTCTTCTAGTGCCTTTCCAGACAGTTTTTAAACAAAGACATGCTAAAGAATCACCTGGAGAACCTTTTTTTAAAAAAGATTTTATTTATTTATTTACTTGAGAGGGAGAAAGAGCACAGGGCTTGGGGGGGGGGGCGAAGCAGAGGGAGAGGGACAAGCGGACTCCACACTCAGTGCAGAGCGGACCTGGGGCTCAATCCCACCACCCTGAGATCATGACCTCGAGCCCAAATCAAGAGTTGGACACTCAACCGACTGAGCACCAGGTGCTCCACCTGTAGAACTTTTATTTTTTATTTATTTTTAATTTTTTAAAAAAGATTATATTTATTTATTTGAGGTAGAGTGAGAGAGAGAGGGAGCGAGAGAGTGAGAGAGAACAGAAGCAGGGCGAGTAGCAGGCAGAGGGAGAAGCAGTCTACCCGCTGAGCATGGAGCCTCAGGCAGGGCTGGATCCCAAACCTCTGGGACCATGACCTGAGTTAAAAGCAGATGCTTAACTGACTGAGCCACTCAGGCGCCCCTGGAGAAGTTTTTAAACAGATCCTCAGTCACCCCCACCAGAGATTACTATTCAGTAGTTCTGTGGTAAAGCCCACCCATTTATGTCCCGAACAAGCTCACAGGTGATGCTGATGATGGCGGCCAATGGTCCACACTCTTCTAGGGGTAGGGATACTACACTGAACAAAACTGGCAAAAATGAAAATAATTGCCCTCACATACCTTACACACACACACACACACACACGATTTTTATTTGTTAAGTTTTTATTCTTTATTTCAGTAAACTCTACACCCAACATGGGGCTTGAACTCACAACCCCGAGATCAAGAGTCACACTCTCTGATGACTGAGCCAGACAAAGCCCCATCACATAGCTTATATTTTAACAATTCCTTTAAAGTTTATTTATTTTAGTAATCTCTACGTAGACCCAACATGGGGCTCAAACTCACGACCCTGAGATCAAGAGTCACACACGCTTCCCACTGAGCCCGCCAGGCACCCCTCAGCTTATGTTTTGGTTGTAGGGAAATAGAAGCTGACAGACAGATGATAGAAATATAGATAGATGAGAGATAATATATATTGTGCAAGACGGTGACAAGAGTTGTAAAGAAAAATCAAGAGGAAAAGGATAGGGAGTGGGAGACATTATTGAGAAGGTAATATTAAAGATGGAAAGGAGGGCGCCTGGGTGGCTCAGTCGTTAAGTGTCTGCCTTCGGCTCAGGTCATGATCCCAGGGTCCTGGGATCGAGCCCCGCATCAGGCTCCCTGCTCATAGGAGAGCCTGCTTCTCCCTCTGCCTCTGCCCCTCCCCCGCTCGTGCTGGCTCTCTCAAGGGCTCTCTCTCTCTCACGGGATCTCTCATGCTCGCTTTCTCTCTCAAATAAATAAATAAAACCTTAAAAAAAAATAAAGGTGTAAAGGAGGTGAGAGATCAACCCGGATATATTTCTGGGGGAGAAGAGATCAGCGAGAGATAAGAGTGATAGCAAAAGCCCTGATTCAGGAGATTTTCTGGCTTGTTCCAAGATCGGCAAGAAGGCAGTTTTATGAGGGTGGAGGAGAACACAAGGTGACAGCTTGGAGGTTAAGTACAAGGCCACAAAAGGGTTCAGGTAATCCAGAACTTCGTCTTGTTACTCTAAATGTGAGAACACCGAAAGACGATTTTGAGCTAAGGAATAGTTTGATAGGACTTGTCTTCACAAAAATTCCTCTGGCCAGTACTTTAAGACTAGATTATAGGAAGGCTAGGGTGCAAACAGGGAGACCCGTTTGGGAGGCTATTGGAATAATCCAAGGGATAGATAGATGGTGATGTGGAAAGAGTGGTAATCTTGGAGATGTCAGCAAAGGTCGAGTGCAGCTTGGGTTGGCACACTTACCAGAGGTCACAGGTAATCTCAAGCCCCCAGCTCTCCTGTGACGCAGGCAATAATAAAATATATGAATGTTCTTTAAAAGAAAGAACCATTTCTTGCTACTCTACTGGTTCTCCAAGCCCTAGTTCATGTGATCAAAACTCACTCCAAGAATTGAAAAAACACTGGAGGACGCAAAAGATTAAAAGAAAGAAGCAACTGAATTCTAGACATTTTGAAGGCACAGTCAATAAAGTTGGAATTAAGGATTTGACCTGAGCACCTAAATAGATGGAATTGTCATATACTGAGATAGAGAACACTATAGGAAGCACCCGTCTAATATTTCAATATTCATTTGAAATATTCATTTTGTGATGCCTTTCAGAAATCCAAATGGGGATGTTAGGTAGGCAGTTGAATATATGAGATTGAGTTCTGGGAATAGGTCTGGGCTAAAGACGTACATTTAAAGGTCAAAAGCATAGAGTTGCGGGGCCACCTGGGTGGCTCAGTTGGTTAAGCATCTGACTTATCTCAGGGTCCTGGGATCTGACCCTGCATCAGGGCTCCCTGTTCAGTGGGGAGTCCGCTTCTCCTCTGCCCCTCCCTCCACTTGTGGGCACTCGCTGTCTCTCAAATAAATAAAATCTTTTAAAAAAGGAAGAAAGAAAGAGAGAGAGAAAGAAAAGAGGTTTGAGAACGAAGCTTTGGTACACTCTGACTTTTAGATGTCAGGCGGGGGGCGGGGGGGGCGATTGAGAAGAACCAGAAAGGAGACAGAGACAGATTAGCAGGTGGAACACCAATAGAGTATAAATTAAGGAGAGGAGATTTAATTCTAAATGTGCAGGGTTTTTTTGTTTTTGTTTTTGTTATACTATTTGTGATCACTTCATTACCTTTCAGGTCTCTCAACCCTATTTTCCAATGACCCCTTATTTTCTCTAAGACACTGACACTGTCTTTGCCAAAAGTGTTCATTCGCTGGAATTCGCATCCCCCCTGCTGTCAACATTTTTTCCATCTTGGCTCAGTCGAAAATCCTCCAAGTAGTCTTTTCTGATTCCCCTCCCTGGCCATACCTTCCCTTGTTTGATCTCCCTTAGCATCTAGTACATACCTCATTTTTTGTTTTTTTTATGTTCAGTATTCATCGCATGACACTATAACTGTCTTTTTGGTCTATTTTGATCTACTTTACGAAACTGCTAGCTTCTCAAAAGTGGAGATGTTGTTTAATTATTTCTTTTCTCTCCGGCACATGATAGGCACTCATGAACTATTAGCTGAATAAGCAATAAATAAATTAATAGTTCCTAGCCAATAAATGTTAAAAATCACGAAATAGATCTACAAACACACACATGTTTGCACACATACGGACAAGAAACAGTGACGTAAAGATTGGGTTTATTAGGTAGAGTGAAACAATGTAAAGAAGAGAGAAGCAGGAACAGAGACTTACAGGAGAATTAAGTGAAAACAGGTGAATGCCTCTCGGTTTGGATACACTCGAGTAAACGCGAATGGACAATGGGTGAAGGGTAAAAACAGTGATAAATCAATAACCAATCTGATGATCCAACCAGTGATGAATTAATAATAAATTTGATAATGCCACATTTGATGTGTACACTCTGCCTGAAAATTGAGGGGCAGGGAAGTCTATATTAATACTCATGACGATTGTCGCTTCCTCCTTACCCTGACGGGTCAGCAAAATCTGATGCAAAGTTAGGACACCTGTGCTCTTAAAAGATCATTTTGCCTAACGTGTATTTCTTACATTTAAGTGAGGAATAAATCTTTTCTGAAAAATATTTTTCATTTTTAATCTTTAGCTCTTTTTTTTTTCTTCTCCCTTCTGGCTGATGCTCCTAGGAAAACAAAATCTAAAATCACTTTTGCAGTTACAGCCCTGGACTCTAAGCACCTTGTAACACACCCCTCCTCCACCCACAGAGCCCACACCCCAACAAATCCAAGGTCTCTGACACCTTCCTAAGCATTCTCTCAACCTTATTCAAATTGCTTTCCAGGGCAAAGAATGTAGTAAGTTTGCCTTCTAGCTACCAGCCCCCTTCCCTTTGGTCTTCCACTCCAGAGGCTCTGACCCTAGATACAATGAGGCACAGGTGGGGGATGGGGGAGAATTTGGCCCAGGTTTTCAGGCAAAGACCCCCGTCAACAAAGAACAAAGCCTCTGGTACCTGCGGTTTAGAGAGCGGGCAAACTAAGGTCTTTGGTGCCCTTGACTGCACTCACTTACCAACTGTGCCAACTGAAAGCCAGGAAGTCAAGTTTTCTGCTTTTTAATTTACTTTTCCCCCAGTTTTATTGAGAAGTAATTGACATATGGCACTGTATTAGTTTAAGGTGCGCCAACACAATGGACTGATAGACGGAGATGTTGCAAAAGGATTACCACAGTAAGTTTAGTTCACTCCATCCATCACTCACGTTCTCCCTTTAAAGGACTCATACTCTGTAATGAGACAGAGACGGTCGGCCTGAGCGCAATGTATTTCCACCCACCTCTTCCTTGACACTCGTGTTCCTACTCTTTTCCCTTCCGGAATGATGGTCTGAGAAGACAAAGAAAAGACTACAAAGAATCGATCTCCGTGCTTTGGTCCCGGCAATCCTCCTATGCTCACGGATTGGCATCCTTAAGAACGAATATCTCTTTCTAGAAGCAAAGCCAGCAGTTCTAGGTGGAGACCCAAGGAGCAGAGTGCATGCGAGGATTAGTCAGGCTTGCATCTCCGGAAAATACACCGTTGGAATGTGCTAAGGGTTTACTTGGAGGAGTGGGAGACTGGAAAAGAGGAAGAAATCTTAGGTTTCTCGGATATTGAATTTGAGAGTGGGGAGGAAAATGGAAAGCTGCAGACTGTTATCTTTGTCTATAAATATGTTCATGCTGAAACCCAACCATGAAAACTGGGCCTTGGGAAAACATACACAAATAACAAAAACAAAAAACGAAAAAAATTTGAGAGCGGGGATGGAGTGGGGTTGCAAGACATAACAGAAATGCCCGGCCAGAGAAAGAAAAGTTGATTTAAAAGAGAGCCAGGTGGGGGTGGGAGAAGAAAGGCCAGAAGAAGAGGTTTGCTTAGGAAGAAGAGAGAGGAGGGCCCAACAAGGATTCTAAAGGAACTTGTCACAAACGCTTTGGCAAGACCCTTTGCAGGAATATCATTTGCTTAAGGGATGTTCTTCTTGACCTTCCTCTTTTCAACTGGGTTGGTTTACAGGTCAAGAAATTTCATTATTTTATATCTAGGAATGTCCCAGATAAAATTAGAAGGGGGTGCTCTCAATCTATCATGTTGTTCACTGCATTAAAATAATAATCACAATAAAAGGCAATTTCAAACTTGGAGATCCTGAACGTAGGATAAAGATAGAATTTCTCTTAACGGCCCTCATTTGTAGATCACTGGTGTTGTCAACTATTATGAGGATTTAGTCTTTATTTTCTTTACTTTTTAGAGCCACGCAGAAAGAGGTACAGATGAGGAAACTGAGCCAAGAGTCTATCCAGCAACTTGTATATAGAAACTACTTACAAATTTCCCATACTGACGGCAGAAGCATAATTACCTGCAGGGCACAAAGTCAGCAGGTCAGCAGGCTGCCACTCCTTTCCTCTGGCTTTTGTTAAAAAGGAGACAACAGTCCTGGGGGAAAGACTTGTCTGTCTGTCTCTCTGAAAGCTAAAAAACAATAAGAGGGTCTTGAAAACAAGTACTAGTTTTGATATCAACTGACACCTTAGCAACATACAATATGTGTCTTATTATGACCTTAGGGGGACTTGAAGAGGAAAACAGCTACTGGTTCAAGTTTCCACCAGCACCAGCTCAATTTTGAGACCCTAAGGGGACTTAAATCAAGAAATTAATTGTTCTAGTGGAAGGTTCAATCACCTGAGGTAGTCTCAGGTGCATCTTTGATTTGAAAAGATGGAAACGCAGTGAACCCAGAAATATGTAATTGTTGGGTTTACCTTTTCTTAAGGTTCTGTGGCCCCCGTTTCCCCCTTCCCCACCCAGTCTGGACTACCCGGCAGCTACCTTTTACATTACAATGGCCTTGGTGAGACTGGCAGACAGGATTAACTGAGAATTCGCAAGGGTGTGTGTGGGCGTGGGGCTGCCAGGAGGGGCGGGTCTGAGGATGGTGGAGCCTTCCTTATAAATCTAGAGCTTCCAAAATTTTCACCTCTGGCTCCATTGGGCTGGCTGGCTCTTACTGTTGCAGTGGTGACGCACTTCATCCTGTCTTTCTCAGACTCCTAACATCTGGAGGTCTTCCTACTCTCAGCTCTTCCACCTAGATCCATAAGCCTGGGCCTTTATTGCAATCTCGCTCTTTTTTTTTTTCCCTCTACCCTCAACTCACCAACATGAGTGCAGCTCCAGCTCTGCCCCAATGCCCGCCTGGCCCCGAAGCACCCAGTTCTAGGGACTCTTCTCCAATGCCTGAGATTTATGGGGCTGAAGAAAATTACGCGTCCCTGCAAATGTCATCTGCTGAGACACCCCACGCGGAGACCGGTAAGGGGAAAGGAATCCTCGAAAAGCTGCTTTCCTTGAGGGAAAGTGAAAGGCGAAGGAGGGTCAGGGTCCTTCGTTTCCCTCGTGAGCAATTATAGTCCATTAATACGAGCGGGTGTCCTCAGTTAACCCTCTCAGCACCTGTCTCGGTTGTAAGTTGGTGGCGGGTGCCCGTTCACCTGTCCCAGGTGTCAGTCAAGAGACAAGGGCCCCAGGATGCGGGCATTTCGGCTGTTCCCTGGGTATTGGAGGGCTTAAGTGCACAGGCGCTGTGGAAACGCAAATGTGATGTGATAAATGAGCTGATGTCTAAATCTTCACGCAGTGCTGAGGACACGGTAACGGTGTTAAGTGCTAAGCCAGAAGTCCTAGCATCACAGCTGGCGTGGGGGATGCAGTGAGCATCCCCTTTTTGGTTAGTCTTTTTTCACGGAATGCCAGAAATGGCGTGGCTAATGATGAATCTCACCTTACTGAAACGTTTTGCCTTTGTACGACAGTAGTAACCGGCTCTTCTCCCACTCCTTGGCTCTGTGGGTGTTACTCACTGGGGCAGTTCTGAGTTTCTGGGAGCCTCCTATGCCCACGTCTCTCCTACATCCTGGGGAAATGTTCGTCCCATTTTATGGTAGATAATTCCAGAAGGTTCAATCTGCTGACAGTCAAAGTGGCTAGAGCCCAAATTTGTGAAACCCGGTTTGGCTTCTAAATGGTAACCACAGGTGGGGGGTGGGGTGGGTGCTCAGGACAGTGTAAAGGCAGTACATTTTTGTAAATCCGTCGGGCAGCAGTTGTTAAACATGAAAATGTAAACTTTCACCATTTCTTAAGGTTTGTGGTAACTATCAGTTTTTTAAGATTTACGGTAAAGATAAAGACTGAAAAATTGTTTTCATGATGATTTCCCCTAAAACTAAGCTGTGGGGAAGGACTAAGTAAGCAACTACTTTATTGGAATGTTAGATTTTAATGTTACCCTGTTTTCCTAAACTTCATATTGATGGCCTTTCTTAATTTCAAACCTTGAATAATCAGCGCTGGATTGTAAGAAGTAGCTTGGGTATGAGCAAGTAGGCATAAGCAAGTGGGCACGCCCTCCTCAGCAAGCCAAGTGCAAGTTTTGTAGAGATCATTTTTAGGAGATGCTCCACTATACTCCTTGGTCTAGCCCCATTTTCTTTCCTTCTAGGTCTACTCACAAGAAGCATAAAATTGTGAATTTTTGCCACGGAGTAGAGACGAGGGGAGACCTGATGTTGAGCGCGGGAAATAAATACCTAAGTGCTATTAAGAGTTTAAGTGGCTACCAAATCTAGGCCATATACAGAAAATGAATTTATTTTATTTTTTTTATTTTTATTTTTTTGTAGGAAATTAATTTTTGGTTAGACGGTCAATACACGCCAGGTCCTGTGCTAGACAACTTTCTCTGTCACTTTGCTTTAATCAGTGAAGGAACTCCCTCTGTGAGGAAGAGAAATACTTTATGAAACAGGGTCCCACAGCTAGTAAAGACAGAGTCTGAAACGAAAGCCTATCGGAATTCCCAGTTCGTGCTACTCCTGGTATTTGGAACTGGGCAGTAGTCAGCCGTGGATTTTAAAGGGTCCCCAGAATCTGATGTAGGAGAGGATTAATTTTACAAAAAGGAGTCCAGTGATCATTTCCACCTTTCTGAGCAGCCACAGTGTAGGCTCTTGAGCATCAATTTGCAGTAAAAATCTTTTGCCAAAGAGGTTCGAGGGGTACCTGGCTGGCTCAGTTGGTGGAGCATGTGACCCTTGATCTCAACAATGTAAATTAGAGTCCCTTCTTGGGTGGAGATTACTTAAAAATAAAATCATTAAAAAAAAAAAGGAGGTTTGAGTCCCGTCTGCTTCCCAGCGGGTAGGCTGTTGGCCATGTCCATTGGATGTCAAATGGTGACAACTAGTACACTTAGTGGGTTGGCATCATCCGAAGATGAGTTAAGTGTGCAGGATCCCGGAAGAGTTTTTACTACCTAATTCTAAGGTTGTGAGGACTTTAAAAATGCTGTGAAAACAATGAATTTGCGAATATGATTGAGCATCTGCAAAGTTTTAGAGAAAAGTGTTGTTTTATTCCCCACAGTCTCTCCTCTTCCTGCATCCATGGATCTGCGTGTTCAGGACAGCCCCGACTCCTCCACCAGTCCCAGGGTAAAAGTACCACCCACTTCTGGGGAGGAGAGAACAGTGAGGAAGGAAGATACGGCCCAGGGCAAGAAACAGAAGATCAGGACCGTGTTCTCTCAGGCCCAACTCTACGTCCTCAATGATCGATTTCAGAGACAGAAATACCTCAGTCTCCAGCAGATGCAAGAACTTTCCAACATTCTGAACCTTAGCTATAAGCAGGTAGGATGTGTTTTGTACTCCTTGCGGTGACAAATGAAAAGCTCCTTTGCAGATGAGCATTACTAACATCTGTGTGCTCTGTGTTTGTGTACCCCCTACAAATAATTTTAATATGAAAGTGGGTTCTTTGTAACATTTCATGACCATCTTTTTTTTTTTTCTTTTTCCTAAGCTTTTTATTTATTTGACAGAGAGAGGGCACAAGGAAGGGGGATCGGCGGGCAGGGGCGAGCGGATGAGGCAGGCTCCATCCCCGGACCCTGGGATCCTGACCTGAGCCCAAGGCAGACACTTGAGGACAGAGCCACCCAGGCGCCCCTCGTGACCATCTTTAAATGTTCTCTTTAATTATGCCATAGTTTATTTGACCAGTTCTTCCTGTTGCACAAGCTAAAATGGCAAAAAGTTTTCCAATTTCTCCTTGATCAGAGGAGGTCTATATATTTCCATCTTCCAGCTTAGGAGAGTCCTTAACCAATACTGCTTCTCATTAAAATAAAAAAATGGAATCTTTGTTTGTCTGTGTACAGTTGATTACTAATGAGGTTAATAATTTTTCATATTCTTGCCTAATAGTCAGATATTTTATGGTTTTCTATCACTGGTGTCATACTTAGAGATAAGTCCTCCATTCCATAATTTTATAGTGTGTGGGTGTGTACACCTGTACATACATACATCTGATCCTTCTTAATCTCATTTTCTAATTTATAGTTTATAAATCATCTGGAAATTGAAATTTTGTGGGCTGTTATATAACTTGATAATTTCTAAATAGTTCTAGTGGTATATTTTATAATTCGTGAGTTAAAATTACCACCATTATCCCATTAAATACAGAAGTGTGCTTTGGGGTGCCTGGGTGGCTCAGTTGGTTAAGCAACTGACTTGGGCTCAGGTCGTGATCCCAAAGTCCCGTGGTTGAGTCCCGCACTGGGATCCCTGCTCAGCGGGGAGTCTGCTTCTCCCTCTGACCCTACCCCCTCTTGTGTTCTCGCTCTCTCACTCTCTGAAAGAAACAAAATTAAAAAAAAAAAAAGGGGGGTGTGTTTATGGGGGGAGGTTTTTTTACTGCAAAGTAACCTTTTAACTGTGACTAGCAGCATGGCTCAACTATGAAAAGGGGGATGGGACGACATCTACACGTGAACTTTCTACTGAGTAGATAAGTATCTTCTCTAACTGGTTAGCTGTATTAAAGCAGCCAACTGACTTGAGGGGCTTTGAGATTCATTCACAGAAATTTGTTTCCAGATTGCAGAAAGGACTCTAGAAGTTTTCATCTTGTTCCTGAGCTTTAGATACTGTCAGGGGAAAAAAATGTTCACGATATTCTTTGATCCCTGGTACATCCACACGACTGGTATTTATGTTTTCCTGTCACTTTTTTTTGGTAGGTAAAGACCTGGTTCCAGAACCAGAGAATGAAATGTAAGAGGTGGCAGAAAAACCATTGGCCAAAGGAGAGCAAGAGTGTGACTCAGGTGATGGGAAGCTTTTATCTTTCTGCTTTCTTTTCACTGACTTCTTAGTTTTGTTCGTTGCTAAACCATACAACCCCAACCACACACGATTCTGATTTTCCTTCGAGCTTTTCAGTTAATCTGCTATTCCTTTTCAGAACAGCACAGCAACCGCAGAATACCCAGGCTTCTATTCCTACCACCAGGGATACCTGAGGAACACTTCTGGAAACCTTCCACTATGGAGCAACCAGACCTGGAACAGCCAGTCTTGGAGCAACCACTCCTGGAACGGCCAGTCTTGGGGCAACCATTCCTGGGCCAGTCAGACCTGGTGCCCCCAAGCCTGGAACAATCAGCTCCAGAACTGTGGGGAGGAATCCCTGCAGCCCCAGATCCAGTTCCAGCAAAATTCCATCAGCGATTTGGAGTCCATCTTAGCAACCTCTGGGGAAAGCCATAGTGTAATACAACAATCCGCTAAGTATTTTAGTACCCAGCAAATAATGGATTTGTTCCCAAATTACTCTGTGAACATAGAGCCTGAAGATGTGTGACGATGAGTATATTATTCGATGTCAGTTTGGGTGGTGGCTGTATTACTTCTAGGCTTTGTCTTCTAGGGTCCTCTATAGATCTCGGCCTCAATAATCTGTTTCCCATTGTTCTTATTGTGTCCACTGACGGGGTAGGATTGGAGTCAAAGAGGTTTCAGGAGCGTTGGCTGTTCTGGACAACATGAGAAAAGGTGTTTCTGGCTATAGATGACTAGATACAATCCTAATGTGGATCTCTTTAGTTTCTAGAATCTAACCTCAAAAATAGGAAGTGAAGATACAAAGATGTGGGATGAGGGATAATTTGTATTTTCTGAGATTGTGGGGTTTTTCTTTTTAATAACCTCAATTACTACCGGTGAGGGGTTAAGCTATCATGTGTTTCATTGATTTCCTCTGTCCCTTGTGATGTTTCACTACCACTGTTAATTTGTTCGTTATTCTAGGATTTGTAGAAAGATGTTTTGTATTTTAATGTATCATGATAATAGTGCCCGTTTGGCTGATTGGTTTATAGGTTTAAGTACAAATAAATAAAATACCCACTTTACCCTTGTTGTCTCTACCCTGATTTCACCAGTAGTTCAGGGAATAAAAACTGAATTAAACATGGGCTGTTTTGTTAAAGATTTTATTTACTTGAAGAGACAATACAGGCCGAGGTAGAAGGAGAAGCCGTTTCCCCGCTGAGCAAGGAGCCCGCAGGTCTACCCATATCAGGCAGTAACCTTAACAAGGCAGGGTCCCCTGTCCCTTGCCACAGTGGTGTCCAAAAAAGCCAGCTAAAGGGCGCCTGGGTGGCTCAGTTGGTTGGGCGACTGCCTTCAGCTCAGATCATGACCCTGGAGTCCCAGGATCGAGTCCCGCATGGGTCTCCCTACTCCGCGGGGAGTCAGCTTCTCCCTCTGACCCTCCTCCCTCTCATGCTCTCTCTCTCTCTCTAATAAACAAATTTCAAAAAATTCTTAAAAAAAAAAAGCCAGCTAAAACAGCGGGCTTAAAGATCCAGACTCCTAGCTATTACACAAAAATAACCTAGGTTTCAATGGAAAATCACCCATCATACTATGAATTACAGATTTTCAAAATTAAAAAAAAAACTTATACATGCCAATATCAAGATAAAAGAAATGTTAAAATTATCTGACAGATTTTTAAAAGATCTTTTAACGATTTTATTCACTTGAGAGTGACAGAGCTATTAAAACACAAGCGGGGAGGAGTGGGAGAAGCAGACTCCCCGATGAGCAAGGAGCCTGATATAGGGATCAATCCCAGGACCCTGGGATCGTGAAGACGCTTAACCGACTGAGCCACCCAGGCACCCAACATGGGTCTTTATACTCTTTTTTTTTTTTTTTTTTTTATTTGAGAGAACGAATGAGAGAGTTCATGAGGGGGGGAAGGTCAGAGGGAGAAGCCGACTCCCCACTGAGCAGGGAGCCCAGTGCCGGACTCCATCCCGGGACTCCAGGATCATGACCTGAGCCGAAGGCAGTTGCTTAACAAACTGAGCCACCCAGGTGCCCAGTCTTTATACCCTTTTAATGTGTGTGGGGGACAATTAACTGAAATTTCTCTAGCCACTGGGGAGGCTCCTATCTTTGAAATGAGGAAAGGAAAGGTAACTTGGTATACTTAGTTGCTAGGTGACTGATCAAATAAATCTGAGCTGATTTATTTCCCTTATGTGTGTAATAGTATTGAAACAACAAAATTTGTGGTTATTTGCAGTTAAAAAGTTGGGGCAATGAAGTGATAGACCTCTTAGGTTTTAAGAGTCTTAAATGTAGGGCAGCCAGGGATGAGGCAAATAACCGAAGGTAGAGGGCGCTAAAGAAGGAGGGGGGAAAAGGTCAGCTGATGTAACTCACATACAGGGAAGGTTATGTGTCCATCTTTGGGTACCATTATACTCTGCCAGAAAGACCTATGTTGAAATAAGCTTATTTTAAGAAAATTTTTATTTTTTTTGAGAGACTTTATTTGCCGACAGCGAGAGGGAACACAAGCAGGAGGAGTGGGAGAGGGAGCAGCAGGCTTCCCACTGAGCAGGGAACCCGATGCGGGGCTCGATCCCACGACCCTGAGATCATGACCTGAGGGAAAGGCAGAAGCTTAACGAGTGAACCACGCAGGTGCCTGACATTTTTTATTTAAGACCTTTTGTAAATGTGAGGTTTTATATATATATATATATATATATATATATATATAAAGGACCTTGTTAAATTTACAGACCAACTACAAGGCACAATTTAATGTGTTTTAAAGTATAAATCTATTAATATATTAATGTTAACATAAATTGGATCAGAGACAAATATGTAAGTTCTGAGGCAAATTTGAAATAGGCTTTTTTATCCAGGTAAGTTATGTTCTCACCTTAGAAGAGGCTGGCGAGCCAGGCATCTGTGAATGATAGGAATCCTTTTCTTCTACTATCTTCCCATCCTGGCTCGCCCCCAGATTGATCTGGTTGAGCGCACTTTCAGTCAGTCGGCCTTCCTGCCCCACAGGAACGTCCACTTTCCGAAGCAGCAGAGGGTAACCAACCAGGCAGTTTTTCTGGCCCTTTCCCTCATGATTCCCCCAATTTTCCAATGTTGTGAAACCTCACCCAATCAAATTAGACATCTGACAGAAGAAATTGGGGATAATTTCTGCCAAGACCTAAGGACAACACAAAAGCCTATTCAACTGTCAGCTCTTTGAGTTTTGTGCCAAGCCCTTTATTATGAACAGATTGATAATAAAAACAGAAAGCATTGATCCAACAATTAAAATAGTACATGAAATCACTTCTAAATCCCCACATTTTAGTTTTATAATTCAACCAGATTTGAGTGTGACATTTTAAAAACGTAGCATCTCACTGTTCTGCCACCTGGCTTTTTCATTATGTTTTAAATGTATTGAGTGAAGGAAAAATTCCTTGAAGAGATTAGAGGGTTTTATTTGTTTATTTATTTATTTTTGAAGATTTTATTAATTTATTTGACAGAGAGACACAGCCAGAGAGGGAACAGAAGCAGGGGGAGTGCGAGAGGGAGAAGCGGGCTTCCTGCCAAGCAGGGATCCTGATGCGGAACTCGATCCCAGGACCCAGGGATGATGACCTGAGCCCAAGGCAGATGCTTAATGGCTGAGCCACCCAGGCACCCCTGTTTTTTTTTTTTAATTCTATGTCACTGGGGCGCCTGGCTTAGCTTAGTCAGTGGAACCCTGACCCTTGATCTCAAGAGTCATGAGTTAATACCCCACATTGGGCATAATGCTTATTTTTTAAAAAAGTTAAAAAGAAGTAATATGTCATAGTTTTACAAAATTTTTTTTCTTTTTTTTTACAAAATTCTTTGTACATAATGAATCGCCAACACATCTGAGGAAATACTAAATGGTGACCCAGAGCCTAGAAATGGGAAAATAGCTAGTATAAAAGTGATTGTCCTAGGGAAACTTCAAAGTTAGCTCTCCAGCACTGAACCTTCCTGTGTAACAGATGTTTTTACACACTTGATTTTTGCTTGTTTCTGCTTTGGATCAAGTTCAGCTATAAGACGTTGGGAATAGGCAAGGAAATGGCTAAGATTAAAGATTTAGAGTGGGAAAAGGAACATCTATTGTATTTTTTTTAAGAATATTTATTTGAGGGCGCCTGGGTGGCTCAGTTGGTTGAGCGACTGCCTTCGGCCCAGGTCATGGTCCTGGAGTCCCGAGATCGAGTCCCGCATCAGGCTCCCTGTTCAGCAGGGAGTCGGCTTCTCCCTCTGACCCTCTCCCATCTTGCGCTCTGTCTTTCTCAATTAAATAAATAAAATCTTTAAAAAAAGAAAAAGAAAAAAAGGATTTATTTATTTGAGAGAGAGTGAGCAAGAGAGAGAGCACAAGCTGGGGGAGAGGTGGAGGTAGAGGGAGAAGCAGACTCTCTGTGGAGCAGGGAGCCCAAGATCATGACCCGAGCCAAAGGTAGATGGTGAACCAACTAAGCCACCCAGGCGCCCCAACACCTGTTTAAAACATGCTCGATACTGGAAAGGAAAAGAAGGGAAAAATAAAGATTGAAAGGGAAGAAGAAAAAAGGAGAAAGATGATTTCTGGTGTTCCACCTTGTCTTTCGGAGATAAGCCATTCTGGAAATGCCGTTCACTTACTCTTCTTCCCAACAGGTGAATGTTAGGGTAAAGACAAAACCCCAAAGGCGGAGGACAGTGAAACCCACAATCATCAGGGAACCAGAAAGAGTCCGGATTTATCTTTTCAAAAGATGGGACCTCTTGGGGTAACTGGCTGGCTCTGGGTTAAACGTCTGTCTTCTGCTCTGGTCCTGATCTCAGGGTCCTGAGATCAGCCCCCTATCAGGCACCCTGCCCAGCGGAGGGCCTGCTTCTCTCTCGGCCGGCAGCTCCACAACCACCGTCCCTTCCCCGCTCCTGTGTGCACTCTCTCATTAATGAATAAAATATTAAAAATAAATAGATAGTGGTGCCTGGGTGGTTCAGTTGGTTAAGCATCTGCCTTCGGCTCAGGTCAGGATCTCAGGGTCCTGGGATTGAGCTCTCCATTGGGCTCCCTGCTCAGCGGGGAGCCTGCTTCTCCCTCTCCCTCTGCCCCTCCCCTCCCCCGTACTTGTGCTTTCTATCAAATAAATAAAATCTTTAAAAGATATAATAAATTAATACAAGTCTGGACCTTCCCCCCCCCCCGTTAATAAAGGTGTTTTTATGAAGGCACAGGGACAGAACCCACAGGCAGAAAGAAGATGCCTGGACTTTTTTGATTGCAAAATTAAAACTTGCTATTGAGAGCAAATTTAAGCAATAGAGAAATGAATCATTAAGTGAATCTAGTAAGCACAGTTTATTTAATTTCTACAGCTATTTCAGTGCATATAATAGGGGTAGTTTTATGTGAATTCTTATGAATACTATACATTCTCTTCTAAACGTTTGTGTATTTTTTCCACTTAGCATTATACCTTCAGCCTCTTTGCAAGTCAGAATGTAGAGGTGTACATCTATTTGGAAGAATCTTAAAAAGTGATATAATTACTTTTTGTTGTTTATTTTTTTATTTATTTAAGGAATATCTATACTCAACGTGAAGCCAAAACTCACAACCCCGAGATCAAGAATTACATGTGCTTCCGATGAAGCCAGGCAAGCACCCTGATAATTATGTTTTTAAAAAGGACTTCTTATTTTCCTAAATGTATCAGCCAAGGTTGAGATGGTTTCTTTCTTGAATATTCTCTATGAAAACATTTCTGATATGAAAAACATAAAGGTGAAGTTGAGGTAGTTGAACTAAGGGAAGGATTAGGTCTTGGGACTCTTCCTAAGATCTCAGTGTGACTTTGTCATTCCCTTTAAAAAAAAAAGAAAACTACTTGTAGAATATTAAAAGAAGATTATTACATAAAGTTAACTTTTTCCTTTAAGATTTTATTTATTTATTTGAGAGAGAGAAAGACACAGAGATATGGAAAGAGAGCACAAGTGCGGAGGAGAGGGAGAAGCAGGCTCCCTGCTGAGCAAGGGGGCCAACATGGAGCTCAGATCCCAGGACCCTGGGGTCATGACCTGAGCAAAAGGGAGGCGTTTAACCCAGTGAGCCACCCAGGCGCCCCTAAAGTTAACTTTTTTAACATGACTGTTAACTTTGAAATTATCTTTGCAGACATTTCTCTGTGTACACACGACACACAATTATAACACATTTTTCCTATCCAAATACGGAATTTCATCATGCATTTTGTCCTGCAACCTGCTTTTTCTACTTAAGAATATATCAGAAAAAAACTATCTATATGTCATAGAGGGAGTGCCCAGCTGGCTCAGTCAGGAGAGCAAGTGACTCTTTTTTTTTTTTTTTTTAAAGATTTTATTTATTTATTCATGAGAGACAGAGAGAGAGAGAGAGAGAGAGAGGCAGAGGGAGAAGCGGGCACCCAAGGAGCAGGGAGCCCGATGCGGGACTCGATCCCAGGACCCTGGGATCATGACCCGAGCCGAAGGCAGACGCCCAACCATCTGAGCCACCCAGGCGCCCGAGAGCAAGTTACTCTTGATCTCCGGGGTTGTGAGTTCGAGCCCCACGTTGGGCAAAGAGCTTACTTAAAAATAAATAAGTAAATGAGATCAATTGGATGGTGCACACGAACACAGAAACACGAGTGGGTTTTCTTTTTTGTTTTATGGGGTTTTTTGGTTGTTGTGTTGTTGTTTTTAGTAATCTTTACACCCAACATGGGGCTCGAACCCACTGACCCGGAGATAAAGAATAGCACACTCTTCCGACTGAGCCAGCCAGGTGTTTTTTGTTTGTTTTTTATTTTGAAAAAATATATCATAGGGCACCTGGGTGGCTCAGATGGTTGAGCTTCTTCTGCCTTCGGCTCGGGTCATGATCCCAGGGTCCTGGGATCGAGTCCCGCATAGGGCTCCCCGCTCAGTGGGGAGCCTGCTTCTTCTTCTGCCTCTCTCTCTATCTCTTATGGATAAATAAATAAAATGTTAAAAAAAAAAGAATATATCATAGAGATCTTTCCACACGAGGAAATTAAGATCTGCCTCAACTGTTATATAATATTACATATTACAGATGCACTACAACTTATTAAAATTGTTCTGTTTTGGTTATTTGCCACTATAAATTATGTTGCTATTAACATATATACATACATATGTATATACATGTTTATATGTAACATATATAAAAATATATGTAACATATATAAGCATAACAATATATATAAACATTTATATATAACAATATATATAAACATATATAACATATATTTAAATATATAAACAGAAATATATATGTAAAACATATATATGTGTGTATATATAAATAAGTACCTAGGAATATAAGATTTCTGTTTGAGAATAAAGTCAGTAAAAGCAAAATTGGGGGTGCCTGGGTGGCTCCAATGGTTGAGCGTCTGCCTTCGGCTCGGGTCGTGATCTCGGGGTCCTGGGACCGAGCCCCATGTCGGGCTCCCCGCTCGTCAGGAAGCCTGCTTCTTCTTCTCCCTCTACTGCTCCCCCTGCTTGTGCTCTCTCGGTCTGTCGAAGAAATAAATAAAATCCTAAAAAAAAAAAATAAAAGCAAAATTCACTATCTTCCTAAGCAAGCCACATAAAAGCTTGAAAAAGTTGCCAAGGCGCATTAGGAGAGGTGCAAACTCAGTTTCAAGCCGTCCACTTATGCTTTTGGTCACAGACTCACCAAGACGATATCCTGGTAAAATAGAGATAAGGCAGAAAGGGAATTAATGATAAATTCACCTGCCAGCCAGCCCCTCCATCTTTTCACATCCCTTTCTTTTGAAAATCTTTCTCTCTCCATCTTCCAAAAGGAGGCGGTTGTTACCTCGGGTGTCCTATTTTAGTTTATCATATTTTAGTTTTTAAAGCTCACGTTTTCTTCATGTTCCCCTTGCATTTCCCTCCCAGTTTGTACCTGAAAGGAAGAAGCACACAGGGTTGATTTGCCAAGCTCTTCTGAATTTCACAGTCTGGATCCAAAGCTCTAAAGTGGGAGGATTAGAAGCCTTGCTTACTGAATTTCAAGCACCCGGTTCTCAGGGTAAAGGACACCTTTCATTCGTTTCTGAATAATCCTACTATTCACAAAAGCCGGTGTCTACAGGGAAAAAACAGGCCATGACTGCAAACCTAAAGGTAAAGGCAGACAACCGCCAGACGGGGGCAGGAAAGTGGGGGAGGAACTTTAGTAAATATTGCAAGGCTCCTGGGGCCAGGTGAGCTTTGCCTCAAGCGGCAGATAAAGGGAATTTGTTAAATAAAGAAGCCAGTTGGGGCAGACAAAAGCTTCAGGCACAGGAAGTTAGTTCGACTAAGGATGCTGAAAGGTAGGCATTTGAATAGGTTCCTCTGTGTGAGGTTGAAGTGAAACCCGATTGAAAAAGACGACGCGGCTGGTGGCCAGTCTCTCCTTAAAAGATTCTTGGGGGCACCTGGGTGGCTCAGTGGTTAAGCGTCTGCCTTCGGCTCAGGTCATAGTCCCCGGGTGCCAGGATCCAGCCCGGGCATCGGGCTCCCTGCTCAGTGGGGAGCCTGCTTCTCCCCTTCCCTTTGCCATTCTTCCTGCTTGTGCTCTCTCTCTAGCTGTCAAATAAATAAATAAAATTTTAAAAAAGAATAAGAAGCCAGTTTCAACTTGGAGGAAAATAACTATGAGTACATTTGTATAGCATTCCTTTTACATGGGAAAATATTTAAAATTTTATTTCATGTGATCCTTAAGCTGCACTCTGGGGTTAACTATCATTTATATGTAAAGAAACTAAAATTCTGGAAGTTTAAATTACCCGTCCAAAGGTGTATTGCCTTCTCTTCACAGTTGGAGTTGATTATAACCCATCTCCACTGAGAAACTGCCCCGCATCCCTCTTCAATCCAGTGTAATTAGGGGCACCTGGGTGGCTCAATAGGTTAAGCATCTGCCTTCAGCTCAGGTCATGATCCCGGGGTCCTGGGATCCAGTCCCTCT
Organism: Eumetopias jubatus; assembly: GCF_037043125.1. Classification (NCBI taxonomy): domain Eukaryota; kingdom Metazoa; phylum Chordata; class Mammalia; order Carnivora; family Otariidae; genus Eumetopias; species Eumetopias jubatus. The sequence goes on along the minus strand of NW_028274814.1, from coordinate 45,911,439 downwards.
TTGGGCTCCCTGCTCGGTGGGGAGCCGGCTCCTCCCTCTTCCTCTACCCCTCCCCCAGTTTGTGCTCTCTCTCGCTCTCTCTCTCAAATAAATACATACATACATAAAATCTTCAAAACAAAACAAAAAAACCAATCCACTGTAATTAATTTTCTGTTCTTCATGAGCCATTGTAATAGATCAAGCTAAAATGTAAAAAGCATCTCAAAATTCATTCTTCATTAACTCATTCAAGGAATATTTTGGGGTTTTGTGTGTGTGTGTGTTTTAAGATTTTATTTATTTGAGAGAGAGAGCACGAGGGGGGTGGCGAGAAGCTGCCTCCCCACTGAGCAGGGAGCTTGACTCCATCCGAAGACTCTGGGATCAGGACCTGGGCCAAAGGTAGACACTCAACCGACTGAGCCACCCAGGTGCCTCTCAAGGAATATTTGTTAATACTTCCTAGGTATCAGGTATGTGCAAGATGTTGCAGGTGAGCAAATAGACATGGTGCCTGTCTTCTTAGAAGTAACATAGATGGTTAAGTGCTTTGACCATAGATATTAGTTTATCTGACTCTTTCTTTTTTTTTAAGTGTTTTTTTTTAAGATTTTATTTATTTATTCATGAGAGAGAGAAGCAGAGAGAGAACCAGGCTCCCCGCTGAGCAGGGAGCCCGATGCGGGACTCGATCCCAGGATCCTGGGATCATGACCTGAGCCGCAGGCAGTCGCTTAACCATCTGAGCCACCCAGGCGCCCTACCTGACTCTTTCTAAACTTATGTTTGTAGCAACTATGTGACCAGTACTGTGATAAATGCTTTATTTTGCGTGTGTGATAACTACTCTAAATGTATCTCTCATGTTCATAAACCAAGATGAGGCATTATTATCTTATTACAGATGATGAGGGTAATAACTTCCCAATGGACACACATGGAAGAAGAGCTGAGTCTAGAAGTCAGACCTGCTCTACTATCAGTCCTCATGCTTTACCCGTTTCTTTCCCTTAGCACCTTTACACCTCTAGGCTAACTGTGCTCAAATCTGGATCTTCAGTTTAAGAGTCTACAGCATCAGGTCTCAGACATATCTGCCTACTTGGTATCTCCGTTTAGACTAACCTGATTCAGACACTCAGTTTCCTTCTCTGTAAAATACATAAATTGAAGTCATCATTTTCTTACTTTGCGGTGAGGACTGGTGCTAATGTATGCGAAACCTCCCAGATAGGCACTCAGGAATCACACTTCTCAGGGAAATTCTACAAATCTAATATGTCCCAAATCAAACCCATTATCTTCTTCCCACACTCCTTTTTGAGGATTTTCTGTGCTGGTTCCCGACAATATAATCCACCCTTATCAGAGCCAGAAGCCTGGCAGTTATCCTAGGATATTTACTTTCCTATACCTACCATATCCAAATAGTTACTAGTCAAGTCTACCTTTGTAATATATTACAAACCAACCAACAGGTTCCCAGATTAGCTACTAGTATTGAGCAACAAGTGTGTAATAAGATTTTTTTAAATGATTTTTTTTAAGATTTTATTAATTTGAGAGAGAGAGAGAGAGCACAAGCAGGGGGAAGGGCAGAGGGAGAACCAGGCTCTCCACTGAGCAAGGAGCCCAATATGGGACTCGATCCCAGGACTCTGGGATCATGACCTGAGCCGAAGGCAGATGCTCAACCAACTTAGCCACCCAGGCGTCCCTGTAATAAGATTTTTAAATACTCTCTTGAATGTTCATTTAAAGGAGTAATGTTATTATAACCATTTTATTTTATTTAAGATTTTATTTATTTATTTGACACAGAGAGAGATAGCGAGAGCAGGAACACAAGCAGGGGGAGTGGAAGAAGGAGAAGCAGGCTTCCTGTCAAGCAGCGAGCCTGATGTGGGGCTCGATCCCAGGACCCTGGGATCATGACCTGAGCTGAAGGCAGACGCTTAACAACTGAGCCACCAGGGGCCCTACTTCATGTATTCTTAAATTTATGATCCAAGTTCATTTGGTCCAAGACTAAGGCATTAGGCCTTCCTGATATGTTGATTTATTTTGTTGTTTCTTAAAAATCACTTTTATCATTCTATTATTCATTTTCGTTTAAAGATTTTATTTGGGGCACGTCTGCCTTTGGCTCGGGTCATGATCCCGGGGTCCTGGGTTAGAGCCCCACCTTGGGCTCCCTGCTCAGCGCAGAGTCTGCTTCTCCCTCTCCCTCTGCCTGCCGCTCTGCCTCCTTGTGCTCTCGCTTTGTCAAATAAAATCTATCTATTTTTAAAGATTGTATTTATTTATTTGAGAGAGAGAGAGAAGGAACAGTGGTGAGGGACAGAGGGAGAGAAAGAGAGAAGCAGACTCTGTGCTGAGCAGGAAGCCTGACACAGGGCTGGATGGCAAGACCCAGATATCATGACCTCAGCCAAAGGCAGCCAGCCTCTCAACCGACTGAGCCACCCAGGCGCCCCTCTATTATTCTCTTTTAATACTCTGTTTTCTTGAAGTATATTTCGTCTGAAATCCTCCCATTCTATTTTGAACACACCACAATCAAATTTTCAACACCATCACTCCATCAAAATTGTTCCTCTCAAGATGCTAATGATCTCTATATTGCTAAACACAATGTCATTTCTCAGCCCTGTCTTACTAGACTGTAGGGAGGAAATCAGCCTTTCCATAATAAAAAATAAGTCTAAGTCACATACTAAGATAAGCATTCTGGGGCGCCTGGGTGGCTCAGTCAGTTAAGTGGCTGCCTTCGGCTCGGGTTGCGATCCCAGGGTCCTGGAATCGAGTCCTGCATCAGGCTCCTTGCTCTGCTCCTCCCCTGCCTGCTGTTCCCCCTGCTTGTGCTTGCTCTCTCTCCTCTCTCTCTCTTGCTGTCGCTCTGTCAAATAAATAAAATCTTTAAAAAAAGAAAAGAGATAAGCATTCAATAAACAGAAAAGATGGTTAATGTTTAACTCCCTTGGACAAACATCATAGTACATTTATAGACATTAAATATTATACTTTTTTGTTATTCTAAATAGTGTTTTCAAACATATGATATCAGTACCTCTTTCACATGTATGTTATCAGTAAACCTTTTCAGTAACCTTTTTGGAGATTGCTAATTTACGGTAAGGTCCACATTTTCCTTACCTACTAAGTATCCAAAGTCTAATCTTCCATACAGGTGTCATGAAGCCCTTCCTTCTCTACTTACCCCCAGGCAAATCTTGAAGTGGGTCTTTGGTATATTAATATATATAAAGGAGACCCTATAATTCTAATTTCAAAGACTGGGGTTTTGGTACCTTGGTCCTGTTTAATAAGTATTTTGCTTACTTTCTACACTATAATTCTCATAAATTACAATGTTTTATTTCTAATTTGTTTCTGTGGTCTTTTTCTACAGAAAACTGGCATATTACTGCAAGGATCTGGATGGTAAGACCAGTATATGAGACCAGTATTGGTCCTTCCAAATTGAGGGGTCCTAAACAAACTTGCTTTATTTGTCCTACTTTGGAGGAATTCAAGAAACTTGACCTCCAATTACCTGGGGTGATGTTCCTACAATTAATCAAAATAAGAAATGATGAGGGGGCCTAGGTTCTTTGACATGACCCCAGTTGGGGACCAAAAGGCATATGCACATAAATAGGTAAAATAGTCATTGAGTGGAGAAGTAACATTTCTAGGATCCTTGACGTGGCAGCCCCATGCACTGTGGTTCTAAAATCTGCTGCTGAAGTCCTAATGGGGGCTACAGTTCGGTTGGGAGGATATAAGAATTCAAGGGATGACATTAAGGTGAAAATTTGGAAAGAAATTGGTGCGTTTGAAGAGGCGTTATGTGCAATGGTTGTGTCTCCTTTACCTGAATATATTGATAGGAATGGATATTGCATCTGCCTGGGAAATGCTTCCCCGACTTAGCATTGAAAAACAGAAGGCATACAAATCCACCCTTCCACCCATATTGATTGGATACACCGGTGGACTAAAATAGTGGTTTTTAAAGATTTTATTTTTTATTTATTTGACAGAGAGAGACACAGCAGAAGCAGGAACACAAGCAGGGGGACCAGGAGAGGGAGAAGCAGGCTTCCCGCAGAGCGGGGAGCCTGACGCGGGGCTCGATCCCAGCATACTGAGATCATGACCTGAACTGAATGAAGGCAGACGCTTAACGACTGAGCCACCCAGGTGCCCCTAAAATGTACTGTTTAAATAAAGATTGAATGATTGATTGATTTTTGAGAGAGAGATAGGAGCACCAGTGGAAGGGGCAGAGTAAGAGGGAAAGAGAATCTGAAGCAGACTCTGTGCTGAGCGTGGAGCCCATCTCAGGACTTGATCTCATGACCCCAATCTCAGGATCTGGGTGTAAACAAGAGTCCGATGGTCAAGTTACTGTGCTACCCAGGCACCCCTAAAATAATATTTTAGTTTTTTTTTTTTAAGATTTTTAATTTATTTTTTGAGAGAGAGAAAATGAGAGCACAGAGGGAGAGTCAGAGGGAACAGAATCCCCACTAAGTAGAGAGTCCGATGTGGGGCTCAATCCCAGGACCAAGGTCATGACCTTAGCTGAAGGCAGATGCTTAACCAGCTGAGCTATCCAGGTGCCCCTAAAATAGTATTTTATTTATTTATTTATATTTGTTAACATATAATGTACTATTTGTCTCAGGGGTACAGGTCTGTGATTCATCGGTCTTTTTTTTTCATTTTTTTTTAAAGATTTTATTTATTTATTTGAGAGATAGAGAGCACAGGAGGGAAGAGGGTCAGAGGGAGAATCAGACTCCCTGCTGAGCAGGGAGACCGATGTGGGACTCGATCCCGGGACTCCAGGATCATGACCCTAGCCGAAGTCAGTCGCTTAAACAACTGAGCCACCCAGGCGCCCTTGTGATTCATCAGTCTTACATAATTCACAGCGCTCACCATACCACATACCCTCCCCAATGTCCATCACCCCGCTACCCCATCCCTCACCCCCCCCACCACTCCAGCAACCCTCAGTTTGTTTTCTGAGATGAAGAGTCCGTCATGGTTTGTCCTCCTCTCTGGTTTTGTCTTGTTTCATTTTTCCCTCCCTTCCTTATGATCCTCTGTGTTGTTTCTCAAATTCCTCATGTCAGTGAAATCATATGATAATTGTCTTTCTCTCATTGACTTATTTCGCTTAGCATAATACCCTCTAGTTCCAACCATGTCGTTGCAGACGGCAAGATTTCATTTTTGATGGCTACATAATATTCTTCTACGAGTGTGTGTGTGTGTGTGTGTGTGTGTGTGTGTGTGTGTGTGTATCACATCTTCTTTATCCATTCATCTGTTGATGGACATCTAGGCTCTTTCCATAGTTTGGCTATTGTAGACATTGCTGCTATATTGGGGTGCAGGTGTCCCCTCAGATCACTACATTTGTATCTTCAGGGTAAATACCCAGTAGTGCAATTGCTGGATCGCAGGGTAGCTTAAAATAATATTTTATTTTATTTAATATTTTAAAAGATTTTATATATTTATTTGACAGAGAGAGACATAGCGAGAGAGGGAACACAAGCAGGGGGAGTGGGAGAGGGAGAAGCAGGCTTCCTGTGGAGCAGGGAGCCCGATGCGGGGCTCGATCTCAGGACGCTGGAATCATGACCTGAGCTGAAGGCAGGCGCCTAACAACTGAGCCAACCAGGGGCCCCTAAAATAGTATTTTAAAGAGTTCATTACATAAAATATTTCTGAGATACTCGCAGTGATGGAATTTATTCCAGTGTTTTAATTTCCGGGTTCTATTAAACCTATTTTTCAATACTAAAGATGCCATTTGCAAGAAGCACCAATAAAAAATGATATTAAATATCTGCTAAGTATTTTATTTGAGAAGTTCTATGAATGAAACTATAAAACTCTTCTGAGGGGGCTGCCTGGGTGGCTCAGTTGGTTAAGCATCTGACTCTTGATTTAGGCTCAGGTCATCATCTCAGGGTCCTGGGATCAAGCCCCTAGTCGCGCTCGCTGCTCCTTGCTCCGTGTAGAGTCTGCCTCAGTTTCTCTCTCTCCCCCTCTGCCCCTCCCCTTGCTTGCACTCTCTTTCTCAAATAAATAAAATCTTAAAAAAGAAAAGAAAACCCAAAACTCTTCTTAGGAATATACAGGTAGGAAAACTTAATATTGTAAAAATGTTAGTGCCCCTCAAATGAATTTATATTGAATGTTATCCCAATTAAAATACTAGAAGGATGGGTTTCTATTTTTTATTTATAGAAATAAGAAGACTTTTTTTAAACATTTTTTATTTATTCATCTGAGAGAGACAGAGTGAGTGAGAACACAAGCAGGTGGGAGGGTCAGAGGGAGAAGGAGAAGCAGGCTCCCCGCTGAGCAGGGTGCCTTATATGGGGCTTGATCCCAGGACCCTGGGATCTCGTCCCAAGCCAAAGGCAGACAGTCAACAGACTGAGCCGCCCAGGCACACCGGGTTTCTTTTTGGAAGTTGAAAAACTTAATCTGGAAAATTCCAAAAACAGAAAATGAGAAGGGAGTAGCCCAGCAGATATTTTTGAAATATGTAAGCAATTTGGTGCTGCAGAAAAATAGATCAGCCCCACTGGCTGCTCTGAAAAGCCATCTTTGCATTGTTCCCGCGTCCGGCTCCCCGTTCGCCGCAACCACCTCCGCCGCGCGCCTCCTCCGCCACCGCGGACTCAGGCAGCTTTCTCGCCAGAGTCCTCGAACTCTTGCTTTCTTTTTAATCCGCTGCATCGGATCACCGGCGTGCCCCATCATGTCAGACGCGGCCGTGGACACCAGCTCCGAGATCATCACCAAGGACTTAAAGGAGAAGAAGGAAGTTGTGGAGGAGGCCGAGAATGGAAGAGACGCGCCTGCTAACGGGAACGCTAATGAGGAAAATGGGGAGCAGGAGGCCGACAACGAGGTAGACGAAGAAGAGGAAGAGGGGGGGAGGAAGAGGAGGAGGAGGAGGAAGGCGATGGTGAGGAAGAGGATGGAGACGAAGATGAGGAGGCCGAGGCAGCTACGGGCAAACGGGCAGCTGAAGACGATGAGGATGACGATGTCGACACCAAGAAGCAGAAGACCGATGAGGATGACTAGACAGCAAAAAAGGAAAAGTTAAACTTAACAACAACAAAAAAAGGCCACCGTGACCTATTCACCCTCCACTTCCCGTCTCAGAATCTAAACGTGGTCACCTTCGAGTAGAGAGTCCCGCCCGCCTGCCCAACGCGGGCAGCGCCACCCGCAGATGACACACGCTCTCCGCCACCCAGCCAAAACCACAACGTGAATTTGCAACAGGGGAGGAAAAAAAAACCAAAACTTCCAAGGCCCTGCTTTTTTTCTTAAAAGTACTTTAAAAAGGAAAATTTGTTTGTATTTTTTATTTACATTTTATATTTTTGTACATATTGTTAGGGGTCAGCCATTTTTAATGATCTCGGATGACCAAACCAGCCTTTGGAGCGTTCTCTGTCCTACTTCTGACTTTACTTGTGGTGTGACCATGTTCATTATAATCTCAAAGGAGAAAAAAAACCTTGTAAAAAAATCAAAAACAACAACAAAAAAACAATCTTATTCCGAGCATTCCAGTAACTTTTTCTGTGTATGTACTTAGCTGTACTATAAGTAGTTGGTTTGTATGAGATGGTTAAAAAGGCCAAAGATAAAAGGTTTCTTTTTTTCCTTTTTTGTCTATGAAGTTGCTGTTTATTTTTTTTGGCCTGTTTGATGTATGTGTGAAACAATGTTGTCCAACAATAAACCGGAATTTTATTTTGCTGAGTTGTTCTAACAAAAAAAAAAAAAAAGAAAAAGAAAAATAGATCAATGGGACAATGATGGCCCAAAATAGCCCCAAGTATATATGAAAATTTAATATACAGTAAAATTGGTATTTCAAATCAAAGAAAAGGTGGGTTGTTGAGTAAATGATATTGGCTAGGTATTGAGGAAAAAAACCACAAAGATGAATCCTTATTTCACAGCATACCCACAAATAAATCCATAGAAATCAAAGATTTGAACATAAATGAAAGCTATAAAATTACTAGAAGAAACGTTGATAAATATTTTTAATATTTAATACTTATAATACTGGGATGAAAAAGTCTTTTTTAAAGAAGGAATTAATACACAAAGTTTATAAAAGAAAAAATTGTTAAATTTGATTAATAATTTTTTAAAAGATATATATTTAAAAAATATATGACAAACAGGGGCACCTGGGTGGCTCAGTCAGTTAGGTGTCTGCCTTCAGCTCAGGTCAGGATCCCAGGGTCCTGGGATTGAGCCCCGCATCGGGCTCCCTGCTTGGTGGGAAGCCTGCTTCTCCCTCTCCCACTCCCCCTGCTTGTGTTCCCTCTCTCGCTGTGTCTCTGTCTGTCAAATAAATAAAATCTTTAAAAATATATATATATGACAAACAAAATGTTAATTTCTTTCATATACAGAGAAGAAGGAGAGTCCATGGTAAAGAATTTGAGTATGCAGGTTTTGTATCTGCTTAACCTATGGTTAATTGAAATTGACATGTTGAATTCTCCAACTGTTACAGTTGATTTGCTAATTTTATCAGTTTTCCTTTATATATATATATATTTTTTTTTTAAAGAGTTTATTTATTTGTCAGAGAGAGAGAGGGCACAAGCAGGGGGAACGGCAGGCAGAGGGAGAGGGAGAAGCAGGCTCCCCACTGAGCAAGGAGCCCAATGTGGGACTCGATCCCAGGACCCTGGGATCATGACCTGAGCCTCCTGAGCAGATGCTTAACTGAGCGAGCCACCCAGGTGTCCCTGCTTTATATATTTTGATACCATTTTATTTGTTTTATACATATTTAAAACTTATATGTTCATGGTGAATTGGGTCTTTTGTCTTAATGAAGTGATCTTCCTCGAATCTTCATTATGATTTTGGTCTTAAGGTCTCTTTTGATTATCAAGATAGGTTAAATAACTCCCTCTTTTTTTTCTTTTTTAAGATTTTATTTTTAAGTGTCTCTGTACCCAATGTGGAGCTTAAACTCACAACCCCAAGATCAAGAGTCCCATGTTCCACGGACTGGGCCAGGCGGGCGCCCCTAAATAACTCTCTTTAATTAAAGCTTGCCTGGCATATATTTTTTGATTCTTTTTCTTGTGGGTTTCCAGGTTTTAGACTTGAGGTACATCTCCCATTAAAGCCCCCATAAAAAATTAGCTGTTTGCAAATTCTTCCAGCTCAAGTGGTGCCAAGCCATAGTCACCTCTTACCTGGATAATTGCAGTAGCTTCTAACTGTCCCTCTACATCTATCCTTGCCTAAATTTCTTTCAGGTATATGACTAAGGATGGAATTATCGGGACATTAAGTAGTTGTATTTTACCAGTTACCTTTTTACTTATACAGCCCCCAACTTCACTAGCTTAAAATAACAATTATCATTATTATTATTAAAGATTTTATTTATTTATTTGACAGAGAGAGACACAGCGAGAGAGGGAACACAAGCAGGGGAGTGGGAGAGGGAGAAGCAGGCTTCCCATGGAGGAGGGAGCCTGATGTGGGGCTCGATCCCAGGACCCTGGGATCATGACCCGGGCCGAAGGCAGACGCTTAACGACTGAGCCACCCAGGTGCCCTGAAAGTAACAATTGTTTATTATCACTCCTGTATCTGTGAATAGGCTAGGAGGGGTCAGCAGATCCAGGCTGGGTTTGGCTAAGCCTCAAGCTACAGATCAAGCTGAGTGAGGCTTCTCTCTGAGGTTTGGACTAAGATATCACTGCCTGTTAATTTCCGAGGCCTGTCTGAGGTTGCAGCCGTTACCCAGGGAACTTCTTTCCTGACAATGGCAAATATGCCAGAGGGCAAATGGTAATTGGCATGATCTCTTAAGGCCTGGGCTCAGAACTGACACAGCACTTCTTCTGCCTTATTTTATTGGCCAAGTCATATCATACGGCTGAATCTAAAGTTAAAGGGAAGCATAAATAAATAAAAAAGAAATAAATAGGGGCATCTGGGTGCCTCAGTCGTTAAGCGACTGCCTTCGCCTCAGGTCATGATCCCAGGGTCCTGGGATCGAGCCCCATGTCGGGCTCCCTGCTTGGCGGGAAGCCTGCTTCTCCCTCTCCCACTCCCCCTGCTTGTGTTCCCTCTCTCACTGTGTCTCTCTGTGTCAAATAAATAAATAAAAATCTTTTATAAAAGAAAGGAAGGGAGGGAGGGAGGAAGGAAGGAGAGAGAGAGAGAGAGAGAGAGAGAAAGAAAAAGAAAGAAAGGAGAAGAGAAGAGAAGAAAAGAGAAAAGAAAAGAAAAGAAACGAAAAGAAAAAATGGGTGCCTGGCTGGCTTAGTGGAAGTACCTGCAACTCTTGATCTCGAGTTCAGACCCCAAGTTGGGTGTAGAGAATATAAACAAACAAACAAATAAATGGAAGCAGACCCCTCTCTTTTAGTACAAGGAACTCATCTTAGTCTGTTTGGGTTGCTATAACAAAAATACCATACTAGGTGATTTATAAAGAATAGGAATTTATTTCTTACCGTTCTGGAGGCTGGGAGGTCCAAGATCAAGCCATCAGCAGCTTCAATATCTGAGAGCCAGCTTCCTGGTGCATGGACTGCCACCTTTTTGCTGTAATCTCACATAAGGGAAGGAGCAAGAAAGCTCAGGGGGTGGGGAGCCTCTCTAAGGGCACTAATCCCATTCATGAGAGCTCCACCCTCATGATCGAATCATTTCCCAAAGGCCACAGCTCCTGATGCCATCACCGTGGGGGTTAGGAGTTCAACATAGGAATTGGGGGTGGGGGGACACAAACATTCAGACCGAAACAAAACTACAAAACCACTTGGCAGACAACATGGAATTGGGGGCGGGGTGGGGTAGATGAAGAACTGGGGCTATGCACATTCAACTTTCCTAGAAAGCCATTGTTATCTAAAGTGGTGGTACAGTTTTATACTCTTCTTAGCAGTTAAGACAGTTCCCATTTCTGCATTTCCACGCACATTTTGTGTTTACAGATATAGAAAGTTTTGCCAGTCTAGTAGGCATGAACAACAAAAAATAGATGACTTAAACTGAGTCAAATTAAAAGCACCTTAACTGCTATACTGTGACTGTTTGTGTCCCCCTAAATTTATATGTTAAAATCCTAACACCGAACGTGATGGTATTAGTTGTGGGGTATTTGGGAGATGATAAGGTCTTGAGGACAGAGCCCTCATGAATGAGATTAATGCTCTTAGAAAAGGAGTCCAACGGGGGCCTGGGTGGCTCAGTGATTAAGCGTCTGCCTTTGGCCCAGGTCATGATCCCAGGGTCCTGGGATCGAGCCCTGCATTGGGCTCCCCACTCTACAGGAAGCCTGCTTCTCCCTCTCGCACTCCCCCTGCTTGTGTTCCCTCCTCACCGTGTCTCTCTCTGTAAAATAAATAAATCTTAAAAAAAAAAAAAGTTATATGACCAGTACGACCTCTCCTAGATACATTACCCAAGAAAAATGAAAACATATGTTCACACACAAAAAAACATTTGTTCACAAATGTTCATAAGCAGCATTATTCACAATAATCCCAAATTGGCAACAACCCATATAGCCATAGACAGCTGAACGGATAATGAAAATGTGGTATGTCCACACCAGGCAATATTTGGCCATAAAAAAGGAGTCAAGTACTAAATAAATGCTATAATATAGATGAACCTTGAAAACATTCTAATTTGTATGAAGCCAGTCTCAAAAGATCACATATTACATGATTCAATTTAGATGAAATTTTAAACATAGGCAAATCTGTGGAGAAAAAGAAAGTAGATAAGTGGTTGCCTAGAACCCAGAGGAGGAAAATTAAAGAGGGTAGGGACAGAGGAATAGGGAATGACTTCTAATGGGTACAAGTTTCTTTCTAGGGTGATTTCAGTAGTAGTTGAACAAATCTGTGAAAATCAATGAATTGTACCCTTTCAATGACTGAACTTTATAATATATAAACTACGGTTTAAGAGACTGGCTTAAAAAAGGGTTTAATAAAAAGAAAATGAGGGGCACCTGGGTGGCTCAATCACACTCTTGACTTTGGCTCAGGTCATGATCTGAGGGTCATGAGATCTAACCCCAAGTTGGGCTCTTCACTCAGTAAAAACACTCAGGGTGTCTGCTTCTCTCCCTCTCCCTCTGCTTCTCCCCACCCCACCGTACTCTCAGAGGCACATTCTCTCTCTCTAAAATAAATAAATCTTTTTAAAAAGTTAAAGAAATGTGAGACATCCTTAATGGATTATTAGGCAGATATCCAATATAATTCAATAGGTAGATATTTGATTTGTATTTCCCTAAGGATTAATCATGCGGAATTTCTTTTGATGTGCTTATTGGCCATTTGTTGGTTAGTTTTTAAGATTTTATTGATTTGAGAGAGAGAATGAGACAGAGAGAGCACGAGAGTGGGGAGGGTCAGAGGGAGAAGCCGACTCTCCGCCGAGCAGGGAGCCTGTTGCGGGACTCGATTCCGGTACTCCAGGATCATGACCTGAGCCGAAAGCAGTTGCTCAAACAACTGAGCCACCCAGGCGCCCTGTGCTTATTGGCCATTTGCATATCTTCTTTAGTGAAATGTTTATTGAAGTCTTTGCCTGTGTTTTAATTGGATCACTTGAGTTTTAATTTTTTAGCACTTTTATTGCATTATAAGAGTTCTTTAAACAGTCCAGATAGGAATCTCTTACCAGATTTATGATTTGCAAATCCCATTCTGTACGTTGTTTTTTCACTTTCTTGATAATGTGCTTTGAAGCACAAAAGTTTTTAATTTTGTTTGTGGGCTTGTAAAATAGTACAACCACTATGGAAAAATAGTATGGAGGTTCCCCCAAAATTTTAAAATACAACAGTATATGATCCAGCAATTCCAGTTATGATATATGACCAAAAGAACTGAAAACAGGTTCTTTTTTTTTAAAAGATTTTATTTATTTATTTATTTGACAGAGAGAGACAAAGTGAGAGAGGGAATACAAGCAGTGAGAGTGGGAGAGGGAGAAGCAGGCTTCCTGCCGAGCAGGGAGTCCTATGCGGGGCTCGATCCCAGGACCTGGAATCATGACCTGAGCCGAAGGCAGACGCCCAACGACTGAGCCACCCAGGCGCCCTCTGAAAACAGGTTCTTGAAGAGATGTTTGCATACCCATGTTCATTAGCAGCACTATTCACAAAAGCCAATAAGCGGAAGGAACCCAAATATCCATCAATGGCTCAATAGATAAACAGAATGTGGTATATATATCCGAGGGAATATTATTCAGCCTTAAAAAGGAAGGGAATCCTATCACAGCCTACATCATGGATGAACTGTGAGGACATTATGCTAAGTGACATAAGCCAGGCACAAAAAGACAAATACTGTATGATTCTACTTGTATGAGGTATCTAAAGTAGTAGAATACAGGGCGCCTGAGTGGCTCAGTGGGTTAAGCATCTGACTCTTTTCGTTTCGTTTTTTTTTTAACTTTATTTATTTATTTGACGGAGAGAGACACAGTGAAGAGAGGGAACACAAGCACGGGGACTGGAAGAGGGAGAAGCAGTCTTCCCGCCGAGCACGGAGACAGACGGGGCTCCATCACAGGACCGTGCGCTCCTGACCTGAGCCGAAGGCAGACCTTAACGACTGAGCTACCCAGGCGCCCCATGTGGTAACTATCTTACTTATAAACTCTACGTTTATTTATTTTGTCTTGTTTCTTCGTGAAAACATGTTCTTTTCAAAATAGTTTTCCTCTGATACATACAAACGGTTTACAGATAAGGAAATGCAAAGAGCTCCTAACACGGAAAAAAATGCTCAATGTCATAATACAATGTAAACTTGGAAGTATAGGATCCCTTTCTCACTTCAGATTGATAAAGATTAAATACTTGTTGGGGTGCCTGAGTGGTTAAGTGAGTCAGGGGTCTGCCTTCAGCCCAGGTCATGATCCCAGGGTCCTGGGGTGGACCAGCCATGGCCCCGCCGTCGCCCACCCCCCAGCAGGAGCCTGCTTCTCCCTCTCCATCTGCCCCCCTCCCTGCCCATGCTCTCTCTTCTCAAATAAATAAATAAAATCTTTAAAAAAAAATTAAACACCTTTGGGACGCCTTGGTGGCTCAGTCGGTTAAGCGGCTGCCTTCCACTCAGGTCATGATCCCAGGGTCCTGGGATTGAGCCCCGCATTGGGCTCCTTGCTCGGCAGGAAGTCGGCTTCTCCCTCTCCCACTCCCCCTGCTTGTGTTCCCTCTCTCTCTGTCTCTCTGTCTCTCTGTCAATTAAATCAATAAAATCTTTTAAAAAAAACATTAAACACCTTTTAATAAAATATTTTGGTAAATATACGTAGAAACTGGCACCTTACACCTTATTGGCTACTTTATTCCAGTTCTTGAGTATAAAGAGACAGGTACAATGCCAGCTTCAGTTTTGCAATTCATTCATTGGTCTCAACTTCCTCATTTAAAAAAATGAGATTTGGATTTAATTTCTGAAATATATCTCATGCAACTCACATGATTCAGTTTTATCAATTAAGTCACTAAGCCGAGAGTAATCCAGGAAAGGTAGTTAGGTCCACTTCATAATAAGACAGGTGAGAAACACCTGCATTGGAAGGTTTGCTGGGTTATGATCCGCACTAGAACCAGAAATCGTTGCGAGGATCTTGAACAAAACGCAGTACAGACGACGGGTTTGCGGCCGTCCGCGCCTGCGCAGTGAACGCGCGGCCGAAGCCCCGCCTCCCGCGGGGTCTGCGGTTTCCCGGGCGCCAGGCGGGCCTCCAGCCACGCCGCAGGGGAGGGCTGGGGGAAGGGCGGAGGAAGTGGGCGGTGGGGGCCGCAGGGCCACGCCTGGGGCTGGAGAGGCTCAGGCCGGAAACCTGCGTGCTGGGTGCTCGCTGCGGGCTGCTGTCACGGAGGGAGCGGGGCGGCGACACGAGGGAGGAAGGTGGGCGCTTGGCGCGACCGTGGTCGCCCCTGTGCCGCCGCAACCAGGGCCCGGATCCAGGACACAGAGGTGATACGAGGGGATTCGTTGGGGTCACTCTGGGAGTCGACACTCAAGGAGTTCTCCCTGGTGATAGGATGGCGTAAGGAAGCCCCGGAACGGAGAGCCAGAGCTGGGGGACTGGGGCTCGTCTGCGGCCTGGTCCCCACCTGCGGCCTGGTCCTCAGCATCTCGCAGCGCCAGGCTCCAGGCCCAGGGGCACTCCTTCTACTTCTCCCCTCCTCCCTTTCCCTTTCCTGGCCGGCGGCCACTAGCCCAACTTAAGCCGCAGCCATCCAGGTGGAACCTTGGCGAAAGGTTCGGCATTACGCTCAAAAGAAAAGAAAAAAAGTGGTACGTTTCAACTTGAATTTTATCGAAAGCGCAGGTAGGCTTTGGGAGGTGTGGAAAGAGTAAATTCTCCCAACCCGGGACCACTTCAGCCAGCCAGCCACCTAACATTTATTGTGTCAGTTACTGATTTTTTGCCTCTCGGCTCCAAATTCATCCTTCAGTACCTTTTGATAATGGATGGCATTCCTTTAAATCATTTCTTCTTGAGTGTTAAGCACAGTGAAGTTTTCTCAGTAGATGGTGCTGTCAGGATACTGTAGGAAGAAGGGGGCGTGTCCTGCTCTTTCCAATGGCCACACCATAGATGACAAAGCATCTGGTGGCACCCTGCCACAGGCATGCACCCAGAAGGCTAGCTCCATCAGTCACCTCACAGCCCCAGCCCATGTCTGGCAATCACCTCCCACAAGGCCCCAAGTACGGCGCCCCTTTCCCCCCCATATTGGTGCCCCGACTCCCTCTGTACACTCACATAGCTGGCCACCAGCTGTGGCTCACCTGCACTTGTCTCCTGCTCCCCAGACCACAGCAGCTCTGGCTTGTGCAATCCAGCAAATTTCTCTGCTATCCGGTAGACTGCAACTATGTCTTTTCCAATAAGATCTGAACCTCAGGGGCACCTGCGTGGCTCAGTCGGTAAAGCGTCTGCCTTCGGGGGTCCGGGGACTGAGTTCTGCATTGGGCCACCTGCTCAGGAGGACCCTGCCTCGCCGTCTCCTTCTGCTGCTTGCACTCTATCTCTCCCTCTCAAATAAATAAAATCTTAAAAAAAAAAAAAGAAAAAGAACTGAGCCTCAGCTTTGGGGAGATGGCCTCTCTCCCAAGTGTGTCTCTCCTTGGATACTCTCCCTCAGCATTAGGATATCATATTGAGTTCGCCTATCTATGATTTCTTTTCTTTTTTTTTTTATTTAAACACAATTTTTTTTGAAGTAGCCTCCATGCCCAAAGTAGGGCTCGAAATTATAACCCCAAGATCAAGAGTCACAAGCTCTTCTGAGTCAGCCAGGCGCCCCAGCTTGACATTCTTTGTTTCACTTTCTCTGTTTAAAGCATTGTGTAGTTTCTGTCTTTTTTTTTTTTTTTAAGATTTTATTTATTTGAGAGAGAGAGACACGGTGAGAGAGGGAACACAAGCAGTGTGAGTGGGAGAGGGAGAAGCAGGCCTCCCAGCGAGCAGGGAGCCCAACGTGGGGCTCGATCCAGGTCCCTAGGATCATGACCGGAGCCGAAGGCAGATGCTTAACGACTGAGCCACCCAGGTGCCCATAGTTTCTGTCTTCTGATAGGAACCAGCCAGACTGATGACACTTAATCAATTGTATGTCCTGCAGTGTTCGAGGCAGGAGTGAGTCAGACAAGGTACTTGCTTTTGAGCTTATAGTCTACAGGGGTTGGTAACTAAGACCTAACTCACAAGACAGACTAAGCCATACAAAATTTTGAGGCAGAATATTCTAAACACAAGGCGACAAGTGCAAAGAACCTATTGATAATGAACTTGATATAGTTGAGAAACAGAAGGCCCAGTGGGGCTAGACTTCTGTGAGCAAAGAGTAATGAGAGATGAAGTTGAAGAAGCAAACCTTTTAGGTAGAGTAACCAGAAGATATTTTTAGAGGGGTTTTGATTATGAAAGCAATGTTACACCAGGGTAATAGGAGTCATCTGGGATGTATGGTTACCGAATTTACAGGCCACAGTAAAGGAGTCTGGATGCTATTTTAAGTGTGACAAGATGTAATCGGAAGGCTTTAAGCAGGGGAGTGACATGATCTTTTTGACTACTCTGGTTATTGGAGAATGGATTTAAAGAAACAAAGATGGAGGGCGCCTGGGTGGCTCAGTTGGTTAAGCGACTGCCTTCGGCTCAGGTCATGATCCTGGAGTCCCGGGATCGAGTCCCATATCGGGCTCCCTGCTCGGCAGGGAGTCTGCTTCTCCCTCTGACCCTCTTCCCTCTCGTGCTCTCTATCTCTCATTCTCTCTCTCAAATAAATAAATAAAATCTTTAAAAAAAAAAAAAGAAACAAAGATGGAAAAAGGGATCTAATATCCCCAGAGTTAAGGAGAATATGGTTCAGTCACCAAGCTCTTTCAGGACATTCGGGTTTCATTGTCATTCCTAACATAAGAGTACCAGTGTGAGGATTATGTTTGCTGATATGGGAGGCTTCATGGAGCTCATGCCTGTGCTAAATAGAAATAAAAAGTAGCCGCTTTTGGCTTTCAGCTCGGGGAGGCAAAGTTGCAACTTGCTTTGGTCGTCCCGAATCCGGGTTCATCCGACACCAGCCACCTCTGCCATGCCGCCTAAGTTTGACCCCAATGAGATCAAAGTCGTGTACCTGAGGTGCCCCCGTGGCGAAGTCGATGACACGTCTGCCCTGGCCCCGAAGATCGGCCGGCTGGGTCTGTCTCCAAAGAAGGTTGGTGATGACATCGCCACGGCAACCAGTGATTGGAAGGGTCTAAGGATTACAGTGAAACTGACCCCTCAGAACAGACAGGCCCAGATTGAAGTGGGACCTTCTGCCTCTGCCCTGATTATCAAAGCCCTCAAGGAACCACCAAGAGACAGAAAGAAGCAGAAAAACATTAAGCACAGTGAAACTATCACTTTTGATGAGATCGTCAGTATTGCCCGACAGATGCGACACCGATCCTTAGACAGAGAACTCTCTGGAACCATTAAAGAAATCCTGGGGACTGCCCAGTCTGTGGGCTGCAATGTTGATGGCCACCACCCTCATGACATCACAGATGACATCAACAGTGGTGCGGTGAAATGCCCAGCTAGTCAACTACAAAGGAAAATGTTTCAATAAAGGATCATTTGATAACCAAAAAATAAAATTAAAAAAGTAGCCATTCAAATAGCAGTAGTAAGGATAGGGAAACGTAGGGGAGGGAATATCAGAAGTCCATAAATGTAAAGTCCATAAATGAAGGCATGAAGGTGGTAAAGAGTGATGAAGTGGGTGTGGGTGTTTTCTTGTCTAAATGGGAGCTAAGAAATGATAACCTAAACAGGTAACAGGGACCTTGTCCTCGGGTGGGGTGTGGGTGTGAGATTGGTAGGGGGCTTAAGTTTTATTTTCTGTAGTTGAAGCTACTGAAGGATCTTAAGTAGGATGGTGATATAAGTGTATTATGGGGGCACCTGGCTGGCTCAGTTGGAGGGACGTGCAGCTCTTGATCTTGGGGTTGTAGGTTCCAGCCCTACGTTGGATGTAGAGATTACCCAAAAATAAAATCTTAAATACATGTAATATGGATATCCTGACATCAGCATAGGATGAGTTTCAGAGAGCAAAGACCAGAGGGGTAAGGAAGTGAGAGAAAAGAATTCTCACTGGGGAAAGAAAGCAACACACTAAGGCTGTTCATCTCATCTGCATCATGAACAAGTACCACTATTTTCGTATGTATTAGACTTTTAGGAAGCTTATTCCAGGTAACAGGTACTGAGTGGCCAAACCGGGATTTAAAGCTATTTTGTTGTTACAGGAGGACAAAAAACAAAAAAACAAAAAAACCCAAACCAAACCAAATCAGCAAGCCCATGATGTCATATGTACATTCAGAATTTTTATTTCAAAACAAAGAACCACAGTAACATGAATAATAAAAAACCCATTTGGAAATATTCACAATCTGGTCACTGAGAAATGGGAAAACTTCCCCACAGCATTACTGCCAACCCACTGGTTTTGAGGAGCCGGAAGTAGAGGTGCAGTTAAAGTCACCTGTTGAACCAAGCCCCATTCCATATAAGCTGTTTTTTTCCCCAAAACGCTCAATGACCAGGGGCAACAGTGAGAACTGGTGACTAAAATACTGTCATAGGCAAGGGTTTGGCTAAAGGGTCTGAAGCATGTAAGCACCAAGGAGAGAAAGAGTGGTCAAGCAACATATGAAAGAAGGAAGACAGAGTAGGTGTCATGGGGCCCAATCTCCATTTATCAAAATACTGGGAAACTAGATGATTGTACAGGTGTCCATGACCTGGGCCAAGTGTACATCCCTCCACCTCATCCGGCTCTCTAAAATGCTCCCGAGTTAGAAGTCTTCAGTTTGTTTCTTACTCCATAAAAGAAAGGCTCCTTCTCCCCTATGACTCCCCTCCAGGAGGCCACATGTTCTGATCTCACATTCTCCTTTCATACTGCCATTGTCTGGGTCTAGGGGGAGGCAGAGTCCTCCACCCTCAATCTGAAGATTTAAGGATTTCTCCCCCCAGTTGTCCAACAAGGAAAGGTAGCCAGATGCGACTGAACTCTGAAGTCTGGAACCAAACCGTAGATGCAAATTCCACCCAGCAGAGGCAGTGTTCTTTATATATAGAGAGAGGAGTTTGAACACATTCTATTCAAAAGGGGGCTGTAGGTACATAAAGGACACAAGTTACCAGTCATCTACTTCCACCAGAGCAAAGTGACAGTGTACATACATTCATACTCTCTCAAGTGTGGGATACACCGTACATTTACTCGTATTGTCCCAAATGTACGGTCCCCTAAGAGCGCTTGACGTCATACTATGCGAATATGGCAACAGAACAAGCATGCGATGACCCTTAGCGACAACATATTTCAACTAGATAATAATCGTTCAGGAAAAATCCTCTCCCAGAGCTGAGGTTACAAATTCCAAGTTAGTTGATGAACATTCTCCTCTGAATTCTTTTAAAGCTATGGCTTAAAACAAAATATCAACAACTAAAATCTCCTAAAGAACAAAATGGAGAAATACAGAACCTCTACCAAGAACCACTATTTTGGGTTCCTTATTTGGAAGGTTCTCCCACCAGGCGGGTATTAGGAATACTTTAACCCGCACCCCCCACAGTGAGTCCACTATAAGGGGAAGAAGTTGTTTTGTCCAGTGAGGGGAGAAAGGATATCTAGAAATAACCTTGCCTTCTCTGGACTCCAACCAAAATTAGAACCCATCCACCACCATTAGCTATAATGCCCATCTTAATAACCCTAGATTTCAAGTAACACTACATATTATTTTAAACAAAGAAAAAAGTTCTAAAGGTAACCAGTAGCTTCTTAAAACAGGCACATCACTTTTCTCAGAAATTAAACTTGAGAGTTTCCACCTGAAGGTTAAGAGGCAATGTGCAAACTTCACACACCCCATCATGTACCCTCTGAGAACACGTTATACTGCTCCCTGAATCTTCCCCTTATTGCACCTCGACCGCTCCAGTATCAAATCTTCTACTCTAGAACCTCTCTTCAAGCGCCTCCCTCTATCCTCAATTTCCTTGTTTTATTTGGTAAAATTATTTTACACTTAAAAAAATAAATATTTATGCAATAAAACCAGAAGATAAAATAAATAAAACTCGAGTTAATTTGCTCTGCAGAG
This sequence comes from Eumetopias jubatus, assembly GCF_037043125.1. Lineage (NCBI taxonomy): Eukaryota > Metazoa > Chordata > Mammalia > Carnivora > Otariidae > Eumetopias > Eumetopias jubatus. The sequence goes on along the minus strand of NW_028274814.1, from coordinate 45,890,686 downwards.
CTGTATGGAAGCGAGGGAGGTGCTCTTATGTAATCCCTCTCTGCCCTCCACACTCATAGATCTGCTTCCTGGGAAGTCGGGGGTCGGGGAAACTGCACCTCACTCTTACTCCCCTCCCCTATTGGCCCTGGTGAGGCCCTATTAGAACCCAAGGTAGGAAGAGACGACAATGCTGTCAGATGGCAAGTGGCCAATGCCTCCTGAAATGAGGGTAGGTTTGCTTGGTCTCTCCTAAACAGAAGAGAATGTCCAAGAAATGAAATGTTTTGAAAGCCATTAATGATACAACTAACTCCTGCACTGGGTTCCTCTGTGGGATGAGAAAGGAATCAAGTAGCAGCATTCAGAAACAGTCCTGGGTTACAAGCTGATGAGGTCTCTCCCTCATCTGGGGAGAGGTTGCTTTTCCATGTTGGGAGGGAGGCGGGAAGGAGGCATGGCTTAGACGGTGGGGTTTACTTCATGGGCTGGATCCTGTTCATCTCCACGGTGGGGACATTCCCAGCTCTGTTAGCCTCCCGAGCCTGCCCCTCGAAGGCTCGTGTGATTTCCTCAAAAGTCCGGCCACGAGTCTCAGGGACTTTGAAGAAGGTCAAGACCAAGAAGACAATGAGGAAGCCAGTGAAGATGATAAAAACATAGGCTCCTAAATAGAACTAGTGAAAAGATAAAGAAAAAGGAGTGTCAGTGTAAATTCTGGTCATTGCCAAACCCCTTCCCTTCCCATCCATTTCTAGTAGGCTTCGGGACACAACCCTTCCACATTTAACAACAACATGTAGTCTTCCTCGGTATTTTTTTAAAAAAGATTTCGTTTATTTATTTGACAGAGAGAGACACAGTGAGAGAGGGAACACAAGCAGGGGGAGCGGGAGAGGGAGTGGCAGGCTTCCCTCTGGGCAGGAATCCTGAGGCGGGGCTCGATCCCAGGACCCTGGGATCATGACCTGAGCCGAGGGCAGACACCTAAAGACTGAACCACCCAGGCGCCCCTTCCTTGGATGTTTAGGATGCCATTGCTCATTTACTGTATTTCCCTGCAATTCTGCATCATTCCTTTTCCTATTCGTTAAAGATCCCTGCTTCCAAATACCTATTGAGTATTTTAGGACTTTTTTTTTTCCTTTATTTTATTTATTTGTCAGAGATAGAGCATAAGCAGGGGGAGAAACAGGCTCCCCGCTGAACAAAGAACCACATGTGGGGCACAATCGCAGGGCCTCAGGATCAAGACCTGAGCTGAAGGCAGACGCCTAACCGACTGAGCCACCCAGGCGCCCCTAGGACTTTTGATGATTATTTTTAAAATCCAGGTTTCTGAAAGACTCACAGAAATAGGAAATGCATTCTAGAAGTCCACTGCAAGTGCCTTTATTTAAGGAACCAGCTCTGGGTCATTTTATATAATAGGACCTACCTCAGTCATTCATTAACATCCTATGATTATTAGTGAGCCTTTAAGGACATGAGGTCACTAATGCCAGCTCATTCAAATTGTGGATTTTAAGTGTTGGTCTGGAATCCTTTGGCATTCATCATGATCTTTGTATCTAGGCAGAACTATGCTTGTAATCACCTAGACCAGTGGTCTTTTAAACGTTCCCAATTTTGGGGTACCCAGCTGTGTCAGTCAGTAGAACATGCGACTCCTGATATCCCACAGGTCTTGAGTTTGAGCCCCTTGTTGGGGGTAGAGTTTACTTTAAAAAAACAGAAGTTCCCAGTTTTGCCCTCCTGCTTCAATCTTTTTTGTTGCTACCATTCCTTCTTTTTCTATATGCCATTGAAAATAAAAAAAAAATCTGGTTTAAAACACTAGATATTTGGGGGGGCACCTGGGTGCTTCAGTTGCTTGATCGTCTGCCTTCAGCTCGGGTCATGATCCTGGGGTCCCATGATCGAGCCCCGCATCCAGCTCTCTGCTCAACGGAGAGCTTGCTTCTCCATCTCCTGCCTGCTGCTCTGCCTACCTGTGGTCGCACTCTCTCTCTCTTCCTGCCAAATAAATAAGTAAAATCCTTAAAAAAAAATAAAAAACAACACTTGATATCTGGGGCGCCTGGGTGGCTGTTGGTTGAGCGTCCGACTCTTGGTTTCGGCTCAGGAGATCAAGCCGTGGGTCAGGTTCAGTGCTTGACGCAGTATCTGCTTGCGATTCTCTCCCTCTCCCTCTGCTCCTCCCCCTCCCACATTCAATCTCTCTCTCTAAAATAAGTAAAATCTTTAAAAAAAAAAAAAATCAAAAAAACAAACTCCACTTGATATCTAACCCTCTGTGGTGTCAGTTACCAAATTTTAAACCTGTCGGCTTAAGTGAGCTGCTTTTGAGATGGACTCGGTGAGTTGTGTTTGAATTTACTTACTGCAGCTGAAGGGAACAGGAGCCCGACCAGGAAGTTGGAGGTCCAGTTGGAACAACCAGCCACTGCCATCGCGGCCGGGCGGGGTCCTTGGCTGAAGAGTTCGGCCACGATAAACCAGGGAATGGGGCCTGGGCCAACTTCAAAGAAGGCCACAAAGACCAGGGTAGCCCCGATGCAAACAAAGCTCATCCAATTATACTCATCCTAAATGAGGAGGAACAAAGGAAAGCTAGTAGTCAAGACAGCTTGACCTGGATAGATCTAGCCTCCCAGCGATGAGGACTGACTGATAACGGAAGCTCCCTCTGTCTGGGGTACAATGGAGTTCTTTGACTTAAGAGTCAAAAGGCCTGGGTTTTTGAATCGTAGCCTTGTGCTCACACCATGTGTCATTTTGCACCAAGATCATTTCATCACCTGTAAAATGGGAATAATTCCCTCAAGAATACTTGAAGAATTAAATTACATGAGGTATTTTACACGCTCTATGTTATACAGATGTTAAGAATTACAGCAGTTTAGTTACCGATCTCTGAGGATTCATTTTTCTTAAATCTCTGGGCATGGGACTTTACGGGTCTCCCACTCACCTCTCCCACCCACGTCAGCGTCACCTGTGACCTATTCTCCCTCCTTCCCCTCCGTTTCCTTCACTCAAAGAGCACGCACCTTTAGTAACAATGAGATGGTCATAAAGATGGAACAAACAGCCATCCCTCCAAGGCCAGTCATATGGAGAGTCCTCCTCCCTGCCCTTTCCACCAGAAACAGCTAAAAGAAGAATAATATAACATAAAATTTCTGCTTTCCCTTTCCTGAAAACTGTATGAACTACCGGAATGTGCCGTACCAATGGCAGGATACTTGGTAGAGTCACACGTGCCCTTTTAGTTGAGTTTCAAGCATCCTACAAATCCCTTTTATACCTCTCTCTTTCCCACCCACTTCATATTTCCTTGAGAGTGAAGACTACTCATACCCATCATTCAATCGCTCTTCTTTCCCAAAGAAGAACGAAACAACCACAACTGTTTAAATGACGGTAGGGAGGGAGATGGAAGGACACAAACCCCATCTTTGAACATGTGTAGGAAGAACGCCCCTCCCCCTGCCCCCAAACTATCACACCATCCAACTTACAGAGACAACAGTGAAGATGGTATTCACTACACCCGTGCCGATGGTGGCATAGATTGGCTCCTCAATACCTGCATCTCTGAAGATTCCAGTTGAATAATAGAACACCTAATAGGAAACAAAAGATGATGCAACTCTGAAACAGCAGCTGGGCACCGCAGTTAAAGAGAACCCTTGGAAAAATACACTAAGTCCCAGGAGCTTAAGGAGTCCTTTCTGGGTTTTTGATTCAATCAGTGTCTTTTCTGCAAAGAAATCTTCTCTATCTTATCTCTATTCTCTTCTTAGTTCTCAATTCTACCTACTGTTTCCGCTTCTTCAATGTTTATTCCTCCTGTTCATTGAAGTCTCCTCCTTACATCTATTCTATTAATTTAGATATAAAGATTTTTTTTCGGTTTGTTGTAAAGTTTGGTGGTGGTTTTTTTTTTTTTTTTTTTAAAGTAATCTCTACACCCAACATGGGGCTGGAACTCAAGACCCCAAGATCAAGAGTCACATGATCTTCCAACAAAGCCAGCCAGCAGCAAGTTCCTCAATTAAGCTTCTTCAATGGACAATTCCTCTAACCTTAAAACAGTGATAGGCACACACGGATATCCTACTTCGACAGCGAAGCCAACTGAGGAGGAACCTCAGCCTGCTCATGTTATTAGAAACAGAACTTGGGCTGGAATCCCTAGCCCCAGGTCTTTCCAAGTGTTCTAGGAAATGACAGCAGCTATCATTTTAATTTAATATGTACTATTAAGTAAGCTACTGTTTATACTATTTTTTATTATTTGCTGGTCAGCATGCTGAAATGTAGGGTTGCTACAGCTACCACAGTCAAAGGGATGTCAAAATATTGAACTCAGACCTCAAGGTAATAAGGGAACAGGATCTAGATCATCTAGGTTCAGTTCCTCAGGTTTGGGTCAAGAGTTTATTATTTCATCCAGAGTGTTTGCCTCTATAGCCGTATTCATCAGACTTTTTGATCAATATATGCGTCGACTCTGGGTTATGTTCTCAAGAAACAACTCTTCAGATACCTACAACCTCGGATAGAAACGATGGATACTTCTGTTTTCTAAAATAAGACTAATAAGGCTGTGCTTTTTTTTGTTTAAAATTATTTTTGGGGTGCCTAGGCTGCTCATTTGGTTAAGCATCTGCCTTTGGCTCAGGTCATGATCCCGGGGTCCTGGTATAGAGCCCCACATTGGGCTCCCTGCTCAATGAGGAGTCTGCTTCTCCCTCTCCTTCTGCCCCCACCCCCGCTCGTGTTCTGTCTCAAATGAATAAATGAGATTTTTTATTTTTAAGTAATCCCTATACCCAATGTGGGGATCGATCTCACAACTCCAAGATCAAGAGTCGCATGCTCTATTGAATAAGCCAGCTAGGCACCCCACAGTGATTCTTAAAATGACAAAATTGGAAACTGGGATCCATCAAAATCATCTCAGAGGTTTTTTAAAAATATTTTTCCTCCCAATTTCTGATATCACAGCCTCTAACCCTTTATGAAAAGCACTGCTTTTTCAAATACAAATAACCTTCTTGTGTGTTAGGGAGAAATGGCCAAGGACCAACTTACTATTTTGAGCATCAAGTGTGTTTGGCAAATGCTATGCTACAGAATGACCTAATCATATTGATCAAGACTGATGAAGGAATAATATTATGCAGCCATCAAAAGGAATGAGATCTTGCCATTTGCAACGACGTGGATGGAACTGGAGGGGATTATGCTGAGTGAAATAAGTCAATCAGAGAAAGACATGTATCATATGACCTCACTGATATGAGGAATTCTTAACCTCAGGAAACAAACTGAGGGTTGCTTGAATGGTGAGGGGGTGGGAGGGATGGGGTGGCTGGGTGATAGACATTGGGGAGGCTTTGTGCTATGGCAAGTGCTGTGAATTGTGCAAGATTGTTGAATCACAGATCTGTACCTCTGAAACAAACGATGCAATATATGTTAAGACAAAAAAAAAGAAGATAGCAGGAGGGGAAGAATGAAGTGGGGGAAATCGGAGGGGGAGATGACCCTTGAGAGACTATGGACTCTGAGAAACAAACTGAGGGTTCTAGAGGGGAGGGGGTGGGAGGATGGGTTAGCCTGGTGATGGGTATTAAAGAGGGCACGTTCTGCACAAACAATGAAACATGGAACATTACATCCAAAACTAATGATGTGATATATGGTGATTAACATAACAATAAAAATTAAAAAAAAAAAGACTGATGAGAAACCCTCTGGGCATGAATCGGATCAAGAGTATGCTTCATATCCAAAAATTTTATCTGCAAATGGACAGAAGGTATAGGAATATTCTCTCTTACCACCACTAGGATCCAAAAGCTGGAAGGTAATATCTGCATAGAATTCAAGCTACCTGCCATATGTCACCTTCCATTTTGCTCCCCACTTCCAACTATCAGAGTCACTATTCTGGTTGTAACAACACAGACAGACTAGGAAGGCCCGCTCTATCTGAAGTTCCCAGTGTATCCCCAGACCTCTTGAATTCATTGCCTACTTATTCCCCAGGGCTTTACAATGATATTTTTTAGACTGTGAAGTCCTGGAAAAAAGCCACAGCATGTAAACTCTTGGATCTACTTTAGTTGTATGGCCTGCCTTATCACTGATGACATCAGAAAAGACTGATCAGATTTGTAAAAGACAACTGGAAATAAAAAATGAGTGGTCAGAAGGAGGAATAATGAAAAGCAGATAAATATGTCGCGTCCTACATACTGAAAAAAGTTTGAAAGAGGACAATGTTGACCATAAGGTCCAAGACAAAAGGTGATGAATTTTTCATTTTATCATTTATTTTCTTATTTTCCCACATGGAAAACATGTACTGAAGATAGAATTTTAAAGAAATAAAAACAGGGGTACCCGTCCGGCTCAGTAGGAAGAGCATGCGACTCTTGATCTCGGGGTTGTGAGTCCGAGCCCCAGGTTGCGAGTAGAGATTATGTAAATAAACTTAAAATACGAAACCATGTCAAAACCTGGATAATCAGTATTTCTGGAGTGGCTGCTGCGGGGCGAGCATCGTGGGGACTCTGCAGGTGTAAGGAGGTGAGCAGGCCCCTCGGGCAGGTGCGTGAACTGTGTGCGGGACCCCCTGGGACACAGAGTAGCTACTCACAGCATTGATTCCAGACAGCTGCTGGGACAGCTGGAGCATGATGGAAATCATAATGGGCTGCTGGTAGCTCCGTGACCTGAAGAGCTCCAGCACCGTGGCTTGCTTCTCTTGTGCCATCCTGGTGCTCTCATCTTTCATCTCCTGGATGTCCTGAGTCACGTCCTGGGTGCCCCACAATCGCTGGAGGACTGGTCAAACAGACAGACAAAGAAAGGAGAAAGATAAGGTGCTGTCCCAACTTCATTTTCCCTATAACACAGCTGGGAAGAAGCCACACTTAGATGAGCCCCGGATATGGCTCATCCATTAGCATCTGTGCCTTAACCTGCTTCTCACTCCACTCTTCAGGGCTGGAAAGTTTCTCACTCCAGAGCAATCAGGAGAGTCTCCAGCTTGGATCCAGAGGGGCCAGGAAAGGAGAGGACAAAACCAGATCCAATGCCCTCATCCTGAAACAAACCACAACCCCCAAATTCCCACAGCGAAGGTGTGAAGGATACTCACTGTCCCTAGCACTCTCCTCTTCCTTTCTGTTGATGAGCAAAAATCTAGGACTCTCGGGGCAAAACGGAAGGGCTGCGCTTTGCAGGACAGCTGGAATGATGGTGAAGCCCAAAAGCAGGGGCCAAAGCTCTTCAGTCCCCATGATGACTTTCAGACCAAAGATCTAGAAACCAGATAAAGACGATACTTTATAAAGCTCATACTTTATATAAGCCACAAGTCACTTTAAAAAAACTGGGGGGCTCAGTCGGTTATGCATCTGCCGTTGGCTCAGGTCAGGATCCCAGGGTCCTGGGATCCAGTCTGCACTGGGCTCTCTGCTCAGCAGGGCGTCTGCTTCTCCCTCCGCCCCTAGCCCTCCTCCCCTTATGTGTGCTGTCTCTCACTTGCAAAAATAAATCAGAAAAAATTTTCAGAAAATTATCCCTTCTTTTACCACAGGAAAAGATAAATTCTGTTTCTTCTCCTTTCTCTACCCTGCCTGCTTCTTTAGCCACCTGTGAGCTATAGTAATAATACCTGAAACTGACATATACTTGAATATAGGTCAGATGTTCCTGCCCAGAAACTGACACGCATTCAGTATGAGGTCTAGAGTACCTGAGCCACCAGGATCCCGATGACGATGCCCAGCTGGTTGAGAGTGCCAAAGGCCCCCCGGAGGCCAGTGGGAGAGACCTCGCCGATGTACATGGGCACAAAACCCGTGCAGAGGCCGCAGAAGAGGCCAATAACCAAGCGGCCCAGGATCAGCATTTCAACCGACCGGGCTATTTTGCAGAACCCCATAAGGCAGCCACCAGCGACAGCCAAGAGGTTGACAATGAGCATTGAATTGCGCCTGAAAAGGTTAAAAAACAAGAGAAGTTAGCAACATAGGCCAGGCCGAAACTTCTCTCTTTCCTGATCTCTCTACCCTTCTCCAGGCTCATGTTATCTGCTCTTCCGGTTTGAAGTTCTCCTCTTTCTGTTATCAGAACATTTCCAGTTGGGCTAAGATCAATGGTTCTTACACCTCTGTAGGCATAAAACTCACCTAGAGAACTTAAGATTCTTTTAATTCCCAGCGGTAGCCAGGGTGGTAGCAAGCACAAAGGCCAGTAGTTCTCAAAGTTGTCCACAAACTAAGAGCATCAGCTAGAAATGGGCAAGAAATTAAAACTGTCCCACCCCACCCCAATTTAGTAAATCATTAGGTTTGACTCTGGGACGGAGCAATCTGTTCCCAAAAGCCGTCCTGGTGATCTGATTCTAGGTAAGGTCCGAGAACCACTGCCCTGGGCAATTCTCATACAGCTGGTCCACGAACACACTCAAGAGAAATTTCCGGACCCGTGCTGAAATTTTGATGCTTCTTACTGCATTTTGTTGCAATATAGTTGCTTAGATGGCACCAACATACTAATGAGAACAGATTTCAGACAAAAGCTTTCTATGCGCAGAAAGGTAGACAGCTTCAGCTCTCTGGCTCTCGGCTACCCTGTGGTGAAGGCCACTTACAGTAAGTACTGATAGCCAGTAGAAAATAATAAAAGACTGCGTCTATGTGTTAAACGTGGGAGGCAAAGCCACGGAAACAACTAGAGGAAGACGGAAGAGATTAACAGTGAAAAATCACTGCAGATGTTTGGAAGATACTTCTGGGATTCTGCCCTTGGGTGGCCTGCTGGAATTACCCGGGGAGTCCTGAAACGCTGGTACTTTTTTTAATTGGGTTATGTTAATCACCATATATTACATCATTAGTTTTTGATGTAGTGTTCCATGATTCATTATTTGCGTATAACACCCAGAGCTCCATGCAGAACGTGCCCTCCTTAATACCCAGCACCGGGCTAACCCATCCTCCCACCCCCCCTTCCCCTCTAGAACCCTCAGTATGTTTTTCAGAGTCCATCGTCTCTCATGGTTCATCTCCCCCTCCGATTACCCCCCTTCATTCTTTTCCTCCTTTTATTTTCTTCTTTTTTAACATAGAGTGTATTAATTGTGAAACGCTGGTACTTTTAAAAGCTCCCTGGGAGATCCTAAACGTGCAGCCAAAGGAGAGAACCTGCTGTTAAGAGAAAAAGTTCATCCCTCATGCTCACTTTTACCTTTCTCTGCATTCCTTTCCTGGTTTCCCTACTTCCTCTACCAGGTTCTTTTGCTAATAAAATAAAGATAGGAAGAAAGTCACTGAAGTATGGGAGGGCCACATTAAAATGTCAATGACTTTAGTAGACACAAGGTGCCTCAAAAATGCAAACACAATTGGGCGCCTGGGTGCCTCAGTTGGTTAAGCGACTGCCTTAGGCTCAGGTCATGATCCTGGAGTCCCGGGATCGAGTCCCGCATCGGGCTCCCTGCTCAGTAGGGAGTCTGCTTCTCCCTCTGGCCCTCTTCACTCTCATGCTCTCTGTCTCTCATTTTCTCTCTCTCTCTCAAATAAATAAATAAAATCTTTTAAAAAAAAATGCAAACAGAACAAACACCAAACATTATCAAATAAAATGGGTTGCTTTTAAATTTTTTTAGACGGTGAATTCTATTTGTGTTTCCAGAACGTCTAAATTAGCAAATGAAATGGTTTCTTCACCAGCCATTACTGAAAGTATTCTGCTAAGACATTTTATTAAGTCAGCAAGAATGAAAAGTTTCAATTTTCTTTTGGGCGGGAAAAACGTCAGGTATTTGGCCATTATCCACATTTGCCACAGGCCAAGGATTATAAAATGTTTCCTCCCAATCCTGGCTTGTAAACACAAGCATGAAATCCCAAATTTTTCAAGAAAGGCAAACAACTTCTGACCTTGTAAATCAAGTAGGCTTCTGGGAAATTCCATAGTGCACTTTATTGCAGAGAGAACTGAATTAGCTTCAGCTGCACTCAAAGGTAATCTCTTGATGGGCAGCCGAGCTCCAAGCAGCCCTTTTCAGTACCAGTTGGCCCAAATTTGCCTCCATGGGAATTTGGGACGCTCTCACTCAAATGCATCATCACCTCTCCATCCTAATTCTCAATACCTGTTCTCAATGCAACCAGCATAGCCCCCCTCCTTGCCCAGTTTCTGGTCGATACCTGCCAAAGCGGTTGACAAAGAGTCCAACGGAGAAGGAGCCAATCATACCACCAACGGAGAAGATGGCCACAGACAAGGACCAGAGGGAAGTGAGTAACACCTCAGTGGGACGGTCGCTCAACGTCTCCTCCAGGGTGTAATTGAGAAAGTCCTTTATGATCTGCCAATTAAAATGACTGGTGGGCAGACTGTTACAGTTGAATGAGAAGGGGCAAATATCGGGGATCTTCCCCTCCCTAAGAAAACAGCATTACAATGACTGGTAGAGAATCAAGTAAATGAACGGGTGGGGATGGAAGAGATAGAGAACCTTTGGAGGTTCGTGGTAGCTCTGAAAAGAACAATTTTGATTTGTCCTGAAAATCCCAGTAGGTGGTTAGCACTGATGTTCAGTGACTACCCCAGTCCTCCCCTAAGACCCTCCCACCCTCCTTGTAACTAACCCCTGAGGCATAATAAAGGAAGTGTATCAGGATAGCGTGAGGGGAAGCATGGATACAGTCCAGTCAAGGGTATGGGGAGCAAGTGAGCTTTTTGCTTTAATGATTCACTTGGACTTCCCCACCAATGTTATTCTGCCTCTTCAGCCTTCACCAAGCGAGATACCAAGTTTGTCTGAAATTCTTCGTTCTCGAAACCCTACTTAAAGGAATAATTTACCTATTCCAAATTCTAACTCTGGTCACCTGGCACTCACCATCTCAGGAGCATTGATGACTCCGGTGTTGTAGCCAAACTGGAAAGAGCCTATTGTAGCAATGGAGATGGCAAAGATCAGAGGCGCTGTGACCTGGGGTTGGGGGGGAGAAGGGAAGAAACAGTCCTTAAAGCTCTCGGCTGATGATTGTCTCTTATTAATTAAGGAGAGATATTAGGAGCACTCGCCCTATGAGTGGTATGAAAAGAACAAAAACTTAACGAAATTTAGGTAACGAATGGGGGAACACAAAAGACAGGTTATACTGAAGAACTGCTCCGGAGATATGCAGACAACCACGTAAACTTGGGAAAAGCGGCAAGAAAATTTGGGAAGAAAGTTAAGAGGAACTGGGTTAACTCGTTTCAAACTATTAAAAAAAAATTGCCCCATATAAAGCAAGCTTAAAACTGCAGGGAAAGAGCCTTGGGATTCCTAAAAATGGATTCTTTTGGAAACAGCTAGATCCAGTGCTATCTCCTCCTGTACCCCAGATCCCACTGAAGCCAGAGTGGTGGTGGTGGTCTCTGCACCACTGGGCTGTTGTAGCACTCTGGATGATGTAATCTACAAAATCTACCCAGGGTATCCTCGTCCCATTTGAAATTCTTCCTGTTTACTTCGTTTTGTACCACTACGCCCACCCAGCAGGGGGAGAGCACAAGCTCACTCCCAACGTAACAGACCGGAGATGTGGTGGGGAGAAGGGAGTCATCTCTCACCCTGCTGGGAGTAATTCAAGTGTGTGTTTATCTTAGATTTCCAGCTCAAGGTAAGCTCAATTTTTAGGGCTGAGGACATCCTTCCTTACCTTAAACTCCCTCCCCCTTTTAGGTTAGACGGACTAGCCAGCCAGAAGTTTCAGTTCTCCATGTTGACCTCCCACCCCAGACAACTTGGCCTTAAGTACCCGAGTGGCCCCCGCCTGCACACAGCTCTTTCTGTTTAATCCCTTTCTCATCAGTAATGACCTCTTCCTTCTGCCTCGCCTCATCCTTTACTATTCTTGAGGGCCTTTTTCTCCTCCCTGTTTTTTCATCCCTTCTCTTACCTTCCTTCATTTTCAAGTAAGTTGACCTTGGTGACAAATGACTTTCTCCCAGCAAATACACTGCATACGTAACACACAGTAACACATTAATGTATCGTGCACTCACAATCACAACCACAATTGGTACAACTGGGATTCTCTCTTAGGCTCCACAGACTTGTATACGTTATAGAATAGATGGCTGGACACTGGCCCATTCCCTCAAACAAATCCCAGGTCCTTTCAAGGTTTAATGCTTCCAGAGGAATCTTACTGCAGGCTCACGAGACCCACACTTGTAATCAACACAGCCAAGCAGCCTGGAACACTCAACCATCTCACCCCCAGATCCTCAGTAGCATGTGATTATGCTAAAAAACAAAACAAAACGAAACCACCAACAACCCTGAGAAACACACCAAACTTCTCCAGGTGACTCTCCCTGTGACAGGAAGGTGAGTGGGACTGGGAGAAGTCCTTTATAGGCTGTGACATCCAAAGAAAACTGGAGGAACCACGGCATCACAGGCTGGAGAAGAAATGAGAAGGCCTGAAGGTGGCTAGATGACTTAGAATAAAACAGAGCGCAGCAATCTCCATTAAGGTCGGCCTTTCTGAGTGTACCCCAAACAAGCAAAAGTAACTGGAATTGTATCAACCTTGCATTCTGTGTCCCCATGGCCCTAATTCAATTCTTTTCATCTTCAACAAAGATCTAGGAGTGGGAATCCCAGAGACACCTCTTCCAGTCAACAAAGCCCCCAAATGTCCTTCTCGGCAGCAAGTTTTATTCCCAGGGCCCAGCACCGATGCACATCTCACCCTCAGTCACCTTTAGTGCGCTCCAGCCAAGCATTTATAATCTCTGTAAAGGGTGGAGCCTGCAAGGGAGACAAGCCTCCGCCCCCCCAGCCACCAGCTTGAAGGATCCCTTGACCTCTCGGAATTTTGTGACCTCAACTCGGCCCCCGCCCTAGGCAACAACTCCCTCCCCGACCCCCGCCCCTTTATAAAACCACAGCCTATACCCTGTCCACTCTGGGTTTTTGGGTTTTTTTTAAGCTCCTCCTCCTTCTCTCTTGTGATAGCCGCGATAGCCTCTTAGTTTCACAGACACAATGCTACCAGAAAAGCCTGGAGGGAGGGCAAATTCACTTCAAGTTTTGTTCTCGCATCAGCTGGGAATTAAGGCAATCTATAAAGAGATGAGACTAAATGCTGTTTATATAAGATAAAGTTGACTGGGTGCTACTCTCTGAGAGTTAAGATTGTTTGAAGGAGTGTAAGCAGAAAGATTCACAATATGAATTTATCAGTTGCTTTTTGATTATAGGCTGGGTCTACAATCTTGAAGGGAAAGGAAGGGCAGTCTGGAGAAGGAAAGCTAGCAAGGGAAGAATTGGGCCAGTTTTTGGCTCTCCTTGTCCTCTGATGAGCACAGTCTCTCCTGGGAGGAAGAAAACCTCAGTATCTGGGAGCCAGACCAACTCTCCTGGGCTGCAGGAAGGAGAGAATCAACTGCTTATGGGATACAATCTCCTTAATATGGCATTCACCCTACCACCTCTTCTGAATCCTACCCATTCTGCAATATTTTGCCTCTAGTCTCAGGTTTATAGCATCTAGAAATGGCACCATGACCAAATTCAGTTAAACAGGTGTTTGCTGCGTGCACACTACATGTCAGTTACTCTCCATGAAGTTGGGGATTCATCAGTAGGTAGGACAAAAAATATCCTGGCTTTTAGGGAATGTATAGCATTTCCCTTCTTATTCTGTTAGGAGTTAGTTGGACAGTTAGGTGGTCAGGGTCCCCAACAAGAAAATACGGGGTCAGGGCAGCTAAAATAAAATTGCACTGACATCCCATTCTGCAGCTTAGACAGGACTAACACTATTTTGCTTTGCAGCTTTGCAGAAATGACTTCTGCAAAATGTTCTAAAATAAGACAATTAACCACAAAGCACTTGTCCCTATCACGGGCAAGGGACAGTTAAGACATAAGCCCCCAGACATCAAAAAAGACTATCAGCATAGAGACCTTAACTTAATAGGTAGACAGATTTCCTGACCATAGCCCTACCTGGCACGACTCAGCACACCCTAATTGCCTAAGATAATTCTGCAAAAGAGCTTACAAAAACCCCTAAACTTAGACACTCTGGGGGCAACCCATTTAGGGCCCATCCCCCTCCCTCCCCGGGAGGTTTATACTCTTACTCAATAAACGTTTCTTTCCTGCCCACCAGTCTTCATCTTCGAAGCTGCATGACCAAAGACCTCAGGCACTGAGGGGACAAAAATCCTGTAACACTTCTACTTACAAAATCAAAAAGGGACAAGCCCAGCTGATTCTTAACACAACTGGAGAGAATGATCAATAGCCTATTAATTACGGACTGTGAATTTCTTGAAAGAAGTGTGAGATAAGTATTTGATTACTCAGCCTTACAAGAAGATTGAGCAAGATGAGTAGGAAAAACAGGTAAGAAAAATGTGAACTGAGGAAGATGAAGGATAATGAAAGGAGAGAGAGGGAGAAGGCCCCAGGGTGAGAGTAAATGAAGAAAACAATTTAGTTCTGATTAAAGATTTGGAAGTGAGAGATAGTATCAAGGCTTTGCTGGGGGGGCGCGGGAGGTGGCCAGGGTTGGGGGAGTGGAGGCAGGGGGAGGGAATTTCAATGGTCAATTTCCTAACGTCATTAATTTGTAGCCTAGCAACAACTTCACTATGTGGCAAGAGGATGAGCAGCGACCCAGCACAGAAATGGGACCGAATTTTCCTAGTCGATAAACTGGTGGAAGTGCATCTTTATTTGGGTTTTGGTTGCGGGCCTAAAATTCAAACTGATGCTACTAGACCTGAAACAAACGAGATTATGCTGTCTCTCTCACTTTTTAAAAAAAAAAGGAGGATATTTTCTAAATCTGTTAGTTGAGAGAACCAAGTATGAGTGAAAGGTGACATCCAAGAAAACCTTCCCTGAGGTCACACCTCCCCTCCCCCACCTCATTCCTGTCCTTCCAGGACACACTGAACCTAGAGGCCCCTTAGTTACCACAGCAACTGAATTTAGCGGCCAAAGGACAAAGAATATCCTGTATGGCTGTGAGGTCCAACAGAAATATAATCCAAACTATTTATGTAGTATAAAATGTGCTAGTAGCCACATTAAAAATTTTAAAAGAAACAAGAGAGGTTAGTTTAAATAATTATTTGACCCACTAAAGCCCAAATAATATCATTTCAATATGACATCAATATAACAATTATGACTAAGGTAGTTTATTCCCCCCACTAAGTCTTTGAAATTCAGTGTATATTTCACATTTATTAACACATCTCCATTTTTAGACTCTAAGTTTTCTACAGTTCAATATGGCATCTATCAAAACAACAAAGTTGTGTTTGATGGGAAAATATTTTAAATTGCTCTGATTTTAAATTAATAAAAACCAACAATTCAGTTTCTCCGTTGTACTAACCACATGCAAGTACGCAACAGCCACATGAACTTCGTGGCTGGACCTTGCTTAGAGTAAGAAGACCATGATGCTCTGTTTTCCTCCGGTCTTTTCTAGGTCCTTTCTTATCTTTGCTTTTATTTTTGACTTGTCTCACAGTGTCACTCCTGGCTCTAAATACTTTATCTTTTCTTCCTCCCTCTTCCTAGGTTTAGTAGAATTAGTCTTTATGGTTTGCAAGAGCAAATTACACGAGTAAAAGTACAAAGTTGGTCTGTACTCCCCCTTCATTTGCTCGGAGCAGGCTCCAATGTAATTCCAGAACACAGTATCTGCCCCAGGAATTATTTGCCCAATGGTTAATGAAAGAATACATGTAATTGTGAAGACGCAGAATTTATGTGTCCCAAATTAATTTGTGTAAAACAGCTATGGAGAAAGACAACACTGAAGGTTAAGGTTTAGATGTGTGAATTCTGTCGAATATTTTCTTCTTTAAAAAAAAAATTTTTTTTTTAAATTTTATTTATTTACCTGAGAGAGAGAGAATGAGAGATAGAGAGCACGAGAGGGAAGAGGGTCAGAGGGAGAAGCCGACTCCCCCCGAGCAGGGAGCCCGATGCGGGACTCGATCCCGGGACTCCAGGATCATGACCTGAGCTGAAGGCAGTAGCTCAACCAACTGAGCCACCCAGGCGCCCTCGGATATTTTCTTCCTGGTGAAAAAGGAGGGAGGGCGAAAGGGAGACAGATCTGAAATATATTTTGTCTGGCCAACTCAGCCTGAGGAAATTACCTTTCAAAAAGTTAAGCAAGTTAATAGGGACAGTAGTCTACTTCTAGCAATATATGTACTTTTAAAGGTTACAACTGGAATTCAACTTTGAATCTCAAGGATCTAAAAGCATGCTGAATGTGGTGTGATAAATCCTTCTTGAGTAAGAGGGATCTGATAAAGTGCTGACCAGAAACCAGTCAGTGTTGGGCTTTATCCCCAGAGTAAGAGATGCCCAAGTTAAGCAATCCTTACCCCGGGCAATACATAACAGTTGTGCAATACAACTGATGTTTTAGGGAGATCAGTTGGTTGATTGGGGTCTTCGAGGCACTTTGACTTTGAGAGCAGGTCTCACTAGAATCCCAGCTCCAGTCAGCCTGGGATTACAACTCTGCTGATTAATCTGGTGATTATGCTATGGGAAGGCCAGCAAGGTAAAGGTCCTACAACATGGGGGTCCTGTATCATTTGAGTCCGGTGAGGTGTTCTTCCATCTTTACTGAAAACAAAAGAAGAAATGTGGTGGATACATTCAAAAATGGAATAGATTGGGAAGAAATGTTATGAAATTGCCACCTAATAGTTTAATGTAGGTTTGCTAAGAAGAAAAGTCATGAATGAATAATGGTCTGAAATCTCTTAGGTCCAAACACAGGTATCTGGAGACCATACATCTCAATCCTAGCTTCTTGCTGCTCTGTGGGAGGATGTTTGCTACTGTGATAACTGAGTAGGAAAACAAACAAACCAAAAAATCCCCAAATCAAGGAATACAGGACTTTAAACACGGAGAGTTAAAGACAGAGAAAACTGCCTCTTTCATAGAACATTGTTTTATTTTAAAGATTTTATTTATTTATTTGAGAGAGAGAGAATGAGAGATAGAGAGCACGAGAGGGAAGAGGGTCAGAGGGAGTAGCAGACTCCCTGCTGAGCAGGGAGCCCGATGCGGGACTCGATCCCGGGACTCCAGGATCATGACCTGAGCCGAAGGCAGTCGCTTAACCAACTGAGCCACCCAGGCGCCCTTTCATAGAACACTGTAATGGCATTTCAAGGCACACACAAAAAAGCTCATGCCTACTTTAAAAACTGCCAGAGTTAATTCTACTCTTTGCTCGCATTTGTAATTTTTCTCATAAAGAACAACTTTTGTTGCATGTTATTTACTAATCTTCCTCTACTGGGTTCGGTGTAGTCAAAATTCATCTTGAATGTGAAAACAGCAGGGTAAAGAAAGAAAAAAATTTGAGAAATGTTTATTTTCCTGTCTAAATTGGGTTTCAACAGTTCATCACTCCAGTTGATCCTGAAGCTCTCAGACCCGTATCACTTTCTAAGGGGCTCTGCCCTCCTCCAATTTCCTTCAAAAATCAATCTATCATGTACCAGTGCTAGATGAATTACACTACATCAAAATCACTATCATATCATTCTCCTACTCATATATCTTCAATGGTTATTTTTTTAAAATATTTTATTTAATTATTTGGCAAAGAGAGACACAGTGAGAGAGGGAACACAAGCAGAGACAGAGGGAGAGGGAGAAGCAGACTCCCCACTGAGCAGGGAGCCCGATGCAGGCCTCGATCCCAGGACACTGGGATCATGACCTGAGCCGAAGCCAGATGCTTAACGACTGAGCCACCCAGGCGCCCCTTCAATGGTTATTGAATAAAGTCTACCTCAGTGCCATCCAACAGAAACAATGTGAGCCACATCAGAAATTTAAAATTTTCTAGTAGTCACATTTTAACAGAGTGAAAAGAAAGGAGTTCATTTCAATATTATATTTTATTTAAACTAATATATACCAAATATTGTCCTTTCAACCTGTACATAATATAAAAGTTATTAATGAGAGATTTCTCTCTCTCTCTTTTTTTTTGGTACTAGATCTTAAAAATTCCATCTGTATTTTATACTTACAGCACCTCTTAACTGGGACACTAAATTTTCAATATTTAAGGTGAAATGTAGTCTGATTAAAACAACGAAGTTGTGTTTAACAAAAACACTTTATAGTACTTCTAATTTTTTTACACTGCTTCAATTTTTTTTTTTTAAAGATTTTATTTATTTATTCATGAGAGACAGAGAGAGAGAGAGAGAGAGGCAGAGGGAGAAGCAGGCTCCCAAGGAGCAGGGAGCTCAATGCGGGACTCGATCCCAGGACCCTGGGATCATGACCTGAGCCGAAGGCAGACGCTTAACCATCTGAGCCACCCAGGCGCCCGCTTCAATTTTTTTTAAATCACTCATTTTCCTTCTCTTTCCTCCTTCCTTTTCTTTCTTTCCTTTCCTCCTTCCCCCACGTCCTCCCTCCCTCCCTCTTTCCCTTCCTTCCTCTCTCTCTCTCTCTCTCCCTCTCTTCCTTCTGTCCTTTCTTCTTCTTTATGTAAGCTCTATGCCCAACATGGGACTCGAATTTAACACCCCACGATCAACAGTCGCATGCTCTACCGACGGAGCCAGCCAGGTGCCCCAACACTGCTTCAATTTTTAAAGTAAATGGATTAAAATAAACTAAATGAATTAAAATGGGATGCAATTTATAATTAAACTCCTCAGTCACACTAGTCACATTTTAGGTATATCTCTCTCCTTTGTCCAAGCCGAACTAAAGCAATTGTCAGTGTTCAAACACTGTGCTCAAACAGCCCTATGTACCTCTACATCTGTACCGTTTATTTTTTTTTAATTTTTTTAAAATGTTTTATTTATTTATTCATGAGAGTCAGAGAGAGAGAGAGAGAAGCAGAGGGAGAAGCAGGCTCACCACAGAGCAGGGAGCCCGATGCGGGACTCGATCCCAGGACCCCGGGATCATGACCTGAGCCAAAGGCAGATGCTTAACCATCTGAGCCACCCAGGTACCCTTTATTATATCCTTTATAATAAACTCAGAAATGTGAGTAGTGTTTCTTTGAGTTCTGTCAGCTGCACTAGCAAATTCATCAAATCCCAGGACGGGGTTGTTGGAACCTCTAATCTCCAGTGGTTGATAACCTGGGCTTGCCACTGGCCGCTGAAGTGGTGGGAGAGGGAGGCAGTCTTGTGGGGCTGGGCCCTTAACCTGAGACACCTGACGCTATCTCAGGGTAGATAGAATTGAGTTGAATTGAGAGGGTATTCGGTTATCACCAGCTGAGAATTGAAAAATTGCTTGGTGGTGTGAAAAAAGACACACTGAAGGCTGCCATAACAATACACCACAGAGTGGATGGCTTAAACAACAGAAATTTATTTTCTTAACAATGCTGGAGTCTGGGCATCCAAGATCAATGGTCTTTTTCTCTGTGTGCCTGAATCCCTGGTGTCTCTTGAATAAGGACACCAGTAGGATTGGATTAGGGCCCACCTAAAGGCCTCATTTTAACTTCATCACTTCTTTAAAGGCCCTGTCTCCTAATACAATCACATTCTGAGGAACGGGCGATTAAGCCTCCCATAGGTATTTGGGGGAACACAAGTCAGCCCATAATACCATGTTATTAAAGACTCATTCTTTTGTACTCTTTCATCATGGATATCCTTCCCAACGACTAACTCCTAGTCATACATACAATAACCAGTATCTCTTCCTGTTTGTGAAACATTCCCAGATAAACCTAAGAAGGTATGGTTTCCTTTGGGCCACACTGTATCTCAAACATACCTATATTATAGATACTTACTAAATCCCATCGCAATTATTTGTTTTGTTTTTAAGATTATTTATTTATTTATTTGACACACACACACAGAGAGATCGGACAAGTAGGCAGAGCAGAGGGCAGAGGGAGAGGGAGAAGCAGGCTTCCCGCTGAGCAGGGAGCCCGATGCGGGGCTCGATTCGAGGACGCTGGGTTTATGACCTGAGCCGAAGGCAGACGCCTAATGACTGAGCCACCGAGGTGCCCCAATAGCAATTATTTGTTAACATATTTGCCTACCTTTCTAAATTCTGAGTACTCTGAGGGCAGAGATTTTATGATATCCACAGCGCCCAACAAATGAGTGAACAAAAAATGTTGGTTAAATTAGCGGAATAAGGGCGCCTGGGTGGCTCAGTTGGTTAAGGGACTGCCTTCAGCTCAGGTCATGATCCTGGTGTCCTGGGATAGAGTCCCACATCGGGCTCCCTGTTCCGTGGGGAGTCTGCTTCTCCCTCTGACCCTCCCCCCCTGCTTGTACTCTCTCTGTCACATAAATAAAATCGTAAAAAAAAAATTTTTTTTTTTAAAGATTTTATTTATTTATTTGAGAGAGAGAGAATGAGAGATAGAGAGCACGAGAGGGAAGAGGGTCAGAGGGAGAAGCAGACTCCCCGCCAAGCAGGGACCCCGATGCGGGACTCGATCCCGGGACTCCAGGATCATGACCTGAGCCGAAGGCAGTCGCTTAACCAACTGAGCCACCCAGGCGCCCCTAAAAAAAATTTTAAATTAAATTAAAATTTCTGCTCTGCAAAAGACACTTTCAAGAGAATAAAAGGAGAAACCACAGACTGGAAGAAAATATCGGATAAAGGACCATTATCCAAAATATACAAAGAGCTGGTAAAATTGAACAATAAGAAAAAAAAGAACCTGATTAAAAAATAGGCCAAGGACCTCAGCAGAAACACTGCCCCAAATAAGATATACAGGTGAGAAATAAGCATAGGAAAAGTTGCTCCACATCAAATGTCAAAAGAGAAATGAAAATTAAAACAACAACATGGGGCACCTGGGTGGCTCAGTTGGTTGAGGACCTACCTTCGGCTCAGATGATGATCTTGGGGTGCTGATTTTGAGCCCCGCATCTGGCTCCCTGCTCAGCAGGGCGTCTGCTTCTCCTTCCCTCTCTGCTCCTCCCCCTCTTGGGAACTCACTCTGGCTCTCTCTCAAAATCGTTAAAAAACAAAAAAGAACGAGATACCACTTCACACCTATTAGAATGGCCAACATCTGGAACACTGACAATACTAAATGCTGATGAGGATGTGGTGCCACAAGAAATCTCATACATTGCTAGTGGGATTGCAAAAATGGTACAGCCACTTTGGAAGACAGTTTGGCGGTTTCTTATGAAAATAAACATACACTTACCATAGAATCCAGCAATCCCGGTCCTTGGTATTTTCTCAAAGGAGTTGAAAATGTATGTCCACACAAAAACTTGCATACAGGTATTTATAGGTTTATTCGTAATTTCCAAAACTTGGAAGTAACCAAGATACCTTTGAATAAGGGAATGTATACACAAACTGTGGTACAATCAAACAATGCAATAGTATTCAGTGTTAAAAAGAAATGAGCTATTGAGCTATGAAAAGACATGGAGCACCCTTAAATGCATCTTACTATGTGACAGAAACCAATCTGAAAAGACTACATACTGTATGGTTCCAACTATGTCACATTCTGCAAAAGGCAAAACTATGGAGATAGTACAAAGATCACTGGTTGCCAGGGACTTGGGGTGGGGAGGGAGGAGAGATTAATAGGTAGAGCACACAGGATTATTAGGGCAATGCAACTATTCCATATGATGCTGAAATGATGGATACATGTCCTTATACATGTGTCCAAATCCATTAAATGTACAAAGCCAAGAGTGAATCCTACTGTAAAAGTACAGACTTTGGGTGATTATGATGTGTCAATGTACCTTCATCAATTGTAACAAGTGTGCCACTCTAGTGGGAGATGTTTATAATGGGGAATGCTATGCATGTGTGGGGGCAACAGGTATATGGGAAATCTCTGTACCTTCCTCCTAATTTTGCTGTGAACCAAAACTATTCTAAAAAAAATAAAATGGGGGCGCCTGGGTGGCTCAGTTGGTTAAGCGACTGCCTTCGGCTCAGGTCATGATCCTGGAGTCCCTGGATCGAGTCCCGCATCAGTCTCCCTGCTCAGCAGGGAGTCTGCTTCTCCCTCTGACCCTCCCCATCTCATGTGCTTTCTCTCTCTCTCATTCTCTCTCTCTGTCAAATAAATAAAATCTTTAAAAAAATAAAAATAAATAAAAATAAATAAAAAAAATAAAATCAGGTGCTAGGGTGGCTCAGTTGGTTAAGCGACTGCCTTCAGCTCAGGTCATGATCTGGAGTCCGGGGATAGAGTCCCACATCGGGCTTCTGGCTCAGCAGGAAGTCAGCTTCTCCCTCCGACCTTCTCCCCTTTCATTCTGTTTCTCTCTCTCTCTCTCTCAAATAAATAAATAAATAAAATCTAAAAAATATATATATAAAAATAAAAAAGAAAGAAAAGATGAACAATTTCCTACACAATCTTATCCAATCTTTTTTTTTTTAAAGTCTTTATGTTTTATTTATTTATTTATTTATTTTTAAAAGACTTATTTATTTATTTCACAGAGAGGGACACAGTGAGATAGGGAGGACAAGCAGGGGGAGTGGGAGAAGCAGGCTTCCCTTGGAGCAGGGAGCCCAACGCGGGGCTCGATCCCAGGACTCTGGGATCATGACCCAAGCCAAAGGCAGCCGCCTAACGACTGA
The DNA here is from genome assembly GCF_037043125.1 of Eumetopias jubatus. Taxonomy (NCBI): domain Eukaryota; kingdom Metazoa; phylum Chordata; class Mammalia; order Carnivora; family Otariidae; genus Eumetopias; species Eumetopias jubatus. The sequence goes on along the minus strand of NW_028274814.1, from coordinate 45,868,005 downwards.
GCCTCCCAGGTGCCCCCAATCTTATCCAATCTTCAAAGCAGAGGCTGTGCTCATTTCATTTCTGTGTCTCTTCCTCCAACATCATTTCCATCATCCTATCAATACTTGGTACAGTAGATATTTGATAAATATTGGGGGGGAATTAAATAGTTTCATTTTGGAGGCAGACAGTTCTCTATGGGAGAGAATATGTTGACTGAACATAAACTCTTCACTCTTATTGGTAAACCAGAATGACAATTAAAATTTTATAATCTATCTCTTTTCAGTTTCACTAGCACAACTTGCCTTTAAGCCCTGCCTAATCAGTCAACTAGGCTTGTTCCTTCTTACCTCTTTAATGATTAAGTGATTAATTTTTTTTCAAGATTAAAAAAAAATTTATTTATTTATTTTAGAGAGGTCGCGGTAGGGTGGGGGTGGGGGGAAGGGGGAAAGAGTCTTAAGCAGGCTGCATGCTGAGCGTGGAGCATGACTCCGGGCTCGATCTCACCACCCTGAGATCACGACCGGAACTGAAACCAAGAGGCAGAGGCTCAACTGACCTGCTACCCAGGCGTCCCTCAAATGATTATTTTCTATTGAACAATTAATCAGTTGATAAGAATGTCCCATGAAAAAACAGTGAACACCAATACCTCTAAACTTCTTTGAATATAAACTTTTATTTGGTACTCATTTCCTTAAAAACTTCACTTCATGCTTTTAAGTCTGCTTGCCAATACCAAGTAATTATTACTATTTTTTTTCTAGGATTTTACTTATTTGACAGAGAGAGATAGCGAGAGTTGAAACACGAGCAGGGGGAGTGGGAGAGGGAGAAGCAGGCCTCCCGCTGAGCTGGGAGCCCAATGCGGGGCTCGATCCGGGGACCCCAGGATCATGACCTGAGCCGAAGGCAGACGCGTAACGACTAAGCCACCCAGGCGCCCCTAATTATTATTTTTTTGAATCAAGTATTTTTTAATACTCGGCAGAGATTAAATTGATTTTACCATGCCAAAACATCATATATATTATGCTTATTGTTAGTAATCAGTAATAATATTGATAGAATATGCTCAAAACAATAACTAGATAGATAAGAAGGTCACTATAGTTGACAAAGGAAGATCTGAAGAAAAAGGAAGAACCAGGTTACTAAGAGAAGGAAGTGAGTATCTATGTCACAATTCAAACTAAAAAATACCACTACCTTATACAATAGCTGCCCACAAGTAGCCCCATTCTCTGCCCTCCCCCATACGCCAACCAAATTCTGAAAGATAAGCAACACAGAATAAAAATATCTGGGTTTCTGGGCGCCTGGGTGGCTCAGTCGTTAAGCGTCTGCCTTCGGCTCAGGTCATGATCCCAGGGTCCTGGGATCGAGTCCCACATCGGGCTCCCTGCTCAGCGGGAAGCCTGCTTCTCCCTCTCCCACTCCCCCTGCTTGTGTTCCTGCTCTCACTGTCTCTCTCTGTCAAATAAATAAATAAAATCTTAAAAAAAAAAAAAAATATCTGGGTTTCTATTTACAGACACTCTCTAGTGTTTTCTTACCTGGTCTTTCCGGATTAGAGAAGCAAGTGATACTCTTTCCTTGCAGAGCATCTTAGCGCTTCCCTGAAATGATCTTTTTAAAAGATTTTATTCATGTGACAGAGAGAGACAGCGAGAGAGGGATCACAAGAAGGGGGAGTGGGAGAGGGAGAAGCAGGCTTCCCGCTGAGCAGGGAGCCCGATGCGGGACTCGATCCCAGGACCCTGGGATCCTGACCTGAGCCTAAGGCAGCTGCGTAACAACTGAGCCACCCAGGCGCCCCCCCGAAATGATCATTTACCACTAAAGCTGAAGCTACTTCTCTGACACCTCCCCTTGCTGATTACAGCTGCCTTGGGTGGGGCATAAATAGTCTCCTCACTCATTATACACCCTTCTCAACACCCAGCAGAGACTTGGCAGTTATTACATTTTCTACTTCCTATTATCAACACTGGGAAGAACAGGTAGGAGAGAGAGCATAACTACAGTTTAGTGTAATTGACTAAGCAGAGGATTGGAAGTCAAAAGAACAGAATCTGAGTTCCAGCTCTGGAACATGAACTAGAATTTAGACATTTGAACAGGTCACTTAACTTTTCTAGGTCTCAACTTCAGTATTTTAGTTGGAGGCTATAATACTCAGTTCATGGAATTATTGGGAGAAATGAGATAATGTAAAAAAAAGAAAGAAAGAAAAGGAAAAAAAGAAAAAAACTGATAAACTCTAAAGGCCTGGCAAATACATACATTTGTTCATTTAGTCAGTCAATTTGTTACCCATTATACGCTAGGTGCAGCTCTAGGCAGGTAATACAAATGTCACTAAAAACAAGTGATGCTCATGGTCCCTACCCTAACCTTAAATTTTATTATGTTTTTATTTTTTTTTTAAGATTTTATTTATTTATTTGACAGAGAGAGACACAGCGAGAGAGGGAACACAAGCAGGGGGAGCGGGAGAGGGAGAAGCAGGCTTCCCACAGAGCAGGGAGCCCGATGTGTGGCTCCATCCCAGGACCCTGGGATCATGACCTGAGCCGAAGGCAGATACTTAACGACTGAGACACCCAGGCATCCCCCTAACCTTAAATTTTAATATGGAAAGGATATGTGATGGTTTTGTTATTTTTTTAAGATTTTATTTTCAAGAAATCTCTACACCCAACATGGGGCTCAAACTCACAACCCTGAGATCAAGAATTTTATGCTCTACCGACTGAGTCAGCCAGGTGCCCTGTGTTGATTAATTTTATATGTCAACATGGCTGAGCCACAGTGTCTAGATAGTTGGTCAAATATTATTCTAGATGTTTCTGTGGGGGGTGTTTTCAAGTGAGATTTACATTTAAACTGAGGGAATTTGAATAAAGCAGATTGCCCTCCATCATGTTGGTGGACCTCATTCAATCTGTTGAAGGCCTGAATAAAACAAACACTAACCTCCACTGCCCCACCACCTTCAAGCAAGAAAGAATTCTGCAAGAGATGGCCTTTACAGAGTTTCTAGCCTGCTGGCCCACCCTGCGTGGATTTGCCAGCCTCACTAATTATGTAAGCAAATTCCTTAAAACAAAAATCTTTCTCCATATACACACATCCTATTCGTTCTGTTTCTCTGGAGAACCCTGGCAAATTTTGGTACCAAAAATCAGGTGCTGCCCTAACAGATACCCAGAACTGTGGAAGTGCCTTTGGAACCGAGTAATGGGCAGAGGCTGGGAGAATTTTGAGGTACATCCTAGAAAAAGCCTAGATAGCCGTGAAGAAATTGTTGTTAGGAATAGGAATATGAAAGGTGATTCTGGGGGCACCTGGGTGGCTCTGTCGGTTAAGCGTCTGCCTTCGGCTCAGGTCATGATCCCGGACTCCTGGAATGGAGCCCCACATTGGGCTCTTTGCTCGACAGGGGGTCTGCTTCTCCCTCTCCCTCTATCCCTCCCCCTGCTTGTGCTCTCTCTTTCTCTCAAATAAATAAAAATCTTAAAAAAAAAAAAAAAAAGGAGATTCTGGCGAGGTCTCAATTGGAAACTGGAGGAAAGCTGATCTTCTTATAAAGTGAAAAAGAACTTGGTGGGATGGTGTTCCAGTGTTCTGTGGAAATTAGAACTTGTTTGCTATGAAATAGGCTATATAGCTGAAGACACTTCAAAGCACAGTGTTAAAGGTATGACTTGGTTTCTCCTTGCTGCGTATAGTAATACATTACTGAGTGAGATAGATTGAAAGAGGAATTGTCAAGCAAAAAGGAACCAGAAGCTGAAGATTTGGCAAATTCTTAGCCTATGTATATTACAAAAACAAGAATGCTTTCTCTGGAGAAGACACCAAGGATGTGACTGGAAAATCATTTGATAAAGAGATCATGAACACAACTCATGGCTTTCATCAGACATCTTAGCGGAATCTGGGGATGGAGATGGCGTTATGCCAGCTGACACACGGCCAGCTTGGACTAAGGGCACAGAGAGAAGCCAAAATGAAGGAAGGCTAACTCCGCTAGGATTCTACAGGATGGGACCATAGAGCTATCAACATTTCCTATCTTTCAATAAAAGGTAAGAATGTCACTGAAGCTGATTCCGAGATCAGCAGAGTTGCTACTCCCACCACAGGCCCAGAGCCCAAGGGCCCTCAAGGAGGCCATCTCCTCCTCCATTTCAGTGGGCCGGGCTGGCCCCCACAACTGAAGGGACAACCCTGTCACCTCAGTGGGGCTCGAGGGCAGAGCAGTGAGCCACTGAGGGTTATCTTGAGACTTCAGTCTAATGAAACATGGATTTCTTGGATTTGACACCAAAAGTACAGGCAACAAAAGCAAAAATAGACAAATGAGACTACATTAACCTTACAAACTTTTGTTCTTCAAAGGATACAATCAACAAGGTGAAAAGGCCACCTATGAAATGGAAGAAAATTTTGCAAATCATACATCTCATGAGGGGTTAATATCCGGAGTTTATAAAGAGCTCAACAACAAAATAACTCAAATAACCTGATTAAAAACGGGCAAAAGATTTGAACAGACATTTCTCCAAATATGATACACAAATGGACAACAGCATATGAGCATATGAAAAGACACTCAACAACAGTGATCACTAAGAAATTCAAATCAAGGGGAGCCTGGGTGGCTCAGTCGTTAAGCGTCTGCTTTCGGCTCAGGTCATGATCCCAGGGTCCTGGGATCGAGCCCCGCATCGGGTTCCCTGCTCGGCGGGAAGCCTGCTTCTCCCTCTCCCACTCCCCCTGCTTGTGTTTCCTCTCTCGCTGTGTCTCTCTCTATCATATAAATAAATAAAATTAAAAAAAAAAAGAAATTCAAATCAAAACTAAAATGAGAAATCTCTTCACACCCATTATAATGGCCACTACCAAAAACAACAGAAAATAAGAAGTGTTGGTGAGGATGTGGAGAAATTGATACTCTTGATAGTGTTGGTGGGATTGTGAAGTAGTGCAATCGCCATGGAGAACAGTAAGGTAGTTCCTCAAAAATTAAAAAGAGAACTACCCTATGTCCAGCAATCTCCCTTCTAGGTATATATCCAAAAGAACTGAAAGCAAGGTCTTTTTTTTTTATTATTATTAAGGATTTTATTTATTCATTGGAGAGACAGAGAGAGAACAATGTGGGGGAGGGGCAGAGGGAGAAGCAGACTCCCCGAGGAGCAGGCAGCCCGATGCGGGACTCAATCCAGGACTCCAGGATCATGACCTGAGCCCAAGGCAGACGCTTAATGACTAAGCCACTCAGGTACCCTGAAAGCAAGGTCTTAAACAGAAATATATGCACACTCTTGTAGCACACCTCGTACTCTTCACAATAGCCAAAGGTGGATGCAATCCAGGGGGCCATAAAGAGATGAATAGATAAATATCCACGGGAATATTATTCAGGCTTAAAAAGGGAAGGAAATCCTGTGACATCTTACAACATGGATTGACCTTCAAGCCATCATGCTAAGTGAAATAAGCTCATCATAAAGAGATAAATACTATATGATTCCACTTACAGGAGGTATCTAAAGTAGCCTTATTCATAGAAACAGACACTAGATTAGTAACCTGGAGCTCGAGGGAAGGAGAAAAGGGGAGTAGCACTTTAATGGGTATAAAGCTTCAGTTTTGCAAGATGAAAAAATTCTGGATATTTGTTTCATAACAATATGAATATACCTAACACGACTGAACTGTACATTTACAAATAGTTAAGACGGGGCACCTGAGTGGCTCAGTCGTTAAGCAACTGCCTTCGGCTCAGGTCATGATCCCAGAGTCCCGGCATCCAGTCCCGCACCGGGCTCCCTGCTCGGCAGGCAGTCTGCTTCTCCCTCTATCCTCCCCACCTCTCATGCTCTCTCTCAAATAAATAAATAAAATATTTTTTTAAATGGTTAAGATGGTAAATTTTATATTATGTGCTTTAAACCACAATAAGAAAGAATGAAAAAAACGAATGGGATTTACCTTGCTATGTTTCAGACTTGTTCGGTACTTGTCATCCCTTTCTTCTTTCCAATTTCTCCCTAGGAAAGAGAATGTCTGACACCTGTCCCACTATCGTAGTTTGGAAGCACATAACTTGTTTGGTTTCACAGGTTCATATCTGGAGAGAAATTCTGCCTTAGGATGAATGTATTTGTGTTTTCAAAAAAGTGTTTGCTGTTGAATAGAGGAGATGTCGGCGGAGAGCAAGAGGGGAAACCCATTAGGAAGCTACTGGGCCAGGTGAGAAATGATGAGGACTTGAAGTTGGTAGGACGTGAAGGAGGGTAGTAGTAGTGGAAGCAGTAAGTTGTTGGATTTGAAAGGTATTTTCCAGATAGGGCCAACCAGGGGGCGCCTGGGTGGCTCAGTTGGTTAAGCATAGGACATCGGCTCAGGTCATGATCTCAGGGTCCTAGAATCGAGCCTGGTTTCAAAGCCCAGCAGTGGGCTCTGGGCTCAGCGGGGAGAGTGCGTGCCTTTCTGCCCCCACCCCACTCATGCCCTCTCTCTTTCTCTCTCTCTCCCTCACTCAAATAAATAAAAACCTTAAAAAATAAAACAATGAAGGGGCGCCTGGGTGGCTCAGTCGTTAAGCATCTGCCTGTGGCTCAGGTCATGATCCCAGGGTCCTGGGATCGAGCCCCGCGTTGGGCTCCCTGCTCAACGGGAACCTGCTTCTCCCTCTCCCGCTCCACCTGCTTGTATTCCCTCTCTTGCTGTGTCTCTCTCTGTCAAATAAATAAATACAATCTTCCAAAAAAAAAAGTCTAGATCCAACAGGGTTAACTGATAGTCTACATGTTGGGTATGAGAGAGGAAAAAAAGGAGTAAAAAATGATCTTCAGGGTTTTGGCCTGATCAACTGGGGAATTGGGGTTGCCAATTACTCAATTAGGAAGGCACAGAGAGGAGCAGGTTTGAGGAGTCAAATCAAGAGTTTGTTTTAGACATGTGAAGTCCAAGATATTTTTTTCCTTAAAGATTTTATTTATTTGTCAGAGAGAGAAGGCACACATGCAGGGGGAGCGGCTGGCAGAGGGAGAAGCAGGCTCCCCGCTGAGCAAGGAGCCCAACGTGGGGCTCGATCCCAGAACCCCACATCACGACCCGAGCCGAAGGCAGACACCTAACCTACTGAGCCACCCAGGCATCCCTGAAGTCTGAGATATTGTTAAAAATATCTAACAATAGGGCACTCTCCTCCCAGCCTAAGATGCTGGGGTTATGAGGACACAAAAGATAGGGTTTCTGTCTTTAAGGTCCCATGGGAGGGGGTGGAGAGAAACCTATAAACCAGTATTGGGGGGCTTTATTATTAATGTTATTATTAATAGACTTTATTATAGGGAGAGCAATTTTAAATTTACAGATAAACAGAGAAGAAAGTACATAGAGTGGCACCTGGTGGCTCAGCCGGTTAAGCATCTGCCTTCAGCTCAGGTCATGATCCCAGGTTCTCTGGGATGGAGCCCTACATAGGGCTCCCTGCTCAGTGGGAAGCCTGCTTCTCCCTCTGCCCCTCCCCCCTGCCCATGCTCTCTGTCTCTGTCTCTCTCTGTCTCTCTCTCTCTCTCAAATAAATAAATAAATAAATAAAATCTTTGGGGGGAAAAAACTACATAGAGTTCCCATATACCATAGGGATATGGGACCTTTACTATTATTAACATCTTGCACGAGTGTAGTAATATTTGTACAACTGATAAACCTACACTAACACCTCAGAGTTACCCAGAGTCCACACTTTACATTAAGGTTCACTCGTGGTATTGTAAATTTTATGGGTTTGGACAAAGGTATAATGACATGTGTCCACCATTGCACTAGCATAATGAATAATTTCACTGTCCTAAAAAAACCTCTGTGCTTTGCCTCTTCATCCATCCTCCCTGCAACACCCCAAATCCCTGGCAACCAGTGTTTTTACTATTTCCATAGTTTTGCCTTTTGCAGAATGCCATATATAGGCATACCTCAGTGATACTACAGTTTTGGTTCCAGACCACTGCAATAAAGCAATTATCATAATAAATCTACTCAAATGAATTTTTTTTTTTGGTTTCCTGGTACTCATAAAGTTATGTGTACACTATACTGTAGTCTATTAAATGTTCAATAGGGGTGCCTTGGGTGGATCAGTCCGTTAAGCACTGGACTCTTGATTTTGGCTCAGGTCATGGTTTCAGGGTCCTGGGATCAAGTCCCCTGTCCAGTTCCACACTCAGCATGGTGTCTGTCTACTTGAGATTCTCTCCCTCTCCTTTCTCCCTCACTGCCCCTCCTCCGGCTCACACTCTCTCTCTAAAATGAATAAATAAATCTTTAAATGTGCAATAAGACTATGTCTAAAAAACAATGTACATCCCTTAATGAAAAAAATATTTTGGGGCGCCTGGGTGGCTCAGTTGGTTAAGTGACTGCCTTCGGCTCAGGTCATGATCCTGGAGTCCCTGGATCGAGTCCCGCATTGGGCTCCCTGCTCAGCAGGGAGTCTGCTTCTCCCTCTGCCCCTCCCCCCCTCATGTGCTCTCTCTATTTCTCTCTCTCAAATAAATAAATAGAATATTTAAAAAATATGTATTGCCTAAAAATGCTAACCATTATCTGAGCTTTCAGTGAGTGGTAGTCTTTTTGCTGGTAGAGGGTCTTGCCGTGATGTTGATGGCTGATCACTGATAAGGGTGGTGGTTGCTAAAGACTGGGGTGGTTGTGGCAACTTCTTTCTGTCTTTCTCTCTCTCTCTCTCTTTCTTTCTTCAGTAAGCTCCAGGCCCTACATGGGGCTTGAACCCAACACCCCAGATCAAGAGTCCCATGCTCTACCAACTGTGCCAGCCAGGCACCGCAGGACAATTTCTTAAAATAAGAAAACAGTGAAGTTTGCCCCCCGTTGATCGACTCTTCCTTTCACAAATGATTTCTCTGCAGTGTGCAATGCTCTTCGATAGCATTTCACTCACAGTAGAACTTCTTTCAAAATTGGAGTTAGTCAAGGCGCCCGGGTGGCTCAGTTGGTTAAGTGTCGGCCTTCAGCTCGGGTCATGATCCCGGGGTCCTGGGATCACGCTCCGCATCGGGGTCCCTGCTCGGTGGGGAGCCTGCTTCTCCCTCTCCCTCTGCCTGCCTCTCTGCCTACTTGTTCTCTCTTTCTATCTCTCTGTCAAATAAATAAATAAAATCTTTAAAAAAATAATTGGAGTCAATCCTCTCAAACCCTGCTGCTGTATTTATCAGCTAAGATTATGTAATATTCTACATCCTTTGACGTCATTTCTACACTCTTCACAGCATCTTCAACAGGAGTAGATTCCATCTCAAGAAACCACTTTCTTTGCTCCTCCATAAGAAACAAGTCCTCATCTGTTCAAGTTTGATCATGTGATTGGAGCAATTCAGTCACATCTTCAGGCTCCAATTCCGACTGCAATTCTCTTGCTGTTTCCATCCCATCTGCAGTTCCTTCTCCACTGAGATCAGGAACTTCTCAAAGTCATCAATGAGAGCTGGAATCACCTTCCAAACCCCTGTTCATGTCAATACTGTGACCTCTTCCCATGAATCACGAATGTTCTTAATGGCATCTAAAATGGTGAATCCCTTCCAGAAGGTTTTTGATTTACTTTGCCCAGATGCATCAGAGAAATCACTATCTATGTTAGCTATAGCCTCACAAAATATATTTTTAAATCATAAAACTTGAAGTAGACTTCTTCTTTGATCCACAGGCTACAGAATGGATGGTGTATTAGCAGTAATGAAAACAGTGTGAATCTCACCGAACATCTCCATCAGAGCTCTTGGGTGATCAGATGCATTGTCAATGAGCAGTCATATATGAAAGGAATCTTTTCTTCTGGGCAGTAGGTCTCAACAGTGGGCTTAAAATACTCAGTAAACCATGTTGTAAACAGATGTGCTGTCATCCAGGCTTTGCTGTTCCATTTAGAGAGCACAGGCAGAGTAGACTTAGCAAAATTCTTGAGCATTGATTGTTCAGATGGTGAATGAGCACTGCCTTCAGCTTACTCACCAGCTGCATTACCCTTACAAGAGAGTCAGCCTGTCCTCTGAAACGTTGGAGCCAGGCACTGACTTCTCCTTTCTAGCTATGAAAGTCCTAGCTTTTAAAGAAGACACCTTCTTTCAACAGAAAGCTGTCTGTCTACATTGAACATCGGTTGTTTAGTGTGGCCACCTTCATTAATGATCTGAGCTCAATCTTCTGGAGAACTTGATGCAGCTTCTTCTCCTTTTTTTTTTTTTTTGATCTTCATGTCTTGCTGCAGCTTCTACATCAGCACTTGCTCTTCACCTTGCACTTGTATGTTCTAGAGACAGCTTCTTTTCTTTAACCCCATGAACCAACATCCATTTAGCTTCAAACTTTTCTTCTGCAGCTTTCTCGCCTCTCAGCCTCCATAGAATTAAGGAGAGTTGTGGTCTCGTTCTGGATTAGGCTTTGGTGCAAGGGAATATTGTAGCTGGTTTGATCTTCTATCCAGATGACCAAAACGTTTTCTGTATCAGTAATAAGGCTGTTTCACTTTCTTTCTTTCTTTTTTTTTTTTTTTTAAGATTTTATTCATTTGGAGACAGAGAGAGAGCACGCGCAAAAGCTGGGGTAGTGGCAGAGGGAGAGGCAGAACCAGGCTCCCTGCTGTGGGATTCCATCCCAGGACCCTGGGACCATCACCTGAGCCCAAGGCAGACGCTTAACCAACTGAGCCACCCAGGTGCCCCCCATTTCACTTTCTTATCATTTCTGTGTTCACTGGAATAATACTTGCATTTCCTTCAAGAACTTTTCCTTTGTACTCATAATTTGGGTAACTGGTGCAAGAGACATGGCTTTCAGGCCAGTTTGGTTCTCAACATGCCTTCTTCACTAAATGTATTCATTTCTAGCTTTCAATCTAAAGTGAGGGACATATGACGCTTTTTTCTCTTGAACAAGTGTTCATTGCACTTGTTGCAGGTCATTGCAAGGTTATTAAGTGGCCTAATTTCAATATTGGTGGTCCCCTGGAAAAGGGAGGTCTGCGGAGAGGGTAAGCAGAATGAATGGCCAGATGGTAGAGCAATCAGAACACACACAACATTTATCAAGTTTGCCATCTGGTATAGGTGTGGTTTGTGGCACCTGAAAACAATTAACGATAGTAATAATCAGGGGCGGGCGGTTGGGTGCCTCAGTTGGTTAAACGTCCAAGTCTTCGTTTCAGCTCAGGTCATGATCTCAGGGTCATGAGATCAAGCCCCACCTCGGGCTCTGTGCTGGGCGTGGAGGTGTGGAGCCTGCTCAAGACTCTCTCTCCCTCTCACTCTGCCCCTCCCCACTCACACTTGTGCTCTCTCACTCTCTCTAATAGAATGATAATAAGAAAAAGAGAAATAGCGGGCGCCTGTGTGGCTCAGTCGTTAAACGTCTGCCTTCGGCTCAGGTCATGATCCCAGGGTCCTGGGATCGAGCCCCACATTGGGCTCCCTGCTCAGCGGGGAGTCCGCTTCTCCCTCTCCTGCTCCCCCTGCTTGTGCTCTCTCTCTCTGTCAAATAAATAAATAAAATCTTAAAAAAAAAAAAGAAAAATAGTAACAGCAGAGATCACCGATCACAGATCACCATAACAAATGTACCATCCATGAATAAGTTTGAAATACTGTGACAATTACCGAAATGAGACATAGAGACACCAAATGAGCGAATGGTTGCCAATAGACTTGACTGACCCAGGATTGCTACAGTTTGTAAAAAGAATAATGCAGTATCTGTGAAGAGCAATGAAGGGAAGATCAAGAAAATAAAGTATGCCTGCCGTTGGAGTCATAGAGTATACAGCCTTTTCAGATTGGCTACTTTTACTTAGTAATATGCATTTAAAGTTCCTCCATGTCTTTTCGTGGCCGATACATCATTTCTTTTTCTTTTCTTTGCTTTCCTTTTCTTTTTAATAGCTCATTTCTTTCTTTTTTTTTAAGATTTTCTTTATTTATTTCACAGAGAGACAGACACATACACAGTGAGAGAGGGAACACAAGCAGGGGGCCTGGGAGAGGGAGAAGCAGGCTTCCCGCTGAGCAAGGAGCCCGATGTGGGGCTCGATCCCAGGACCCTGGGATCATGACCGGAGCCAAAGGCAGACGCTTAACGACTGAGCCACCCGGGCACTGCAATAGTTCATTTCTTTTTAGCACTGTATAATATTCCACTGGACGTACCACATCTTGTTATCTATTAACCTACTGAAGGACATCTTGGTTGCTTCCAAGTTTGGGCAATTGTGAATAAAGCCGCTATAAACATTCATGCACAGGTATGTCCGTGGATGTCAACTTTCAGTTCATCTGGGTAAATAACAAGGAGTGTGACTGCTGGATCATAAACAAGTATTTTACATGCCAACTTCTAATCAATTGTTGATAGAGAACATAGACTTTTGTTTGCAAGAAGCACAGAGCTTTCTTTAAGTTCCTTAAGTTTACTCTGATGGTGCTCTAAGACCATAAATGTCCTTCATTGTGTTTTTGTGGCTATTAGTCTGACACTATCACCAGGATACCCCTGTCTGGCTCATTTACAGGAAGACAGCTACGGAATACTGATAACTGAACTGACTCATATCCACCCTTTAAAAAAACCATAAGCAAGTGCCAATCTCTGGATGACGATATGGGCAATGCCACTACCGTTCAATACAATGTTTCATATTTAGAGGTTTGCGTTCTTTTAGTAGAGCACCTTCCCCAACTTTGGCGACCCTCCCGCCCAGAACAAGCCACCTCCTCAGAAAAAAACCCCCATCAAATTCTCGAGGAAAAGGCTGTTGAAGCTCTAGGGTGGTGTTTATTAATATGGGGTTCTAAGATGGACTAGACAGGACACAGATGCCCTGAGAGTCAATGCAAATGTTGTCTTCCATGTGCTCTTCTGCGGGGGCAGGGGGACCACAAGCTCTTGTCATAGTCTCAGAAAGGAGCACAGGACCCAGAAAACAGCCCAAGGGGCTGTCAAAGCTTGGGTGTGGTAGGAAGAGGGAGGAGAAAGAATCTGACCTCTCCCGGGTCATCAGTGGAATTATAGTATGGAAACTGCAGGAGTGGTCGGCCTTCAAGTTAGTTCTCCACCCACTCTTAGCCAGGGTCTGAGCTCCAGGTGCCATCACAAAGAACCAGCCCTTTTGAAGCGAGGCTCTAATTCCCTCCCAGCAGAGGGGGGGTTAAGAGGCAGCATTCACAGAGCCATTTATTAGTAGGGGACTTTAGTGAGAAGTACAGCCAACTTCATCACAGGACAGAGTTGGAGGAGATTAAAATTCTTTTTTTTTTAATTATTTATTTAACAGAGAGAGACACAGCGAGAGAGGGAACACAAGCAGGGGTAGTGGGAGACGGAGAAGCAGGTTTCCCTGGGAGCAGGGAGCTCGATGCGGGGTTTGATCCCAGGACCCTGGGACCATGACCCGAGCTGAAGGCAGACGCTTAACGAACTGAGCCACCCAGGCGCCCCGAGACTAAAATTCTTCACCCTAACTCATCCAGATGGCCACTGTGATATTTTAGCTTTTTACCTTTAGCAACTCGAAAAGGAAGAGATGTGAAGCAGCACAGGTAAAACTCTCTGGAGCTAAATAGAACCGTGTTTTCTCCTTATTAAAACTGTCCATGTACTATGTGCACTCAACACATTTTATCCTGTGTCCATTATGTGCTATACAGTCTTCTAGCCACTGTACTTATAATCATTTTATGTCTCCTATACATGCTTCATTTACAAGTGCATTGTAATCTTTCTGTGTAGTGAAAAACCAGCTTCCCTAACTTACAGCTTTTTTTTTTTTTTTTTTTTTTTTTTTTTTTTTTTTTTACAAATAGTCGAGGCCATTGGCCTTCTTTTCAGCCTCAAATTGAATCAGGAAGTCACTGGAATATTTGGATGAGGCGGGCCGAGAAACCCAAGAATCTCCTCTCCTCTGAGCTACCCCGTAGCTTAAGCCCCGCCTGCCTGCGTTTTTAGGAGGCTATGTCACCGAGTGAGGACGTGCTTTGTAGACCGTCTGTAATGTACCTCTGAGCATATATATTCAACTGTGAAATTTGGTAGATATATCTGTTTCTTTTTTCTTTTTAGACAGACACTTAAATGACAGTACTGGGAAGTGTTCTAAGTGCTTTACACATATTAACTGATTTAATTTAATCCTAACAATCTTATGAAGTAGATTTGTTATGAGGATTAAATTACGTATGTTGTTATATATCACTCAGGCCAACCAAAGGTTCCTCTTTTGTACTCTTCTGCTTCTCCCCTCCTCCCGCGTAATTTATTTTCATGATGATGCTACCCAGGGACGCAGGCAGTATCTGTATCTCCCTTACTGTCCTGTTTTTTCCTCCTTTTTGGTTGTCCTCTATTTGACGTGAATCTGTACAATCTCATGGGTTTGTAAAACCATGAATTCTTCCTGAATGGGTGGATGCAGATTTGCTGATCGAATTTGTACCTATTTAAAAAATGTGTGGAAGGAATGCTGACTTTGATAGTCTCTCCTTATAATATTGTAAGTTTTTATGTTCAAATGTGGGAAAGGTACTCTGACTAAAATCACAATCTAAAGTTCTTAAATATTAGGTTCCAGGGGGCTTTTTAACCCAATTTGATTCCAATTAAATGTAGATGGCTATTTTAAGATAATTGGAAATCAACAACTTTACACACATTTTTTACAAAATTAAAGGAAAAGAGGTAGTCCATTCAATCTCATCCTCTTGACTTGTGGCCCTTTAAGGGCTTTGGGCCTTAACTTGCTATTCTCTGGCTTTCTCCCCCCTAATACTATGAATAAGAAACAACAGATAAACACACTGACAGCAAGAGTGAAGAAGAAAGACAAACACCTGGAAAATCGACAATGGGATATGGGTCTGGATTAATTCATTTATTCATTCATACAGATCCACTATGTTGCCAGGCCCAGTTTTAGATATTGGGGATACTGTGGTGAAGGTGGTAGGAGAACTCCATTTTTTGCTTTCAAGGAGCTCAAATTCAAGTGCAGTGGAGTGATGCACATATTTTTACTTTTTATGTCTATGCCTTAAAATATTTTCTTTCTTTCTTCTTTTAATATTTTATTCCAAGTAATATCTACACCCAACATGGGTCTCCAACCCATAACCCCAAGATCGAGAGTCACATGCTCCACCGACTGAGTCAACCAGGCGTCCCCAAAAAATTATTTTAAAGCAAGCATAGCTAAGACCACAGATTCTGGACCCAGACATCCTGGGTTTGAGTCCTCACTCTGCTTGCTACTTACGCTGTGTGATCTTGGGAAGGTCTTTTAGTGTCACTGTGCTTCTATTTACTTATACGTAAAATGAAGGTAATAATAGAGTCTACTTCGTAAGATTTGTTATGAGGATTAAATTAAATCAGTTAATATCTGTAAAGCACTTAGAACAGTTCCCAGTATTGTCATATAAGTGTCTGTCTAAAAAGAAAAAAGAAACAGACATATCTACCTAATTTCACAGTTGAATATATATGCTCAGAGAAAATTACTGTAGGTCTTGGGTTAAAATCTAGATTCCTGGGGCACCTGGGTGGCTGAGTGGGTTAAGTGTCTGACTTCAGCTAGGGTTATGATCTCAGGGTGCTGGAATTGAGTCTCCACACTGAGCCCCAGCTCCCCATTCAACAAGGAGTCTGCTTTTCCCCCTTCAGCTTCCAGCCAGCTGTGTTTGCACGCACTCTTTCTCACATAAACAAAATCTTTTTTTTTTAAGATTTTATTTATTTATTTGAGAGAGAGAGAATGAGAAATAGAGAGCACGAGAGGGAAGAGGGTCAGAGGGAGAAGCTGACTCCCTGGTGAGCAGGGAGCCTGATGTGGGACTCGATCCCGGGACTCCAGGATCATGACCTTGAGCCGAAGGCAGTCGCTTAACCAGCTGAGCCACCCAGGCGCCCAACAATAAAATCTTTTTTTAAAAAAAGTCTAGGTTCTGGGCACCTGGGTGGCTCAGTCATGAAGCCTCCACCTTGGGCTCATGTCATGATCCCTGGGTCCTGGGATTTAGTCCCGCATTGGGGTTCCTTCTCAGTGGGGAGCCTTCTTCTCCCTCTCCCACTCCCCCTGATTGTGTTCCCTCTCTCTCTGTGTCACTCTGTCAAATAAATAAAATCTTGGAAAATAAAAGTTGGATGCTTAACCAACTGCGCCAGTGGGGCGCCCTGTCATCACTTAAAAAAAAAAAGTCTAGATTCTCATTCTTTTTAAGGACCTAAAGACGACTTCCAAAGATTCTCCAGTTGCATGTGAGAAACTCGAATAGTCTTCTCTCTAGTCACTGAAGCTGCATTTATTAAGTGCCAGATTCTTATCATGTTCCCTCATTTACAATTCACAACAGTACTTTAAATTTAGTATTACCATTCTGATTTCCCAAGAGAAATCTGTAAGTAATTAGCTTACAGACCACGGTTTGGGGCAGAACTAGTTGTCCGAATGTACTTTTACAATCTGTTGCTGTGTATTCCGAGAAAGATATAGGCAATCTTGGTTTAGAAAGAAGTGTCTGCGAAAGCCAGTGTTTCCCCATTCCCACCCCCCACTTCTTTCCTCCTAGAAATGGAGCCTGTTTTTGCTCCCTTCTGCAGCCACCGGTCATAAACAGAAAGCATGGCTGGGGTGCAGTAAATCTGGAGGCTGATGATACGTGGCTGTTCAAGAGTTGTGGGAAAGGGAGCCAACCTCCCCTACTGCTGCAGTAAAGATCCTTATTTTGAGGCTTTGGCGAGAAGATCCTCATAGGTGGAGGGGAGATGAGGAGAGCAGGGAAGGAGGCTCTGTGAGGGAGAGAAAGCTCTTGCTTCTTCTCAGTGCTGTCTCTGCCTACAAATATACCAAAGTGGAAAAAGGCCGCACTTACTTCAGGAATAATGGAATTGGAGAGCCTGTTTTTGTACTACCTGTAAAGTAGGAATAGTTTTTACATTTTTGAGTGGTTGCAAACAAATGTACAAGAATAGTATTTTGTGACTTGTAAAAATTATATTAAATTCTGGGGCGCCTGGCTGGCTTAGTCAGTGGAGCATGCGACTCCTGATCCTGGGGACGTGAGTTCGAGCCCCGTGTCGGGCACAGAGATTACTTTAAAAAAATGATATGAAATTCAAATCTCAGTGTCCACAAGTAAAATTTTGCTGGTACACAGCTACACGCATTCATTTATATATTGTCAATGGCTGCTTTTGCACTATAATGTCAGAGTTGAATAGTTATATCAAGAGACTATAGGGTCCTAGCAAGACTAAAATATTTAGTATCTGACCTTTTGTTTTGTTTTAAAGATTTTATTTATTTGACAGAGAGAGAGAGCTAGCGTGCACAAACAAGTAGGAGAGCAGCAGGCAGAGGGAGAAGCAGGCTCCCTGCTGAGCAAGGAGCCTGATGCAGGACTCGATCCCAGGACTCTGGGATCATGACCTGAGCTAAAGGCAGATGCTTAACTGACTGAGCCACCCAGGGACTCATAGTATCTGACCTTTTTTTAAAGCCTTTTTATTTATTTTTATTTATTTAATTTACTTGACAGACAGAGACACAGCAAGAGAGGGAACACAAGTAGCGGGAGTGGGAGAGGGAGAAGCAGGCTTCCCGCTGAGCAGAGAGCCCGATGTGGGGCTCGATCCCAGGTCCCTGAGCCAAAGGTGGAAGCTTAACGACTGAGCCATCCGGGCGCCCCTATCCATTCTCCTTTTGATGAACACATTACTGTTTCTAGTTTTGAGCTATCACAAACATTCTTGGCATTAGCCATATGTATGAATTCTGTTCTCTTGGTTATATACTTAGGAACAGGATTGCTGGGTTGTATTTTTGGTCAATAAGTAATCAATTCTAAATAAAAACAAGTGAGCTACATCTGTGTCTTAATATGTATATGGTATTTTAATAAACAATTTTTATACACATTGTTTCAATTGATCTTCAAAACATTTTTGTGAAGTAAGTGGAATAGGTCATATTATCTCCATTTTACAGGTGTAGAAACTGAAACAAGGACAATTTAAATGTCCCGTTTAAAGTCATAAAATTAACACATTCTGAATTAGGACAAGAAACAACATTTTCTGATTCCTAGTCAAATTCATTTTTCTTTTTATATTCCTCTTACTTCAGCGGCCTCATGTGAGGGGAGAGGTCACCCAAATGCCCGCTCTGCCCTGGACTGTCCCAATTTTAGCTCCAAAAGGGTCTGGGCAAATGGGGGACGGTTGGTCACTCTACAGAACAAGGAAAGTTGTCAAACGGATATCACACACAGCTTGCAAAGGAAAAAACAAACCTGTCTGAGTCAGCTCAATTGTCCTCTTCCAGTCCCAGAGAAAAGATATTTTTAATATGAGAGTAATGCAGTTTCCACACATTTATGTCCTACGTATGTCAACTCTTTTCCTTGACTTTGGAAATCATCTAGACTAGTGCTACTCAAATGTGGTCCATGGATCAGCAGCATCATCTCCAGGGAGCCTGCTGGAAATACAGATTCATACCCCTTCCCCAGCCCTCCCCGCAACCCCAGGACTATCCCAGTCTCTATGGGTAGGGCTCAGGAATTTGTGGTTTTTTTTTTTTTTTTTTTTTTTTTTTTAGGAATTTGTGTTTAACAAGCTCTCCAGGTTAGGGTCAAGGGAAGCTATAGGAAAAGGGAGCTTAAAAGTTTGAGAAGCCCTGATCTAGCCAATTTCCTTTAAAGATATACAGATACCTATTTGGTTTTAAAGATCTCTGGGCAGAATGATTCTACTACCTCACATTGTTAGTAAAACAAATTCCATTGTTTGTAAATGCTTCTTTCTTTAAGTTTTTTTTTTTTTTTTAAGATCCATTTATTCACTTGAGAGAGTGGGGAGGAGCAGAGGGAGATGGGAGAGAGAAAGAATCTCCAGAAGACTCCCCACTGAGTGTGGAGCTGGACATGGGGCTCAATCCCAGGACCCCAAGACCAAGAGACCAAGACCTGAGCTGAAATCAAGAGTAGGATGCTTAACGGACCGAGCCACACAGGCGCCCCTGTAACACTTCCTTGCTTGCTTATTAAATCTCATATCTAACATTCCGGTCCTACATGAGAGTGCGCAATATCATTAAAATATTTTTGTCCTTTTAAGATTTTATTTATTTGACACATACAGAGAGAGAGAGAGAGAGAGAGAGAGGGAGAGAGCAAGCACAAGCAGGGGAGGGACAGGCAGAGGGAGAAGGAGGTTCTCCACTGAGCAAGGAACACAATGTGGGACTCGATCCCAGGACCACGGGATCATGACCTGATCCGAAGTCAGACACTTAACCAATGGAGCCACCCAGGCACCCCGTTCTTGTCCTTTTTTTAAAAAGATGTTATTTATTTATTTGAGAGGGAGAGAGAGCGTCTGTGCTCGGGAACACGGGGTGGCGGGGGTGGGGGGCAGAGAGAGAAACAGACTTCCCGCTGAACAGGGAGCCTGATGCCAGACTCAATCCCAGGACCTTGGGATCATGACCTCAGCCAAGACCTTGTGGTTCCAATGGGAATATTCATGAATCTTTAAGAAAATCACATTTGAAGTTTAACATTATCAGAAACTATACATGTATAAGAATTATGAAGCCTAGAAACAGAGAAAGAAAGACTAGTTAATTTGAATCACTGGGGAGGGATAAACAGATGACGGCTTAGCATAAATAGAAGGAATTTGCTGAATGAGTATGCTAGCAAGGGCTGGACTTGGCCCCCCAATTTGTGTTCCCTTAGGTTTTTGTGTGACTTCGCTGGAATCCACCCACATAGTTTGTTTCTACTCTGTTCCAAGACACTTGTCCTCAACTCCAATCCACTTTCTCCTTGTCCATCTATTCTAGGCTCTCTCTTCCTTCCCTTTCCCTTCATTCTTCCCCATGGAGGGGTTGCTGTGGAGATGAAATCATAGTAAGCCAGCTGGTAAGAAAAACTGTGACAGAAGCAGAATGGGAGAGAGGGCAGAGAGGCAAATACAAGATTAAGACAAAAGAAAAAGACACAGACACAGATGAGACTTGAGGCATAGGTAATAAGATGCCATCAACCACTTACTTACAGAGATGGATGGGGACATACTGCCCACAGTTAAAGGTGCACAGCCATAAGCAAAGTCAGGGACCTGAAATACATGTGGAGACGCAGGAGGGGAGACACAGAGTCAGGGGCCGAACCAGATCACACCGGATCCCGGTGAAAACAGCCTCACACAGAACGTCACCGAGAAGAGCGGCAGTTGGACGGGTGTTTCTTTATCCTCCTATGCCTTCCTGAGTCATTCTTATTTCCAAGGAAGGGTCCAGTGGGAGGTTATACAGAGGGTAACCTGACTTCTGTGTTGTTTTTCATTGCCTTTTCTTGCTTGTGGTCTTCTGCGAGGCATCTCCCAAAGACAACAAAGGCTAAGTCAGACCTTTCACTTAGACCTAACCCTTTTGGTCTCTCGACTGTTCCTCCTTCCCTCTTTTCAATATTTGTGTCTCAAAATTTCTACAGTTCTTTGTCTTTCTTGCTCTTTCTTCTTTTCTTTCCATTACTCCCAGGTTACAAGCCACCATCTTTTTTTTTAATATTTTATTTATTGATTTGAGAGAGAGAATGAAATAGAGAGAGTACATGAGAGGAGGGAGGGTCAGAGGGAGAAGCAGACTCCCTGCTCAGCAGGGAACCCGATGCGGGACTCGATCCCGGGACTCCAGTATCTTGACCCGAGCCAAAGGCTGTAGCTTAACCAACTGAGCCACCCAGGCACCCACAAGCCACCATCTTAATGCTCCTTTTGTCTATCCCATTCTCTTTTCCAATATCTCCCTTTTCCTAAAGTCAGGTTTGTCCCCACACCCTAGCCAGAAACTTGGCTTCTTTCGATTCCATTTTTCGTTTTCACCTAGAGCTGCATGATTACCTGGACCCCTTCACCTTTAGATAACATCACATTTAATAAAAACAATAAGAAACGATGGTTTTCTGAATACAGAAAATTTTTTTTAAAGATTTCATTTATTTATTTCACAGAGAGAGAGCACAAGCAGGGGGAGTGGGAGAGGGAGAAGGAGTTTCCCTGCTGAGCAGGGAGCCCGATGTGGGGCTTGATCCCAGGATCCTGGGATCATGACCTGAACCAAATGCAAATGCTCAACCAACTGAGCCACCCCGGTGCCCCATGGATACAGAAAAAATTTTTTTAAGATTTTATTTATTTGACAGAGAGAGGCAGCGAGAGGCAACACAAGCAGGGAGAGTGGAAGAGAGAGAAGCAGGCTTCCCGCCAAGCAGGGAGCCTAATGCGGGGCTCAATTCCACGACCCTGGGTTCATGACCTGAGCCGAAGGCAGATGCTTAACGACTGAGCCACCCAGGTGCCCCTGAATACAGAAAAATTTTAATGAGTTTTTAAAAAGGCAATGTTGAGAAAAACGAAGATATATACATAAATACGTTTTCAGAGAGCCTACAAAATGCACAGCATTCTTCTAAACAATGCAGAAGACCCAAAGTCCCTCCCCTCAAGTAGGTTACAATCTGGCATTGAGGGGACAAGACAAAAAAGTTCTGAAGGCAGCCAAAGTGTTAAGAGATTCTGTTCACGTGGGAAGAATCCAGAGAGCCTTCATGAAGATAGAATTTGGACTAGGTCTGGACAGGTGACTGAGAGAGGAGAGAAGAGAGGCAGAGATTACAGAAGGGCATTTCAGGAAAATGGAATGGCCCCGGCAAAGGTATGGTGGTAGGAAGTTTGGGCAGAAGGTCGGGAAATAGGGCTTTGACCAATTTAGCTGAAGAGCAGGGTGCCTATAGGAGTCTAGGGAGAGACAATGCTGGAAAAGCAAGTTCAGGCGATGCTGCCGCAGTCTTTAAATACCACACATGCTACTTTGACTCTATGCCCTTAGGTGGGTAATGAAGTTAAATCTTAACACATTTTTTCCTGTTTTACAGGACTATTTGTCCTCCAGAGATACCAGATGTGTCACTTTAGCTTACACGCTTTGTCCCAACTAAAATATGCTCTCTTCGTTCTGAGCTTTTTCTAATCCCCTCCTTCCGTTGCTTTGCCCAACCGTACCCCTGAACCCCAAACTCTGTTCTTTCATTTCACTATCCTATCCACTGTTTGTCAGAAGGCTTTCTGGTGAGAAACGAACCTGGTGCGGTGGTGGTGGAAAGCAATTTCTGCAATCGATCTTCTCTCACTTCTATTTTTAGAACAAAGACAAGGCTGAAAATTAGAAAACCCAGGTAACCTCACCTCAGACTATGGTCCCCGACCTGCTCTGCTACAAACTAGCTAGTGATTAGTTACATCGTTCAACCTGTGTCTCGGTCCGCTCATTCTAAAAGGTGGTCTTTTTTAAATTTATTTTTAAAGATTTTATTTTTGTTTATTTTTTTAAGATTTTATTTATTTACTTATTTGACAGAGAGAGACACAGTGAGAGAGGGAACACAAGCAGGGGGAGTGGGGGAGGGAGAAGCAGGCCTCCCGCCGAGCTGGGAGCCCGATGCGGGGCTCCATCCCAGGACCCTGGGATCATGACCTGAGCCGAAGGCAGACGCTTAACAACTGAGCCAGCCAGGCGCCCTTAAAGATTTTATTTATTTACTTGTCAGAGACAGAGAGAGAGAGCACGAGCGGGGAGATGGACACAGGGAGAGGGGGAGAGGGAGAAGCAGACTCCATGCTGAGCAGGGAGCCCGATGCCGGGCTCCATCCCAGGACCCTGCGATCATGACCTGAGCTCAAGGCAGACACTTAACCGACTGAGCCACCCAGGCATCCCTAAAAGGTGGTCTTAAGGCGGAAGGAGAAAGACCTAGCTGTGGTATTCTCTGCAATCTCAAGAGTTCCACAAATATACCGCCCATACAAATACTTAGTGATTTGTTACCCCGAGGAAGAAAGGTGACAAATTATAGAAACGTTTTGACTATTAATTAGGTATTCACTTATCATTCCCCTTTCAAATATACACTTAAAATTTCCAGGTTTTTAGAAGCTTCCCTGGTTCATTTATGTGCCTGGTATATATAGATACATTCAATAAATATCTGAACGAAAGAATGAATGAATCAATTGCCAGCTCTGAACATAAAGGTATAAGGGGAAGGATTATTTTTACCACCAGATTCTGAGCGGTGACACAGTTGTAATTTGAAAAATTAGAAGCATCTGAAGAGTGCTACCTGGTTGTTCTTTTGGGGCATGGCTGAGGAAAGAATTTATTTCTTCCGGGCTCCTGGGTGGCTCAGTTGGTTAAGCGACTGCCTTCAGTTCAGGTCATGATCCTGGAGTCCCGGGATCGAGTCCCACATCGGGCTCCCTGCTCAGCGGGGAGTCTGCTTCTCCCTCTGACCTTCCCCCTCTCATGCTCTCTCTCTCATTCTCTCTCTCAAATAAATAAATAAAATCTTAAAAAAAAAAGAATTTATTTCTTCCCTTTTACTTTTTAGTTTCCATCAGCCCTCACCCCTTTCAGGTACTCGGAGAATGAAGCTCTTTACTCCTGTCTCATTATTTCCTCTTTGATCTTGACACCTGCTGTCCATACCAAGAAACGAAACATCCCCAGGAAAAGACAAGCACGTTCCCACCGTAGAGGACGTGCAGTGAAGAGCATTCTTTTGGCTCCCACACCTCTACCTCGAAGTACAAATAGCGATGGGACAGTGACTTCTACCCCGCCTGTCTCACCAGTAATACACTAGGGAGCTTGATGAGCATAGCTGAATCCCAAAATAGCTGCATGCCTCACTGGGGCACCTGAAAGATGAGGGCCACAAAGCTTCCGGTTTACCTTGTATTGTATTTATCTAATATTGAGAGGTGACCGAAGAAAAGCAGGATTATCCTCTTCTCAAGAAACATGACCTCTCTAAAGGAAAAAATGAATGAGATATGGGGAAGAGAAACTAAAGGCCAGGAAGGGCAATGAGAAAAGTGAGAGTAAATTTTTCCTTTAAATAAAAAGCATAAAAAATGCCCAAATTTGATCACTGAACACTACTTAATATTCTCTTTTTTTTTACACTTGTTAATATTCAAACAATTATGGAGCCTGGGAGACAAAAGATTATAGGAGCACCAGGCTAGCTCACTTGGAAGAGCATGTGACTCTTGGTCTTGGGGTCATAAGTTTGAGCTCCATGTTGGCTGTAGAGATGACTAAAAAGACAAATAAACTTAAAAAGCAAAACAAAACAAAGAAAAACCTGGGAGGTACGAAAATTTTTCAAAGTGAGAAAAAGTAGTGCTTCATTATTTTCCCATTAAGTTCTAGAAAGATTACTAATAGATGGTTGCATGCAATAAAAGGAAAGAGGAGTGATTAATTGGATGCAGAATTAATTCATTAAGTTCACATCGTGTCAATTTTTCACCTACAGCCTTACTAACCTTTTCTCCAATAAGGTTAGCCAAAAAAAGAAAAAAAAAATCAGAGAAATACCACAGACCAAGGTTTTAAAATCTAGGGTGTTATACGCAAATTATGAGTCATGGAACACTGGATCAAAAACTAATGATGTAATGTATGGTGATTAACATAATAATTTAAAAAATAGGAAAAAAAAATCTAGGTACTATTGTGGGCCAGATAATTCTCTGTTATTGGGGTTAGTCCTGTGCCCTGTGAGACGTTTAGCAGCATTCCTGGTCTCTACTCACTAGATGCCAGTAGCATTTTCTTTGCCACAGTCACAGCAACCAAATATGTCCCTAGAAAAATGGCAAGTGTCCCTGGGGAGCAAAATCACTGCTGAGTGAGAACCATTCCCTTAGGAAATCTCTCATGAGATCCTTCTGTAAAAACTGCAAGACCTCACCCATTTGGAACTCAACTATTCGGAAAACGAACTTATTTCGTTTTTGTTTTTAAAGGTTTGATTGATCAGAGAGAGCGAGCGTGTGCGTGCACGTGCACGCGCAGGAGTGCACACGCAGGGGGAGGAGCAGGCAGAGGGAGAAGCCTCCGCAGGACTCCATCCCAGAACCCTGGGATCATGACCTGAGCCAGAGGCTGACGCTTAACCATCTGAGTTGCCCAGGCGTCCCAAACTAACCTATTTTGAATGTAAGCTATGAAAAACAAAGGAAAAAAGATTTTTTTCACTAGACTGCAAAGCCTTCTTCATAGGAGGGCTCTGTTGCCCCCTCTAAGAAACCATACCCTTTCTCTCTTTCTAAATGACTATAAAATATTCCCAACATACAATACAAAATGTTAATAACTGATACAGAGCATAAGTTCGTTATCTGATTTCCAAATCAGCAACACTGTATTAAAAGAAAATTAGAAGAGATGTCTTATGCCACATGCAGGGGCCCTAACACACTAATGACAGCAAGAAAGGAAACTGACAAATTATAAAAAGTGAAGAAACATCGGGGCGCCTGGGTGGCTCAGTTGGTTAAGTGTCTGCCTTTGGCTCAGGTCATGATCGCAGGGTCCTGGGATTGAGCTCCCTGCTCAGTGGGGAGTCTGCTTCACCCTCTCCCTCTGTGCCTCCCCCTTACTCTTGCTTTCTATCTCTCTCAAATAAATAAAGAGCATCTTTTTAAGAAAAAGTGAACAAACATGTTTTTGAAAGAATAACAAATCAGAGGGATATTAGTCCTGTGCAGGGGATATGTTCTCCGGATCACTTTAGTCCTTGACATCCTACTTTACAAAAGACATGACTCTCCCTCTCTCGCTGTGTCTCTTTCTGTCAAATAAATGAAGAAAATCTTAAAAAAAAAATGACATGACTAGGATGATGAAGTATCTTGAAACAAGGTAATGAAGAGCAGCTGAGGGAACTAGTGTTATTTAGCTTAGAGAATCAGAGTATGGCAGACGACATGATAACTTTCTTCACATATTTGTTGTGCTTCCCAAAATACGCATTTTTCAGTAATCCCAAATTGAAGTAGGTATCCCATTTATATTACATTTTTAATCATCTCAATGTCATAGAAAGAAGTTCCTAGTAATTAAAGCTCTCCAAAAACGGGCTGCCTTGTAAGGTAATGAGTTTCTCACTGCTGATCTGATTGCCAGAGTCATCCGTCTATTGCCTGTCTGCTCGCTCTACTTCACTGGCTAAAAGGCATCTCAAACTAAGCATGGCCAAAAGAGAAGCACTGATTCCTCTTCCAAATCCTCAGATCGCTTCCTTCCTTCCTTAGTCTTCTCCATTTTTGTAAACACTATCACCATTCACCCTTTTGCAAAAGCCAAAATGCTAGGAGCTCTTCAGGATTTCTCTTTCTCCTACCTTCCACATTTAACACAGCAGGAAGTATGGTCAGTTTTACCTCCAAAATATACCCAGATTTCTTCCACTCTCTACGGCCTCACCCTTGTCAAAACCATCATAATTTGTCACTTCATCTATTGCAGTATGTCTCTCTCTTTTTTTAAATTATTTACTTGGGCGCCTGGGTGGCTCACTCGGTTAAGCGACTGCCTTTGTCTCAGGTCACGATCCTGGAGTCCTGGGATCCAGTCCCATGTCCGGCTCCCTGCTCAGCGGGAAGCCTGCCTCTCCCTCTGACCCTCCCCACTTCTCATGCCCTGTCTCTCTCAAATACACAAATAAAACTTAAAAAGAAAAAGATCTTAAGGGCGCCTGGGTGGCTCAGTCGTTATGCGTCTGCCTTCGGCTCAGGTCATGATCCCAGGGCACTGGAATTGAGCCCTGAATTGGGCTCCCTGCTCAGTGGGAAGCCTGCTTTCCCTGCTTGTGTTCCTTCTGGAGTGGGGAGCCCGATTCTTCCCCTCCCACTCCCCCTGCTTGTGTTCTTTCTCTCGCTGTCTTTCTCTGTCAATAATAAATAAAATCTTTAAAAAAATAAATAAAAAATAAAAAAAGATTTCATTTGCTTTTTTCAAGTGATCTCTCCACCCAACATGGGGCTCGAAATCACAACGCCAAGATGAAGGGTCACATGCTTTACTGACTGAGTCAGCCTGGTACCCCAGCTTATTGTCTCTTAATCGGTCTTACTGATTCATTCTTAATGTACAATTCATTCTTCACACAGGTATCAAAACTATATCTGGCGCCTATCTCTCCCTCTTTCCTGCCTTCTTTCTACCACTATTCCCCTGATTCACTAAGCTCCAGCCATATTAGGTCATTTTTCTGTCCCTCTATTATATTAATTTTATTTCTGCTGCAGGGCCTACCTGCAGATGTCTTCAAATGCCAGATTCCTTCTTGTCATTCAGGTCTGAGCTCAAAGCCTGTTCTTCAGAGAGGCTTCCTTCGAGCAGGCTGTCTATGTTGCCCTTCTCCCCCTCCATCATTTACCATACCTCCCTGTTTTAATTTCTCTCATACTCTTATCATTATCTGAAATTATTTCTTTGGTTCTTGTCTGTCCCCATTTCAACAGGGACCTTGTCTATCAATATTATTTGAACCATACTCTTAATGTCTAGAAGGAACTTGATATATACTGGATGCTCAATTAATATTTGTTGAATAAATGGATAATCAAATAATAATATAGATGAACTGAATTAATTTCTTATTTTGGTAGAAAATTGCACTGGATAATTACGGATTGCTGAGCATTATTAATAACTCAGTCAGATTGATGACTGTGAATTTATTATTTTTACATTTTTTTAAAAAAGATTTTATTTATTTTAGTGAGACAGCAAGAGAGAGAGTGAGAGAGAGACAGAGAGAGAGAGAGAGAGAGAGAGCATGAGCAGGGTGAGGGGCAGGGGGAGGAGCAGGATCTCCACTGAGCAGGGAGCCCGATGCGGGGCTCAATCCCTGGACTCCGGGACCCTGACTTGAGCCAAAGGCAGACGCCCAACTGACTGAGCCACCCAGGCGCCCCTTTTAAAAATTTTTTTTAAAAATTCTATTTATTCATTTATTTGAGAGAGAGAGAACACGAGTGATGGGGGAGTGAGAGGGAGCGAGAGAACTCAAGCAGGCTCTGCACGGAGCTCGGAGCCTCACATGGGGCTCAGTCCCACGACTCCATTGCAACCTGAGCAGAAATCAAGAGTCGGACATGTAACCAACTGAGCCACCCAGGTGCCCCAGTGACTGTGCATTTATAACAGTATCAATCCTCTTTCTAGTTTGTTCACTTTTTTCAGCATGCAGGGTGGAGTATCAGAGAAGCCTAAACCAATCCTGGGAGTTTTTCATCAGGTGGGTGAAACAGTCCTACTGCACAAGAGGCTCAGGAATCTGGCATTTGAAGGCATCTCCAGGCTGGGCCTGCAGCAGAAATGAAATTTATATAATAGAGGGACAGAAAAAAGATTCAGACAACCAACCAGTTATCTTCAGAGGGTTAATGTGCAGAAAATGACATCTCTCTAGAGGAGTATTGCTCAAGATTCTAAGGTATGGAGAAAATACTTCATCAGAGAAACAAACCTTTGCCAGCCTTTTCCAAGCTCCAATCTCATCCCTGTTTCCCCCATTTTCCCAGATGACCGGACCTCATGCTGTTTTAGAAAACGGGTTTTGTTAACTTTCATTCCTTACCCTCACCTCACCCTTAATCCATTCATTCTAAAATCCTGCTTATTTTAGAAATTTTTATCTTCCATACCTTATCCTATCTAGGGTCCAGGACACTGTTCCATCTATTATTCCCAGCTCTGCCTTAAATTTCTCACTTTCTGCTTGTCTTTTCCTGCTGCCAATGAAATTCTAAAGTACCTCCATCCTGAAATACTTTCATTCTTCCTATACCTCAGCTTCTCTAAAGTACTCTGTCAAGGTACTCTTCACTGTTGGCTTCCTCCAAAGAGTGATTTATACTCCCTGTTTCTATTTCTTTCCCTCCTATTCAGCATCAACATATTTCAGAATAGCTAGCGGTCTGCATAGAAGTGCAGACCTCCATATGAAATAACATACCTGTCACTAGCAATATCTTTGATATGACTAGAATTTTATTTATTTTATGAAATAAGGCTATCACCTATACCTATGGCTACATGCTTGTGGGAAGTAGACTTTCTTTCACCTGGAGAAAAGAGGTAGGTCCATAAAAAGGAAACCAGAACTCTTACATATATGTATAAGGAAACTGGACCTTGTTCCCTTAGACTTTGATGTGTTTGAGGACCCTCCCAAGAGGTACAAGGTTGGCCTCTGATAAATGGAACTAGGCCAAGAGCTTCTCAGCAAGATAGGTCTTCCATGAACCAGTTCACTGAAAGAGAAGTACCTATTAATCCTAAGTTTTGTAATGTTCTTTTTCTTCTTTTATCTCCTTGTCTTTGGAAAGTCTTGCTACGACATTCCAGGTTTCTCTCAGTTGTATTAAGTATTGGAGGGTAGAGACAGAATTAGAGGAAAAGAAAAGCACGCTGCCCTCCTTGTGCTCCTTCCTTGAGGTTACCAAGATGGTAGGTACAGTCTTTAGCAATAATTTCCGAAGAAAAAATGTTTTTGCTTGAAGGTGCAAGCATTCTTCCCCACATTCCATTGCAACCTCTCTGCTGAAGCTTCCGTTTCAATAAAGACATGAATGACCTAACTGTAAAACCAGTGACCTTCTTAGCTGTTGTCCAATGGAAACTTTTTTCATCATTTAAACTGTTATGAGCCCCCCAATCTCTCTCAGTTCCCACACCATTTTCTAGGTAGTCTTCAACTCTTCTAATTCTTAGTTCTACATTTTTCCCCCCTTGGTTCTTCTTCTTCAATGACTCTTAAACACCAGGTTCATCTTTGAACAGCTTCTCGTGTTCTCAACCTCTCTCACAGAAGAAGGGACTTCTAAATTTCGTTTTCACTCCAAACATTTTTTTTTAAGATTTTATTGATTGATTGATTTGAGAGAGAGAGAGAGCACAAGACAAGGCGGGGTCAGAGAGAGAAGCAGACTCCCCATCATCCCACTGTGCAGGGAGCCCGACATAGGGCTCGATCCCGGGACTCTGGGATCATGACCTGAGCCGAAGGCAGATGTTTAACAGACTGAGCCACTCAGGCACCCTAAATAAACTTTTGAATTCCAGACCAAATTTATAATTGCCTCCTATGAATCTCTACCTGGATATCCTATAAGTACCTCAAGCTCAACATGCTCAAAACTGATCTTCCAAATCTGCTTGTGCTTTACCTCCCCTAATTGATTTCTCCGCTTGGATTAATGGCATTACTAATTATCTAGTTCCTAAACTAAAAATTCTGATGCTTCTATCTCTCTGACTTTCAAGCCATCAAGTACTTTCAAATCTGCTTTCAGAAAATAACCCTTAATACTGGACTAGGTAGGGGCACCTGGGTGGCTCAGTCGTTCAGTGTCTGCCTTCGGCTCAGGTCATGGTCCCGGGGTCCTGGGATCAAGCCCCGCATTGGGTTCCCCGCTCAGCGAGGAGCCTGCTTCTCTCTCTCCCTCTGCCTACCTCTCTCCCTATTTGTGCTATCTGTCAAATAAATAAATAAAATCTTAAAAAAAATACTGGACTAGTTATTGAACAAGATCAAATTTTATTTTTTTAATTTTTAAAGATTTTGTTCATTTATTTGGCAGAGAGAGAGAGAGCACAAGCGGGCGGGCAGCAGGCAGAGGGAGATGGAGAAGGAGAAGCAGGCTCCCCGCTGAACAGGGAGCCTGATGTGGGGTTTGATCCCAGGACCATGGGATCATGACCTGAGCTGAAGGCAGATGCATAATCAACTGAGCCACCCAGGTGCCCAAGATCAAATTTTATTTTGAAAATGGTGCTGTTTTGGGCGCCTGGATGGCTCAGTTCGTTAAGCATCTGCCTTTGGTTCAGGTCATGATCCCGGGGTCCAGGGATCGAATCCTGTGCTGGGCTCCCTGCTCATCTGGGAGCTTGCTTCTCCCTCTCCATCTGCCCCTCCCCCTGCTTGTGTTCCCTGTCTCGCTGTCAAATAAATAAATAAAATCTTAAAAAAAAAGAACGAAAGAAAAGTGTGATGTTTACAACTGGATATCCATGAACATAAGAATGACGTTGGACCCCCTCCTCACACTATACATAAAAATTAACTCAAAATGGTTCACAGATCCAAATGTAAACCTTTTTGACCTGGGTCAGATGAAGCTTTTTATAATATCAAAAGTACAAGTAAGGAAAGAAAAATGAGATAAATTGGACTTCATCAACATAAAACTTTTATGTTTGAAAGGATACCATCAAGAAAGTAAAAGAACCACCTATATAGTGTGAGAAAATAAAATTCATATATCTGATAAAGAACGTATCTAGAATGTATAAGAATTTACAAGTCGGGGGGCACCTGGGTGGCTTAGTCGGTTGAGCGCCTGACTCTTGACCGCAGCTCACTCAGGTCTTGACTCAGGGTTGTGAGGTCAAGCCCCACGTAGCTCCATGCCCAGCATGGAGCCTACTTAAAAAAAAACCCCAAAAAACCCAAAAAACAGAATGTACCACTTGGGGCACCTGGCTGGCTCAGTCATTAGAGCATGTGACTCGTGATCTTGGGGTTGTGAGTTTGAGCCCCACATTGGGATAGAGCTCACAAAAAAAAAAAAAAAAAATTTTACAACTTAACAAAAAGATAATCCAATTAAAAATGGGCAAAGGACTTGAATAGACATGTCTCCAAAGAAGATACACAAATGGCCAATAAGAAAAACCATCTTTAGTGTTTGAGGAAATGCAAATTGAACTCATACTGACATACTGAGATGCCAATTTACATGGACCAGCACAGCCATACGAAAAAAAAATAACAATTGTTGTTCCAAGGGTATGGAGAAATGAGAACTTTCACAATTACTGGTGGCTATGTAGAGTGGTGTGGTGCTTTGGAAAACAGTTAGATACAGAGTTACTCTATGACCTAGCAATTTCACTCCAATGTATATTCCCAAGGGAATTGAAAACCTATGTCCACATAAAAACATGCACAAGAATGTTCATAACAGCATTATTCATTATAGTCAAAAATGGAAGAAACCTTGGGGCGCCTGGGTGGCTCAATCGTTAAGCGTCTGCCTTCGGCTCAGGTCATGATCCCAGGGGGCTGGGATCAAGCCCCACATTAGTCTCCCTGCTCCGCCAGGAGCCTGCTTCTCCATCTCCCGCTCCCCCTGCTTGTGCTCCCTCTCTCGCTGTCTGTCGCCCTGTGTCAAATAAATAAATATAGTCTTTAAGAAAAAAAAAAGGAAGGTAAAAAAAAAAAAAAGGAAGAAACCCAAATGTTCATTAAATGATCAATGGATAAATAAATGCACTATAATCATCACATAATTAAATATTATTTACTCATAGAAAGGGATGAAGTACATGTTACAACATGGATGAACCTTCAAACATCATGCTAAGTAAAAGAGGCCAGTCACAAAAGGTCATATATTTTATGATTCCCTTCATGAAATGTCCAGAATAGGCAAATCCACAGGGACAGAAAGTAGAGTGGCGGTTGCCAACGGCTGGGAGAGGTTAAGGAGGAATGCAGAGAGACTGCTAATGATTCTGGGGTGATAAAATGTTCTAAAATTGATTAACGGTTGCAGATCCCTGTGAGTATATTAAAAACCCTTGAATTGTAACGCTTTAGGTGAAATCTATGCCCCATGCTCATAGTCATTGCCTTAATTTGCGGTGTATATTAAGTAGTCTCATTTTCTTCAATTTTCCCAGGTATAATCATAAACGTCACAACAGCATAGTTGCCTTTTTAAAAAGATTTTATTTATGTATTTATTTATTTGAGAGAGAGAGCTTTGGCGGGAGGGGGGGCGAGGAGCAGAGGGAGAGGGACAAGCGGACTGAGCTGAGCGCAGAGCCCGACTCGGCCTTGAAACCATGATCCCGAGATCATGACCTGAGCCAAAATCAAGAGTCAGACACTTAACCCATTGAGCCACCCACGTGCCCCTATAGCTGCTTTTTAAAATACAAATCTGTTGGGGCACCTGGGTGGCTCACTTGTTAAGTGTCTGCCTTCGGCTCAGCTCATGATAGGGTCCTGGGAACGAGCCCCGCATCGGGCTCTGTGCTCCGCGGGAAGCCTGCCTCTCCCTCTCCTACTCCCCCTGCTTGTGTTCCCTCTCTCGCTCTCTCTCGCTCTCTCTGTGTCAAATTAAAAAAAAAAAAAAAACTTACTGCCTTTTTTACAAAGATGCTGCTGAAAGTGAATAAGGAAGCCCCTGACCCTCCCAAAGCTGAAGCCAAAAGCAAAGGTTTTAAAGGACAAAAAAGCAGTGCTAAAAGGTGCCACACACCACGACTCCAAAGGCAGCCCAAACATCTTCAGAAGAGCATCCCCAGGAGAAACAAGCTTGACCACTATGCCATCATCAACTCCCCCCAACCACTGACTCAGCCATGAAGAAAGAAGACCACAATATTCTTGCATTCACTGTGGAGTGGATGTCAAAGCCACCAAGCAGCAGACCAAATGGGCTGTGAGGAAGCTCTGTGACAGGGACACAGCCAAAGCCAATACCCTGATCAGGCCTAATGGAGAGAAGGTATATGTTCAACTGCCCCTTGACTGTGATGCTTTGGATGTTGCCAAAGAAACTGGGATCATCTAAACTGAGTCCAGCTGGCTAATTCTAAATATATTTTTTAACCATAAAAAATTCTTTTTTTTCTTAAGATTTTCATTTATTTATTTGGCAGAGAGAGACAAAGCGAGAGAGGGAACACAAGCAGGGGGGGTGGGAGAGGGAGAAGCAGGCTTCCTGCAGAGCAGGGAGCCCGACGCAGGGCTCAATCCTATGACCCTGGGATCCTGACCTCAGCAGAAGGCCGACGCTCAACGACTGAGCCATCCAGGCGCCCCTACCATAAAAAATTCTTAAAACACATATATTCCTTTATAGAAAGGAAAGAATTCTTCTCTCTCTATAGGAAGGAAGGAAGTCCCTCTCAAGATGAGCACCCCATATCTGGGCTCCCTTTAAAGTAAAATTCCTCCCATTCCTTAAATCATCTCTATTAAACCTACTCCAGTAGGCTTTTGTCCCTCCTGCTCTATCTGAACAACTTCTGCCAAGGTCATCAACAAACTCAATCTTATCAAATCCAATGGCCAATTCTCTCTTTCCTTCCCAACCACTCAAAAACCTCTGACAAAACTAATCACTCAAATAAGTTTCTTCCCTTGACTTTTGATACATCTGTCTGTCCTGGTTTCTAGTTCCTGCCTTTTCTCACCATTTCTAAATGCTGGACTGTCTCCAGTGTCCAGTCCTTAAAACCCTTTTCTACATACACTCATGCCCTGGCTTGTCACCTCCAGACCCGTGGCTTTAAATACCATTTTTATCAAATTTCAATCTCCAGTTGGGACCCGGTCTCTAAGCTACAGAATTGGATGTCTCGCCAAGGAGGGCTAATGGGAATCTGAAACCCGGGAGTGCTCCACGCTCTTGCTCACTTCTCCACTGACTTGTGCTTCCTCCAGTTTTCCTACCTCAATCACTTAAGCTAAAAACAAAGGAACTAGGATTGAGTTCTGTATTACATTCTCACCCTCTGCCCAATTCATCAGCAAGTCCTGCCTGCCGAACTCACTGCTTTTACTACCGGTTACTACCATCTGTACTCAAGCCAACATGATCTCTACCAATAGGCCAGTAACAGATCTGTCTGCTTCTATACAGTTTATTGTCCAAACAAAAGGTTTTAGTGACCTCTTAAAAACATAAATCTGACTTATTTCTCCCCTGGTCAAAACCCTTCCAGTGGCCTTTTATCATATTAAAAAAAAAAAAAAACAACTCAAACATCTCACCACGGTCCACTAGGCCCTAGGTGATCCGGCCGTGGGCTACCGCCCCAATCTTATTTCAAACTCTTCTCCTTGATGCACTACCCTCCTTCCTTGCAGTTCTTATAATGGTCTTTGGGCCAAATGCGGCCTACCACCTGTTTCTTGTGTTTTCTTTTTGTAGTTTATTTTAACTTTTTGAGGTAATTATAGATTCACATTTGTAAGAAATAATACACAGATCCCATATATTCCTTACCCAGTTTCCCCTAATGGCAACATCTTGCATAACATAGTGCAATATCACGACCAGGGAAATGATATTGATAAATCTACTCACCCTACAGCCAGTTATCACTCTCCCGATCCCAACCAGCAGCAACCATTAGTCTGTCCTCCACCTCCATATTTTTATCATTTATTTTTTTAAAGATTTTATTTATTTATACATGAGAGACACAGAGAGAGAGAGACAGAGGCAGAGGGAGAAGCAGGCTCCCCAAGGAGCAGGGAGCCCGATGCGGGACTCGATCCCAGGACCCTGGGATCATGACCTGAGCCGAAGGCAGACGCTTAACCATCTGAGCCACCCAGGCGCCCTATATTTTTATCATTTAAAAAAATGTTCTATAAATGGGACCTATTTTAGTTTGGGCCTCTATAACAGAGTACCATAGACCGGGTGCCTTAAACAACAATTTATTTCTCACTTCTGAAGGCTGGAAGTCTAAGATTAGGGTGCCAGCATGGTCGGGTTCTGGTGAAGGTCTTCTTCCTCGTTTACAGATAGTCACCTTCTCGTTGTAGCCTCACATGGCAGAGAGAAAGCACACAAAGTAGCTCTCTGGCCTCTTCTTACAAAGGCACAAATCCCATTCATGAGGGCTCCACCCTTATAACCTAATAGCCTCTCATAGGCCCCACCTCCAAGTGCCATCACACTGGGGAATAGATTTCAACATAATGAATCTGGGGGGGGATACAAACATTCAGTCCACAACAAGATCATATCATATAACCTTTTAAAATTGCCTCTTTTCACTCACTATAATTCTCTTGAGATCCATCCAAGTTGTTGTATGTAGCAATAGTCTATTCCTTTTTTTTTTTTTTTAAGTAATCTCTATGCACCCAACATGGGGCTCGAACTCACAATCCCGAGATCAAGAGTTTCATGCTCTATCAACAGAGCCAGCCAGGTACCCCTTTTGCTCATTCTTTAAAAAACGGCTGAGGCTTTTTAAATAACAGTTTTATTGACATAAAACTCACATATTATACAATTCACCATCAAAGTGTACAATTCAGTGGTTTCTAGTATATTCGGAGTTGTTTTTACCTTCATAGGTTTGTATATTCTAGACGTTTCATATAAATGGAATTATACAATATGTGGACTTTTGTCACTGGCTTCATAAACTCAGTACGTTTTCAAGGTTCATCCATATTATAGCATGTATCAGCACTCTGTTTCCTTTTATTATTAAATAATATTCCATTGTACAGCTATACCACATTTTATTTAACCAATCATCAATTGATGGACATTTGGGTTGTTTCCACTATCGTGAATACTACTACTATGAACATTCAAGTTTAAGTTTTTGTGTAAACATACATTTTCAGTTCTCTTGGGTATATAGCTAGGAGCGGCACTGCTGGGTCATATGGTGATCCTATGTTTAATGTTTTGAGGAACTGCTAGCCTATTTTCCAAAGCAGCAATACCATTTTATATTCCTACCAGCAATGTATAAAGGGTTTCAATTTCTTCATCGTTGCCAACACTTTTCAGTGTCTGTATTTTCAATTATAGACAACTGGTGAGCGTGAAATAATATCTCACTGTGGATGTGATTTGCGTTTCCCTAAGGGCTAGTGATATTGAGCATCTTTTCATGTGCTTATTAGTTCTTTATCTTCTGAGAAATGTCCACACAGATCATTGGCCATTTTTTAATTGCATTATCTGTCTTTTTATTATTGAATTGTAATTAGTTTTTGTATATTGTAGATACAAGTCCCTTTACCGTACACATGATTTGCAAATATT
This sequence comes from Eumetopias jubatus, assembly GCF_037043125.1. Taxonomy (NCBI): domain Eukaryota; kingdom Metazoa; phylum Chordata; class Mammalia; order Carnivora; family Otariidae; genus Eumetopias; species Eumetopias jubatus. The sequence continues at coordinate 45,831,191 of NW_028274814.1, read as the reverse complement.
ATCTCCCATTCTGAGGGTTGTCTTTTCACTTTCTTGATGGTGTCCTTTGAGGCACAAGTGTTTAACCTTGATTATATCCAATATATCTATTTTTTCATTTGTTATTCATGATTTTGCTACCTTATCTAAGAAACCGTAGCCTAAGGAAAGATCACAAAGGTTTACATATATGTTTTCTTCTAAAAATTTTATGGTTTTAGGGGTGCCTGGGTGGCTCAGTCCATGGAGCGGCCAACTCTTGATTTCGGCTCAGGTCCAGGTGTCACTCTTGATCTCAGGGTCCGGGGATCTGGGCCCAGCGGGTAATCTGCTTAAGGACTCCCCCCCTCCCTCTCCCTCTGCTCCTTGCTCACCTCTCTCTCTCTCAAATAAATAAATAAATCTTTAAAAAAAAAGTTTTATGGTTTCAGAACTTACATTTAGGTGCGTGATCCATTTTGAGTTAATTTTTGTAAATGGTGTGAGGTAAGGGTCTAACTTCACTCTTTGGCACGTGGCTATCCAGTTGTCCCTGCACCATTTGTTGAAAAGGCTATTCTTTCCTCACTGAATGCTCCTGGCATCCTTGTTGAAATTTGAACAGAGGCATATGGGAGTTTCTTTCAGGACTCTCAATTCTATTTTATTCAGTTATGTCTAATGTTATGCTAATACCACCCTGTTTTGACTATAGTTACTGTTGAGTTTTGAGAGGGCTTTTCAATACGTGCTTTGCAAATATTTTCTCCGTAGCCTGACTCTTTACCATCTTCACTGGGTGTTTTGCAGAACAGAAGCTTTTAATTTTGGTCAGGCCGAAATTATCTTTTTTTTTTTTTTATGCTTTATGCTTTTGATGTCAAGCCTCTTCCTGTGTTTATAAATAAAGTTTCATTATAACACACCCATGCTCATTTGTTTACATAATGTCTGTGGCTGCTTTAACATATGACAGCAGAGTTGAATAGTTGTTAACAGAGACAAAAGGCCTACAAAGCCTAAAATACTACCTGGCTCCTTAAAGAAAACTTTGTGGACTCCTTGCTCTAATCTGCTAAGCCTTTCTACCCTAGCACCTTTACATCTACTCTTCCCTCTATCGGAAACACTTTCTTCAGATCTTCTCGTGGCTGGCTCTTTATTGTCACTCAGGTTCCTGCTCAAATTCATGTTGCACAGGCCTTCTTTGACCACATTATTTATGCAACCCTACCTTCCCATCCCAACATGTATGGCTTTACCTTGCTTTATTTTTCTTAATAGAATGTATCACTTCCTTTGCCAGAATATAAGCTACTTGAGGTGAGTCCTTGGCACCAACAGTACCTACCATAGGTACTATTTGAAATATTTGAATGAATAACCGAATCACAGAGAACTACCCATTTTTAAGAAAAACAATCCTGTTACTCTATAAATTATTTCATTAGGGGAGCAATACTTGAATAAAAGAACTATGTATCTGATTCCCAACATAATTTGTATAAGTGATGTTTGTGTGTCATTTTACCTCTGTGGTATTCCCTAACATAGCAAGCTAAGGAGTTACAGAGCGCTAGAGGGCAAGGATCTTTGGATGTCTTTAGATTTAGTTTTCTTTTTCTTTTTTTTAAGATCTTATTTATTTATTTCTCAGAGAGAGAGAGAACATGAGCAGGGGGAGCGGCAGAGGGAGAAGCAGGCTCCCCGCTGAGGAGGGAGCCCAATGCTGGGCTCGATCTCAAGACCCTGGGATCATGACCTGAGCCTAAGGCAGAAGCTCACCAGACTGAGCCACCCAGGTGCCCCTAGATTTAATTTTCTAACTCTATATTCCTTCCTGATCTCCTCCTGAACCTAAACTACAATCTAACAGGTGATTACTAATGTAGGTTATCTTTTTCACACTGTGATTGCTTTCTCCCCACTGTTTTTGAATTATGAACCTCTTGATCTGTCTACTACAAGGACCATGCAAAACAAAAGAAAAGAAAGAGGGCTTTGGTATAAAAACATTGATCACAGGCCAGCTCCAGCATGCTCTAGCTGTGTGACCTTGAAACTTTATCTCAAGATCCTAAACCTTGAATTCAGTCTGCCTCACAAATCAATGTATGTAAATAATTGGAAGTTCCCAATTATTTAATATTTTCTATATGCCTAGCTTCTGGCATAAAGCTCCTAAAACCCTTGCGATTTTCTAAGGGATAAGAACACTAGGAGCATCTCTCGTTCTATTATTTGTCTTTGACCCCGTCCCTGACACAGAGATCCTAAGAGCCTTATAAATTCCTAAGTGATGAGAGCGCTAGGAGCATCTTTTGTTCTAATCAGGTGACTCATTACATTAATGAGAGGACTCCTGGATGGGGGCTGGTCACCAGAAAGACCAAGCCATGGTTAGAAGCTTGGCGATTCAGCCCCACGTCCTCACCCTCCAGAGCAGGGAGAGGGGCAAGAAATTGATCATACCTACGTGAGGAAGCTCCATAAAATCCCAATAGTAGGGCTTTCAGAGAGCTTTCAGGCTGGTGAACACATGCATCCGGGGAGGGTGACTCACCCCAAGTCCAGGAGGATAGAAGCTCCTGCACTTGGAAGCCCCCAGACTTACCCTACGTATCTCTTCATCTGACTGTTCATCTGCACCCTTTATCGTAGTCTTTAATAAGCTGGTAAATATAACTAAGTGTTCCTGAGTTCTGTGAGCCACTCCAGCAAAGTAGTCAAACCCAAAGGAGGGGTTGTTGGAATCCCCGATCTAGGGCCAGCTGGTCAGAAGTATGGGTAAAACCGGGGCTTGCAACTGGTATCTGAAGTATGTGAGTGTGTTGGGGGGAGGGTCAGTCTAGTAGGACTGAGCCCCTAACCTATGGAATCTGATACTATCTCCAGGTAGATAGTGTCCTAACTGAATAAAATTATAGGACATGTAAGTGGTGTTACAGAAGATTGCTTGGTGTGAGGAAAAACCTCGACACATTTGGTGACTAGAACTGAAGTGTTTTGTGTGAGTAGGAAACAAGACCCAAAGGAAAGAATCACAGTAGGGAAGAACTGGATTTTTCCCTACATAGCCAAATACTCGGCCAAGTGCTTAGAATATATGATCTAATTTAATTGTTACAATAATAGGCAAAGAGACACGTCATGCAAAAAGCTAATTATTCTGTGGCTAATAGATATGAAATAGGACAAAATTTCTTAGCCATTTGTATCTGGCTATGTCAAAATGACCTTGTCAAAAGTAACGACAGCAACAACCATCTTAAACCTTTACTTATCCTTAATTACTACCAAGATTCAGGAGACTTTGTATTATTGGGATGTTTCATAGATATGGACTTCTTTTAAAATAAAAACAACAATGATATATTGGTATCTTAACAACGATAGGTCGGCATAATTAGAAGCTCACAAATAACAGAGGTAGGCAATTCTGTGATTTTTGAAATGGAAAACAAAGTACAGGGTCTAATCTAATTATTAAATAAATATACAGCAGGGGGAACTAGATAGGGGTCTGGGATGGCAGGGGCACGGTGGCTTTGTGTTTCATATCTTGCTCTTATAGTGCTTCCTCTAACATCTTTCCAAAATAGTCTTAACAATTGTCATGTAAATGTATCATGTTTTAAAATGTACTGACTTTTAAATTTTTTCACAATGTTCATTTTTGGAAAATATGCTAAGGAAGAGCAATTGCTCCCCCAGCTTTTCTTCCCTTAGTATAACCATTAAACAGTTCAGGAAAAAAATCGGGCAGTCTGAGACGCCAGCCATTCAAGATAGCAATGATTTCCCAGAAACAACTTTATTTAAAGTTTTTCTGGATGTGATCACATGTGGTAAACCACTGACTTCAGGCAATATGTGATTTTAGCCACCTAATGATGTCTACCCTACCCCATCTCATTCCAAAGGGTTAATGCCTTTTGGGAGATTCTTATCACAATGCTTCTAAGGTAATAGGGACTCAGTTACACTCTAGAGTCTGCTCTATAAGAAGACTTCTTCCTATTGTGAATTCATCTATTACTCTGTATTACTCTTCACAGGTCCTACACAGCCATGCTTCTTTTCGAGGATGTTCCCCCAAGACCAGTTATGTATAATTTTACCAAGACCCGTTTGCAATTACAATGCTGAACACGGCTATTTTATCATTCTTATTACTCTTGATGATATGAAAGCACAAAACACCCTAAGGGGCAAATACTAGTTAATTGTGAAAAGACAACGTGAGAATGTACCAAGTCCACTGGCTGCAACAGTCTCTCCCACCACCACTTATGTATGGCATACATGATCAAGATAACAAAAGATTAGGAAGATGACAGGTATCATGATTATTAACACAACCATGACAAAACAGTTTGATACCAATCTGACATAAATTCTTAATACTCACAACCTGTTTGTTGCACTCCATTTCTCTGCTATACTAAGAATTGACTCTCCCTCCAACTCCTCTTCAAGGTACTGCTTCCTGTAAATTTTAATTGGCTAGTTATTTATTCGCTCTATCTACTTAAACTCTTCAAGACCTTAAGTATGACTTAGCCCACCCAGTGGGCACACTAATAAATACTTGTGGAAGAATGTGAAACCTTCACAAAATTCTAATGATGTCTTAGATTAACTCAATTCTGGGGTCGTCAACAAAGCTCTTTCCACTTGTTCAGTAGCCAGTGGGAAGAATTTTATCAAGTTAAGGGTTCTGGGGAGAGAAAAGGGACAGAGCTGGATATGGTGAAAATGGAACCCCTATATTTTGAGTCATTCCTCTGTCATCAACTAGTGGTTTCCCCATTAGTAAAATAAGCAGGGGTTAGGTAATCTTGCTGTTACAAAATTCTGGGACTTAATGTGGCTTATTTTGCCATATAAAATTTAAAATATTGGAAATAAGCCACCTTTGGCCTAAAGTGCTTCAGTGAGCTGTAGTGGAGTCCGAAATCATGATTCTGCTTAACCAGTTATCAAGTCCTGAATCTGTTCCCTCCTCTCCTGAAGTGGATGGACGATTGTGGGGATCAGCTGAGATGTTGTATGTTGAAGCACCAGTGTTATTTCCTGAGTTTATCAGGAGGAGGCAGAGAATTAGAACAGACCATTCCTCTGACTATTGCACAGACTCTGTTACTCCTCCTTTCCATTTCTCTCTTCAAACTTCTCACCCCAGTCTCATCTCCCTCCTTTCCTGTCTGCAACTCCTTGTCTTCTAGTCATCCTCATTTAGGAGATGGGGGGAGGGGACAAATCAAGAAACAAACAAAAACAGTCCATAACTCTTTAAACTCGAGTAAATACTTTTGTTAAAAAGGGAGATGCTACTTGGTTATTTATGAAATTAATTCAGATAAGTTCTTCTTGAAAACAAGTGGAAATTCTCAATTTAGTCTATGTATTGAACTGGGACAAAATTAATAACAGTATTTTGCCAAGGACACCGGGCCTTACTCCCCTTCTCTTACATTCAGGAATAAAGCATTAAATGAATGGATGATCCATAACTTTCTAAGAAAATTCCAGTTTTCATCTTGCAAAAACCTACAAAACTAATCTCATCTGCTTAACAGTTAACCCCTGCTAGACATCCTTCAAGTTCCCTCCGCCTGGACCATTCTTCATGGCTTCCTCACTTCTGTCAGGTCTCTGGTCAAGACACTTCCTGGGAAAGGACCTCTCAGACCCACCCCATCCCTCTCGCCCACCCCCACCCCCGATTTAATATACCATTCCTTCTCCCTCGCCCACCTTAATACACCAGTCGCCTCCCCATCTCTTACTGTGTATTCTCTTCATAAGATTTATCACCGTTTGGCATTTTATTATCTATCCGTGTGTTTTCCTTGTCTGTCTCTTCGCTAGAGTATAAGCTCCGGGAGGGCAGGGCCATTGTCTGGTACGCAGTGGGATCCCCAGCATTTAGAGCAGAGACTGAGGCACAATAGGTGCTCGGGAAATAACCAATATTGTCTCCAGTACTCAGAGGCGACGTGCCGGTTTCTCCAGAGCCGCAGGACCCGCTCTCCCTCAGCCCAGCCCAACTCTGGGTCTCCACCCACCTGGACCCGATCCCAGCTCGCGGGCTGGTCCTCCCACCTGCCGGCCACTGGGACAGCTCAGCGTGTCCACCACCCGGACCCGGCAACTGCAGTTGGGCCCTGCGGCTCCGCTCAACCGTCCGTCTCCGGGGCCCCCCACGCTTCTCCGCTGTCCCAGGTCGCCGCGCCCGGGAGTGGCAATAACGGCGCCACTGCCTTCCGCGGGGCGCGCTCCGCAGCCGTTAGGGGCCCGCGCTGCTGCCAAATGCCAAGGATTCTTTTGGAACGGATCCGCTGATGTGGTCGTAAAACGTGACTCGTTTATCCGGCTCCCTCCGGAAGGGAGACGCGCGCTACCCCCGACCACGGCGACCCCAGCCCCACTTCTCACCCACACACCAGACTGACCCCCGCGGGCTGCCGCCGCACGACCCCTCCGGCGTCTTCGGACGCAGGCGGCTGGGAACCCTTTACGGGGAAACAGTGCTGGGCCCCACCATCCTCCAAGTCGCCGTTAGGAGGGTGTTAACATTTCTGCTTTAAAAGATACCCGTCCCCCTCACCGCCCTCTCGCCCCCGAGAAGGTGCCCCCAGATAGCCCCGCGGGGCGGGCCGGAGTGGGTGCCGGGAAGGCGGACGGGGGTGCGGGGGGCGCAATTCCTGGTAGTTCTTTAGGCCCCTGTGGCTGTTTTCTGATGAAAAACCCAACTGTCTTTCTTTCCACCTCCCAGAAAGGACTCTTTCGAGTTTCTATTAAAAGTCGTCCCCTGCCGCCCTGTTGGTGCTCTCCAGGGGAGGGGAGGGCCCAAGAGAACTCAAAAGTGTTTTGGAGAGATTGCTCTTCTCCGAACCTAACTTGGAATTATTTGGAGCCTCACCATGATGGCTTGGCCTTTAGTAAAGAGGCGAGGCCATAGTGACGGTTTTTTGTTCTTGTTTTCTAAAGATCTACACTGAACTTCTCAAAAGAGAACCTCCCAGTGAAAGATAAACACATGAAATGGTATGCAATTGAATTGGTCATCAGGGAACTCCAAATTAAAACTACAGGAGATTCCACAGCAGGCCCACCAGAATGGTTAAAAGGAAGGAGGAGGAAAAGGAGAGAAAGAAGGAATGCCAAACGTGGGAGGGCATACGAGGCACCCAAGACTCATACACTGTTAATTAGGGGTATACATTGATAAATTGGTGTCATCACTTGGGAAAACTAGCAATCTTTATTAAAACAGAACCTAGGCCTACCCTGTGACCCAACAATTTCATTCCAAGCTATTTCAACAGAAATGCATATACATTCGCCAAAACATAGGTACTAGCATGTTCATCTCAGCAGCATTCATAATAGCTCCCAAACTGGAAATATATAATCCAATGTTCATTGAAAGAAGAATGGATGAATACACGGTGGTATTTTCACTCAACGAAATAGGATACAGCAATGAGAGCAGATGTATTAAGGTGATATGCAACGATATGGATGAATCTCACAATTTTAGTGAAAGAAACCAGGGTGCAAAAGAGAATGTATTGAAAGATTCTATTTATATAAAGGTCAAAAACAGCAAAACTAATCTATGGTGTCATAAATCCAGATTGTGCTTACCCGTTGGGGGATTGTGACTGGAAAGGACAGCAGGGCTTCTGGGGTGTGTTCTGTCACTTGGTCTGGGTGCTGTTAACTTTATAAAAACAACCATCCGATAAAACATTTTTCCTGATGTGTTTTACCTTAAAAAGTTTTCAGTTAAGAACAAAAAAGACGGACGCCTGGGTGGCTCAGTTGGTTAAGCGACTGCCTTCGGCTCAGGTCATGATCCTGGAGTCCCGGGATCGAGTCCCGCATCGGGCTCCCTGCTCAGCAGGGAGTCAGCTTCTCCCTCTGACCCTCTTCCCTCTTGTACTCTCTCTCTCTCATTCTCTCTCTCTCTCAAATAAATAAATAAAATCTTTAAAAAAAAAAAAGAACTAAAAAGACTGGGGCGCCTGGGAGTCTCAGTCGTTAAGCGTCTGCCTTCGGCTCAGGTCATGATCCTGGAGTCCTGGGATCGAGTCCTACATCGGGCTTCCTGCTCTGCAGGGAGTCTGCTTCTCCCTCTGACCCTCTTCCCTCTTGTGCTTTCTATCTCTCATTCTCTCTCTCTCTCAAATAAATAAATAAAATCTTTAAAAAAAAAAAAAAGCACAGGCACTGAAAGTAGACAGCTTGTCCTGAGGCCAACTCCATCACTTGCTCTCTATGTGATTTGAACAAGTTACTCAATTTTTCTCTTTTTTTAATTTCAATTCAATTAATTACATAATGTATTCTTTGTTTCAGGGATACAGATCTGTGATAAGTTACTCAATTTTTCTAAACCCTAGGTTACTCATGTGTAAAATGGGTATAATGTCAGCCCACTGGGGATAATGTCAGCACAATGGGGATAATGTCACCAAGGGGTATATTAAATCCAAACTCTTAACTATGATACTGGTGCCTACTAATGACTACATATGATAATATTATTAATATGATAATTATTTCAAACTTACCTTTCAATCATTTCCCAGAGATCAGAAAGTTTAGAGTTTCCATATTTCTCTGAGAGAATTCAGAAACAATAAAAGTCATTTAATTCCTACAGTCTTTACAGTGTGAGATTGGGTGGACTTCTGGAGGATTGTTTCTTCAAGCCAATGACCTGTGTGAACTCTATTCTATCCCTATAACCAATGCCTTCTGGATAGTTCCAATTCTCGATGCCTATTCTTCATAGAATAAACTTTTTTTTTCTTTTATTGTATCTTGAGTTTCAATTTTCTCAGAAATATAGACCTAAGAATATCTTCTTAATTATTTAAACACAGCATCTGCATCAGGTACTTTCTCTTGATGTTTTAGGATTTGCTCTGTTGTAGGGAGGTTTAAAAATAGAATTCCAATTCTCCAGATTTACTGAGTAAGAATCTCTAAATCTAGAGATCTCTAAATTTAGGCACTCAACACCAGTATCTTCTTCTTTTGACATTAATTCATGTTGTGGAGAAGTCTGGAATTATCATGAATTTAGCGCCCTTTTTAAATTAATTTAAATTTAATTTATATCTTTTTCCCATCAAAGATGTACTCCTAATTCTGCCCATTTTCTTGAATTTTAAGAATTCACCAGAATAGGGGCGCCTGGCTGACTCAGTCAGTAGAGCATGTGACTCTTGCTCTCAGGATCATGAGTTCGAGCCCCAGGTTGAGTGTAGAGATTACTTAAAAATAAATTAATTAATTGATCGATTACTTTTAAAAAAGAATTCACCAGAATATATATCAGCATAGATTATGTACCATTTTTTTAAATGCTCTGTAGCGGCAAATAACATAAACAAGAGCAAAAAATGTCTCATGATTTCACACGAGCTTTATCATCCCATTGTCCAAAGTGCAAAACTTTCAACTCTCTTTGCACTGTCAAATAATCTATACATCAGACACTCACTCTCCTTCCTTGTCTGAAAGTTCTTACAAAAGTACTATACTCCCAACACTATTTTTTCTTTTCATTTGCTCAAGGAAAGAGAGGATGACATTAATTCCCAATGTTTACTTAACCTGGGCAGGGCGTACCAAACAGTTCACACTTACTATTTTTTAAATATATCAAACAGGCATAGATCCTTTATGAGAACCAGATTTATACCTGCCAAGAATTGTGTGCTGATAGAATCATCATTCTCAACACCTGTCTGTGATTTAATCGAAAGAGGATAGATGAGTGGAAGGCTGTGGTCATTCTTGATTGCACATTGGGATCACCTGAAGTACTTTATAAACTACTAATGCCTGAGCCCTGATCTGATTAAATTGCTCTAAGGGGCAGCCAAGGTCTTCCAGGTGATTCTAATGTGCATCAGGGGTTGAGAACCACTGGTGTAAAGATGGTTTGTTGCTATAGGTGGGCGTCTAGGGTGGATATGAGGGAGTGGCTGTTGCTTGCATTACCCAGAAAATCACTAGATAATTTGCACTAATGTTCACTGGATAATTTGTACAATGGCTGCATCTCCAATCAATACACTTTAAGAAGCTTCTGAGATTTCCGTACCACACAAAACAGCTTAATTATATCCTTTGTTTGCTGGGAAACTAACTTAGCTAAAGAAAAATCTAGGGGCGCCTGGGTGACACAGTCATTAGGCATCTGCCTTCGTCTCAGGTCACGGTCCCGGGGTCCTGGGATCGAGCCCCACATCGGGGTCCCTGCTCCGCAGGAAGCCTGCTTCTCCTTCCCCCACTCCCCCTGCTTGTGTTCCCTCTCCCGCTGTGTCTCTCTCTGTCAAATGACCAAATAAAATCTTAAAAAGAAATCTAATCCTAGATTATTTTCATTCCTTCCCTTAAAATTCTCCAAGAATTGGGTAAGTGGGTATGCTGGGTGGCCTACATGTGTAGTATATTCTTTCTACTTATTTTTATTATACCAGTGGTCCTGCACATTACAGAAATTTTAATAACTAGAAACAAGCAATACAAAAAAAATTAAAAGAATCACTTTCAGGGGCTCCTGCATGGCTCAGTTGGTTAGGCATCTGACTCTTGGTTTTGGCTCAGGTCGTGATCTCATGGGTCCTGGGATCAAGCCCCGTGTCGGGCTCTCTGCTCAGCGGGAAGCCTGCTTCTCCCTCTGCCTCTGATGTTCCCCCTGCTTGTACTCTCTCTCTCTCCCTCTCTCTGTATAATAAATAAATAAAATCTTTTATTTATTTTTTTAAAGATTTATTCATTTATTTATTTGAGAGAGCGAGAGAGTACATGAGATGGGGGAGGGTTAGAGGGAGAAGCAGGCTCCTCGCTGAGCAGGGAGCCCGATGCGAGACTCGATCCCGACAGGATCATGACCCGAGCTGAAGGCAGTCGCTTAACCAACTGAGCCACCCAGGCACCCCAAATAAATAAAATCTTTTTTTTAAAAAGCTAGATATATTTCATAACTCTCTCCTTTTGGCTTTGCCCTTCCCACCCCATAGTCTGCTTCTAACATAGCAGAGTAGCCCTTTGAAATATAAATTAGATAATAACATTCCATTACCCAAAAGTGGACAATAATCTCTTCTTTTCAGAGTAAAAGCCAAAGACTTTACACTGGCTTACAAAATCCTGTAGGATTTCATGTCTTGCTACCTTTTGGATTTCTGCTAACCCTTCCCTTCACACTCTTTGCTCCATTCCCTCTGGTTGCCAGGCTTTTTAGTAAACAAGCCAAGCACCGTCCCAGTTCAGGGACTTTGCCTGTGCTACTTTCTCTGTCTAGAAAGTTATTTCTCCAGATAAACGCATGACTTGTTCTCTTACCTTCAGTTTACTCTCCACGTCTCCAAGTACATTTATTGGTGAGGCAGTGACCAGCACTGGGGTTTGAGTCAGTATTTGATGAGATTAGGGTTTTGGGATTAGGGTCCAAGGGTAAATGGAAACTACGGGGAGTTTTAATCTGGGTTGTGATCAGGTAAAATTTCAATTGGAAAATGAATTAGAGGTGTTCTAATCTGGATGTCAGTCAGGAGGCTGAAGGCTTTTCCAACTCAGGCTAAGGATTTTGTGCTAAATATTTAAAACTACTGAACACCACTGAAGGGTTGTTAAGTGATGAGATAAACTATGGAGTAAAGAATAGATTGGACTAAGGACAATTAGAGACTAACTGTTCCCTGGTGGTAGAGATTACAGTGATAATGGTGACCAGAATTAAGGTAGGTGTCATCTGTATCTTGGATGTCAATGGGCCACAAAAATGAGCAGCTAGTGATAGAGTGGGTAAAGTACATATACAAGTTAAAAACTGAATGCATTTCCAGGAGGTTTATGAAAAACGTTCAATTTAATCAAGATGCAAAGCAACTAAATCTTAAATAATGGGATGTATGTATATAGATATGAAAAATATTATTAGCAGTTTGATGCAATTTTTATAAAAAGTTTATATTAATATAAATGTTTATTGACCACCAACCATGTAGATGGCAAACATATGTTTGGGCAATCTAAAATACGTGCCAAAATGTTAAAATAGGTTTTTCTCGGGCAGATGTGAATGGAAGTCATTGATTTAAAAGATTTGTTTATTGATTTTAAAGAGACAGAGAGCCTGAGAGAGAAGGGGGAGGGGCAGAGGGAGAGAATCTACCACTTTTTTTTTTTTTTAAAGATTTTATTTGTTTGACAGAGAGACAGCGAGAGAGGGAACACAAGCAGGGGGAGTAGAAGAGGGGAGAAGCAGGCTTCCCGCTGAGCAGGGAGCCCGATGCAGGACTCGATCCCAGGACCCTGGGATCATAAACTGAGCTGAAGGCAGACGCTTAATGACTGAGCCAGCCAGGCGCCCCTTCTTTTTTTTTTTTTTTAAGATTTTATTTACTTATTTGACAGAGAGAGACACAGCAAGAGAGGGAACACTAGCAGGGGGAGTGGGAGAGAGAGAAGCAGGCTTCCCGCTGAGCACAGAGCCCGATGTGGGGCTCGATCCCAGGACCTTGGGACCATGACCTGAGCGGAAGGCAGATGCTTAACGACTGAGCCACCCAAGCACCCCGAGAATCTACCACTTCTTAACTGACTGAGCCACCCAGGTGCCCCATGAAATATATCTAGTTTAGAGATAACGGTGTTTAAGAAGTGGTAGTATTCTGAGAATTTTGAAGGAAGAAAAGCAAGATTGTCCGACAGATTGAGTTTGGACTATGAGAAAAAGAGAAGAGTCAAAGATGCTACCAAGGTTTTTAACTCAATCACCTAGATGAATGCAGTTGGCATTGCTCAGGTGGGGTCACAGAGTGGGGGTTTAGTGAAAAGGATCATGACTGAGTCTGGGATTTTTTTTTTTTATTTAATTAATTATTTGAGAGACAGAGAAAAAACCGCAGAGGGGAGGGGCAGAATGAGAGAGAGACCCAAGCCGACTCCATGCTCAGCACAGAGCCCGAGCGGGGCTTGATCTCATGACTGAGATCACAACCTGAGCCGAAACCAAGAGTCAGATGCTTAACTGACTTCACCACCCAGGTACCCCTGAGTCTGGGAGTTTTAAGCCTGACTTAAGTTACCTAGAGGACATCCAGGCAGAGATACTGAATCAGGAGTTGGATATATGAGCCTAGAGATAAAAATCTGCAAGTAGTCACCCTTTGGGTGGTATTAAATCCTTCAGATTGGATTACCAAGGCTAGGACCATGTGTATATAGTAGAGAAGAGATGCAGGGATTTTGCCTTGAGAAACTGGGCAGGACCAAGGCTGGGGAAAGGTGGGAGGAAAGAGAAGGAACAAACAAAGAAAACCTTGTTCCTTTTATTTTAAAGTTTATTTATTTACAATCTCTAACTCAATGCAGAGCTCAAACTCACCATCCTGAGACCAAGATTCGCATGTTCTACCGACTGAGCCAGCCAGGTGCCCCAGAGAAAACTGTGAAGGAGCAGCCATTGATGTAGACGGAAAGTCAGGAATGGATGGTATCCTGGAAGCGATGAGAAGAAAGCTTTTCAAGATGGAGAGCTCCTGATACTTCAAGTTAAGGTAGGGATTGGGGCAGGGGCACCAGAGTGACACAGTCGGTTGGGTTTCTGACTCTTGGTTTAGGCTCAGGTCGTGGTCTCAGGGTTGTGAGATGGAACCTTGCTTCCAGCTCTGAGCTCAGTAGGTTGTCTGCTTGGCATTCTCTCCCTCTCCCTCTGCCCCTCCCGCTCGTGACCATGCACTCCCTCTCTCTCAAATGAATAATCTTTAAAAAAAAAAAAGATAGGGACAGGGAATTCATCATTAGATTTTTGCAATGTTAGCATTCTTAACTTGTGACTTTGACAAGAGGAGTATCTGTGGAGGTTGGATGTGAAAGTCTGATTGGAGTATTCAAGAGAGAAAGAGGAGGGAAAAATCACCAGCATGCAAACGGCAAATACAGAGAAATCTTTCAAAGAGTTTTGCTGTGAAAGAAAATACAGACGTGGGGTGGAAGCAGTAGAGGGATGTGTGATCCAAGAGAGATGTGTTTTTGTTTTTGTAACCTGATCCTAATTACAGTATGTTTATATCATGTGCAGAAATGATAGAGAGGGTAAATGATGTAACTAATGATTTGAATTCCACAAATTTGAAATTGCAAATTTTAAAATAGAGTTAACTACTTGAAATTAAATTTCAATTATTTTTAATACATCTATGCAATTTCACCGTACTGGGGTGTGAAATCCTACGTCACGTGAGTGCTTTACAAAATTGAGATATAAACTAGAAACCATAGAATTCACTCTTTTAAAATATAAAATTTAAAAATAGGTAAAATCCCCAATTTTTAAAGATAACATTCACAATGTTTTACAACCATCACCACTATTTCATTCCAGAACATTTTTGTCACCCTTAAAAAGAAGCCTATTAGGGGGCAGCTGGGTGGCTCAGTCGGTTGAGCCTCTGCCCCTCAGCCTCTCTCTCTCTCTCAAATAAGTAAATAAATCTTAAAAAAATATAGTTTTCTTTTCTGGAACTATCTGTCTGGTTTTGGCATCGGGGTGTGATGGTCCGTCTCAGGTGCAGCTTGCCTAGGCTAGAGACTCAGTTACTCAACCACTAATAGAGGTATTGCTGATATTTTTAAGGTATCTTTTAGATGCAAGTAAAATCCTTATCAGTTGACTTGAAGTAGGGGAGATTATCGTAGATAGCCTCAGGAAGCCTAATTCAATCAATTAAGGCTTGAAGAGTAGAGCTGAGGCTTCTCTGAAGAGAACAAATTCGGCCTGTGGAGAGCAGCTTCACCGGGTGCCCAAGAACGCCAGCCTCCCTTTTCTCCCGGCTGCCCTAGGATTCGGACTTGCCTGGACCGTTCCCACAACCGCGTAAGCCAATTGCAATAAATCTCTTAGTACCTATCTCCTCCTGGTTCTGTTTGTCTAGTTGAACCCTGACTGGTAACACGAGATAATTAATACTGGCCTCAGAGAATGACTTGGGAAGTGTTCTTTTCTCTTCCATTTTTTGGGAAGAGTTTGTGAAGTTTTTAATTATTATTTAAATGTTGGTAGATTTCCCCAGTGAAGCCATCTGACTATGTGAACATTGATAAGATTTGTTTTTCTGTCCAAGAAATTTGTTCTACTGTATGTGCTAATTTGAAGTGGTTCTTTTATTTCAAAAAAATCTGGGACATCCATCTTTCCATGTTAGTATTCATTGATGTACTTACTATTTTTTTTTAAGATTTTATTTATTTATTTGACAGAGAGAGCCAGAGAGCACATGCAGAGAGAATGGCAGAGGAAGAGGGAGAAGCAGGCACCCCGCTGAGCAGGGAGCCCCATGTGGGGCTGGATCCCAGGACCCTGGGATCATGACCCGAGCCAAAGGCAGATGAGTAACCCACAGAGCCACCCAGGTGCCCTTCCAATAGTTACAGATTTTAATAATAACAGAGTATAAGTTTGACCACAGCAGAGGTGAACAGTTAAATGGGAATTGAGCTTTTATTATAAAAAGAATATAAGGAATATATAATCTTGTGAGTCAGAAATGGAGAATGAGGGTGTATGCGTGTTATTTTTTTCTTCCTGCCAGTGGTTGGCAGGTGAAATTAAGCTGGCTGTGTGGACTCCAGCTAGTTAGAGAAAGCTGACTCCATCCAAAGAGGACAAGATCCAGCCAATTTTTGATTCCATGAGAATTTAGTACCACCAATTTCAGATTTTTTTTTAATCTGGAAATTGAATTTTGATGTTAAGCCTCTTGATTTTTTTAAAAATTTTATTTATTTATTTATTTCAGAGAGAGAGCACAAGCAGGGGGGAGCAGCAGGGAGAGAGAGAAGCAGGCTCTTTGTTGAGCAGGGAGCCTGACGCTGGGCTCGATCCCAGGACAACGGGATCATGACCTGAGCTGAAGGCAGCCATTTAACTGAGTGAGCCACCCCGGTAATCTCTACCCCTGACATGAGGCTCGAATTCACAACCCTGGGATCAAGAGCTATGCGCTCTATCAAGTGAGCCAACCAAGTGTCCCAACTCTTTCAATTTTTTAAAATATTGGCCATACAATCAAAATTTTGTTTTAAAAAAGGGCGCCTGGCTAGCTTAGTCAGTAAAGCATGTGACTTTTTTTTTTTTTAGATTTTATTTATTTATTTGACACAGAGAGAGAGACAGCGAGAGAGGGAACACAAGCAGGGGGAGTGGGAGAGGGAGAAGCAGACTTCCCGCGGAGCAAGGAGCCCAATGTGGGGCTCGATCCCAGGACCCTGGGATCATGACCCGAGCCGAAGGCAGATGCTTAACGACTGAGCCACCCAGGAGCCCCTAAAGCATGTGATTCTTGATCTTGTGGTTATAAGTTGGAGCCGCACGTTGGATATAGAGATTACTTTTTAAAAAATTATATGTTATATTTGAGATATGCAAAAAGATATTTGATATAAAATTAATTTATAAGCAAATCAATCACATGAACATGCAAGGACCAACCAACCAACTCAAAAAACAATGTATTTCTTTTAAAAAATATAAAACTACATTAATATACACTATACATTAATTAACAGTAATATAACATTACCAATATAAGTTAACACTACATACATTTCATCTACTTATTTGTATGCCTCCTCTATCCTTTCCTGTTTTTCCAACCATCTTCCTCAATTTTATTATTGCCTTAGTTTTATAGTTTTTATCACATATTTATGCACTCTTCAATAATATTATTTGGTCTTTGAGCTTCTAAAGATTTTATTTATTTAGAGACAGAGTGCACAGGGGGGAGGGGCAGAGGGGGAGGAAGAGGGAGAGAGAATCTTGAGCAGGCTTCCGTGCTGAGCATGGAGCCTCACACAGGGCTGGATCTCACAACCCTGAGATCATGGCCTAAGCTGAAACCAAGTGTCAGATGCCTAACAGACTGAGCCACCCAAGTGCCCTGTCTTGGTTATTTTTATTATTTTTTTTAAAGATTATATTTACTTATTTGAGAGAGAGGGCACATGTGAGGGGGAGGGTGAGAGGGAGAAGCAGAATCCCTGGGGACTCCAGGATCATGACCTGAGCCGAAGGCAGTCGCTTAACCAACTGAGCCACCTAGGCGTCCTCTTGGTTATTTTTAAATTACTGATTTGATTTCTTTAGTAGTATAAGTAGAGGGATCATATGTAGTTTAAAGCAGAGTACTTCAGAGTAAAAAATAGTTTATTAATATTAAAAATTATGGGGGTGCCTGGCTGTCTCAGTCACTAGAACATGCAACTCTTGATCTTGGGGTCATGAGTTCAAGACTCACATTGAGTGTAAAGCTTGTTTAAAAGAATAACAATAATAATAATAATAATAATGTCAGTTTATGGACATATACCAGAACAATCCTGGGAAAACTGAAACATGAACAAATTTCTAAAAAGTATATATCTTACCAAAACTCTCTCGAGAGGAAATAAAAAGCCTGAATAGTCCTTTAAGTAAGGTCACTCATAACTTAATTTTTTCAAGGTAACTTATTTTTTTTTTAAGATTTTATTTATTTATTTGAGAAGGAGAGAATGAGAGATAGAGAGCACGAGAGGGAAGAGGGTCAGAGGGAGAGGCAGACTTCCTGCTGAGCAGGGAGCCCGATGTGGGACTCGATCCCGGGACTCCAGGATCATGACCTGAGCCGAAGGCAGTCGCTTAACCAACTGAGCCACCCAGGCGCCCATCAAGGTAACTTATTTTTTAAAGATTTCATTTGGGGCGCCTGGGTGGCTCAGTCGTTAAGCATCTGCCTTCGGCTCAGGTCACAATCCCGGGGTCCTGGGATCGAGCCCCACATCGGGTTCCCGGCTCCGCGGGAAGCCTGCTTCTCCCTCTCCCACTCCCCCTGCTTATGTTCCCTCTCTCACTGTGTCTCTCTCTGTCAAATAAATTAAATCTTAAAAAAAGATTTTATTTATTTATTTATTTAATTTATTTATAGTGTATAAGAGGGGGGAAGGGCAGAGAGAGAGAGGGAGAGAACCTCAAGCAGACTCTGTGCTGAGCATGGAACCCGATGTGGTCTCAACATGGGCTTGATCTCACAACCCTGTGATCATGACCTGAGCCAAAATCAAGAGGCGGACGTTTAACTGACTGAGCTACCAGGCACCCCAATGTAACTTATTTTTGACTAACATCACAAGGAGACATATTAATTTCAATACACAGCCCCTTTCCTCACTTAGTCTATATTTAAATCCAGAAGTAAATTATTTTTATTTATTTTTATTTTTTTTAAAGATTTTATTTATTTATTTGAGAGACAGAGAGAATGAGAGAGAAAGCACATGAGATGGGGGGAGAGTCAGAGGGAGAAGCAGACTACCTGCTGAGCAGGGAGCCCAATGCGGGGACTCGATCCAGGGACTCCAGGATCATGACCTGAGCTGAAGGCAGTCGCTTAACCAACTGAGGCACCCTGACGCCCAGAAGTAAAGTATTTTTAAACTGATCTTTTGGGGTGCCTGGGTGGCTCAGTGGGTTGGGAGTCTGCCTTCAGCTCGGGTCATGATCTTGGGGTCCTGAGATCGAGCCCTGTGTTGGGTTCCCTGCTCCACAGGGAGCCTGCCTCTACCTCTCCTGCTTGTTCTTTCTTTCTCTCTCACTCACTCTCTCAAATAAATAAATAAAAACTTTAAAAATAAATAAACTGATCTTTTTATGAAAATCTTCATTGTTGATAACCTTACTTTTTCTTTCCTCTCTTTTTTCCAACAATGTACAACATTGCTATTTTCTGAAAATCAAATATGTTCTCACACTGAAGAATGTTGGCTATGATGTAAAAGTCAAATTTAGCTGCAGTTTGATTTTATTCCACAGGTTTTGCTCTACAGAAAGAAGCAGCTATGCTTTGTGATCAAAATCCAGAGCAATCAAAGAGGAACCATAGTGAAGATGAAAGAAGAGGAAAGGAAAAATGGAAAGAAAGAGAAGGAGAAGAAAAAGAGTTGGAAATAGAAAAGAGACTGGAAGAGAAACAGGAAAAGGAAGAGAAAAATGAAGAACAATATCCCCAGAAAAGATTAGTCAGCAAACCCCTCATGGACACTCTCTGGGCAACCTTTAAGTTAAACAGATGCCCCACAAAGGAAGATAGCCAATCACTTGCATTTGAACTTAACATGACAGTAAAACAGGTATGAAACATATTTCTTTACCAACGGGAGTAACCTGTGTAGTACTATTACCCGTATAAAACAATATCCTTATTCTTTTTTTTTAAGATTTTATTTATTTATTTGACAGAGAGAGACACAGCGAGAGAGGGAACACAACAGGGGGAGTGGGAGAGAGAGAAGCAGGCTCCCAGCCAAGCAGGGGGCCCGATGTGGGGCTCGATCCCAGGACACTGGGATCATGACCAGAGCCGAAGACAGACGCTTAACGACTGAGCCACCCAGGCGCCCCCCATAACCTTATTCCTCGATTCATCTGGTCTAAGCAAAGACCCAAGAGGTAAGAATGTTTTTTTTTATCTTTAAATTTTTTTATTGTTATATTAATTATCATACATTACATCATTAGTTTTTGATGTAGTGTTCCAAGATTCATTGTTTGCATATAACACCCAGTGCTCCACACAGAACGTGCCCTCTTTAATACCCATCACCAGGCTAACCCATCTCCCCACCCCCCTCCCCTCTAGAACCCTCAGTTTGTTTTTCAGAGTCCATCACGTCTCATGGTTCGTCTGTAAGAATGTTTTATATGTAGAACACAAAGTTGTAAGGAAGTAAAAAAGGAACATATTGACTTTTAGAGACAGATTGTGTCCCATAGTGCTTGGATATCCCATAAACTCTTCACATTCCAGCATTTCCATTTGGCTTTGGCTGGAGAGTTGAATACGGAGCATCTTGAGAGGTCAGATTGCTCTCAGACATGGCCCATGGACATGGATGTGAACATGGTCTTATTAAACCTGACCTTCCAGATTATGAACAGTGGAAGATAAAAAGAAAACCATTAGAATCTGTCCAGGAGAAGCTGCCTGCCCGAGGCCTAAGGGATCCATGCTACTTGGATGAAGCTTGAAGCTTGGAGATACATGGGTGGTTTTGCGAACAGTGTTTCCTTTGGTGTGTTACTAAATCGATTCAAATAGGGATTTGCTGCATTTGTGGTAGCTCTAGGGGCGGATAGTAAGATTTAATAAAGTGAGAATACATGTTAAAACAATCAAAAAACCACACAACTTTTCACGTTTCAGCCAGTGACACAAAGAACCGCTAACTGCCCTCTTTGTTATTCTGCTCGACATACAAAAATGCATGTGCATACACAGATATGACACCATTCACCATGTACTCATATTACCAAATATACTACTACAGCCCGTAGATGTTTATTTTTTTTAAAGATTTTTTTTATTTATTTATTCATGAGAGACAGAGGAGGAGAGAGAGAGAGGGAGAAGCAGAGGGAGAAGCAGGCTCCCAAGGAGCAGGGAGCCCGATGCGGGACTCGATCCCAGGACCCTGGGATCATGACCTGAGCCGAAGGCAGACGCTTAACCATCTGAGATACCCAGGCGCCCCCGTAGATGTTTATTGATTGCAGTATGGAATTAATAATTTTGGTTTTTTTGTTCCTTAGATGCTGAATATTTGTGAGGCTTGTCTTTTCTGTGTTACCTATTGGCAGAACCTCATGTTGATGGAAAAAATGAAGCATAACATCAACATTTTGCAAAGTACTAGACTGTATATAGAATTTTTATATATTATTTATGTATGTTTATTTACAATTTTTTGTGTATTACCTCACCCGATCATCACTCTAAACCATAAGTGAGGAAACTGAACTGCTGGGAAATAATGTGATTTTGGGGGTGCCTGGGTGGCTCAGTCATTTAAGCGTCTGCCTTCAGCTCAGGTCATGACCCCAGGGTCCTGGATGAAGCCCCAAGTCTGGATCCCTGCTCAGCGGGGAATCTGCTCCCTCTTCCCCTCACCCTGCTCTCTTGTGCTCTCTCTCTCTCTCTCTCTCAAATAAATAAATAACATATATAGAAATAATGTGATTTTATCAAATGGTACCAGTTCTTCTCTTTTCCTTCCTGCCACTGAAGATCCTGGTGTCTCCATGGGCCATGTCCCCACCAGCTGTTACCACTATTGTAAGAATAGTACCAATAGGAACAAGTCGTGTCCAGAGTCTTCCTTCTGCAGAGGTGCCCCTGACGCCAAGATCCACATCTTTGACCTGGGGCGGAAGAAGGCAAAAGTGAATGAGTTCCCACCATGTGGCCACATGGTGCGAGATGAATATGAGCAGCCTTCCTCTGAAGCCACGGAAACTGCCTGAGTTTGTGCCCGCAAGTACGTGGTGAACAACTGTGGCAAAGATATTTTTCACATCCGAGTGTGGCTCTACCCCTTCCACGGCATCCATATCAACAACATGTTGTCCTGTGCTGGGGCTGACAGGCTCCAGACAGGTATGCAGGGTGCCTTTGGAAAGCCCCAGGGCACAGTGGCCAGGGTCCACATTGGCCAAGTCATCAACTCCATTTCTAGAAAGCTGTCGAACAAGGAGCATGTGATTGAGGCCCTACACAGGCCCAAGGGCAAGTTCTCTGGCCGCCAGAAGATCCACATTTCCAAGAAGTGGGGCTTTACTAAGTTTAATGCGGATGAATTTGAAGACATAGTGGCTGAAAAGCAGCTCATCCCAGATGGCTGTGGGTCAAAAACGTCCCTAATCATTGCCCCCGTGGACAGATGGTGGGCTCTGTCCTCATGCGAACCTCGGCACTGCCCCCTCCTTATTCACGCCAGCCAATAAATCCTAGTTCTTGCAAAAATTATAATAACAAGGGCGCCTGGGTGGCTCAGTTGTTTAAGCGACTGCCTTTGGCTCAGGTCATGATCCTGGAGTCCCAGGATCGAGTCCTGCATCCGGCTCCCTGCTTAGCAGGGAGTCTGCTTCTCTCTCTGACCCTCACCCCCTCATGTGCTCTCTCTCTCTTTCTCTCTCTCAAATAAATAAAATCTTTAAAAAAAATAATACTAATAACAAGTACCAGTTCCTAAATGTCTAAGCCTTAATTTTTTTGAAGATTTTATTTACTGGGGAGCCTGGGTGGCTTCATCGTTAAGCATCTGCCTTCGGCTCAGGTCGTGATTCCAGGGTCCTAGGATCGAGCCCCGCATCGGGCTCCCCGCTCAGTGGGAAGGCTGCATCTCCCTCTCCCGCTCCCCTTGCTTGTGTTCCCTCTCTCGCTGTGTCTCTGTCAAATAAATAAATAAATAATCTCTAAAAAACTTTTTTTAAAGATTTTATTTATTTAAGAGATAGAGCGAGAGCATATGCCGGGGAAAGGGGCAGATGAAGAGTCTTCTCAGCAGACTCATCACTGAGCAGGGAGCCTGAGATGCGGCTCAGTCCCAGGACCCCAGGGTCATGACCTGAGCTGAAGGCAGTCCTTTAACCGACTGAGCCACCCAGGCACCGCACTAAGCCTCAATTTGTGCTTGCACCTTCAGCGGCAAATGCTGTCTTTTCAGTTATAACCTGGGAAATATTCTAGGCTGTATCAATTTGTGTTTTATACGTAGTGTTTATATACTCCTAATGCTCTCTATTGAAATTCCAATGTGAGAGTATTTCAAATTTCTTGTGCCTTCTCCATCTCCATAACTTTACCTCTTCACCATTTCGAAATTTTTAAATGTGGTTTAGGAAGATTCCCCTTGTTTTTCAGTGGAAATTGTTTTCCAGATTTAACATATTTTTTTTAAAGATTTTATTTATTTGTCAGAAAGAGAGAGAGAACACAAGCAGGGGGAGCGGCAGACAGAGGGAGAAGCAGACTCCCCGCAGAGCAGGGAGCCCGATGTGGGGCTCGATCCTAGGACCCTGAGATCATGACCTGAGCCGAAGGCAGATGCTTCACTGACTGAGCCACCAAGGCATCCCTAACATATTTTGATATATGTTAAATACATGGACTGTCTTGTGAAATATTTTGTATGACACCATTCTCACGTATAGAGGAGTTTTGGAAGGTTAAGCAAGAAAATGTGAACGATTGTTAATTCTGTGGAGTAAACTGGATGAGGGGAGTGTAAAGGAGTTTCTAAACAGTTTCTTTTTACCTTACTATGGATTTGAAGTCTTTATATATAATGTACGTTCATTGACTTTAAGAAAAAGCAATGAAGAAATGACTAAACTCTGTGGAAATGTCCAGAGAATGTAGAATCTAATGGGTTTGGTGCGTTCTGCAATCTGTCAGTCTATCTCTAACCAGCCCCTTTGGACTTTTCTCTACAAACCTGATCATGCTCCTGGAGGGGCGGTTTTTGTCTGGTGGGTGTGACTGAGAGAAGCAGGGTTATTTAGGTTTTTTGCCAGAGGGAACAGACACGTGAACCCTGGGTAAGGAAGGAAGGGAAGGGAAGAAGATGACACCAGTGGACATAAGGACCAGAGACAGGAAGATGGAGCCTGAGTGGGAGTGTGGAAAGTCATCAATAAAGAAAGTATAGATCCTTATCTACCCCTGCTCTGATCTCTACCCAGATCTCATCAGATTTTGACATTGGTGTGATTTTCACCGCTCGTGTGGATGAACCATCTAACACCTAAACCTTAGAGTTTCTGAACTTCTGAAACTCACTGGCCTTCACCCACCTATGGCCAAGATCTGACCCTGTTATATGGGGTATTTCACAGTGGAAATCTCAAACTGCAAACCCCTGTCTCTACTCTTTTTCTGTTCTTCTAGCTGTTTCATACGGGCCCTCCCCCAGCTTCAATACAACCTCATATGGAACTTGTGATTTGATACCTCAATTTTCTTCTGATCTAGGAGTACTCGGCGGGTCTCATTCCGTGCTTTACAGTCTGGATTGTGTAGTTAATAACCGGGTCGCCATTCTACCTCGGTTGTCTTGTGCTGCTGTCCTTCCACATGCCTGACAAAATCTCAAAATGAGTTTCTTTTTTTTAAGATTTTATTTATTTATTTGAGAGAGAGAGCGAGCACATGAGAGGGGATAGGGTCGGAGGGAGAAGCAGACTCCCTGCTGAGCAGGGAGCCCGATGCGGGACTCGATCCCCGGACTCCAGTATCATGACCTGAGCCGAAGGCAGTGGCTTAAGCAGCTGAGCCACCCAGGCGCCCTCAAAATGAGGTTTAAAATGCCCTATACCACGGTAGTTGAATACAGGTGGCAAAAAAAAGTTTTTAAGAAATCACAGAAGAGTAAAACAAAATAGGGCTATTCGTTTGTTTTAGAGAGAGAGAGAGAGAGCGGGAGGGAGGGGCAGAGGAAGAGGGGGAGAGAAAATCTTAAGCAGGTTGGACGCCCAGGGCAGAGCCTGATGTGGGGCTCGATCTTACGACCCTAAAATCATGACCTGAGTGGAAATCAAGAGTCGGAGGATTAACGGACTGAGCCACCCAGGCACCCACGAAATAGGGTTTTTTGGTTGTCAACATTAAGGCCTCAGGGGCGGGCTAGAGTTCACAGGTAAGGACAGGGCTCCTTTTGAACATAATATAATTCAGAATAGTTTTGTTTTATTAAAAGCTTTATCCAGGGGCGCGCCTGGGTGGCTCAGTCATTAAGCGTCCGCCTTCAGCCCAGGTCATGATCCCGGGGTCCTGCGATCGAGCCCCACATCGGGCTCCCTGCTCAGCAGGAAGCCTGCTTCTCCCTCTCCCACTCCCTCTGCTTGTGTTCCCTCTCTCGCTATGTCTCTCTCTATCAAATAAATATAATCTTAAAACAAAACAAAACAAAAAACAACCTTTATCCAGGTTATATCTACTAGATGGCGTTCATCCCCAGACCCTTGCTCTGGGCACGAGCACCAGCTCAGAACAGTGTTCAGAACTCGGCAAACCCATTTCCACTACTGACCGCTGCCATGATCAGTAGTTCCCCAAAGATAGTGAAGGTCATGGGCCCTGCCACTCAGCAGTGCTCTGGGCGCTCCCCTCCAGGCTGGGGAAGGCTGCAGGCATCCCGGCCCCCACGCCTCTTTCAGGGTGGGCTATGGCCCCACCCCTTGTCCTGCCCCGTCCCCCTAGCCCAATGGCCTAGCTTCATCCATCCATTGAATATAACACCCCTTCCAGCCCTCCCTTGGCCTCTGGGTGCTTCAGGAGAACTGACCACTCCTCCGTGCCCCGGACCGACTTCTCCCCAGGGATGCGGCCTGGGCCTGCTGCCTACTTCTGTGCTCAGGAACCGAGCCTAAGGGCTCCCATCCGCAGCTGCCTGCACCCTGTGATCTGGCCCAGGCCTACCCTGGGGCCCACAGGCTGGCTCTGTCAGTAGAGCATGTGACTCTTGATCTCAGGGATGTGAGTTCAAGCCCCGTGTTGGGTATAGAGATTACTTACAAATAAAATCTAAAAAAAATTAAAAATCATACAATTTGTAAGATAAATAAAATTTCAGCGGCATTTAGTATATTCGTTATGCTGTGCAACCACCACCTCTATTTAGTTCCAAAATAGTTCCATCACCCCTAAAGGATACCAGGTTCCCATTAGGCAACATTCTCCCTTCCCCCTTGCCAGCCCCTGGCAACCCAGTCTTTCTGTCTCCTTGGATTTACTGATTCTGGACATTTTACATAAATACGTGACTCTTTGTGTCTGGCTTCTTGTACTTGACATAAAAAAGATACATGGAGGTTATAAATATATTATGCTTCTATCCCTTGTTTTTTTAAGCTCATCCTCCCTCCTTTTAGGAGCTCATCCCCTTCAACTCAGATTTCATCCGTCAAAATCCACTAAACCCTTTCGACTCATTCTTTCCTCTCAGACTATGAACATGTTCAAGTCTTTCTGATCCTGACAGCAATGGTTACCACATTCTAAGTTAAAGGTGATGGCAAAAATCAAATGTGATACTATTCCTGAAAGTACCTCGCACCCTGCTGTGCACTCTATTGAATAAGGCATTGTTATTTAGCAGCAGTAAATAAGAGCTCCAAAAATATTCCAGGTATGAACTAGGACCTTTTAAATAAATACTTGACGTTCATGGGGGAAAAGTACAAAAAAACCTCCCTTGCCTTCTACCCTGTTGGTTGTAACCTCATGACTTTCCCCAGTGAAATCTGAAATTGGCTCCCACACTGAGGCCAATGAAAGACAGAAGAGGCCCACAACCCCAGATTAGTAGATGGCAGATTTAATAAGCGTGGGAACTCATTAATGAGCCTGGCTTTGGGCAAGCACACGATGAATGGAACTCTGAATCTGCCTGCCGGAATCTTCAAAGTAATCGAGAGGCCTTAAGTGGATTGAGGCCAAAGTTACAGAGAGGCCTGAAGGCCGTCCAGATGGTCTCAACGAAACCTCACTCTCTCAAGGCTGTGTCCTTCAAAATGGCCCCCACGGTGGGAACCGTGGACAGAATTTACATTCCAAGGATATGGGAGGAGATGAGGAGCCTCCAATTGCCCAGGGCTGGGTCACAGGTCAACCAGCGATCACATCCTCTCCCGTGATTTCCTCTAACACACTACTTCTTGTGTGACAGGCTCTTAATTTTTTTTTTTTTTAGAAAGATTTTAGTTATTTGACAGAGAGAGAGAGAGAGAGCACAAGCAGTGGGGGAGGCCGGCAGAGGGAGAGGGAGAAGCAGGCTCCCCCTTGCCGGGAGTCCAGACATGGGGCTCAATCCCAGGACCCTGGGATCATGAGCTGAGCCAAAGGCAGATGCTTAATGACTGAGCCACCCAGGCGCCCCCCCATGTGATTTAATAAAAAATAATACATTAGCAGACGCATCAGTTCCAACCACACAACATTCTCTTTGGATAATCCTTGCCAGGCCTTAGCAATGTCCAAGGACATCCTATTTTGGGGGACAGTTCTTCTCATTCGAGACATTTCAGTGTCCAGTAAATACAGGCTTTGCCAGCTATCATTTAAGGCTTGTTGGGTCAATATACTAAGGACTTCTATGTGTGCTACATTTTTCTCCAGGCCCATGGAGAGGGACAAAGATGGAAGTCAATTGTACCAGTGAAAACAGAATGTGCCCGCCTGACCTTGAGGAGAAGGAGGCTGGCAGCTTTAGGAGCTTGACCTGGTTGTTCATACAATACTTGTTACCTGGGGGGAGACAACACAGTCAGGTGTGAGGAGATGGAGTAGGGGTGAGATATGCCAGATGAGGACCCCCCTACCCTCACCCCTCCCCTCTTCATCCCCTGCATATTCCATTCTAGGTAGAGTGCATTTCAACAGGTGCAGCTTGTAGCAATACAACAGGATCCCAGTGAGATTGAGTAGTTCCCCTCACCCAGGGGTGAAAAGTAACTCACCCACCCTGGTGGGACATCCCATTGCAAATCCTAGTGGATAATTCCTTTTTCAGGGACAATGAGGCTTGGTGTTCTCAGCAGCATAGCACACTGATCCACAGTAAGTGTTGGGGCATTGGCTGTTTCCCAGGATTTTTTTACTTTTATGACACTGAGTGTCTCAGCAGGAGTCCCCCGTCTGGCATATAGAGCAAGAAGCCCTACTGGTTGATCATTCCAAAGTATTCAAAAGTATTAAAGCCTGGGGCAGTACCTTAGTCCACCCAGCCAAAGTGGTTTTACTTGTTAATAATGCAACGTGCTGCTTTAATCTTCTATTTTTCCTTTCTACCAATCCTGCTGCTTGCAGGGTATAGGGGAGATGAAACCTCCATTCAGTGCCATGTTCTTTTGCCCAGTCTTGTGTTATCACGATCTTTGAAACGTGACCTCCGAAATACTGTCTATTGAGTGGGAGATCTCGGTACCCAGCTTCTCTAATTCCTTAACCGTGGCAACCTGGTTTGCACCGTGACCGGGAAAAGCTTGGGTTCAACCAGATGCAGTGTCTACACAAACCAGGGCAGATTTAGAACCTTCATTCAGGGGGTGCCTGGGTGGCTCAGTTGATTGAGCGTCTGCCTTCAGTTTGGGTCTCGATCCTGGGGTCCTGGGATCTAGCCCTGCCTCAGGCTCCCTGCTCAGTGGGGAGCATGCTTCTGCCGCTCCCTCTGCTGCTCTCCCCTTTGTGCTTTCTTTTGCTCTTTCTTCCACTCTCTGTCAAATAAATGAAATCTCAGAGGGAGGGGGCCCCTATGATCAATTTGCCAACCACTCACTGGTTGGGAACTGTGGCGGATGGACCCACACTCCTTTGGCAATTGCCTTGGGTGTTGTTCCGAACCCACAGAGCATACTGTTACTTCATGAACCAAGTGACTGTATTTCGAGAGCAAGCCAGCATCCTTGGCAAAATGCCATCCCACTCAAACACCTCAGGGGCACTCTTTCTATGCACCCGATATGCTATATCTACTGCAGGGTCAGCTGCTAGGACTTGTACCAGAACTGGGGCAGTAGCTTCCTGATTGCCAGGGGGTGTCAGTGCCTTACGCATGGGAAGACAGTGACGACTGCTTCAGGCTCTTGCAAGTGAACCCAAAAGTCTTTCCACATATATTTTTTTTAATTTTTTAAAATATGTTTTAAGTAATCTCCACTACACCCAACATGGGTCTCAAACTCCCCACCCTGAGGACAAGAGTCTCATGATCCACCAAATGAGTCAGCCAGGCACCCCTCTTTCCACATATTCCGACCCCACTAGGGCTTATTGCTAAATATCCACCCCCTTGGGTTCTCATTGTCCAAGCCATAGGGTAGAGCGCTTTAGAGCAGTCCAGTTGTCCGCACAAAGGGTTAATGGCCAGGGCTGTTGCGTAATCACCAACCCAACTGCTCGAAGTCCAACACACTGGCTGCCACGGTTCATTCCTGTTCCATCCAGATGGTGTCAGTGTGAGGCTGAAGAGCCACTGCGGTCCCCAAAGGCCGATTGCCCCATGAGACCCATCTGTAAACAAAGCATTAGCGGGAATTCCTCCCCTCCCCCTCCCCCTCCCTCTCTACAGGCCACAGGGGCCACCGCAAGAATAGGGGTGGGGCATTTGAAGGATTTTCTTGAATTTCCTTGGCCTACTTGCACTGCATTTCTAGACCGAGTGGGCCGAGAACAGGGTGTTCTTCTGCTACAAATAGGCATGCCTCTTAATTAAAGTGTAAGTCTGAGCCATGGCAAATATAATACTTAATGGTAAAACACTAAAAGCTTTCCCTTTTAGACTGAGAATAATTTGTAGCTGCCCATGATTCCCACTCCTGTTTAGTATTGTATTGGAAATCCTAGCAAGTACAATAATGACACATGCACACAAAATTACAAGATATACGAATGTGAAAATGGAAAAAAAAATGATTATTTGCATGATATTTATGTACCTAAAAAATTACATCTACAGATAAATTACTAGAATTTTAAAAAATGAGCAAGGTTGCTAGATCAAAAATCAATATACAAAATTCTATTATATTTCAACTTACAAGAGAGGAAAATAAAATGTGGCAAAAGAATGTGATGTACAATAGCATCAAAAAAATCTCAAGGACCTAGAAGTAGATGTAACAAAAGATAAATAACATGTCTACAGAGAAAACTATATTCTATTTTTTTTTTAAGATTTTATTTATTTATTCATGAGAGACAGAGAGAAAGAAAGAGAGGCTGAGGGAGAAGCAGGCTCCCAAGGAGCAGGGAGCCCGATGCGGGACTCGAGCCGAAGGCAGACGCTTAACCATCTGAGCCACCCAGGCACCCGAGAAAACTGTATTTTAATTTAAAAAATTTAAGAAGACAAGAGAGAGGTAAATCTTTGCTGAATTACAAAATTCAATATTTTAAATATGTAAATATCCTCCAAATTTCTACGCATTCACTGTAATTCCAAATATATACTTAAAATATTTTTTATTTTTATTTTTTTTAAGATTTTTATTTATTTATTTGACAAAGAGAGACACAGTGAGAGAGGGAACACAAGCAGGGGGAATGGGAGAGGAGAAGCAGGCCTCCCGCGGAGCAGGGAGCCCGATGTGGGGCTGGATCCCAGGACCCCAGGATCATGACCTGAGCCGAAGGCAGATGCATAACGACTGAGTCACCCAGGCGCCCCAAAATAGTTTTTAAAAGTTTGACAAATTGACTCCATATTTATGTGATGGACTTTGAGTCAATAACAGAAGCCAAAAAATAGCCTAGATATTGATTTAAAAGAATAAAATATGTGAACTTATTCTATTAAATATCAATATTTATTATAGTTATAACAATTAATATAGTGTAGCCCTGCACACAAGTAGGTAAGTAGACCAGTGAAACTGAATAAACTACATACATATGGAGACTCAATAAAGGTAGCACTGAAGAAAAATGGGAAAATATTCTCATTAGCCAGTATAGGATATTTGTTATCCATATAATCATTCATATGAAAAATAATAAAATTAGACTTCTACCTCACACCATACACAAAAATCAATTCCAGGTATTTCATAGATCTAAATTGAGAAAGCAAAACAATAAAACTTTTAAAAAACAATATAATTGCATGAAGTTGGATGCGTACCTAATGCCATATATGAAAATTAACTGAAAATGAATCAAAGACCTAAATGCAAGACCTAAAACCATAAAACCCCTGGAAGAAAACATAGGGCAAATGTTTCATAACATTGCAATTGGGTAGTGATTTCTTGGCTATGACACCAAAGTCACAGACGACAGCAACAAAATATCAACAAATTGAGGGGCGCCTGCTTGGCTCAGTAGTTTAACCGTCTGCCTTCGGCTCAGGTCATGATACCAGAGTCCTGGGACCGAGCCCCGCGTCGGGCTCCCTGCTCGGTGGGAGCCTGCTTCTCCCTCTCTTCCCCGCTTGTGATCTCTCTCTCTATCCCTGCACTCTCTCAAATAAAAATTAAAATTAAAAAATTAAAAAATCTATATCTATATATATATATAAACAAATTGGACTTCAGTTCAAAATTCTCAAATTGAGGGGAGCTTGGGTGGCTCAGTCAGTTAAGTGTCTGCCTTCAGTTTAGGTCATGATCCTGGGATCAAATTTCACATGGGGCTCCCTGCTTAGAGGGAAGTCCGCTTCTCCCTCTTCCTCTACCCCTCCCCTCTGCTCATGCGCGCGCGGGCGCGCGCTCTGTCTCTCTGTCTCTGTCTCTCTCTTTCTCTCTCTCGCTCTCTCTCTCAAATAAAGAAAATCTTCAAAAAATAAAATTCTAAAATTGTAAAAATTTAAAAATTTGTACACCAGAAGACAATATCAGCAGAGTAAAAAGGCAACCCACAGAATGGGAGAAAATACTTACAAATCATATCTAAGGAATTCAGAATATATAGGGAACTCCTAAAACTCAACCACAAGGAAATAAACACTTCAAAAACAGACAAAGGAGGGGCGTCTGGCTGGCTCAGTCAGCGGAGCACGACCGATGATCACAGGGTTGTAAGTTCGAGCCCCATGTTGGGTGTAGAGATTACTGAAAAAAAATCTTTAAAAATATAGGCAAAGGATTAACATTGTGTGTTAACTATACTTCAATTAATTTTTTTTACTTAAAAAATGGGATTGTGATGGGGGAGTCCTGGGGAGAAAAAGGAGCAAAAGCCTTGAATAGACATGTCTCCAAAAAGATGGACAAATGACCAATAAGCACATGAAAAGATGCTCAATATTACTAGTCATTAGGGAAATGTAATCAAACCGATAATAAGATAACACCTCACACCCATTAGAATGACTACCTTTCAAAACGAAACAAACAAAAGACCCCCAAACCCCCAAGTGTTGGCAAGCTTGTAGAGAAACTGGAACCCTTGCGCATTCTTGGTAAGAATGTAAAATGGTACAACCTCTGTGGAAAACAGTATTGATAGCGCCTCAAAATATTAAAAATAGAATTGCTATCTGATCTAGTAATTTCACTTCTGCATATATACTCCAAAAAGATCTGAGATATTTGTACACTCATGTTCATAGCAGCATTATTCAAAATAGCTGAAACATGAAATCAACCCAAAAGTCCACTGACAGATGAATGGATAAGCGAAATGTGATATATATGTACCGTGGAACATTAGTCAGCCTTAAAAAGTAAGGAAATTCTTTGAGGGCGCCTGGGTGGCTCAGTTGCTTAAGCGACTGCCTTCAGCTCAGGTCATGATCCTGGAATCCCGGGATCGAGTCCCGCATCGGGCTCCCCGCTCAGCGGGGAGTCTGCTTCTCCCTCTCACCCTCCCCCCTCTCATGCTCTCTCTCTCTCTCTCTCTCAAATAAATAAATAAATGAAATCTTTAAAAAAAAAAGTAAGGAAATTCTTTTTTTTTTTAAGATTTCATTTATTTATTTGGCAGAAGGAGACACAGCGAGAGAGGGAACACAAGCAGGGGGAGCGGGAGAGGGAGAAGCAGACTCCTTGCTGACCAGGGAGCCTGACACGGGGCTCAATCCCAGGACCCTGGGATCCATGACCTAAAGGCAGACGCCCAACGACTGAGCCACCCAGGCACCCCTAAAGTAAGGAAATTCTGATATATGCTACCCCTCAGATGACCCCTGAGGACATCATGTTAAGTGAAATGCCCAATCACAAAAAAACAAATATTGGGGCGCCTGGGTGGCTCAGTCGGTTAAGCGTCTGCCTTCGGCTCAGGTCATGATCCCAGGGTCCTGGGATCAAGTCCCTTGTCGGGCTCCTTGCTCAATGGGGAGCTTGCTTCTCCCTCTGCTTCCCATTCCCCCTGCTTCTGTGCACTCTCTCTCGCTCTCTGTCAAGAAAATAAATAAATAAGTTTTTTTTTTTACACTCTTGAGGTCTTTTATTTTATTTACATTTATCATACCATGAATTCACATGGAATGGGTTCCAGCAGTTCAGGCTCATTTCCATTAGGTCTCAAAAAGTGTGCTTCTCTGGGTGGGGCAAGCTGCCGCTTCAGTTGAACCCAAGTAACTTTCTCTTTGGCTTCCTTCTTTTTCTGATCATTTTCCTTCACACGCTTCAGGAAGCTGTGTCGGCTCTTTGAATCTTTAATATGCTCAATGCGTACATTAATTCTCTTGGCAAGAATCTTGCCCTTAACTTGTTTGTTTACAACAATGCCAACAACATGCTGAGTAACATTGTAGACTCTTCCAGTTTTGCCATGGTAACATTTGTGGGGCATTCCTTTTTGAACAGTGCCTTGATGTCCACAATATCACCTTTCTTATAGATTCCATGTATGTAGCCAAAGGAACAACTCCATGTTTTCTAAAAGGTCTAGAGAACATATAAGCGGGTACCTCTCCTCTTTCCCTTTGTGTTGGTCATTTTGGCAAATTACTGGAAGATGGCGGTTCCGGCCGAAAGGTAAATAAATAACATCTTAAAAAAAGAAAGACAAACATTGTATGAGTTCAGTTATATGAGATCGAGTAGTCAAATCATAGAAAGTAGAATGGTGATTGCCTGGGGCTGGACTGAGGGCAGATGGAGAGTTACTGTCCAATGAGTATAATGTTTCAGTTTTACAACATAAAAGTTACCGAGAAGGATGGTGGTAATGGCTGCACAACATTATGAATGTATTTATTGTCACTGAACTGGACACTGAAAAACTATTAAATAGTAAATTTTATATTACGTGTATTTTACCACGGTAAAAAAAAAATTGGGAAAAAAAACCCAATATGGAATAAGATAATGACCTCAGGACAGAGAGTTTTCAAAGAAGAAACAAAGGGCGCCTGGGTGGCTCAGTTGGTTAAGCGACTGCCTTCGGCTCAGGTCATGATCCTGGAGTCCCAGGATCAAGTCCCACATCGGGCTCCCTGCTGAGCAGGGAGTCTGCTTCTCCCTCTGACCCTCCCCCCTCTCATGCTCTCTCTCTCTCTCATTCTCTCTCTCAAATAAATAAATA
The DNA here is from genome assembly GCF_037043125.1 of Eumetopias jubatus. Classification (NCBI taxonomy): domain Eukaryota; kingdom Metazoa; phylum Chordata; class Mammalia; order Carnivora; family Otariidae; genus Eumetopias; species Eumetopias jubatus. The sequence goes on along the minus strand of NW_028274814.1, from coordinate 45,797,352 downwards.
AAATCTTTAAAAAAAAAAAGAAGAAGAAACAAAAAGCATTAAGTAAAAGATGGATGGGGACACCTGGGTGGCTCAGTCTTTAAGCGTCTGCCTTCGGTTCAGGTCATGATCCCAGAGTGGGATCAACCCCGCATCGGGCTCTCTGCTCGGCGGGAAGCCTGCTTCTCTGTCTCCCTCTCCCCCTGCTTGTGTTCCTTCTCTCACTGTGTCTCTCTCTGTCAAATAAATAAATAAAATCTGAAAAAAAAAGAAAGAAAGAAAAGGAAAAGATTGATAAATTGGACTGCATTAAGATCTTCTGTTCATGAAGACATAAAGAACTAATACAAATCAATAAGAAGTCAAACGAAAAATGGGCAAAAGAGCTAAGCAGACATTTCACAAAAGAAATGCAAGTGCCCAATTTTATTGACACCAACAAAGAAATGCCAGTTGCAAACACTATGAAATATACTTATATACTCCCAAGAATAGCTAAATTTAAAACCGCGATGGTGCCAAGTATAGACAAGGATGTAATAACTACTTCATATCAACTGTTAATAGGAATATAAATTTGAAAAGCCATTTTGAAATAAAATGTTTTACAGTATATTTTGAAGCTAAAAATATTCATACCCTATAAATCAGCAATTCCAGTACCCAGAAAATGGTTAGAAATACATGTATGTGTATATACTTATATATACTTATCTATGCCAGGAAAAATATACACGAATGTCACAACACTGTTGGCTATAGCCCTAAACTGGAAACAAACTTTGTCACCTTGGCACGCAAATACATCTTAAACCACATTTATTTATTTATTTATTTATTTATTTATTTATTTATTTATTCATGAGCGACAGAGAGAGAGAGAGAGAGGCAGAGGGAGAAGCAGGCTCCCAAGGAGCAGGGAGCCCGATGCCGGGACTCTATCCCAGGACTCCAGGATCATGACCTGAGCGAAAGGCAGTCACGTAACCAACTGAGCCACCCAGGCGCCCTTAAACCACATTTAATCTCCAAATAAGGCAAATGGCAAAGTCACACTTCTGCCTAACATAATACAACTATCCTGCATACAACCGAAAACATGCTGTCTCCTGATAAGATGATGCAAAGTCTTTGGGTGATGTTCACCCTTCTCCTTGATACCCTGTAACTTAAATACTCTGCTAGAAAGTTAATGATTATTGGATGCCTGGGTGGCTCAGTTGGTTAAGCTGCCTTCGGCTCAGGTCATGATCTCAGAGTCTTGGGACTGAGTCCCACCTCCGGCTCTCCGCTCGGTGGGCAGTCGGCTTCTCCCTCTCTCTCTCAAATAAATAAATAAATCTTTAAAAAAAGAGAAATAGAAATATTTGCCCCTCACACACATAACTCGTATGGACTGAAATGTGTCATCCTCAAATTAATGTGTTGAAGCCCTAACTCCCAATGTACTATATTTGCAGAAAAGACCTTTCAAGAGGTAAGTAAGGTTAAATGAGATTATAAGGGTAGGGCCCTAATCCAACAGGACTGATGTCCTTGTAAGAAGAGTAAGAGACAGGGGGCACCTGGGTGACTGAGTCAGTTAAGCGACGGACTTGATTTTGGCTCAGATCATGATCTCAGGGTCATGGGATTGAGCCCCACCTTGGGCTCTGTGCTCAGTGCAGTCAGCTTGGGATTCTCTCTCTCCCTCCTCCTCTGCCCCTCCCCTTGCTCACGCTCTAAATAATTAAATGAGTAAAATCTTATTAAAAAAAAGAAGAGGAGGAGGAAGAGAAACCAGGAATACAGACACACACACACACACACACACACACACACACAGGAAAGGCCATGTGAGGACACACCAAGAAGGCCACCATCTGCAATCCCAGAAGAGAATTCTCACCAGAACCCAACTGCAGGGGCCAAAGGCAGGCCGCCTCAAAATGTGCCACTTTGGGGCGCCTGGGTGGCTCAGTCAGCTAAGCATCTACCTTTGGCTCAGGTCATGGTCTCAGGGTCCTGGGATCAAGCCCTGCATCAGGCTCCCTGCTCAGTGGGAAGCCTGCTTCTCCCTCTCCCATCCCCCCTGCTCTGTTCCCTCTCTCGCTGTGTCTCTGTCAAATAAGTAAGTAAAATCTTAAAAAATAAATAAATAAAATATAGAAATTATTCTTACATTCATGGACTAAACAAACAGGTAGCCAACTAGTTTGCCAATCCCTGGTCTAGGTGATCACATCGGTCTCTTAATGGGTCCTGCTCCATCCTCTTCCTCAAATGCTCTTTAGATGTTCCTAAGCCTGATTATATCATTCCCTACTATATTTTTTGACTTAAACTCAATTAATTAATATATACTCTATTATTGATGTCAGAGGTACAGGTGTGTGATTCATCAGTCATATATAATACCCAGTGCTCATTACATAGCCCTCCTTAATGTCCATCACTCGGTTACAGCATCCCTCCCCCCACCTCCAGCAACCCTCAGTTTGTTTCCTATGATTAACAGTCTCTTATGGTTTGTCTCCCTCTCTGGTTTCATCTTGTTTTATTTTTTCCTCTCTTCCCCTATGATCCTCTGTTTTGTTTCTTAAATTCCACATATCAGTGAGATCATATGATAATTGTCTTTCTCTGATTGACTAATTTTGCTTAGCATAATATCTTCTAGTTCCACCCACATCGTTGCAAATGTCAAGATTTCATTTTCTGATGGCTGAGTAATATTCCAGTGTGTGTGTGTGTGTGTGTGTGTGTGTGTGTGTGTGTGTGTGTACATATATACCACATCTTCTTTATCCATTCATCACTCGATGGACATCTGGGCCCTTTCCATAGATTGGCTATTGTGGACATTGCTGCTATAAACATTGGGGTGCACGTGCCCCTTCGGATCACTCCATTTGTATCTTTGGGGTACATACCCAATAGTGCAATTGCTGGGTTGTAGGGTTTCAACTTTTTGAGGAACTTCCATACTGTTTTCCAGAGTGGTTGCACCAGCTTGCATTCCCACCAACAGTGTGGGAGGGTTCCCCTTTCTCCGCATCCTCACCAACATCTGTCATTTCCTGACTTGTTAATTTTAGCCATTCTGACTGGTGTAAGGTGGTATCTCATTGTGGTTTTCATTGGCATTTCCCTGGTGCCAAATGATGTTGAGCATTTTTTCATCTGTCTGTTGGCTGTTTGGATGTCTTTGCAGAAATGTGTGTTTATGTCTTCTGCCCATTTCTTTTTTTTGTTTTTTTTTAAGATTTAATTTATTGATTTGACAGAGAGACACACGGCGAGAGAGGGAACACAAGCAGGGGGAGTGGGAGAAGGAGAAGCAAGCCTCCCGCCAAGCAGGGAGCCCCATGCAGGGCTCGATCCCAGGATCCTGGGATTACGACCCAAGCCAAAGGCAGACGCTTAACTACTGAGCCAGCCAGGTACCCCTCTTCTGCCCATTTTTTCACTGGATTATTTATTTTAGGGTGTTGAGTTTGATAATTCTTTATAGATTTTGGATACTAGGCCTTTATCTGACATGTCATTTGCAAATATCTTCTCCCATTCTGTCGGTTGTCTTTTGGTTTTGTCCACTGTTTCCTTTGCTGTGCAAAAGCTTTTTGTTTTGATGACGTCCCACTAGTTCACTTCTGCCCTTGTTTCCCTTGCCTCTGGAGACACGTCTAGCAAGAAGTTGCTGTGGCCCAGGTCGCAGAGGTTGCTGCCTGTCATTCCCCACTTTGAAACTCCTGAGCGGCTCCACTGCCTTTAGTATAAAACCCAAACTCTTTAGCAGGACGGAGACCTGTATAATCCTGCTCCAACCTACCTTGTAGCATCATCTCTATCTATGCCTGCACCAATCTATGCATAGTCCCCAGCAGACATCAGGCTTCTTCATGCTTGCTGCCTTTTTTCCTTACTGCCTGGCCATTTTTCAAAACTGAATTCAAGTACTATCTTTTTATGATGACATATATTTTTTTAACCATCAGATTTTTTTTTAGTTCATACCAACCCTCCATTTAATCTAGAAACAAACAAAAAAATTTGAATGAAGTGTTACTAAAACACTAACCGAATCATTCTACCATAAAATTAGTACGTGCATTTCAAGTTTCCACTGCCGGGAATTTTGTTCAGATCAGTTTAATCATAAATAGCACACTATAATAGAGCATAGGAACACATGTCCTTAGATGTGATCCTTGCCCCTTATCCTCCAACATATGTCAGAATAAATCTTACAATTCCTCTGGGCTCTGAAACCCAAGTGACCCCATCCGAATCCCTGGAAGTAAAAGAGATGCCTTGTCACACAACTTTCTATAAGTTGCAATAAAACAAAGCCCAACTTTTCTTACCTTTTTATAGAAAACGGCCAGTCTTGGGACTTCTAGGAATTTTTACGAGTTTGTTTATCAAACACATTTTGTAAGAACTGACTACACAAAAAGTCCCTTTGGAATTTGGTCCACAACTTCACTTAACAGGTTGGAAATTTAAAACCTTAAAGTAAAGGAGGATGTGGAGAATCCCTAATCCTAACATGTAATTACTAAAGGGATATACAAATATACCAACAAGTTTTGCTTACGCAAGGTACAAACTATAAAAGGGATATGCTTTGAGTAAAAACAAAGCACTAGCTGATATCCTTTGTTTTGTGAGCACCATAGCTCAGATGAAGCGAGACCTGAATTGGCTGTCTACTCCTGCGACCAAAAAAAATTGAAGATAAAAAAAAACTTAATTTGTCTTATTACATATTTTTCCAGCCATTAATGGAGATGTAATTATGAAAGATTAAAAGTGCCTTGAAAGGGGGTTGAAAGGGGTGCCTGGGTGGCTGCGTCGGTGAAGCGACTTCCCTCAGCTCAGGTCATGATCGCAAGGTCCTGGGATCGAGCCCCGCATTGGGCGCCCTGCATTGGGCTCCCTGCTCAGCATGGAGTCCGCTTCTCCCTCTCTCTCTGCTGCTCCCCCTGCTTGTGCTCGCATGCTCTCTGTCAAATAAACAAATAAAATCTTAAAAAAAAATTTTTTTAAAGGGGGGTTGAAATAGCAGCCATCAAAGCAATATTCAAGCATGATTTCAAGGATGCTTTCAGCTTTAGAGCTAGTCTTTTTTTGTCAAACAAAATCTTCACAACTTCATCAAAAACCTCATCAGAAGGAGTGTCCGCCTGGCTCAGTACGAAGAGCACGCATCTCTCTTTTTTTTTTTTTTTTTAAGATTTGATCTATTTGTCAGAGTTGAGAGAGAGTCAAGCAGAGGGAGAGGCAGACTCCATGCTAAGCAGGGAGCCCAGTGTGGGGCTCGATCCCAGGGCTCTGGGATCGTGGCCTGAGCAGAAGGCAGAGGTTGAACGGACTGAGCCACCCACGTGTCCCAGAGCCTGCAACTCTTGATCTCAGAGCTGTAAGTTCGAGTCCCACCTTGTTTGTAGAGATTACTTAAAAAATAAAATCTTAAAAACAAGAAAATAGAATAAAGGGGTGCCTGGGTGGCTCTGTGAGTTGAGCGTCTGCCTTAGGCTCAGGTCCTGATCCCAGGGTCCTGGGATCGAGCCCCACATCAGGCTCCCTGCTCAGCATGGAGTCCGCTGCTCCCTCTGTTTGTGCTCTCTCTCAAATAAATAAAAATCTTAAAAAAACAAAGAAAACAATAGAAAAAAAGACGCGCCTATGGGGCACCTGGCTGGCTCAGTGGGAAGATCATGGGACTCTTGTTCTGGAGCTTGAGCCCCATGCTGGGTGTAGAGATTACCCCGGGATCACGACCTGAGCCAAAGGCAGACGCTGAACTTCTGAGACACCCAGGCGCCCCTTTAATGTACTTTTCAATGAGTTCACCGCCCTGTGAATCTGGGTTCTTCCTTTTCATCACGAAGTTCTCCTGCAGGAGGGCGTGTGTGGCCATATTTCTCGCTGATGCGGGCACACTGAGTCCCCACGCCGGCATGGGGACCGCGGAGCGCGAACACCACCAGCGGTTTCAGAGGCGGTGAGGACAGAGGAGGAGCGCCCGGGGCGGCAAGGGGATGGGGCCCAGGGCATGCGGCAGCCTGCAGCCATAGCGGTTCAGCTTCAGCGCTTCTGGGCCAGACCCTGAGGGAGCTGACAGCTGCAGGGTATGATGATATTTGATACTCTTAACTGATTTCCCTCCAAGATAGAAGTCCCTCCTTTCTACTCCTGCTGTATCTTGCACACACTCTCACCACAGTTACGTAATATCTTAAGGCGCTCATCCGTTCACATGGCTTCTTTTCTATACTACATTATAAAATGCTTTGGTACAGGGAGCATGCATAATTCGTTTCTTTCTCCTAGCACTTGACATTTCAGACATGCTTAAGAGATATGTGTTGAGTGAATGAATTAATGGATTCCCTAAAATATAACTTGCATAGAGAAAATAAAGTGGCAAACATTTATGGAGTGTTTCCAATATGCCATGTCCACATCTGATCAGTTTGTATGTATGATAATTCTCACTTCTTGTTACTCATATGAAGGAAAACGAGGCATAGAAATGAGAAACCACTTGTCACATAGCGACTGGGTAGAATCAGGCTGGCAGGAGCACCTGGCTGGCTCAGTCCCTAGAGCATGCAACTCTTGTTGTCCGGGTCCTGAGTTCAAGCCCAATGTTGGGAATGGGGCTACTTAAAAAAAAATTTTTTTTTAATAAAAATTCAGGCTATCTTAACTTCATGTCTGAAACATAAAAGAAATTGACAATGGTCTAAGGGACATTGGATTTTGAGATTCTGAGCATTTAACAAAAATGCAAGCTGGCCTCCTTGGGTGCTGGAAGTGGCTGATCTCTTCATTTGGGTGGCTGTCAGTTGATTTGTATACATAAGTAAAAAATTCGTCAAGCTGTACAACTTGAGATTTTTCATTATATGGAAGTTATTTCTCAATTTTAATTTAAAAAATAGCTTTGCCTCATCTTCTGGCTGTAACTCTCAGTACTACATTCAACAAATGCTTCCTTAAATTTGAATTCCTATGGTGCCTGACTGGCTCAGTCGGAAGGGCATGCAACTCTTGGGGTTGTGAGTTCGAGCCCCATGTTGGGCATAGACATTACTTAAAAAAAAAAAATCTTAAAAAAAAAGAATTCCTTTTTCAAGATCACACTATTTGCCTTAGCATGGAACTCTTACACAATTAAATTTATTTATTCCTGGGGGCGCCTGGGTGGCTCAGTCGGTTAAGCGTCTGCCTTCAGCTCAAGTCATGGTCCCAGGGCCCTGGGATCAAGTCCCTCATCGGGCTCCTTGCTCAGCAGGGAGTCTGCTTCTCCCTCTGCCTGCCATTCTCCTCTGCTTGGGCTCTCTCTCTCTCTCTCTATCTCTCTGACAATAAGTAAAATCTTAAAAAAAAAATTTATTTAGTCGTGGAACACAGGACCGTCTTGTTCCCTCTTCCTCTATTCCTTTTATAATATTAGAATACTCTGATGTTGGACGTCTGGGGGGCTCAGATGGTTAAGCATCTGCCTTCGGCTCAGGTCATGCTCCCAGGGTCCTGGGATCGAGTCCCACAGCAGGCTCCCTGCTCAGAAAGGGGCCTGCTTCTTCCTCTCCTTCTGCTGCTCCCCCTGCTTGTGCTCTTTTGGTGTCTCCGTCAAATAAATAAATAAAATCTTTAAAAAAAAAAAAAGAATACTCTGATGTGAAGTAAAGTATTTAGGTGTGGTATTTTGAGGGTTAACAGCTTTATTTCATCCCAGTACCAGCTAATTAGAGCAACCACTAAGGTGCTAGATTTTTCCATTTTCCACCCCCCCCAACCACCACCTCCACTTGCCTTAGCCCCTTCCACCACCTACTTTTTCCAAGTTCTTTCTCCTGCTCTCACACCTACTGAGAAACCATGGAGCCTGTTCTCTTCGGGGCCAATTATATCACATTGTTCCAGGGCAATTTTATACTTTGCTAAATTTTGGTAGACATTCCTAGGTGTTCCTCCCCTCCCTGGAGGCTTGTCCAAATAGGGGTGAAAAGGAATCCCTTTTTACATTGGGTCAAAGATCCCTTGAGGGTAGGGTGGGAAAGAGGCAGTAACGCCTTAATATCAGTAGTGTTTCTCAGGGTCAAGGGCTCTTTGACAATTCAGTTTACCCTTGGAGGTCTCCACAGGGAGACCTTAGAATTTGCTACACATAATAATTTAGTTCTTAAATAGTAAAAGCCTTTAGTTAAACTTTGACAAATACAAAACAGAATCACAGGGAAGTTGTTCTTTGGGGATTTTTTTCTTTTTGAGAATTCTTGTAATTCCCCAATTTCCTGAATATCAGTGTTTTAAACATAAGAGCAAATTCATTAATTCAATAAATATGTATGAGATTTTTTAAAAGATTTTTTTTAAAGATTTTATTTATTCATTTGAGACACAGAGATACAGAGAGAGAGAGAGAGAGAGAGAGCATGAGCAGTGGGAGAGGCATTGGGAGAGGGAGAAGCAGACTCCCCGCTGAGTCAGGAGCCCGATGTGGGGCTCGATCCCAGGACCCTGGGATCATGACCTGAGCTGAAGGCAGATGCTTAACCATCTGAACCACCCTGCTGCCCCTTAAAGATTTTACTTATTTATTCATGAGACACAGAGAGAGAGAGAGAGAGAGAGGCAGAAGGAGAAGCAGGCTCCCAAGGAGAAGGGAGCCCGATGCGGGACCCGATTCCAGGACTCCGGGATCATGACCTGAGCTGAAGGCAGACGCTTAACCATCTGAGCCACCCAGGCGCCCAGTGAGATTTTTTTTTTTTTCCTGCAACTAAGCACTGTAGTCTCTCTAAGAGCAATGGTTCTCAGACTTCAGAATGCACAAGAATTACAGATTCCTATAAGACAGATTCTTGGGTCTCACTCCCAGAGATTCTGATTGACTAGTCTGAGGTTAACATCGAGCCCATGATTTCGATTTCTAACAAGCTCTCAGGGGATGCTGATGTTGCCAGAAAGGACTATACTTTGAATAACATGGCATTAGGTTATAGTAACAAACCAGGCCTTGAAGGAGTTATTATTCCAAACACAAATACGTATAACTAAAATGCACAGTGACCACTGCTATGGGAAGATTTAGACACAGAAGGGAAATACTTAATTCACTGGGAGAAGGGGACTGTGGAAGGTGACAACTGATCCGTGTCTTAAAAGATAACTAAGGGGGGAGAAAACTTAAAAAAAAAAAAAAAAAAGACAACTGAGAATGAACCAAAGAAAGGGGGGCCAAGCAGTCAGGAAAGAGGGGATTGTTTGGGTAGAGCAATTTGCCAAAGCTCAGAGCCGACTTGAGAGTTAGGAAGAGAGTGCGCTTCCTTAGACAACACTGAAGCAGAGGGATGGTGGGGCTGAATTTAAAGCAGATCACTCCAGGGGCTCCTGCGTGGCTCAGTTGGTTGAGTGTCTGCCTTCCGCTCAGGTCATGATCCCGGCACGAAGCCTCGGGCTCGCATCAGGTCAGGCTTGCATCAGGCTCGTGTGTGTGGGCTCCCTGCTCAGCGGGGAGTCCGCTTCTTCCTCTCCTTCTGCCCCTCCCCCAGCTTGTGTGCTCTCTTGCTCTAATAAATAAAATCTAAAGAAAGAAAGAAAGAAAGATCACTCTGGTACACAGTTGGTTCAGTCTGTGGAAGGCTTACTGGAAGTGTCCAGAGGTCTGGGCAAGAGATGTTACCTGACCGAGGACCGAGGGAGTGGTGGTCAACATTCAGATGGCAGCCTGGAGAAGTGTTGGAAAGTAAGATCATTGTGACAGAGCTGACTAGAAGTTTGGTTGGTGGAAAAAGGGATCAATGATGTCTCACATATTTTGTTGGGTGGATTTTTTACTGAACTTCAAAACTTCTGCTCATGGTAAAGTCACTGATGAACAAAGAGTGGCCATGAATAAATTATTTGAACTGGATGACGGATACATTAGAAGGGTTTAGCATATTGACCAGTATGTTAAGTGTGAAGATTTTTATAAGTTTCTTTTAGGGGAAAAATGTGTGGTTTTGCTATTGTAGCTATAACAGGCAAAGTAAGTGGAGAATATGCTTTTGTAATTCCATTTGTAATCTCTATCAGAGCAGCTTTGATGGCTGTGTCATTCATCTGGATAACACAGGTAAATTGAGAGTAATCTATTTCCCAGAGGGGCCAGAAAGATTAGAAGAGCTTCAGGCTCACTGAATTTAGTTTAGCGGACTTGAGGCAAAGAGCATTGCTGCTTTTTAAAGATTATTTTGTATATTACATTTGAAATGCAATTTAATATTTAAATGTAAGGAAATGGCTCCTACGCTGTATTTGCTTACAAAGACCTAGGTCTCATTTAAACCCATTCCTTCATCAACAAATAATGATCAAATATCTACTGTCTTCTAGTGCCTTTCCAGACAGTTTTTAAACAAAGACATGCTAAAGAATCACCTGGAGAACCTTTTTTTAAAAAAGATTTTATTTATTTATTTACTTGAGAGGGAGAAAGAGCACAGGGCTTGGGGGGGGGCGAAGCAGAGGGAGAGGGACAAGCGGACTCCACACTCAGTGCAGAGCGGACCTGGGGCTCAATCCCACCACCCTGAGATCATGACCTCGAGCCCAAATCAAGAGTTGGACACTCAACCGACTGAGCACCAGGTGCTCCACCTGTAGAACTTTTATTTTTTATTTATTTTTAATTTTTTAAAAAAGATTATATTTATTTATTTGAGGTAGAGTGAGAGAGAGAGGGAGCGAGAGAGTGAGAGAGAACAGAAGCAGGGCGAGTAGCAGGCAGAGGGAGAAGCAGTCTACCCGCTGAGCATGGAGCCTCAGGCAGGGCTGGATCCCAAACCTCTGGGACCATGACCTGAGTTAAAAGCAGACGCTTAACTGACTGAGCCACTCAGGCGCCCCTGGAGAAGTTTTTAAACAGATCCTCAGTCACCCCCACCAGAGATTACTATTCAGTAGTTCTGTGGTAAAGCCCACCCATTTATGTCCGGAACAAGCTCACAGGTGATGCTGATGATGGCGGCCAATGGTCCACACTCTTCTAGGGGTAGGGATACTACACTGAACAAAACTGGCAAAAATGAAAATAATTGCCCTCACATAGCTTATACACACACACACACACACACACGCACACGCACACACACACACACACGATTTTTATTTGTTAAGTTTTTATTCTTTATTTCAGTAAACTCTACACCCAACATGGGGCTTGAACTCACAACCCCAAGATCAAGAGTCACACTCTCTGATGACTGAGTCAGCCAGAGCCCCATCACATAGCTTATATTTTAACAATTCTTTTAAAGTTTATTTATTTTAGTAATCTCTACGTAGACCCAACATGGGGCTCAAACTCACGACCCTGAGATCAAGAGTCACACACGCTTCCCACTGAGCCCGCCAGGCACCCCTCAGCTTATGTTTTGGTTGTAGGGAAATAGAAGCTGACAGACAGATGATAGAAATATAGATAGATGAGAGATAATATATATTGTGCAAGACGGTGACAAGAGTTGTAAAGAAAAATCAAGAGGAAAAGGATAGGGAGTGGGAGACATTATTGAGAAGGTAATATTAAAGATGGAAAGGAGGGCGCCTGGGTGGCTCAGTCCTTAAGCGTCTGCCTTCGGCTCAGGTCATGATCCCAGGGTCCTGGGATCGAGCCCCGCATCAGGCTCCTTGCTCATCAGAGAGCCTGCTTCTCCCTCTGCCTCTGCCCCTCCCCCGCTCGTGCTGGCTCTCTCAAGGGCTCTCTCTCTCTCAGGGGACCTCTCACGCTTTCTCTCTCAAATAAATAAATAAACCCTTAAAAAAAAATAAAGATATAAAGGAGATGAGAGATCAACCCAGATATATTTCGGGGGGAGAACAGATCAGCGAGAGATAAGAGTGATAGTAACAACCCTGATTCAGGAGATTTTCTGGCTTGTTCCAGGATTGGCAAGGAGGCAGTTTCATGAGGGTGGAGAACACAAGATGACAGCTTGGAGGTTAAGTACAAGGCCACAAAAGGGTTCAGGTAATCCAGAACTTCGTCTTGTTACTCTAAATGTGAGAACACTGAAAAACGATTTGGAGCCAAGGAATAGCTTGATAGGGCTTGTCTTCACAAAAATTCCTCTGGCCAGTACTTTAAGACTAGATTATAGGAAGGCTAGGGTGCAAACAGGGAGACCCGTTTGGGAGGCTATTGGAATAATCCAAGGGATAGATAGATGTGATGTGGAAAGAGTGGTAATCTTGGAGATGTCAGCAAAGGTCGAGTGCAGCTTGGGTTGGCACACTTGCCAGAGGTCACAGGTAATCTCAAGCCCCCAGCTCTCCTGTGACGCAGGCAATAATAAAATATATGAATGTCCTTTAAAAGAAAGAACCATTTCTTGCTACTCTACTGGTTCTCCAAGCCCTAGTTCATGTGATCAAAACTCACTCCAAGAATTGAAAAAACACTGGAGGACACAAAAGATTAAAAGAAATAAGCAACTGTATTCTAGACATTTTGAAGGCACAGACAATAAAGTGGGAATTAAGGTTTTGACCTGAGCACCTAAAAAGATGGAATTGTCATACAGTGAGATGGAGAACACTATAGGAAGCACCCATTTAATATTTCAATATTCATTTGAAATGTTCATTTTGTGATGCCTTTCAGAAACCCAAATGGGGATGTTAGGTAGGCAGTTGAATATATGAGATTGAGTTCGGGGGAATAGGTCTGGGCTAAAGACGTACATTTAAAGGTCAAAAGCATAGAGTTGCGGGGCCACCTGGGTGGCTCAGTTGGTTAAGCATCTGACTTATCTCAGGGTCCTGGGATCTGACCCTGCATCAGGGCTCCCTGCTCAGTGGGGAGTCCGCTTCTCCTCTGCCCCTCCCTCCACTTGTGGGCACTCGCTGTCTCTCAAATAAATAAAATCTTTTAAAAAAGGAAGAAAGAAAGAGAGAGAGAGAAAGAAAAGAGGTTTGAAAACGAAGCTTTGGTACACTCTGACTTTTAGATGTCAAGGGTGGGGGCCGGCAGTTGAGAAGAACCAGGAAGGAGACAGAGAGAGATTAGCAGGTGGAACACCAATAGGGTATAAATTAAGTAAAGGAGATTTAATTCTAAATGTGCAGGGATGGGGCGCCTGGGTGGCTCAGTCCTTAAGCGTCTCCCTTCAGCTCAGGTCATGATCCCAGGGTCCTGGGATCGAGTCCCGCATCAGGCTCCTTGCTCGGCGGGAAGCCTGCTTCTCCCTCTCCCACTCCCCCTGCTTGTGTTCCCTCTCTCACTGTCTCTCTGTCAAATAAATAAAATCTTTACAATCAATAAAATAAAAAAATAAAAAATAAAAAAATAAATGTGCAGGGGTTTTTTGTTTTTGTTTTTGTTATACTATTTGTGGTCACTTCGTTACATTTCAGGTCTCTCAACCCTATTTTCCAATAACCCATCATTTTCTCTAAGACACTGACACCGACTTGGCCAAAAATGTTCATTCGCTGGAATTCGCATCCCCCCTGCTCTCAACATTTTTTCCATCTTGGCTCAGTCGAAAATCCTCCAAGTAGTCTTTTCTGATTCCCCTCCCTGGCCATACCTTCCCTTGTTTGTTCTCCCTTAGCATCTAGTACGTACCTCTTTTTTTGTTTTTTCTTATGTTCAGTACTCATCACATAACACTGTAACTGTCTTTTTGGTCTATTTTGATGTACTTTAGGAAACGGCTAGCTCCTCAAAAGTGGAGATGTTTTTTAATTATTTGTTTTCTCTCTGGCGCATGATAGGCACTCATGAACTATTAGTTGAATAAGCAATAAATAAATAAATAGTTCCTAGCAAATAAATGTTAAAAATCACGAAATAGATCTATAAACACCCACATGTTTGTACACATAGGGAGAAGAAACAGTGACTTAAAGATTGGGTTTATTAGGTAGAATGAAACAATGTAAAGAAGAGAGAAGCAAGAACAGACTTACAGGAGAATTAAGTGAAAACAGGTGAATACCTCTCGGTTTGGATACACTTGAGTAAACGCGATGGAGAATGGGTGAAGGGTAAAAATAGTGATAAATCAATAACCGATCTGATGATCCAAGCAGTGAAAATTTATGATAAATTTGATAATGCCACATTTGATCTGTACACTCTGCCTGAAAATCGAGGGGCAGTGAAGTCTATATTAATACTCATGACGATTGTCACTTCCTCCTTACCCTGACAGGTCAGCAAAATCTGATGCAAAGTTAGGACACCTGTGCTCTTAAAAGATCATATTGCCTAATGTGCATTTCTTACCTTTAAGTGAGGAATAGATCTTTTCCGAAAAATATTTTTCATTTTTAATATTTAGCTCTTTTTTTTCTTCTCCCTTCTGGCTGATGCTCCTAGGAAAACAAAATCTAAAATCACTTTTGCATTTGCAGCCCTGGACTCTAAGCACCTTGTAACACACCCCTCCTCCACCCACAGAGCCCACACCCCAACAAATCCAAGGTCTCTGACACCTTCCTAAGCATTCTCTCAACCTTATTCAAATTGCTTTCCAGGGCAAAGAATGTAGTAAGTTTGCCTTCTAGCTACCAGCCCCCTTCCCTTTGGTCTTCCACTCCAGAGGCTCTGACCCTAGATACAATGAGGCACAGGTGGGGGATGGGGGAGAATTTGGCCCAGGTTTTCAGGCAAAGACCCCCGTCAACAAAGAACAAAGCCTCCGGTACCTGCGGTTTAGAGAGCGGGCAAACTAAGGTCTTTGGTGCCCTTGACTGCACTCATTTACCAACTGTGCCAACTGAAAGCCAGGAAGTCAAGTTTTCTGCTTTTTAATTTACTTTTCCCCCAGTTTTATTGAGAAGTAATTGACATACGGCACTGTATTAGTTTAAGGTGCGCCAACACAATGGACTAATAGACGGAGATGTTGCAAAAGGATTACCACAGTAAGTTTAGTTCACTCCATCCATCACTCACGTTCTCCCTTTAAAGGACTCATACTCTGTAATGAGACGGAGACGGTCGGCCTGAGCGCAATGTATTTCCACCCACCTCTTCCTTGACACTCGTGTTCCTACTCTTTTCCCTTCCGGAATGATGGTCTGAGAAGACAAAGAAAAGACTACAAAGAATCGATCTCCGTGCTTTGGTCCCGGCAATCCTCCTATGCTCACGGATTGGCATCCTTAAGAACGAATATCTCTTTCTAGAAGCAAAGCCAGCAGTTCTAGGTGGAGACCCAAGGAGCAGAGTGCATGGAGGATTAGTCAGGCTTGCATCTCCGGAAAATACACCGTTGGAATGTGCTAAGGGTTTACTTGGAGGAGTGGGAGACTGGAAAAGAGGAAGAAATCTTAGGTTTCTCGGATATTGAATTTGAGAGTGGGGAGGAAAATGGAAAGCTGCAGACTGTTATCTTTGTCTATAAATATGTTCATGCTGAAACCCAACCATGAAAACTGGGCCTTGGGAAAACATATACAAATAACAAAAACAAAAAACGAAAAAAATTTGAGAGCAGGGATAGAGTGGGGTTGCAAGACATAACAGAAATGCCAGGCCAGAGAAAGAAAAGTTGATTTAAAAGAGAGCCAGGTGGGGGTGGGGGAAGAAAGGCCAGAAGAAGAGGTTTGCTTAGGAAGAAGAGATAGGAGGGCCCAACACGGATTCTAAAAGGAACTTGTCACAAACGCTTTGGCAAGACCCTTTACAGGAGTATCATTTGCTTAGGGGATGTTCTTCTTGACCTCCCTCTTTTCAACTGGGTTGGTTTACAGGTCAAGAAATTTCATTATTGGGGCGCCTGGGTGGCTCAGTCGTTAAAGCGTCTGCCTTTGGCTCAGGTCATGATCCCAGGGTCCTGGAATCAAGGCGCACATCAGGCTCCCTGCTCAGCGGGAAGCCTGCTTCTCCCTCTCTCACTCCCCCTGCTTGTGATCCTGCTCTCGCTGTCTCTCTCTGTCAAATAAATAAGCAAAATCTTAACAACAACAACAAAAAATCCTTTAAAAAATTTAAAAAAAAATTTCATTATTTTACATCTAGGAATGTCCCAGATAAAATTAGAAGGGGGTGCTCTCAATCTATCATGTTGTTCACTGGATTAAAATAGTAATCACAACAAAGGTCAATTTCAAACTTGGGAGATCATAAACGTAGGATAAAGAAAATTTCTCTTAAGGCCCTCATTTGTAGATCACTGGTGTTGTCAACTATTATGAGCATTTAGTCTTTATTTCCTTAGTTTTTAGAGCCATGAAGAAAGAGGCACAGATGAGGAAACTGAGCCAAGAGTCTATCCAGCAATGGGTATATAGAAACTGCTTACAAATTTCCCATACTGATGGCAGAAGCATAATTACCTGCAGGGCACAAAGTCATCAGGTCAGCAGGCTGCCACTCCTTTCCTCTGGCCTTTGTTAAAAAGGAGACAACAGTCCTGGGGGAAAGACTTGTCTGTCTGTCTCTCTGAAAGCTAAAAAACAGTAAGAAGGTCTTGAAAACAAGTACTAGTTTTGATATCAACTGACACCTTAGCAACATACAATATGTGTCTTAATGTGACCTTAGGGGGACTTGAAGAGGAAAACAGAGCCACTGGTTCATGTTCCGCCAGCACCAGGTCAATTTTGAGACCCTAAGGGGTCTTAAATCAAGATATTGTTTTAGTGGAAGGTTCAATCACCTGAGGTAGCCTCAGGTGCATCTTTGATTTGAAAAGATGGAAACGCAGTGAACCCAGAAATATGTAATTGTTGGGTTTCCCTTTTCTTAAGGTTCTGTGGCCCCCGTTTCCCCGTTCCCCACCCAGTGTGGACTACCCGGCAGCTACCTTTTACATTACAATGGCCTTGGTGAGACTGGCAGACAGGATTAACTGAGAATTCGCAAGGGTGTGTGTGGGCGTGGGGCAGCCAGGAGGGGCGGGCCTGAGGATGGTGGAGCCTTCCTTATAAATCTAGAGCCTCCAAAATTTTCTCCTCTGGCTCCATTGGGCTGGTTGGCTCTTACTGTTGCAGTGGTGACGCACTTCATCCTGTCTTTCTCAGACTCCTAACATCTGGAGGGCTTCCTACTCTCCTCAGCTCTTCCACCTAGATCCATAAGCCTGGGCCTTTCTTGCAATCTCGCTCTTTTTTTTTTTTTTTTTTTCCATCTACCCTCAACTCACCAACATGAGTGCCGATTCACCTCTGCCCCAATGCCTGCCTGGCCCCGAAGCACCCAGTTCTAGGGACTCTTCAATGCCTGAGATTTATGGGCCTGAAGAAAATTATGCGTCCCTGCAAATGTCATCTGCTGAGACACCCCACGCGGAGACCGGTAAGGGGAAAGGAATCCTCAAAAAGCTGCTTTCCTTGAGGGAAAGTGAAAGGCGAAGGAGGGTCAGGGTCCTTCGTTTCCCTCGTGAGCAATTATAGTCCATTAATACGAGCGGGTGTCCTCAGTTAACCCTCTCAGCACCTGTCTCGGTTGTAAGTTGGTGGCGGGTGCCCGTTCACCTGTCCCAGGTGTCAGTCAAGAGACAAGGGCCCCAGGATGCGGGCATTTCGGCTGTTCCCTGGGTATGGGAGGGCTTACGTGCACAGGCGCTGTGGAAACGCAAATGTGATGTGATAAATGAGCTGATGTCTAAATCTTCACGCAGTGCTGAGGACACGGTAACGGTGTTAAGTGCTAAGCCAGAAGTCCTAGCATCACAGCTGGGGTAGGGGATGCGATTAGCATCCCCTTTTTGATTAGTCTTTTTTCACGGGGTGCCAGAAATGGCGTGGCTAATGATGAATCTCACCTTACTGAAACGTTTTGCCTTTGTACGACAGTAGAAACCGGCTCTTCTCCCACTCCTTGGCTCTGTGGGTGTTAGTCACCGGGGCAGTTCTGAGTTTCTGGGAGCCTCCTATGCCCACGTCTCTCCTACATCCTGGGGAAATGTTCGTCCCATTTTATGGTAGATAATTCTAGAAGGTTTAATCTGCTGACAGTCAAAGTGGCTAGAGCCCAAATTTGTGAAACCCGGTTTGGCTTCTAAATGGTAACCACGGGTGGGGGGTGGGGTGGGTGCTCAGGACAGTGTAAAGGCAGTACATTTTTGTCAATCCGTCGGGCAGCAGTTGTTAAATATGAAAATGTAAACTTTCACCATTTCTTAAGGTTTGTGGTAACTATCATTTTTTAAGATTTATGGTACAGATAAAGACTTAAAAATAGTTTACATGATGATTACCCCTAAAACTAAGCTGTGGGGAAGGACTAAGTAAGCAACTACTTTATTGGAATGTTAGATTCTAATGTTACCCTGTTTTCCTAAACTTCATATTGATGGCCTTTCTTTAATTTCAAACCTTGAAAATACAGCGCTGGATTGTGAGAAGTAGCTTGGGTATGAGCAAGTAGGCATAAGCAAGTGGGCACGCCCTCCTCAGCAAGCCAAGTGCAAGTTTTGTAGAGATTATTTTTAGGAGATGCTCCACTAAACTCCTTGGTCTAGCCCCATTTTCTTTCCTTCTAGGTCTACTCACAAGAAGCATAAAATTGTGAAATTTCGCCACGGAATAAAGACTAGGGGAGAGCTGAAGTTGAGCGTGGGAAATAAATACCTCAGTGCTACTAAGAGTTTAAGTGGCTACCAAATCTAGGCCATATACAGAAAATGAATTTTTTTTATTTTTTGTTTTTTATTTTTATTTTTTTATAGGAAATTAATTTTTGGTTAGACGGTCAATACACGCCAGGTCCTGTGCTAGACAACTTTCTCTGTCACTTTGCTTTAATCAGTGAAGGAACTCCCTCTGTGAGGGAGAGAAATACTTTAGAAAAGAGGGTCCCACAGCTAGTAAAGACAGAGTCTGAAACGAAAGCCTATCGGAATTCCCAGTTCGTGCTACTCCTGGTATTTGGAACTGGGCAGTAGTCAGCCGTGGATTTTAAAGGGTCCCCAGAATCTGATGTAGGTGAGGATTAATTTTACAAAAAGGAGTCCAGTGATCACTTCCACCTTTCTGAGCAGCCACAGTGTAGGCTCTTGAGCATCAATTTGCAGTAAAAATCTTTTGCCAAAGAGGTTCGAGGGGTACCTGGCTGGCTCAGTTGGTGGAGCATGTGACCCTTGATCTCAACAATGTAAAATTAGAGCTCCATGTTGGGTGGAGATTACTTAAAAATAAGATCATTAAAAAAAAAGGGTTTGAGTCTCCTCTGCTTCCCAGCGGGTAGGCTGTTGGCCATGTCCATTGGATGTGAAATGGTGACAACTAGTACACTTAGTGGGTTGGCATCATCCGAAGATGAGCAAAGAGTGCAGGGTCCCGGAAGAGTTTTTACTACCTAATTCTAAGGTTGTGAGGACTTTAAAAATGCTGTGAAAACAATGAATTTGCGAATATGATTGAGCATCTGCAAAGCTTTAGAGAAAAGTGTTGTTTTATTCCCCACAGTCTCTCCTCTTCCTGCATCCATGGATCTGCGTGTTCAGGACAGCCCCGACTCCTCCACCAGTCCCAGGGTAAAAGTACCACCCACTTCTGGGGAGGAGAGAACAGTGAGGAAGGAAGATACGGCCCAGGGCAAGAAACAGAAGATCAGGACCGTGTTCTCTCAGGCCCAACTCTACGTCCTCAATGATCGATTTCAGAGACAGAAATACCTCAGTCTCCAGCAGATGCAAGAACTTTCCAACATTCTGAACCTTAGCTATAAGCAGGTAGGATGTGTTTTGTACTCCTTGCAGTGACAAATGAAAAGCTCCTTTGCAGATGAGCATTACTAACATCTGTGTGCTCTGTGTTTGTGTACCCCCTACAAATAATTTTAATATGAAAGTGGGTTCTTTCTAACATTTCATGACCATCTTTTTTTTTTTTCTTTTTCCTAAGCTTTTTATTTATTTGACAGAGAGAGGGCACAAGGAAGGGGGATCGGCGGGCAGTTGCGAGCGGATGAGGCAGGCTCCATCCCTGGACCCTGGGATCCTGACCTGAGCCCAAGGCAGACACTTGACGACAGAGCCACCCAGGCGCCCCTCGTGACCATCTTTAAATGTTCTCTTTAATTATGCCATAGTTTATTTGACCACTTCTCCCTGTTGCACAAGCTAAAATGGCAAAAAGTTTTCCGATTTCTCCTTGATCAGAGGAGGTCTATATATTTCCATCTTCCAGGTTAGGAGAGTCCTTAACCAATGCTGCTTCTCATTAAAATAAAAAAATGGAATCTTTTGTTTGTCTGTGTACAGTTGATTACTAATGAGGTTAATAATTTTTCATATTCTTGCCTAATAGTCAGATATTTTATGGTTTTCTATCACTGGTGTCATACTTAGAGATAAGTCCTACATTCCATAATTTTATAGTGTGTGGGTGTGTACACCTGTACATACCTAATCTGGTCCTTCTCAATCTCATTTCTCATTAACGGTTTATAAATCATCTGGAAATTGAAGTTTTGTGGGCTGTTATATAACTTGATAATTTCTAAATAGTTCTAGTGGTATATTTTATAATTCGTGAGTTAAAATTACCACCATTATCCCATTAAATACAGAAGTGTGCTTAGGGGTGCCTGGGTGGCTCAGCTGGTTAAGCAACTGACTTGGGCTCAGGTCGTGATCCCAAAGTCCCGTGGTTGAGTCCCGCACTGGGATCCCTGCTCAGCGGGCAGTCTGCTTCTCCCTCTGACCCTACCCCCTCTTGTGTTCTTGCTCTCGCACTCTCTCAAATAAATAAAATTAAAAAAAAAAAGGAGTGTGTTTATGGGGGGAGGTTTTTTTACTGCAAAGTAAACTTTTAACTGACTAGCAGCATGGCTCAACTATGAAAAGGGGGATGGGAAGACATCTACACGTGAACTTTCTACTGAGTAGATAAGTAGCGTATCTTCTCTAACTGGTTAGCTGTATTAAAGCAGCCAACTGACTTGAGGGGCTTTGAGATTCATTCACAGAAATTTGTTTCCAGATTGCAGAAAGGACTCTAGAAGGTTTCATCTTGTTCCTGAGCTTTAGATACTGTCGGGAAAAAAATGTTCACGATATTCTTTGATCCCTGGTACATCCACACGACTGGTATTTTATGTTTTCCTGTCACTTTTTTTTTGGGTAGGTGAAGACCTGGTTCCAGAACCAGAGAATGAAATGTAAGAGGTGGCAGAAAAACCATTGGCCAAAGGAGAGCAAGAGTGTGACTCAGGTGATGGTAAGCTTTTATCTTTCTGCTTTCTTTTCACTGACTTCTTAGTTTTGTTCGTTGCTAAACCATACAACCCCAACCACACACGATTCTGATTTTCCTCCGAGCTTTTCAGTTAATCTGCTATTCCTTTTCAGAACAGCACAGCAACTGCACAATACCCAGGCTTCTATTCCTACCACCAGGGATACCTGAGGAACACTTCTGGAAACCTTCCACTATGGAGCAACCAGACCTGGAACAGCCAGTCTTGGAGCAACCACTCCTGGAACGGCCAGTCTTGGGGCAACCACTCCTGGAACGGCCAGTCTTGGGGCAACCATTCCTGGGCCAGTCAGACCTGGTGCCCCCAAGCCTGGAACAATCAGCTCCAGAACTGTGGAGAGGAATCCCTGCAGCCCCAGATCCAGTTCCAGCAAAATTCCATCAGCGATTTGGAGTCCATCTTAGCAACTTCTGGGGAAAGCCATAGTGTAATACAACAATCCGCTAAGTATTTTAGTACCCAGCAAATAATGGATTTGTTCCCAAATTACTCTGTGAACATAGAGCCTGAAGATGTGTGACGATGAGTATATTATTCGATCTCAATTTGGGTGGTGGCTGTATTACTTCTAGGCTTTGTCTTCTAGGGTCCTCTATAGATCTCGGCCTCGATATTCTGTTTCCCATTGTTCTTATTGTGTCCACTGAGGGGGTACGATTGGAGTCAAAGAGGTTTCAGGAGCGGTGGCTGCTCTGGACAACATGAGAAAAGGTGTTTCTGGCTATAGGTGACTAGATACAATCCTAATGTGGATCTCTTTAGGCTCTAGAATCTAACCTCAAGAATAGGAAGTGAAGATACAAAGACGTGTGATGAAGGATAATTTGTATTTTCTGAGATTGTGAGGCTTTTTTTGTTAATAACCTCAATTACTACCGGAGAGGGGTTAAGCTATCGTATTCTTCATTGATTTCCTCTGTCCCTTGTGATGTTTTACTAGCACTGTTAATTTGTTCATTATTCTAGGATTTGTAGAAAGATGTTTTGTATTTTAATGTATCATGATAATAGTACCCGTTTGGCTGATTGGTTTATAGGTTTAAGTACAAATAAATAAAGTACCCACTTTACCCTTTGTTGTCTCTACCCTGATTTCACCAGTAGTTCAGGGATTAAAAACTGGATTAAATATGGGTTGTTTTGTTGTTAAAGATTTTATTTACTTGAAGAGACAGTACAGGCCGAGGCATAAGGAGAAGCCATTTTCCCGCTGAGCAAGGAGCCCGCAGGTCTACCCATATCAGGCAGTAACGGTAACAAGGCAGGGTCCCCTGTCCCTTGCCAGAGTGGTGTCCGAAAAAGCCAGCTAAAGGGCGCCTGGGTGGCTCAGTTGGTTGGGCAACTGCCTTCGGCTCAGATCATGACCCTGGAGTCCCAGGATTGAGTTCCGCATCGGGCTCCCTATCCCGTGGGGAGTCAGTTTCTCCCTCTGACCCTCCTCCCTCTCGTGCTCTCTTGTCTCTCTCTAATAAATAAATTTCAAGGGTGCCTGGGTGGCTCAGTTGGTTAAGCGACTGCCTTCGGCTCAGGCCATGATCCTGGAGTCCCGGGATCAAGTCCCACATCGGGCTTCCTGCTCGGCGGGGAGTCTGCTTCTCCCTCTGACCCTCTTCCCTCTCGTGCTTTCTATCTGTCATTCTCTCTCTCTCAAATAAATAAAATCTTAAAAAAAAAATAAATTTCAAAAAAAAAATCTTAAAAAAAAAAGCCAGCTAAAACAGCGGGCTAAAAGAAGATCCAGACTCCTAGCTATTATACAAAAATAACCTAGGTTTCAATGGAATATCACCCAGCAAACTATGAATTACAAATTCTCAAAATTAAAAGAAACATACATGCCAATATCAAGATAAAAGAAATGTTAAAATTATTTGACAGATTTTTAAAAGATCTTTTAACGATTTTACTCACTTGAGAGTGACAGAGCTAGTAAAACAGACAAGCAGGGAGGAGAGGGAGAAGCCGACTCCCCGCTGAGCAGCGAGCCTGATACAGGGCTCAATTCTAGGACCCTGGGATCATGAAGACGCTTAACCTACTGAGCCACCCAGGCACCCAGCATGGGTCTCTACACCCTTTTAATGTGTGGGGGGAACAATTAACTGAAATTTCTCTAGCCATTGGGTGGCTGCTATCTTAGAAATGAGGAAAGGAAAGGTAACTAAGTATACTTAGTTGCTAGGTGACTGATAATTAAATCTGATCTGATTTATTTCCCTTATGTGTGTAATAGTATTGGAAGAACAAAATTTGTGGTTATTTGCAGTTAAAAGTTGGGGCAGGGAAGTGATAGACCTCTTAGGTTTCAAGAGTCTTAAATGTAGGGCAGCCAGGGATGAGGCAAATAACCGAAGGTAGAGGGCGCTAAAGAAGGGGGGGGAAGGTCAGCTGATGTAACTCACATACAGGGAAGGTTATGTGTCCACCCTTGGGTACAATTGTACTTTGCCAGAAAGACCTATGTTGAAATAAGCTCATTTTAAGACAATTTTTATTTTTTTTTAAAGAGTTTATTTGACAGACAGCGAGAGGGAACACAAGCAGGGGGAGTGGGAGAGGGAGCAGCAGGCTTCCCACTGAGCAGGGAACCCGATGCTGGGCTCAATCCCAGGACCCTGAGATCATGACCTGAGCCAAAGGCAGAAGCTTAACGACTGAACCACCCAGGTGCCTGACATTTTTTATTTAAGACCTTTTGTAAATGGCAGGTTTTATTAAAAAAAAAAAAAAGGACCTTGTTAAATTTACAGACCAACTACAAAGCACAATTTAATGTGTTTTAAAGTATAAATCTATTAATATATTAATGTTAACATAAACAGGATGAGAGACAAATATGTAAGTTCTGAGGCAAGTTTGAAATAGGCTTTTTTATCCAGGTAAGTTATGTTCTCACCTTAGAAGAGGCTGGCGAGCCAGGCATCTGTGAATGATAGGAATCCTTTTTTTCTACTATCTTCCCATCCTGGCTCGCCCCCAGATTGATCTGGTTGAGCGCACTTTCAGTCAGTCGGCCTTCCTGCCCCACAGGAACGTCCACTTTCCGAAGCAGCAGAGGGTAACCAACCAGGCAGTTTTTCTGGCCCTTTCCCTCATGGTTCCCCCAATTTTCCAATGTTGTGAAACCTCACCCAATCAAATTAGACATCTGACAGAAGAAATTGGGGATAATTTTTGCCAAGACCTAAGGACAACACAAAAGCCTATTCAACTGTCAGCTCTTTGAGTTTTGTGCCAAGCCCTTTATTATGAACAGATAGATAATAAAAACAGAAAGCATTGATCCAATAACTAAAATAGTACATGAAATCACTTCTAAATCCCCACATTTTAGTTTTATAATTCAACCAGATTTGAGTGTGACATTTTAAGAACGTAGCATCTCACTGTTCTGCCACCAGGCTTTTTCATTATGTTTTAAATGTACTGAGTGAAGGAAAAATTCCTTTAAGAGATTAGAGGGTTTCATTTATTTATTTATTTATTTATTTTTAAGGATTTTATTTATTTATTTGACAGAGAGACACAGCCAGAGAGGGAACACAAGCAGGGGGAGTGCGAGAGGGAGAAGCGGGCTTCCTGCCAAGCAGGGATCCTGATGCGGAACTCGATCCCAGGACCGTGGGATGATGACCTGAGCCAAAGGCAGATGCTTAATGGCTGAGCCACCCAGGCACCCCTGTTTTTTGGGTTTTTTTTAATTGTATGTCACTGGGCACCTGGCTTAGCTTAGTTGGTGGAACACTGACCTTTGAACTCAAGAGTCATGAGTTAATACCCCACACATTGGGCATAATGCTATTTTTTTTAAATTAAAAAGAAGAAGTAATATGTCACAGTTTTACAAAATTCTTTTTTTTTTTTTTTTACAAAATTCTTTGCACATAATGAATCGCCAACACATCTGAGGAAATACTAAATGGTGACCCAGAGCCTAGAAATGGGAAAATAGCTAGTATAAAAGTGATTGTCTTAGGGAAACTTCCAAGTTAGCTCTCCAGCACTGAACCTTCCTGTGTAATGGATGTCTTTACACACTTGATTACTGCTTGTTTCTGCTTGGATTAAGTTTAGCTATAAGACGATGGGAATAGGAAAGGAAATGGCTAAGAATTAAAGATGTAGAGTGGGAAAAAGAACATCTATTGTATTTTTTTTTAAGAATATTTATTTGAGGGCGCCTGGGTGGCTCAGTTGGTTGAGTGACTGCCTTCGGCTCAGGTCATGGTCCTGGAGTCCAGAGATCGAGTCCCGCATCAGGCTCCCTGTTCAGCGGGGAGTCGGCTTCTCCCTCTGACCCTCCCCCATCTTGTGCTCTCTCTTTCTCAAATAAATAAAATCTTTAAGAAAAGAAAAGGAAAAAATTTATTTGAGAGAGAGTGAGCGAGAGAGAGAGCAGAAGCTGGGGGAGGGGTGGCGGTAGAGGGAGAAGTCGACTCCCCGTGGAGCAGGGAGCCCAAGATCATGACCTGAGCCAAAGGTAGATGCTGAACCAACTAAGCCACCCAGGGGCCCCAACACCTATTTAAAACATGCTCGATACTGGAAAGGAAAAGAAGGGAAAAATAAAGATCGAAAGGGAAGGAGAAAAAAGGAGAAAGATGATTTCTGGTGTTCCACCTTGTCTTTTGGAGATAAGCCATTCTGGAAATGCCATTCACCTACTCTTCTTCCCAACAGGTGAATGTTAGGGTAAAGACAAAACCCCAAAGGCGGAGGACAGTGAAACCCACGATCATCAGGGAACCAGAGGGAGTCTGGATTTATCTTTCCAAAAGATGGGACCTCTTGGGGTAACTGGCTGGCTCTGGGTTAAACGTCTGTCTTCCGCTCTGGTCCTGATCTCAGGGTTCTGAGATCAGACCCCTATCAGGCACCCTGCCCAGCGGAGGGCCTGCTTCACTCTCTGTCGGCAGCTCCACAAACACCATCCCTCCCCTGCTCCTGTGCGCACTCTCTCTCATTAATGAATAAAATATTAAAAATAAATAGATAGTGGTGCCTGGGTGGTTCAGTTGGTTAAGCATCTGCCTTCGGCTCAGGTCAGGATCTCAGGGTCCTAGGATTGAGCTCTCCATTGGGCTCCCTGCTCAGCGGGGAGCCTGCTTCTCCCTCTCCCTCTGCCCCTCCCCTCCCCCTTACTTGTGCTTTCTCTCAAATAAAATCTTTAAAAGATATAATAAATTAATACAAGTTTGGACCTTCCCCCCCTTCCCTGTTCATAAAGGTGTTTTTATGAAGGCACAGGGACAAAACCCACAGGCAGAAAGAAGATGCCTGGACTTTTTTGATTGCAAAATTAAAACTTGCTATTGAGAGCAAATTTAAGCAATAGAGAAATGAATCATTAAGTGAATCTAGTAAGCACAGTTTATTTAATTTCTACAGCTATTTCAGTGCATATTATAGAGGTAGTTTTATGTGAATTCTTATGAATACTATACATTCTCTTCTAAACGTTTGTGTATTTTCTCCACTTAGCATTATATCTTCAGCCTCTTTGCAAGTCAGAATGTAGAGGTGTAGATCTATTTGGAAGAATCTTAAAAACTGATAATTAGTTTTTGTTGTTCTTTATTTTTTTATTTATATAAGGAATCTCTATACCCAACGTGAAGCCAAAACTCACAACCCCGAGATCAAGAGTTACATGCGCTTCCGATGAAGCCAGGCAGGCACCCTGATAATTATGTTTTTAAAAAGGACTTCTTATTTTCCTAAATGTATCAGCCAAGGTTGAGATGGTTTCTTTCTTGAATATTCTCCATCAAAATATTTCTGATATGAACATAAAGGTGAAGTTCAGGTAGTTGAACTAAGGGAAGGATTAGGTCTTGGGACTCTTCCTAAGATCTCAGTGTGACCTTGTCATTCCCTTTAAAAAAAAAACTACTTGTAGAATATTAAAACAAGACTATTACATAAAGTTAAGTTTTTCCTTAAAGATTTTATTTATTTATTTATTTGAGAGAGAGAGACACAGAGATGTGGAGAGAGAGCACAAGTGCAGAGGAGAGGGAGAAGCAGGCTCCCTGCTGAGCAAGGGGGCCAACATGGAGCTCAGATCCCAGGACCATGGGATCATGACCTGAGCGAAAGGCAGACGTTTAACCCACTGAGCCACCCAGGCGCCCCTAAAGTTAACTTTTTTAACATCACTGTTAACTTTGAAATTATCTTTGCAGACATTTCTATGTGTACACACGACACACAACAGAATTATAACACATTTTTCCTATCCAAATATGGAATTTTATCACGCATTTTGTTCTGCAACCTGCTTTTTCTACTTAAGAATATATCAGAAAAAAACTATCTATATGTCATAGAGGGAGTGCCCAGCTGGCTCAGTCAGGAGAGCAAGTGACTCTTGATCTCTCCAGGGTTGTGAGTTCGAGCCCCACGTTGGGCAAAGAGCTTACTTAAAAATCAGTAAATGAGATCAAATGGATGGTGCACATGAACACAGAAACACGAGTGGGTTTTGTTTTTTGTTTTATGGGTTTTTTTTGTTGTTGTGTTGTTGTTTTTAGTAATCTTTACACCCAACATGGGGCTCGAACCCACTGACCCGGAGATAAAGACTAGCACACTCTTCCGACTGAGCCAGCCAGGTGTTTTTTGTTTGTTTTCTTCTTTTACAAAATATATCATAAGGCGCCTGGGTGGCTCAGATGGTTGAGCTTCTGCCTTCGGCTCGGGTCATGATCCCAGGGTCCTGGGATCGAGTCCCGCATCGGGCTCCCTGCTCACTGGGGAGCCTGCTTCTCCCTCTGCCTCTCTCTCTCTCTCTCTCTCTATCTCTTATGGATAACTAAATAAAATCTTTAATAAAAAAAAGAATGTATCATAGAGATCTTTCCACACGAGGAAATTAAGATCTGCCTCAACTGTTATATAATATTACATATTACAGATGCACTACAACTTATTTAAAATTGCTTCTGTTTTGGTTATTTGCCAGTATAAATTATGTTGCTATTAACATATAAACATACCCATGTTATATATATGTTTATATATAACATATATAAAGATAACAATAAACATTTATATATAACAATATATATAAACATATATAACGTATATTTAAATATATAAACAGAAATATATATGTAAAACATATATGTGTGTATATATATAAATAAGTACCTAGGAAGGTATAAGATTGCTGTTTGAGAATAAAGTCAGTAAACGCAAAATTGGGGGCGCCTGGGTGGCTCTGATTGTTGAGCGTCTGCCTTCGGCTCGGGTCGTGATCTCGGGGTCCTGGGACCGAGCCCCATGTCGGGCTCCCCGCTCGTCAGGAAGCCTGCTTCTTCTTCTCCCTCTACTGCTCCCCCTGCTTGAGCTCTCTCGGTCTGTCGAAGAAATAAATAAAATCCTAAAAAAAAAAATAAAAGCAAAATTCACTATCTTCCTAAGCAAGCCACATAAAAGCTTGAAAAAGTTGCCAAGGCGCATTAGGAGAGGTGCAAACTCAATTTCAAGCCGTTCACTTATCCTTTTGGTCACAGACTCACCAAGACGATATCCTGGTAAAATAGAGATAAGGCAGAAAGGGAATTAATGATAAATTCACCTGCCAGCCAGCCCCTCCATCTTTTCACATCCCTTTCTTTTGAAAATCTTTCTCTCTCCATCTTCCAAAAGGAGGCGGTTGTTACCTCGGGTGTCCTATTTTAGTTTATCATATTTTAGTTTTTAAAGCTCACGTTTTCTTCATGTTCCCCTTGCATTTCCCTCCCAGTTTGTACCTGAAAGGAAGAAGCACACAGGGTTGATTTGCCAAGCTCTTCTGAATTTCACAGTCTTGATCCAAAGCTCTAAAGTGGGAGGATTAGAAGCCTTGCTTACTGAATTTCAAGCACCCGGTTCTCAGGGTAAAGGACACGTTTCATTCGTTTCTGAATAATCCTACTATTCAGAAAAGCCGGTGTCTACAGGGAAAAAACAGGCCATGACTGCAAACCTAAAGGTAAAGGCAGACAACCGCCAGACGGGGGCAAGAAAGTGGGGGAGGAACTTTAGTAAATATTGGAAGCCTCCTGGGGCCAAATGAGCTTTGCCCCAAGCGGCAGATAAAGGGAATTTGTTAAATAAAGAAGCCAGTTGGGGCAGACAAAAGCTTCAGGCACAGGAAGTTAGTTCGACTAAGGATGCTGAAAGGTAGGCATTTGAATAGGTTCCTCTGTGTGAGACTGAAGTGAAACCCGATTGAAAAAGACGAAGCGGCTGGTGGCCAGTCTCTCCTTAAAAGGTTCTTGGGGGGCGCCTGGGTTGCTCAGTGGTTAATCGTCTGCCTTCGGCTCAGGTCATGATCCCAGGGTCCTGGAATCGGGCCCTGCATCAGGCTCCCTGCTCGGCGGGAAGCCTGCTTCTCCCTCTTCTACTCCCCCTGCTTGTGTTCCCTCTCTCGCTGTGTCTCTCTCTGTCAAACAAATAAATAAAATCTTAAAAAAAAAAAAGATTCTTGGTTTCTGGGTGGTTGATGGACAATAAGAAAGTGTTCTTGAGGATCTTAAAAGGTTAAGCTAAGAAATGACTTGAATGCCACGGTAGTGCTACCTCCACATATACTACCAAGCAAGGTATCAGAAAAGATCGTGGATCATATAAAGACGCTAGACTCGTATTAAATCCATCTCACTAAACTCTCATGGCGCAAAGTATGGGGAATGAGATGCGCATCCTCTTGTACTTAGGACAGAGTGCAAGTGATGTTCCTATGATAGGTCTCTGGTGCGTGATGCGGGTGCAAGGACGGGGGACGAGAACTTGAGATTGAAGGGCCAGGGTTCTGCAGAAGGAAGGTACCTGGACACAATCCCACAGGCTTCTTCTTTCCCAGACGCCGGGGCAACTACTTCTAGCCGCAGAAGCAGCTCTCCTTGGCTTGATGAGCAGCTATGGAATTTCTTTTCTTATTTTTTAAAAAATGTTTTATTTATTTATTTGACAGAGAGAGACACAGCGAGAGAGGGAACACAAGCAGGGGGAGCGAGAGAGGGAGAAGCAGGCTTCCTGCCGAGCAGGGAGCCCGATGTGTGTCTGGATCCCAAGACCCCGGGATCATGACCAGAGCCGAAGGCAGATGTTTAACGACTGAGCCACCCAGGCGCCCCTGCAATTTATTTTCACTACCTGAGCAGAATACATGCGGAATGGAATGGGTGTCAACGATGGGCGGCCATGTTCAGAGTTGACTGAGTGCCTCAGCTAAGTAAGGATATTTAGCGTTAGGCTAAAGAAGAGTATCTGGTGCCCCCTTCCATTCCTCTCTGCATGTGTACTCTATCTAAATCTAGTATGTCTTACTGGTTACTAAATTATCTATAATTTTTTTAAAAGATTTTTTTTTAAGTCATCTTCACAACCAGTGTAGGCATCACTCACAACCACGAGATCAAGAGTCACATGCTTCACCGACTGAGCCAGGGAGGAGCCCCTGACTTACCTATAATTAATGTGCCTCCTGTGTTACATAAATTCCAATTGTCTTCCACAGTTGAAGTGAACATTCTCAGACAAAATAGTAAGTGCACATTAAACCGGATTAGCCGCACAGTTCCTGTCTGTTTTGCAACCCTAGATCTTCCCTGATTCTCAGCCTCCCCTAGATGCCAGATCTCATTTCCTAAATCTCAAATCCTTCCTCAGCCACTTAATCCTACCATCATACTTAACATTCCCCAAACTGTGTAGGCTTTGCCTGTCCCTCGGGTGCTGCCCGATGAACCGTTCAGCACAAATACGCTAATTTCCACAGGTTCCCTGATTAATTCTTATTCATTAGGTCAAGAAAAAGGGTTCTTCTTAACCACTGAGACTCGGCAGTCTTGGTCAGGATAAGAGAAATATGGTTATTATTCTTAACTCCATCAATGGCTCTTTACTGTGTCTTTCCTTATGCCACTTGCATTTTCCAAAAGAATAGTGAAAAATAAGCCAGTTTGGGGGCACCTGGGTGGCTCAGTCAGTTAAGCATCTGCCTTCGGCTGAGGTCATGGTCCCAGGGTGCCAGGATCCAGCCCGGGCATCGGGCTCCCTGCTCAGCGGGGAGCCTGCTTCTCCCCTTCCCTCTGCCCTTCCTCCTGCTTGTGCTCTCTCTCTAGCTGTCAAATAAATAAATAAAATCTTAGAAAAAGAAGCCAGTTTCAACTTGGAGGAAAATAACTATGAGTACATTTGTATAGCATTCCTTTTACATGGAAAAATATTTATAAATTTTATTTCACGTGATCCTTAAGCTGCACTCTGAGGTTAACTATCATTTATATGTAAAGAAACTAAAATTCTGGAAGTTTAAATTACCCATCCAAAGGTATATTGCCTTCTCTTCACAGTTGGAGTTGATTATAACCCATCTCCACTGAGAAACTGCCCCGCATCCCTCTTTAATCCACTGTAATTAGGGGCGCCTGGGTGGCTTAGTAGGTTAAGCATCTGCCTTCAGCTCAGGTCATGATCCCGGGGTCCTGGGATCCAGTCCCTCTTTGGGCTCCCTGCTCCGTGGGGAGCCGGCTCCTCCTTCTTCCTCTACCCCTCCCCCAGCTTGTGCTCTCTCTCGCTCACTCTCTCTCTCTCAAATAAATACATACATACATACATCAAATCTTTAAAACAAAACAAAAAAACCAATCCACTGGAATGAATTTTCTGTCCTTCATGAGCCATTGTAATAGATCAAGCTAAAATGTAAAAAGCACCTCAAAATTCATTCTTCTTTAACTCATTCCAGGAATATTTGTGGGGTTTTGTGTGTGTGTGTGTTTTAAGATTTTATTTATTTGAGAGAGAGAGCACGAGGGGGGTGGCGAGAAGCTGCCTCCCCACTGAGCAGGGAGCTTGACTCCATCCGAAGACTCTGGGATCAGGACCTGGGCCAAAGGTAGACACTCAACCGACTGAGCCACCCAGGTGCCTCTCAAGGAATATTTGTTAATACTTCCTAGGTATCAGGTATGTCCAAGATGTTGCAGGTGAGCAAACAGACATGATGCCTGTCTTCTTAGAAGTAACATAGATGGTTAAGTGCTTTGACCTTAGATATTAGTTTATCTGACTCTTTCTTTTTTTTTTAAGTGTTTTTTTTTTAAGATTTTATTTATTTATTCATGAGAGAGAGAGAGAAGCAGAGGGAGAACCAGGCTCCCCATTGAGCAGGGAGCCCGATGCGGGACTCGATCCCAGGATCCTGGGATCATGACCTGAGCCGCAGGCAGAGACTTAACCATCTGAGCCACCCAGGCGCCCTACCTGACTCTTTCTAAACATATGTGTGTAGCAACTATGTGCCCAGTACTATGATAAATGCTCTATTTTGCGTGTGTGATAACTACTCTAAATGTATCTCTCATGTTCATAAACCAAGAAGAGGCATTATTATCTTATTACAGATGATGAGGGTAATAACTTCCCAATGGACACACATGGAAGAAGAGCTGAGTCTAGAAGTCAGACCTGCTCTACTATCAGTCCTCATGCTTTACCCGTTTCTTTCCCTTAGCACCTTTACACCTCTAGGCTAACTGTGCTCAAATCTGGATCTTCAGTTTAAGAGTCTACAGCATCAAGTCTCAGACATATCTGCCTACTTGGTATCTCCCTTTAGACTAACCTGATTCAGACACTCAGTTTCCTTCTCTGTAAAATACATAAATTGAAGTCATCATTTTCTTACTTTGCGGTGAGGACTGGTGCTAATGTATGCGAAACCTCTCAGATAGGCACTCAGGAATCACACTTCTCAGGGAAATTCTACAAATCTAATATGTCCCAAATCAAACCCATTATCTTCTTCCCACACTCCTTTTTCAGGATTTTCTGTGCTGGTTCCCGGCAATATAATCCACCCTATCAGAGCCAGAAGCCTGGCAGTTATCCTAGGATATTTACTTTCCTATACCTACCATATCCAAATAGTTACTAGTCAAGTCTACCTTTGTAATATATTCCAAACCAACCAACAGGTTCCCAGATTAGCTACTAGTATTGAGCAACAAGTGTGTAATAAGATTTTTAAATACTCTCTTGAATATTCATTTAAAGGAGATAATGTTATTATAACCATTTTATTTTATCTTATTTAAGATTTTATTTATTTGACAGAGAGAGAGACACAGTGAGAGAGGGAACGCAAGCAGGGGGAGTGGAAGAAGGAGAAGCAGGCTTCCTGCCAAGCAGCGAGCCCGACGTGGGGCTTGATCCCAGGACCCTGGGATCATGACCTGAGCCGAAGGCAGACGCTTAACCATCTGAGCCACCCAGGCGCCCCATTTTATTTTATTTTAATAAGTTTTAATTATTTTTCAAAGGTTTTATTTTTTTTAAGATTTAT
Source organism: Eumetopias jubatus (assembly GCF_037043125.1). Lineage (NCBI taxonomy): Eukaryota > Metazoa > Chordata > Mammalia > Carnivora > Otariidae > Eumetopias > Eumetopias jubatus. The sequence continues at coordinate 45,763,834 of NW_028274814.1, read as the reverse complement.
TTATTTATTTATTTGAGAGAGAGAGAGAGAGAGAGAGAGAGAGAATGATAGAAAGCACGAGAGGGAAGAGGGTCAGAGGCAGAAGCGGACTCCCTGCCGAGCACGAAGCCCGATGCGGGACTCGATCCAGGGACTCCAGGATCATGACCTGAGCCGAAGGCAGTCGCTTAACCAACTGAGCCACCCAGGCGCCCTCAAAGGTTTTATTTTTAACTAATCTCTACACCCAACATGGGGCTTGAACACACACCCCTGAGATCAAAAGTCGTGTGCTCTACTGACTGAGCCAGCCAGGCACTCCATCACTATTTTTATATAAGGAAAAAGAAGTCACAGCCTTAATGTCCAGGGTGATTCTGACTGTATGCAGAAAAGTCTATATTCAACCCCTGAATTGCCTGACTCCAAAGCCCCGGATGTTCTGCTCTGTTGTTTTCCAGTGGATCCTGATCTAGGCCCATATTGGTAGATCTAATCATTAAAATCTCTATTTCTGGTCTTGCCCACTTCCAATTCTTTCCCCATAATACAGGGAGAATAATCTAAAATGTGAACGTGTTACTCCTGAAAACCTTTTAATGGCTCACATTTGCCTATTCTATTGTGTTTTGTTAGTGTACCATACTAACTGAAAGGATCTTTGGAGTTTTTTTAAAAATGCAGATTCTGGGAAATCATCACAAATGTACAGAATCAGAATCTCCGGGTTCAGGACCCAAAAATATGCATTTTTATTTTTTAAAAAAAGATTTTATTTGTCAGAGAGAAAGTGCACAAGCAGAGGGAGCGACAGGCTCCCCGCCGAGCTTGGAGCCCGATGAGGGACTGGATCCCAGGACCCTGGGATCATGACCCAAGTGGAAGGCAGACACTTAACCAACTGAGCCACGCAGTTGTCCCCCCCCCCGTATAGTGTTTTTCAAAAGGCCATTTCTTTGGGACACCTGGCTGGCTCAGTGGGTGGAGCATGCAAGGCTTGATCTTGGAGTTGTGAGTTCGGGCTCCACATTGGGTGTGGAGATTACTTAAAATTAAATGAATAAAAGAACATTTCTTCATCACTGCTATCCACCATCCCTCTCTAACCCTCAGGCACAAGTCACTTTAGAATTTATGTGTACTGTATTCACAGATCCCTCTTCACAAATACGTGTTTGTGTGTGTGTGCGCCCTCACATGTGTATTAGTAATTCTGTCTCAGTTGTTGAAGCTTTGATTATGTTATTCAAATTATGAAACCATTTTGCAAAGAAAAAGAAAACTTGTAACGTCAGCTTTTATTGTACTATGTGAAAAAGTTTAACTTTATCAACTTGCATATCCTGGGTGAGCAAGCCTGATTCCCAAAGAGGGACAGAGCAACTTGCAGGGACAGTAAGTATTTGATATCAAGACTCCTACAAGTCTTCAGATTATATTCTCCATACTGCCTTTCTTTATCATAAACGGATTCCTTTATAAATAATGCTGAGGTTTTTGGAACTAGAGCACTCTAAACCCCTGATAAACTACATGTGAAGCCAAAATACATTTAAAATGTATTAATAGGGGCACCTGGGTGGTTCAGTCATTAAGCGTCTGCCTTCGGCTCAGGTCATGATCCCCGGGTCCTGGGATTGAGCCCTGCATGGGGCTCCCTGCTCAGCGGGGAGCCTGCTTCTCCCTCTCCCACTCTCCCTGCTTGTGTTCCCTCTCTCTGTCAAATAAATGAATAAAATCTTCAAATAAATAAATAAATAAATAAAATACAAATAAAAATAAAAACTTAATCATCAAGAAACTAGAAGAATATAATGAACAATTAGTTCAAATTTGGATGTTCTGTGCAGCCAGGAAACCTGTAACACAGAAGGCACATATTCTGACTCTCAAAATAATAGCCTATGTGCTGCCAAAGCGAGCACCTCAGTCTCAAAATAATAGCAAAGACTGAAAAATATTTAGTACTAGGGGTGCGTGGGTGGCTCTGTCGGTGGAGCACCGGATTCGGGATTCTGGTTCAGGTCATGATCTCTGGGACATGAGATCAAGTCCCATTTTAGGCTCCCTGCTCAGTTGGGAGTCCACATGAAATTCTCTCCCTCTCCCTCTGCCCTTCCTCCTGTTCATGCATGCATGTGTACACAGCGTTCTCTTTCAAATACATACATATATGCATAAATCTTTTAAAAAAATTGATGTGATTAAAAAAGTAACGGGTATAGGACGGGTGGGTGCCTCAGTCAGTTAAGTGTCTGCCTTCAGCTCAGGTCATGATCCCAGGGTCTTGGGATCAAGTCCCGGATCAGGCTTCCTACTCAGCAGAGGGTCTGCTTCTCTCTCTCTCTCTGCCTGCCCCTCCCCCTGCTTGTGTTCTGTATCTCTTTCTCTCTCTGAGAAATAAATAAATAAAATCTTAAAAAAAAAAAAAAAAGACTGAAGGGAGAGTAATTTGGTATGGTGTTCTGAAATGCTGTCAGATAAAAGGGCCCAAACCAGGTTCTCTGAGTTAGAAAACACCCAAATTAAAATCCTAGCCCTATCATTTGTGACCTTGGACAGGTTACTTTGCTATCTTTTGGGTTTCAATTTTTTTTATGTAATACTTGAAGCTATTTGAAAAGGTTCCTGTGAGGATTTAATGAGAATAGCATCTAATGTGATTTTTCTTTAACTCATAAAATGTATGCAATAAATAATGTCAGTTATAGGCATGGAAATATAAAATATGAAAACCCTTTGATCCACTCCTAGGACTTTATGCTAAGTCATTATTCAGACAACTACACAATGATACTCATTGCCGCACTCTTGGAAATAGCCAAAAAAAAAAAAGTCTAAATGTCCATCAATAGGACTTTGCTTAAATATGCCCTGATACATCCATATGTTGGAGTATTTATGCAGCCATGAAAAGCAAAATGGGGCACCTGGCTGGCTCAGTCGGAAGAGCATGCAACTCTTGATCTCGGGGTCTTGCCCCATGTTGGGTGTAGAGATTACTTAAATAAATAAAGCTTTAAAAAACCTTTCTGAAGTTGGTAAATTGTATTTTCCGCCTTTGTTTCTTAGTGTCCCTTTGTTATTGATTTACCAATTATATTAATCTTCAAAGAACTAATTTTTGACTTCATTAATTTCTTTCTCTAGCCTATCTGTTTCTATTATATGGATTTCCACTGTTTTCATTATTATTTTCTTTCTTCTACTAACTTTGGGTTTAACTTGCTTGTCTGTTTTTTAGCTTCATAAGGAGAAAATGATATTTTGCTTTTATATATTTTTTATTATAACCATTTACAGCTGTAAATTTCCCTTAGTTGCATCCCACAATTTTTTTTAAAGTTTTTATTTACTGGGGCTCCGGGGTGGCTCATTCACTAAGCTTCTGCCTTCGACTCTGGTTGTGGTCCCAGGGTTCTGGGATCAAGCCCCGCATGGGGCTCCCTACTCGGTGGGAAGCCTGCTTCTCCCTCTCCCTCTCCCACTCCCCCTGTTTCTGTTCCTGCTCTGGCTATCTCTCTAAGAAATAAATAAAATCTTAAAAAAAAAAGATTTTATTTATTTATTTATTTGAGACTCTCAGAGAAAGGGAGAGAGAGAGCACAAGCAGGGCAGAGGGAGAGGGACAAGACAACTCTCAGCTGAGCCAGGAGCCCGACACAGTACTCGATTCTAGGACCATCCCATTCGGGATTCTGGTTCAGGTCATGATCTCTGGGACATGAGATCAAGTCCCATTTCAGGCTGCCTGCTCAGTTGGGAGTCCGCATGAAATTCTCTCCCTCTCTCTCTGCCCTTCCCCCTGTTCATGCATGCATGTGTACGCAGTGTTCTCTTTCAAATACATACATACATACATAAATCTTTTCAAAAAATTTGAAGCTGAAGGCAGACGTTCAACAGACTGAACCACCCAGGCGCCCGAAGAGTAAGTTTTATGATCAGGATCCTTTGCATCCCCGTCTCAAACTAAAACTGGAAAGAAGAGACAAAAATATATCCTAGATAGAGACTTTTTTTTTTAGATTTTATTTATTTATTTGAGAAAGAGCAAGAGAGAGCATAGAGGGAAAGAGCGAAGCAGACTCCCCACGGAGCAGGGAACCCGATGTGGGGCTCAATCCCAGGACCCTGGGATCATGACCTGTGCCGAAGGCAGACGCTTAACAACTGAGCCACTAGGCGCCCTAATTCATGTATTCTTAAATTTTTGATCCAAGTACATTTGGTCCAAGACTAAGGCATTAGGCCTTCCTGATATGTTGATTTATTTTGTCGATTCTTAAAAATCACTTTTATCATTCTATTATTCATTTTCTTTTAAAGATTTTATTTGGGGCATGTCTGCCTTTGGTTCAGGTCATGATCCCGGGGTCCTGGGTTAGAGCCCCACCTTGGGCTCCCTGCTCAGTGCAGAGTCTGCTTCTCCCTCTCCCTCTGCCCGCCGCTCTGCCTCCTTGTGCTCTCGCTTTGTCAAATAAAATCTATCTACTTTTAAAGATTGTATTTATTTATTTGAGAGAGAGAGAGAAGGAACAGTGGTGAGGGACAGAGGGAGAGAAAGAGAGAAGCAGACTCTGTGCTGAGCAGGAAACCTGACACAGGGCTGGATGGCAAGACCCAGATATCATGACCTCAGCCAAAGGCAACCAGCCTCTCAACCGACTGAGCCACCCAGGCGCCCCTCTATTATTCTCTTTTAATACTCTGTTTTCTTGAAGTATATTTCGTCTGAAATCCTCCCATTCTATTTTGAACACACCACAATCAAATTTGCAACACCATCACTCCATCAAAATTGTTCCTCTCAAGATGCTAATGATCTCTATATTGCTAAACACAATGTCAATTCTCAGCCCTGTCTTACTAGACTATAGGGAGGAAATCAGCCTTTCCATAATAAAAAATAAGTCTAAGTCACATACTAAGATAAGCATTCTGGGGAGCCTGGGTGGCTCAGTCAGTTAAGTGGCTGCCTTTGGCTCGGGTTGCGATCCCAGGGTCCTGGAATCGAGTTCCGCATCAGGCTCCCTGCTCAGCAGGGAGCCTGCTCCTCCCCTGCCTGCTGTTCCCCCTGCTTGTGCTTGCTCTCTCTCCTCTCTCTCTCTTGCTGTCGCTCTGTCAAATAAATAAAATCTTTAAAAAAAGAAAAGAGATAAGCATTCAATAAACAGAAAAGATGGTTAATGTTTAACTCCCTTGGACAAACATCATAGTACATTTATAGGCATTAAATATTATACTTTTTTGTTATTCTAAATAGGTGTTTTCAAACATATGATATCAGTACCTCTTTCACATGTATGTTATCAGTAAACCTTTTCAGTAACCTTTTTGGAGATTGCTAATTTACGGTAAGGTCCACATTTTCCTTACCTACTAAGTATCCAAAGTCTAATCTTCCATACAGGTGTCATGAAGCCCTTCCTTCTCTACTTACCCCCAGGCAAATCTTGAAGTGGGTCTTTGGTATATTAATATATATAAAGGAGACCCTATAATTCTAATTTTAAAGACTGGAGTTTTGGTACCTTGGTCCTGTTTAATAAGTATTTTGCTTACTTTCTACACTATAATTCTCATAAATTACAATGTTTTATTTCTAATTTGTTTCTGTGGTCTTTTTCTACAGAAAACTGGCATATTACTGCAAGGATCTGGATGGTAAGACCAGTATATGAGACCAGTATTGGTCCTTCCAAATTGAGGGGTCCTAAACAAACTTGCTTTATTTGTCCTACTTTGGAGGAATTCAAGAAACTTGACCTCCAATTACCTGGGGTGATGTTCCTACAATTAATCAAAATAAGAAATGATGAGGGGGCCTAGGTTCTTTGACATGACCCCAGTTGGGGACCAAAAGGCATATGCACATAAATAGGTAAAATAGTCATTGAGTGGAGAAGTAACATTTCTAGGATTCTTGACGTGGCAGCCCCATGCACTGTGGTTCTAAAATCTGCTGCTGAAGTCCTAATGGGGGCTACAGTTCGGTTGGGAGGATATAAGAATTCAAGGGATGACATTAAGGTGAAAATTTGGAAAGAAATTGGTGCGTTTGAAGAGGCGTTATGTGCAATGGTTGTGTCTCCTTTACCTGAATATATTGATAGGAATGGATATTGCATCTGCCTGGGAAATGCTTCCCCGACTTAGCATTGAAAAACAGAAGGCATACAAATCCACCCTTCCACCCATATTGATTGGATACACCGGTGGACTAAAATAGTGGTTTTTAAAGATTTTATTTTTTATTTATTTGACAGAGAGAGACACAGCAGAAGCAGGAACACAAGCAGGGGGAGCGGGAGAGGGAGAAGCAGGCTTCCCGCCGAGCGGGGAGCCTGACGCGGGGCTCGATCCCAGCATACTGAGATCATGACCTGAACTGAAGGCAGACGCTTAATGACTGAGCCACCCAGGTGCCCCTAAAATGTACTTTTTAAATAAAGATTGAATGATTGATTGATTTTTGAGAGAGAGATAGAGAGGAGCATGAGTGGAAAGGGCAGAGTAAGAGGAAAAAAGAGAATCTCAAGCCGAATCTGTGCTGAGCGTGGAGCCCATCTCAGGACTTGATCTCATGACCCCAATCTCAGGACCTGGGAGTAAAGCAAGAGTCTGCTGCTCAACTTACTGTGCTACCCAGGCACTCCTAAAATAGTCTTTTAGGTTTGTTTTTTTTTTAAGATTTTTAATTTATTTTTTGAGAAAGAGAATGAGAGCACAGAGGGAGAGTCATAGGGAGTGGACTCCCCACTAAGCAGAGAGTCCGATGTGGGGCTCAATCCCAGGACTAAGGTCATGACCTTAGCTGAAGGCAGATGCTTAACCAGCTGAGCTACCCAGGTGCCCCTAAAATGGTATTTTACTTATTTATTTATTTTTATTTGTTAATATATAATGTACTATTTGTCTCAGGGGTACAGTGAGACTGATGTCTGTGATTCATCAGTCTTACACAATTCACAGCGCTCACCACAGCACATACCCTCCCCAATGTCCATCACCCAGCCGCCCCATGCCTCCCACCCCCCCACCACTCCAGCAACCCTCAGTTTGTTTTCTGAGATGAAGAGTCCGTCATGGTTTTTCCCCCTCTCTGGTTTTGTCTTGTTTCATTTTCCCTCCCTTCCCTATGATCCTCTGTCTTGTTTCTCAACTTTCTCATATCAGTGAGATCATATGATAATTGTCTTTCTCTCATTGACTTATTTCATTTAGCATAATACCCTCTAGTTCCATCCATGTCGTTGCAAATGGCAAGATTTCATTTTTGATGGCTACATAATATTCTTCTGCGTGTGTGTGTGTGTGTGTGTGTGTGTGTGTGTGTGCGCGCGCGCGCGCGCACGTGTGCACGCACTCGCGAGCGTGTGTGTATCACATCTTCTTTATCCATTCATCTGTTGATGGACATCTAGGCTCTCTCCATAGTTTGGCTATTGTAGACATTGCTGCTATATTGGAGTGCAGGGTGCCTTATATGGGGCTTGATCCCAGGACCCTGGGATCAGGACCCAAGCCAAAGGCAGACACTCAGCACACTGAGCCACCCAGGTGCATGGGTTTCTTTTTGGAATTTGAAAAAATTAATCTGGAAAATTCCAAAAAGAGGAAATGAGAAGGGAGTAGCCCAGCAGATATTTTTGAAATATGTAAGCAATTTGGTGCTGCAGAAAAAATAGATCAATGGGACAAAGATGGCCCAAAATAGCACAAATACATATGAAAATTTAATATAAAGTAAAATTGGTATTTCAAATCAAAGAAGAAAAGGTGGGTTGTTGAATAAATGATATTGGCTAGGTATTGAGGAAAAAACCACAAAGATGAATCCTTATTTCACAGCATACCCACAAATAAATCCATAGAAATCAAAGATTTGAACATAAATGAAAGCTATAAAATTACTAGAAGGAACATTGATAAATATTTTAAATATTTAATACCTATAATACTGGGATGAAAAAGTCTTTTTTAAAGAAGGAATTAATACACAAAGTTTATAAAGGAAAAGATTGTTAAATTTGATTAATAATTTTTTAAAATATATATATTTAAAAATATATGACAAACAGGGGCGCCAGGGTGGCTCAGTCAGTTAGGTGTCTGCCTTCAGCTCAGGTCAGGATCCCAGGGTCCTGGGATTGAGCCCCGCCTCGGGCTCCCTGCTTGGTGGGAAGCCTGCTTCCCCCTCCCCCACTCCCCCTGCTTGTGTTCCCTCTCTCGCTGTGTCTCTCTCTGTCAAATAAATAAATAAAATCTTTAAAAAATATATATATATGACAAACGAAATGTTAATTTCTTTCATATACAGAGAAGAAGGAGAGTCCATGGTAAAGAATTTGAGTATACAGGTTTTGTATCTGCTTAACCTATGGTTAATTGAAATTGACATGTTGAATTTTCCAACTGTTACGGTTGATTCGCTAATTTTATCAGTTTTGCTTTATATATATATATATATATTTTTTAAGAGTTTATTTATTTGTCAGAGAGAGGGCACAAGCAGGGGGTGCGGCAGGCAGAGGGAGAGGGAGAAGCAGGCTCCCGCCTGAGCAAGGAGCCCGATGTGGGACTCGATCCCAGGACCCTGGGATCATGACCCAAGCCGAAGGCAGACGCTTAATGACTGAGCCACCCAGGTGCTCCGAAAGTAACAATTATTTATTATCACTCCTGTATCTGTGAATAGGCTAGGAGGGGTCAGCAGATCCAGGCTGGGTTTGGCTAAGCCTCAAGCTACAGATCAAGCTGAGTGAGGCTTCTCTCTGAGGTTTGGACTAAGATATCACTGCCTGTTAATTTCCGAGGCCTGTCTGAGGTTGCAGCCGTTACCCAGGGAACTTCTTTCCTGGCAATGGCAAATATGCCAGAGGGCAAATGGTAATTGGCATGATCTCTTAAGGCCTGGGCTCAGAACTGACACAGTACTTCTTCTGCCTTATTTTATTGGCCAAGTCATATCACACGGCTAATCTAAAGTTAAAGGGAAGCATAAATAAATAAAAAAGAAATAAATAGGGGCATCTGGGTGGCTCAGTCGTTAAGCGACTGCCTTCGCCTCAGGTCATGATCCAGGGTCCTGGGATCGAGCCCCATGTCGGGCTCCCTTGCTTGGCGGGAAGCATGCTTCTCTCTCTCCCACTTCCCCTGCTTGTGTTCCCTCTCTCACTGTGTCTCTCTGTGTCAAATAAATAAATAAAAATCTTTTATAAAAGAAAGGAAGGGAGGGAGGGAGGAAGGAAGGAAAGACAGAGAGAGAGAGAGAGAGAGAGAAAGAAAGAAGAAAGAAAGAAAGAAAGAAAGAAAGAAAGAAAGAAAGAAAGAAAGAAAGATAGAAAGAAGGAAGGAAGGAAGGAAGGAAGGAAGGAAGGAAGGAAGGAAGGAAGGAAGAAAGAAAGAAAGAAAGGAAAGAAAGAAAGAAAGAAAGAAAGAAAGAAAGAAAGAAAGAAAGAAAGAAAGAAAGAAAGAAAGAAAGGAAGTAGGAGAAGAGAAGAGAAGAAAAGAAAAGAAAAGAAAAATTGGGTGCCTGGCTGGCTCAGTGGAAGTACCTGCAACTCTTGATCTCGAGTTCAGACCCAAGATGGGTGTAGAGAATATAAACAAACAAACAAATAAATGGAAGCAGACCCCTCTCTTTTAGTAGAAGGAACTCATCTTAGTCTGTTTGGGTTGCTATAACAAAAATACCAACCATACTACGTGATTTATAAAGAAAAGGAATTTATTTCTTACCGTTCTGGAGGCTGGGAGGTCCTAGATCAAGCCATCAGCAGCTTCAATATCTGATGAGAGTCAGCTTCCTGGTGCATGGACTGCCACCTTTTTGCTGTAATCTCACATAAGGAAGGAGCAAGAAAGCTCTGGGGGTGGGGAGCCTCTCTAAGGGCACTAATCCCATTCATGAGAGCTCCACCCTCATGATCGAATCATTTCCCAAAGGCCACAGCTCCTGATGCCATCACCGTGGGAGTTAGGAGTTCAACATAGGAATTGGGGGTGGGGGGACACAAACATTCAGACCATAACAAAACTACAAAACCACTTGGCAGACAACATGGAATTGGGGGCGGGGTGGGGTAGATGAAGAACTGGGGCTATGCACATTCAACTTTCCTAGAAAGCCACTGCTATATAAAGTGGTGGTACAGTTTTATACTCTTCTTAGCAGTTAAGACAGTTCCCATTTCTGTATTTACACGCACATTTTGTGTTTACAGATATAGAAAGTTTTGCCAGTCTAGTAGGCATGAACAACAAAAAATAGATGACTTAAACTGAGTCAAATTAAAAGCATCTTAACTGCTATACTGTGAGTGTTTGTGTCCCCCTGAATTCATATGTTAAAATCCTAACACCAAACGTGATGGTATTAGTTGTGGGGTCTTTGGGAGATGATAAGGTCTTGAGGACAGAGCCCTCATGAATGAGATTAATGCTCTTAGAAAAGGAGTCCAACGGGGGCCTGGGTGGCTCAGTGATTAAGCGTCTGCCTTCGGCCAAGGTCATAATCCCAAGGTCCTGGGATCGAGCCCTGCATCGGGCTCCCCACTCTATGGGAAGCCTGCTTCTCCCTCTCCCACTCCCCCTGCTTGTGTTCCCTCTTTCACTGTGTCTCTCTCTGTAAAATAAATAAATAAAATCTTTAAAAAAAAGTTATATGATCCAGCACGTCCTCTCCTAGATACATTACCGAAGAAAAATGAAAACATACGTTCACACAAAAACATTTGTTCACAAATGTTCATAAGCAGCATTATTCACAATAATCCCAAATTGGCAACAACCCATATAGCCATAGACAGCTGAACGGATAATGAAAATGTGGTATGTCCACACCAGGCAATATTTGGCCATAAAAAAGGAGTCAGGTACTAAATAAATGCTATAATATAGATGAACCTTGAAAACATTCGAATTTGTATGAAGCCAGTCTCAAAAGATCACATATTACATGATTTAATTTAGATGAAATTTTAAACATAGGCAAATCTGTAGAGAAAAAGAAAGTAGATAAGTGGTTGCCTAGAACCCAGAGGAGGAAAATTAAAGAGGGTAGGGACAGAGGAATAGGGAATGACTTTTAATGGGTACAAGTTTCTTTCTAGGGTGATTTCCGTAGTAGTTGAACAAATCTGTGAAAATCAATGAATTGTACCCTTCCAATGAGTGAACATTGTAATATATGAATTATGGTTTAAGAGACTGGCTTAAAAAAACGGTTTAATAAAAAGAAAATGAGGGTCACCTGGGTGGCTCAATCAGACTCTTGACTTTGGCTCAGGTCATGATCTCAGGGTCATGAGATCTAACCCCAAGTTGGGCTCTTCACTCAGGAGGGTGTCTGCTTTTCTCCCTCTCCCACTCCCTCTGCCTCTCCCCACCCCACCCCTCCCTCAGAGGCACATTCTCTCTCTCTAAAATAAATAAATCTTTTTAAAATGTTAAATAAGGGCGCCTGGGTGGCTCAGTTGGTTAAGCAACTGCCTTCGGCTCAGGTCATGATCCTAGAGTCCCGGGATCGGGTCCCACATCAGGCACCCTGCTCAGCAGGGAGTCTGCTTCTCCCTCTGACACTCTTCCCTCTCATGCTATCTCTCATTCTCTCTCTCTCAAATAAATAAAATCTTTAAAAAAAAGTTAAATAAATTTGAAACATCCTTAATGGATTATTAGGCAGATATTCAACATAATTCAACAGGCAGATATTTGATTTGTATTTCCCTAAGGATTAATGACGCTGAATTTCTTTTTATGTGCTTATTGGCCATTTCTTTGTTTTTTTTTTTAAGATTTTATTGATTTATTTGAGAGAGAGAATCAGAAAGAGAGAGCACGAGAGCGGGGAGGGTCAGAGGGAGAAGCCGACTGGCCCTTGAGCAGGGAGCCCTATGCGGGACTCGATCCCGGTACTCCAGGATCATGACCTGAGCCGAAGGCAGTTTCTCAACCAACCGAGCCACCCAGGCGCCCTGTGCTTATTGGCCATTTGCGTATCTTCTTTAGTGAAATGTTTATTGAAATCTTTGCCTGTGTTTTAATTGGATCACTTGAGTTTTAATTTTTTAGCACTTTTATTGCATTATAAGAGTTCTTTAAACAGTCCAGATAGGAATCTCTTACCAGATTTATGATTTGCAATTCCCATTCTGTACGTTGTTTTTTCACTTTCTTGATAATCTGCTTTGAAGCACAAAAGATTTTAATTTTGTTTGTGGGCTTGTAAAATAGTACAACCACTATGGAAAAATACTATGGAGGTTCCCCCAAAATTTTAAAATACAACAGTATATGATCCAGCAATCCCAGTTATGATATATATCCAAAAATACTGAAAACAGGTTCTTGAGGAGATTTTTGCATACCCATGTTCATTAGCAGCACTATTCACAAAAGCCAATAAGCGGAAGGAACCCAAATATCCATCAATGGCTCAATAGATAAACAGAATGTGGTATATATATCCAAGGGAATATTATTCAGCCTTAAAAAGGAAGGGAATCCTATCATATCCTACATCATGGATGAACTGTGAGGACATTATGCTAAGTGACATAAGCCAGGCACAAAAAGACAAATACTGTATGATTCTACTTGTATGAGGTATCTAAAGTAGTAGAATACAGGGCGCCTGAGTGGCTCAGTGGGTTAAGCATCTGACTCTTTTCTTTTCTTTAACTTTATTTATTTATTTGACAGAGAGAGACACAGTGAAGAGAGGGAACACAAACATGGGGAGTGGAAGAGGGAGAAGCAGTCTTTCCGCCGAGCAGGGAGGCAGACGGGGCTCCATCCCAGGACCCTGGGATCATGACCTGAGCCGAAGGCAGGCCTTAACGACTGAGCTACCCAGGCGCCCCATGCGGTAACTATCTTACTTATAAACTCTACGTTTATTTATTCTGTCTTGTTTCTTTGTCAAAACATGTTCTTTTCAAAATAGTTTTCCTCTGATACATACAAACGGTTTACAGATAAGGAAATGCAAAGAGCTCCTAACACACAAAAAAATGCTCAATGTCATAATACAATGTAAACTTGGAAGTATAGGATCCCTTTCTCACTTCAGATTGATAGATTAAATACTTGTTGGGGTGCCTGAGTGGATAAGTGAGTCAGGGGTCTGCCTTCAGCCCAGGTCATGATCCCAGGGTCCTGGGGTGGACCAGCCATGGCCTCGCCGTCGCCCACCCCCCAGCAGGAGCCTGCTTCTCCCTCTCCCTCTGCCCCTCTCCCCGCCCATGCTCTCTCTTCTCAAATAAATAAATAAAATCTTAAAAAAAAAATTAAACACCTTTGGGACGCCTGGGTGGCTCAGTCGGTTAAGCGGCTGCCTTAGGCTCAGGTCATGACCCCAGGGTCCTGGGATTGAGCCCCGCATTGGGCTCCTTGCTCGGCAGGAAGTCGGCTTCTCCCTCTCTCACTCCCCCTGCTTGTGTTCCCTCTCTCTCTCTCTGTCTCTCTGTCAATTAAATCAATAAAATCTTTAAAAAAAAAGAATAAACACCTTTTAATAAAATATTTTGGTAAATATACGTAGGAACTGGCACCTTACACCTTACTGGCTACTTTATTCCAGTTCTTGAGTATAAAGACACAGAGGTACCATGCCAGCTCCAGTTTTGCCAATTCATTCATTGGTCTCAACTTCCTCATTTAAAAAAATGAGATTTGGATTTAATTTCTGAAATATATCTCATGCAACTCACATGATTCAGTTTTATCAATTAAGTCACTAAGCCGAGAGAAATCCAGGAAAGGTAGTTAGATCCACTTCATAATAAGACAGGTGAGAAACACCTGCACTGGAAGGTTGGCTGGGTTATGATCCGCACTAGAACCAGAAATCGTTGCGAGGATCTTGAACAAAACGCAGTACAGACGACGGGTTTGCGGCCGTCCGCGCCTGCGTAGTGAACGCGCGGCCGAAGCCCCGCCTCCCGCGGGGTCTGGGGTTTCCCGGGCGCCAGGCGGGCCTCCAGCCACGCCGCAGGGGAGGGCTGGGGGAAGGGCGGAGGAAGTGGGCGGTGGGGGCCGCAGGGCCACGCCTGGGGCTGGAGAGGCTCAGGCCGGAAACCTGCGTGCTGGGTGCTCGCTGCGGGCTGCTGTCACGGAGGGAGCGGGGCGGCGACACGAGGGAGGAAGGTGGGCGCTTGGCGCGACCGTGGTCGTCCCTGTGCCGCCGCAACCAGGGCCCGGATCCAGGACACAGAGTTGATACGAGGGGATTCGTTGGGGTCACTCTGGGAGTCGACACTCAAGGAGTTCTCCCTGGTGATAGGATGGCGTAAGGAAGCCCCGGAACGGAGAGCCAGAGCTGGGGGACGGGCTCGTCTGCGGCCTGGTCCCCACCTGCGGCCTGGTCCTCAGCATCTCGCAGCGCCAGGCTCCAGGCCCAGGGGCACTCCTTCTACTTCTCCCCTCCTCCCTTTCCCTTTCCTGGCCGGCGGCCACTAGCCCAACTTAAGCCGCAGCCATCCAGTTGGAACCTTGGCGAAAGGTTCGGCATTACGCTCAAAAGAAAAGAAAAAAAGTGGGACGTTTCAACTTGAATTTTATCGAAAGCGCAGGTAGGCTTTGGGAGGTGTGGAAAGAGTAAATTCTCCCAACCCGGGACCACTTCAGCCAGCCAGCCACCTAACATTTATTGTGTCAGTTACTGATTTTTTGCCTCTCGGCTCCAAATTCATCCTTCAGTAACCTTTTGATAATGGATGGCATTCCTTTAAATCATTTCTTCTTGAGTGTTAAGCACAGTGAAGTTTTCTCAGTAGATGGCGCTGTCAGGATACTGTAGGAAGAAGGGGGCGTGTCCTGCTCTTTCCAATGGCCACACCATAGATGACAAAGCATCTGGTGGCACCCTGCCACAGGCATGCACCCAGAAGGCTAGCTCCATCAGTCACCTCACAGCCCCAGCCCATGTCTGGCAATCACCTCCCACAAGGCCCCAAGTACGGCGCCCCTTTCCCCCCCATATTGGTGCCCCGACTCCCTCTGTACACTCACATAGCTGGCCACCAGCTGTGGCTCACCTGCACTTGTCTCCTGCTCCCCAGACCACAGCAGCTCTGGCTTGTGCAATCCAGCAAATTTCTCTGCTATCCGGTAGACTGCAACTATGTCTTTTCCAATAAGATCTGAACCTCAGGGGCAGCTGCGTGGCTCAGTCGGTAAAGCATCTGCCTTCGGGGGTCCGGGGACTGAGTTCTGCATTGGGCCACCTGCTCAGGAGGACCCTGCCTCGCCGTCTCCTTCTGCTGCTTGCACTCTATCTCTCCCTCTCAAATAAATAAAATCTTAAAAAAAAAAAAGAAAAAGAACTGAGCCTCAGCTTTGGGGAGATGGCCTCTCTCCCAAGTGTGTCTCTCCTTGGATACTCTCCCTCAGCGTTAGGATATCATATTGAGTTCGCCTATCTATGATTTCTTTTTTTTTTTTATTTAAACACAATTTTTTTTAAAGTAACCTCCATGCCCAAAGTAGGGCTCGAAATTATAACCCCAAGATCAAGAGTCACAAGCTCTTCTGACTGAGTCAGCCAGGCGCCCCAGCTTGACATTCTTTGTTTCACTTTCTCTGTTTAAAGCATTGTGTAGTTTCTGTCTTTTTTTTTTTTTTTTTTAAGATTTTATTTATTTGAGAGACACGGTGAGAGAGGGAACACAAGCAGGGTGAGTGGGAGAGGGAGAAGCAGGCCTCCCAGCGAGCAGGGAGCCCAACCCGGGGCTCGATCCCAGGTCCCTAGGATCATGACCCGAGCCGAAGGCAGATGCTTAACGACTGAGCCACCCAGGCGCCCATAGTTTCTGTCTTCTGATAGGAACCAGCCAGACTGACGACACTTAATCAATTGTATGTCCTGCAGTGTTCGAGGCAGGAGTGAGTCAGACAAGGTACTTGCTTTTGACCTTATAGTCTACAGAGGTTGGTAACTAAGACCTAACTCACAAGACAGACTGAGCCATACAAAATTTTGAGGCAGAATATTCTAAACACAAGGGGATAAGTGCAAAGAACCTATTGATAATGAACTTGATATATTTGGGAGAAACAGAAGGCCCAGTGGGGCTAGACTTCTGTGAGCAAAGAGTAATGAGAGATGAAGTTGAAGAAGCAAACCTTTTAGGTAGAGTAACCAGAAGATATTTTTAGAGGGGTTTTGATAATGAAAGCAATGTTAACACCACGGTAATAGGAGTCATCTGGGATGTATGGTCACAGAATTTACAGGCCACAGTAAAGGAGTCTGGATGCTATTTTAAGTGTGACAAGATGTAATCAGAAAGCTTTAAGCAGGGGAGTGACATGATCTTTTTGACTACTCTGGTTATTGGAGAATGGATTAAAAGAAACAAAGATGGAAAAAGGGATCTAACATCCCCAGAGTTAAGGAGAATATGGTTCAGTCACCAAGCTCTTTCAGGACATTCGGGTTTCATTGTCATTCCTAACATAAGAGTACCAGGGTGAGGATTATGTTTGCCGATACGGAAGGCTTCATGGAGCTCATGCCTGTGCTAAAAAGAAATAAAAAGTAGTCGCTTTTGGCTTTCAGCTCGGGGAAGCAAATGTGCAACTTCCTTCGGTTGTCCCGAATCCGGGTTCATCCGACACCAGCCACCTCTGCCATGCCGCCTAGGTTTGACCCCAATGAGATCAAAGTCGTGTACCTGAGGTGCCCCCGTGGCGAAGTTGGTGCCACGTCTGCCCTGCCCCGAAGATCGGCCGGCTGGGTCAGTCTCCAAAAAAGGTTGGTGATTATATCGCCACGGCAACCAGTGATTGGAAGGGTCTAAGGATTACAGTGAAACTGACCCCTCAGAACAGACAGGCCCAGATTGAAGTGGGACCTTCTCCCTCTGCCCTGATTATCAAAGCCCTCGAGGAACCACCAAGAGACAGAAAGCAGAAAAACATTAAGGACAGTGAAACTGTCACTTTTGATGAGATCGTCAGTATTGCCCGACAGACGCAACACCGATCTTTAGACAGAGAACTCTCTGGAACCATTAAAGAAATCCTGGGGACTGCCCAGTCTGTGGGCTGCAATGTTGATGGCCACCACCCTCATGACATCACAGATGACATCAACAGTGGTGCGGTGGAATGCCCAGCTAAGTCAACTACAAAGGAAAATGTTTCAATAAAGGATCATTTGATAACCAAAAAATAAAATTAAAAAAGTAGCCATTCAAATAGCTTTAGTAAGGATGGGGAAATGTAGGGGAGGGAACATCAGAAGTCCATAAATGTAAAGTCCATAAATGAAGGCATGAAGGTGTTAAAGAGTGATGAAGTGGGTGTGGGTGTTTTCTTGTCTAAACGGGAGCTAAGAAATGATAACCTAAACAGGTAACAGGGACCTTGTCCTGGGGTGGGCTGGGTGTGTGAGATCGGTAGGGGGCTTAAGTTTTATTTTCTGTAGTTGACTGGAAGCTACTGAAGGATCTTAAGTAGGATGGTGACAGAAGTGTATGATGGGGGCACCTGGCTGGCTCAGTTGGAGGGACGTGCAGCTCTTGATCTTGGGGTTGTAGGTTCCAGCCCTACATCGGGTGTAGAGATTACTCAAAAATAAAATCTTAAATACATGTAATATGGATATCCTGACATCAGCATAGGATGAATTTCAGAGAGCAAAGACCAGAGGGGTAAGGAAGTGAGAGAAAAGAATTCTCACTGGGGAAAGAAAGCAACACACTAAGGCTGTTCATCTCATCTGCATCATGAACAAGTACCACTATTTTCGTACGTATTAGACTTTTAGGAAGCTTACTCCAGGTAACAGGTACTGAGTGGCCAAACCGGGAGTTAAAGCTGATTTTGTTGTTACAGGAAGGACAAAAAAAAAAACAAAAACAAAACAAAGCAACCCAAATCAGGAAGCTCATGATGTCATGTACATTCAGAATTTTTATTTCAAAACATAGAACCACAGTAACATTAATAATAGAAAACCCATTTGGAAATATTCACAATTTGGTCTCTGAGAAAGGGGGAAAAGTTCCCCACAGCATTACTGCCAACCCACTGGTTTTGAGGAGCCGGAAGTAGAGGTGCAGTTAAAGTCATCTGTTGAACCAAGCCCCATTCCATATAAGCTGTTTATTTCCCCAAAATGCTCAATGACCAGGGGCAACAGTGAGAACTGGTGACTAAAATACTGTCATAGGCAAGGGTTTGGCTAAAGGGTCTGAAGCATGTAAGCACCAAGGAGAGAAAGGGTGGTCAAGCAACATATGAAAGAAGGAAGACAGAGTAGGTGTCATGGGGCCCAATCTCCATTTATCAAAATACTGGGAAACTAGATGATTGTACTGGTGTCCATGACCTGGGCCAAGTGTACATCCCTCCACCTCATCCGGCTCTCTAAAATGCTCCCGAGTTAGAAGTCTTCAGTTTGTTTCTTACCCCTTAAAAGAAAGGCTCCTTCTCCCCTATGACTCCCCTCCAGGAGGCCACATGTTCTGATCTCACATTCTCCTTCCATACTGCCATTGTCTGGGTCTAGGGGGAGGCAGAGTCCTCCACCCTCAATCTGAAGATTTAAGGAGTTCTCCCCCCAGTTGTCCAACAAGGAAAGGTAGCCAGATGCGACTGAACTCTGAAGTCTGGAATCAAACCGTAGATGCAAATTCCACCCAGCAGAGGCAGTGTTCTTTATATAGAGAGAGATGAGTTTGAACACATTCTATTCAAAAGGGGGCTGTAGGTACATAAAGGACACAAGTTACCAGTCATCTACTTCCAAGAGAGCAAAAGTGACAGTGCACATACATTCATACTCTCTCAAGTGTGGGCTACACTGCACATTTACTCGTATTATCCCAAATGTATGGTCCCCTAAGGGCGCCTGACGTCATACTATGCAAATATGGCAATAGAAAAAGCATGCGATGACCCTTAGCGACAACATATTTCAACTAGATAATAATCGTTCAGGAAAAATCCTCTCCCAGAGCTGAGGTTACAAATTCAAAGTTAGTTGATGAACATTCTCCTCTGAATTCTTTTAAAGCTATGGCTTAAAACAAAATATCAACCACTAAAATCTCCTAAAGAACAAAATGGAGAAATACAGAACCTCTACCAAGAACCACTATTTTGGGTTCCTCATTTGGAAGGTTCTCCCACCAGGCGGGTATTAGGAATACTTTAACCCGCACCCCCCACAGTGAGTCCACTATAAGGGGAAGAAGTTGTTTTGTCCAGTGAGGGGAGAAAGGATATCTAGAAATAACCTTCCCTTCTCTGGACTCCAACCAAAACTAGAACCCATCCACCACCATTAGCTATAATGCCCATGTTAATAACCCTAGATTTCAAGTAACACTACGTATTATTTTAAACAAAGAAAAAATTTCTAAAGGTAACCAGTAGGTTCTTAAAACAGGCACATCACTTTTCTCAGAAATTAAACTTGAGAGTTTCCACCTGAAGGTTAAGAGGCAATGTGCAAACTTCACACACCCCATCATGTACCCTCTGAGAACACGTTATACTGCTCCCTGAATCTTCCCCTTATTGCACCTCGACCGCTCCAGTATCAAATCTTCTACTCTAGAACCTCTCTTCAAGCGCCTCCCTCTATCCTCAATTTTCTTGTTTTATTTGGTAAAATTATTTTACACTTAAAAAAATAAATATTTATGCAATAAAACCAGAAGATAAAATAAATAAAACTCAAGTTAATTTGCTCTGCAGAGCTGTATGGAAGCGAGGGAGGTGCTCTTATGTAATCCCTCTCTGCCCTCCACACTCATAGATCTGCTTCCTGGGAAGTCGGGGGTCGGGGAAACTGCACCTCACTCTTACTCCCCTCCCCTATTGGCCCTGGTGAGGCCCTATTAGAACCCAAGGGAGGAAGAGACGACAATGCTGTCAGATGGCAAGTGGCCAATGCCTCCTGAAATGAGGGTAGGTTTGCTTGGTCTCTCCTAAACAGAAGAGAATGTCCAAGAAATGAAATGTTTTGAAAGCCATTAATGATACAACTAACTCCTGCACTGGGTTCCTCTGTGGGATGAGGAAGGAATCAAGTAGCAGCATTCAGAAACAGTCCTGGGTTACAAGCTGATGAGGTCTCTCCCTCATCTGGGGAGAGGTTGCTTTTCCATGTTGGGAGGGAGGCGGGAAGGAGGCATGGCTTAGACGGTGGGGTTTACTTCATGGGCTGGATCCTGTTCATCTCCACGGTGGGGACATTCCCAGCTCTGTTAGCCTCCCGAGCCTGCCCCTCGAAGGCTCGTGTGATTTCCTCAAAAGTCCGGCCACGAGTCTCAGGGACTTTGAAGAAGGTCAAGACCAAGAAGACAATGAGGAAGCCAGTGAAGATGATAAAAACATAGGCTCCTAAATAGAACTAGTGAAAAGATAAAGAAAAAGGAGTGTCAGTGTAAATTCTGGTCATTGCCAAACCCCTTCCCTTCCCATCCATTTCTAGTAGGCTTCGGGACACAACCCTTCCACATTTAACAACAACATGTAGTCTTCCTCGGTATTTTTTTAAAAAAGATTTCGTTTATTTATTTGACAGAGAGAGACACAGTGAGAGAGGGAACACAAGCAGGGGGAGCGGGAGAGGGAGTGGCAGGCTTCCCTCTGGGCAGGAATCCTGAGGCGGGGCTCGATCCCAGGACCCTGGGATCATGACCTGAGCCAAGGGCAGACACCTAAAGACTGAACCACCCAGGCGCCCCTTCCTTGGATGTTTAGGAAGCCATTGCTCACTTACTGTATTTCCCTGCAATTCTGCATCATTCCTTTTCTTATTCCTTAAAGATCCCTGCTTCCAAATACCTATTGAGTATTTTAGGACTTTTTTTTTCCTTTATTTATTTGTCAGAGATAGAGCACAAGCAGGGGGAGAAACAGGCTCCCCGCTGAACAAGGAACCACATGTGGGGCGCGATCCCAGGACCTCGGGATCAAGACCTGAGCTGAAGGCAGACGCTTAACCGACTGAGCCACCCAGGCGCCCCTAGGACTTTTGATGATTATTTTTAAAATCCAGGTTTCTGAAAGACCCACAGAAATAGGAAATGCATTCTAGAAGTCCACTGCAAGTGCCTTTATTTAAGGAACCAGCTCCAGGTCATTTTATATAATAGGACCTACCTCACTCATTCATTAACATCCTATGATTATTAGTGAGCCTTTAAGGTCATGAAGTCACTAATGCCAGCTCATTCAAATTGAGGATTTTACGTGTCGGTCTGGAATCCTTTGGCATTCATCACGAACATTGTATCTAGGCAGAACTATGCCTGTAATTACCTCAGACCGGTGCTCTTTTTTTTTTTTTTAAAGCTTTTATTTATTTATTTGAGAGAGAGAGAATGAGAGATAGAGAGAACGAGAGGGAAGAGGTCAGAGGGAGAAGCTGACTCCCCGCTGAGCAGGGAGCCCGATGTGGGATTCGATCCCGGGACTCCAGGATCATGATCTGAGCCGAAGGCAGTCGCTTAACCAACTGAGCCACCCAGGCACCCAGACCAGTGGTCTTTTAAAAGTTCCCAGTTTTGGGGTACCCGGCTGCCTCAGTCAGTAGAACATGCGACCTCTCATCTCCTCCAGGTCTTGAGTTTGAGCCCCATGTTGGGGGTAGAGTTAACGTTAAAAAAATAAAAGTTCCCAGTTTCGCCCTCCTGCTTAAATCTTTTTTTTTTGCTACCATTCCTTCTTTTTCTATATGCCACTGAAAATAAAAAAAAAATCTGGTTTAAAACACTAGATATCTGGGGGGGCGCCTGGGTGCTGCAGTTGCTTGAGCGTCTGCCTTCGGGTTGGGTCATGATTCTGGGGTCCTGGGATCGAGCCCCGCATCCAGCTCTCTGCTCAACGGGGAGCCTGCTTCTCCCTCTCCTGCCTGCTACTCTGCCTACTTGTGGTTGCACTCACTCGGTCTCTGTCTTTCTGCCAAATAAATAAATAAAATCTTTAAAAAAAAAAAACCACTTGATATCTGGGGCGCCTGGGGCGCTGTTGGTTGAGCGTCCGACTCTTGGTTTCGGCTCAGGAGATCAAGCCGTGGGTCAAGTTCCGTGCTTAGCGCAGTGTCTGCTTGAGATTCTCTCTCTCCCTCTCTCTCTGCTCCTCCCCCTGTCACATTCAATCTCTCTCTCTAAAATAAGTAAAATCTTTAAAAAAAAAAACCACAAAAACAAACTCCACTTGATATCTAACCCTCTGTGGTGTCAGTTACCAAATTTTAAACCTGTCGGCTTAAGTGAGCTGCTTTTGAGATGGACTCGGTGAGTTGTGTTTGAATTTACTTACTGCAGCTGAAGGGAACAGGAGCCCGACCAGGAAGTTGGAGGTCCAGTTGGAACAACCAGCCACTGCCATCGCGGCCGGGCGGGGTCCTTGGCTGAAGAGTTCGGCCACGATAAACCAGGGAATGGGGCCTGGGCCAACTTCAAAGAAGGCCACAAAGACCAGGGTAGCCCCGATGCAAACAAAGCTCATCCAATTATACTCATCCTAAATGAGGAGGAACAAAGGAAAGCTAGTAGTCAAGACAGCTTGACCTGGATAGATCTAGCCTCCCAGCGATGAGGACTGACTGATAACGGAAGCTCCCTCTGTCTGGGGTACAATGGAGTTCTTTGACTTAAGAGTCAAAAGGCCTGGGTTTTTGAATCGTAGCCTTGTGCTCACACCATGTGTCATTTTGCACCAAGATCATTTCATCACCTGTAAAATGGGAATAATTCCCTCAAGAATACTTGAAGAATTACATAAGGTATTTTACAAGCTCTATGTTATACAGATGTTAAGAATTACAGCAGTTTAGTTACCGATCTCTGAGGATTCATTTTTCTTAAATCTCTGGGCATGGGACTTTACGGGTCTCCCACTCACCTCTCCCACCCACGTCAGAGTCACCTGTGACCTATTCTCCCTCCTTCCCCTCCGTTTCCTTCACTCAAAGAGCACGCACCTTTAGTAACAATGAGATGGTCATAAAGATGGAACAAACAGCCATCCCTCCAAGGCCAGTCATATGGAGAGTCCTCCTCCCTGCCCTTTCCACCAGAAACAGCTAAAAGAAGAATAATATAACATAAAATTTCTGCTTTCCCTTTCCTGAAAACTGTATGAACTACCGGAATGTGCCGTACCAATGGCAGGATACTTGGTAGAGTCACACGTGCCCTTTTAGTTGAGTTTCAAGCATCCTACAAATCCCTTTTATACCTCTCTCTTTCCCACCCACTTCATATTTCCTTGAGAGAGTGAAGACTACTCATACCCATCATTCAATCGCTCTTCTTTCCCAAAGAAGAACGAAACAACCACAACTGTTTAAATGATGGTAGGGAGGGAGATGGAAGGACACAAACCCCATCTTTGAACATGTGTAGGAAGAACGCCCCTCCCCCTGCCCCCAAACTATCACAGCATCCAACTTACAGAGACAACAGTGAAGATGGTATTCACTACACCCGTGCCGATGGTGGCATAGATTGGCTCCTCAATACCTGCATCTCTGAAGATTCCAGTTGAATAATAGAACACCTAATAGGAAACAAAAGATGATGCAACTCTGAAACAGCAGCTGGGCACCGCAGTTAAAGAGAACCCTCGGAAAAATACACTCAAAGTCCCTCCCAGGAGGTTAAGGAGTCCTTTCTGTGTTTTTGGTTCAATCAGTGTCTTTTCTGCAAAGAAATCTTCTCTATCTTATCTCTATTCTCTTCTTAGTTCTCAATTCTACCTACTGTTTCCACTTCTTCTTCAATGTTTGTTCCTCCTGTTCATTGAAGTCTCCTCCTTACATCTATTCTATTAACTTAGATATAAAGATTAAGTTTTTTCGGTTTGTTGTAAAGTTCGGTGGTGGTTTTTTTGTTTTTTGGTTTTTTTGAAAGTAATCTCTACACCCAACATGGGGCCGGAACTCAAGACCCCAAGATCAAGAGTCACATGATCTTCCAACAAAGCCAGCCAGCAGCAAGTTCCTCAATTAAGCTTCCTCAATGGACAATTCCTCTAACCTTAAAACAGTGATAGGCACACACCGATATCCTACTTCGACAGCGAAGCCAACTGAGGAGGAACCTCAGCCTGCTCATGTTATTAGAAACAGAACTTGGGCTGGAATCCCTAGCCCCAGGTCCTCTCCAAGTGTTCTAGGAAATGACAGCAGCTATCATCTTAATGTAATATGTACTATTAAGTAAGCTACTGTTTATACTATTTTTTATTATTTGCTGGTCAGCATGCTGAAATGTAGGGTTGCTAACAGCTACCACAGTCAAAGGGATGTCAAAATATTGAACTCAGACCTCAAGGTAATAAGGGAACAGGATCTAGATCATCTAGGTTCAGTTCTTCAGGGTGGGTCAAGAGTTTATTATTTCATCCAGAGTGTTTGCCTCTACAGCCATATTCATCAGACTTTTTGATCAATATATGCGTCGACTCTGGGTTACGTTCTCAAGAAACAACTCTTCAGATACCTATAACCTTGGATAGAAACGATGGATACTTCTGTTTTCTAAAATAAGACTAATAAGGCTGTGCTTTTTCTGGTTTAAAATTATTTTTGGGGTGCCTGGGCTGCTCATTTGGTTAAGCGTCTACCTTCGGCTCAGGTCATGATCCCGGGGTCCTGGTATAGAGCCCCACATTGGGCTCCCTGCGCAATGAGGAGTCTGCTTCTCCCTCTCCTTCTGCCCCCACCCCCGCTCGTGTTCTGTCTCAAATGAATACATGAGATTTTTTATTTTTCAATAATCCCTATACCCAATGTGGGGATCAAACTCACAACCCCAAGATCAAGAGTTGCATGCTCTATTGAATAAGCCAGCTAGGCACCCCACAGTGATTCTTAAAATGACAAAATTGGAAACTGGGATCCATCAAAATCATCTCAGAGGTTTTTTTAAAACTATTTTTCCTCCCAATTTCTGATATCACAGCCTCTAACCCTTTATGAAAAGCACTGCTTTTTCTTTCTTTTTTTTTTTTAAAGATTTTATTTATTTATTTGAGAGAGAGAGAATGAGAGACAGAGAGCACGAGAGGGAAGAGGGTCAGAGGGAGAAGCAGACTCCCCGCTGAGCAAGGAGCCCGATGCGGAACTCGATCCCGGGACTCCAGGATCATGACCTGAGCTGAAGGCAGTCGCTTAACCAACTGAGCCACCCAGGCGCCCCAAAGCACTGTTTTTTCAAATACAAATAACCTTCTTGTGTGTTAGGGAGAAATGACCAAGGACCAACTTACTATTTTGAGCATCAAGTGTGTTTGGCAAATGCTTTTCTACAGAATGACCTAATCATATTGATCAAGACTGATGATGGAATAATATTATGCAGCCATCAAAAGGAATGAGATCTTGCCATTTGCAACAGCGTGGATGGAACTGGAGGGTGTTATGCTGAGTGAAATAAGTCAATCAGAGAAAGACATGTATCAGATGACGTCACTGATATGAGGAATTCTTAATCTCAGGAAACAAACTGAGGGTTGCTGGAGTGGTGGGGGTTAGGAGGGATGGGGTGGCTGGGTGACAGACATTGGGGAGGGTATGTGCTATGGTGAGCGCTGTGAATTGTGCAAGACTGTTGAATCACAGATCTGTACCTCTGAAACAAATGATGCAATATATGTTAAGAAAAAAAAAAAGAAGATAGCAGGAGGGAAGAATGAAGGGGGGGAAATCGGAGGGGGAGATGAACCATTAGAGACGATGGACTCTGAGAAACAAACTGAGGGTTCTAGAGGGGAGGGGGGTGGACGGATGGGTTAGCCTGGTGATGGGTATTAAAGAGGGCACGTTCTGCGTGGAGCACTGGGTGTTATGCACAAACAATGAATCATGGAACACTACATCCAAAACTAATGATGTGATGTATGGTGATTAACATAACAATAAAAAATTAAAAAAAAAAAGACTGATGAGAAACCCTCTGGGCATGAATCGGAACAAGAGTATGCTTCATATCCAAAAATTTTATCTGCAAATGGACAGAAGGTATAGGAATATCCTCTCTTACCACCACTAGGATCCAAAAGCTGGAAGGTAATATCTGCAGAGAATTCAAGCTACCTGCCAAATGTCACCTTCCATTTTGCTCCCCACTTTCACCTATCAGAGTCCCTATTCTGGTTGTAACAACACAGACAGACTAGGAAGGCCCGCTCTATCTGAGGTTCCCAGTGTATCGTCAGACCTCTTGAATTCATTGCCTGTTTATTCCCCAGGGCTTTATAATGATAGTTTTTAGACTGTGAAGTCCTGGAAAAAAGCCACAGCATGTAAACTCTTGGATCTACTTTAGTTGTATGGCCTGCCTTATCACTGATGACATCAGAAAAGACTGATCAGATTTGTAAAAGACAACTGGAAATAAAAAATGAGTGGTCAGAAGGAGGAATAATGAAAAGCAGATAAATGTGTCGTGTCCTACATACTGAAAAAAGTTTGAAAGAGGACAATGTTGACCATAAGGTCCAAGACAAAAGTGATGAATTTTTCGTTTTATCATTTATTTTCTTATTTTCCCACATGGAAAACATGTACTGCAGATAGAATTTTAAAGAAATAAAAACAGGGGTACCCGTCTGGCTCAGTAGGAAGAGCATGCGACTCTTGATCTCGGGGTTGTGAGTCCGAGCCCCAGGTTGCGTGTAGAGATTATGTAAATAAACTTAAAATACGAAACCAAGTCAAAACCTGGATAATCAGTATTTCTGGAGTGGCTGCTGCGGGGCGAGCATCGTGGGGACTCTGCAGGTGTAAGGAGGTGAGCAGGCCCCTCGGGCAGGTGTGTGAACTGTGTGCGGGACCCCCTGGGACACAGAGTAGCTACTCACAGCATTGATTCCAGACAGCTGCTGGGACAGCTGGAGCATGATGGAAATCATAATGGGCTGCTGGTATCTGCGTGACCTGAAGAGCTCCAGCACCGTGGCTTGCTTCTCTTGTGCCATCCTGGTGCTCTCATCTTTCATCTCCTGGATGTCCTGAGTCACGTCCTGGGTGCCCCACAATCGCTGGAGGACTGGTCAAACAGACAGACAAACAAAGGAGAAAGATAAGGTGCTGTCCTAACTTCATTTTCCCTATAACACAGCTGGGAAGAAGCCACACTTAGATGAGCCCCGGATATGGCTCATCCATTAGCATCTGTGCCTTAACCTGCTTCTCACTCCACTCTTTAGGGCTGGAAAGTTTCTCACTGCAGAGCAATCAGGAAAGTCTCCAGCTTGGATCCAGAGGGGTAGGAAAGGAGCAGACAAAACCAGATCTAATGCCCTCATCCTGAAACAAACCACAACCCCCAAATTCCTACAGCGAAGGTGTGAAGGATACTCACTGTCCCTAGCACTCTCCTCTTCCTTTCTGTTGATGAGCAAAAATCTAGGACTCTCGGGGCAAAACGGAAGGGCTGCGCTTTGCAGGACAGCTGGAATGATGGTGAAGCCCAAAAGCAGGGGCCAAAGCTCTTCAGTCCCCATGATGACTTTCAGACCAAAGATCTAGAAACCAGATAAAGACGATACTTTATAAAGCTCATACTTTATATAAGCCACAAGTCACTTTAAAAAAACTGGGGGGCTCAGTCGGTTATGCATCTGCCGTTGGCTCAGGTCAGGATCCCAGGGTCCTGGGATCCAGTCTGCACTGGGCTCTCTGCTCAGCAGGGCGTCTGCTTCTCCCTCCGCCCCTAGCCCTCCTCCCCTTACGCGTGCTCTCTGTCTCTCTCAAAAATAAAGCAGAAAAAATTTTCAGAAAATCATCCCTTCTTTTACCACAGGAAAAGATAAATTCTGTTTCTTCTCCTTTCTCTACCCTGCCTGCTTCTTTAGCCACCTGTGAGCTATAGTAATAATACCTGAAACTGACATATACTTGAATATAGGTCAGATGTTCCTGCCCAGAAACTGACACGCATTCAGTATGAGGTCTAGAGTACCTGAGCCACCAGGATCCCGATGACGATGCCCAGCTGGTTGAGAGTGCCAAAGGCCCCCCGGAGGCCAGTGGGAGAGACCTCGCCGATGTACATGGGCACAAAACCTGTGCAGAGGCCGCAGAAGAGGCCAATAACCAAGCGGCCCAGGATCAGCATTTCAACCGACCGGGCTATTTTGCAGAACCCCATAAGGCAGCCACCAGCGACAGCCAAGAGGTTGACAATGAGCATTGAATTGCGCCTGAAAAGGTTAAAAAACAAGAGAAGTTAGCAACATAGGCCAGGCCGAAACTTCTCTCTTTCCTGATCTCTCTACCCTTCTCCAGGCTCATGTTATCTGCTCTTCCGGTTTGAAGTTCTCCTCTTTCTGTTATCAGAACATTTCCAGTTGGGCTAAGATCAATGGTTCTTACACCTCTGTAGGCATAAAACTCACCTAGAGAACTTGTTTAAGATTCTTTTAATTCCCAGCGGTAGCCAGGGTGGTAGCAAGCACAAAGGCCAGTAGTTCTCAAAGTTGTCCACAAACTAAGAGCATCAGCTAGAAATGGGCAAGAAATTAAAACTGTCCCACCCCACCCCAATTTAGTAAGTCATTAGGTTTGACTCTGGGACGGAGCAATCTGTTCCCAAAAGCCGTCCTGGTGATCTGATTCTAGCTAAGGTCCGAGAACCACTGCCCTGGGCAATTCTCATACAGCTGGTCCACGAACACACTCAAGAGAAATTTCTGGACCCGTGCTGAAATTTTGATGCTTCTTACTGCATTTTGTTGCAATATAGTTGCTTAGATGGCACCAACATACTAATGAGAACAGATTTCAGACAAAGGTTTTCTCTGCGCAGAAAGTTAGACAGCTTCAGCTCCCCGGCTCTTGGCTACCCTGTGGTGACGGCCACTTACAATAAGTATTGATAGCCAGTAGAAAATAATAAATTACTGAATCTATGTGTTAAACGTGGGAGGCAAAGCCACGGAAACAACTAGAGGAAGACGGAAGAGATTAACAGTGAAAAATCACTGCAGATGTTTGGAAGATACTTCTGGGACTCTGCCCTTGGGTGGCCTGCTGGAATTACCCGGGGAGTTCTGAAACGCTGGTACTTTTTTTTTTTTAATTATGTTATGTTAATCACCATAATTACATCATTAGTTTTTGATGCAGTGTTGCATGATTCATTATTTGCGTATAACACCCAGTGCTCCATGCAGAACGTGCCTTCTTTAATACCCATCACCAGGCTAACCCATCCCCCCACCCCCCCTCTCCTCTAGAACCCTCAGTATGTTTTTCAGAGTCCATCGTCTCTCATGGTCCATCTCCTCCTCCGATTTCCCCCCCTTCATTCTTCCCCTCCTTTTATTTCCTCTTTTTTAACATAGAGTGTATTAATTGTGAAACGCTGGTACTTTTAAAAGCTCCCTGGGAGATCCTAAACGTGCAGCCAAAGGAGAGAACCTGCTGTTAAGAGAAAAATTTCATCCCTCATGCTCACTTTTACCTTTCTCTGCATTCCTTTCCTGGTTTCCCTACTTCCTCTATCAGGTTCTTTTGCTAATAAAATAAAGATAGGAAGAAAGTCACTGAAGTATGGGAGGGCCACATTAAAATGTCAATGACTTTAGAAGACACAAGGTGCCTCAAAAATGCAAACACAATCGGGCGCCTGGGTGCCTCAGTTGGTTAAGCGACTGCCTTAGGCTCAGGTCATGATCCTGGAGTCCCGGGATCGAGTCCCGCATCGGGCTCCCTGCTCAGCAGGGAGTCAGCTTCTCCCTCTGGCCCTCTTCACTCTCGTGCTCTCTGTCTCTCATTCTCTCTCTCTCTCTCTCAAATAAATAAATAAAATCTTTAAAAAAAAATGCAAACAGAACAAACACCAAACATCATCAAATAAAATGGGTTGCTTTTAAAGTTTTTTAGACGGTGAATTCTATTTGTGTTTCCTGAACGTCTAAATTAGCAAATGAAATGGTTTCTTCACCAGTCATTACTGAAAGTATTCTGCTAAGACATTTTATTAAGTCAGCAAGAATGAAAAGTTTCAATTTTCTTTTGGGGGGGGAAAATGTCAGTTATTTGGCCATTATCCATATTTGCCACAGGGCAAGGATTATAAAATGTTTCCTCCCAATCCTGGCTTGTAAACACAAGCATGAAATCCCAAATTTTTCAAGAAAAGCAAACAACCTATGACCTTGTAAATCAAGTAGGCTTCTGGGAAATTCCATAGTGCACTTTATTGCAGAGAGAACTGAATTAGCTTCAGCTGCACTCAAAGGTAATCTCTTGATGGGCAGCCGAGCTCCAAGCAGCCCTGTTCAGTACCAGTTGGCCCAAATTTGCCTCCATGGGAATTTGGGATGCTCTCATTCAAATGCATCATCACCTCTCCATCCTAATTCTCAATACTTGTTCTCAATGCAACCAGCATAGCCCCCCTCCTTGCCCAGTTTCTGGTCGATACCTGCCAAAGCGGTTGACAAAGAGTCCAACGGAGAAGGAGCCAATCATACCACCAACGGAGAAGATGGCCACAGACAAGGACCAGAGGGAAGTGAGTAACACCTCAGTGGGACGGTCGCTCAACGTCTCCTCCAGGGTGTAATTGAGAAAGTCCTTTATGATCTGCCAATTAAAATGACTGGTGGGCAGACTGTTACAGCTGAATGAGAAGGGGCAAATATCGGGGATCTTCCCCTCCCTAAGAAAACAGCATTACAATGACTGGTAGAGAATCAAGTAAATGAACGGGTGGGGATGGAAGAGATAGAGAACCTCTGGAGGTTCGTGGTAGCTCTGAAAAGAACAATTTTGATTTGTCCTGAAAATCCCAGTAGGTGGTTAGCACTGATGTTCAGTGACTACCCCAGTCCTCCCCTAAGACCCTCCCACCCTCCTTGTAACTAACCCCTGAGGCATAATAAAGGAAGTGTATCAGGATAGCGTGAGGGGAAGCATGGATACAGTCCAGTCAAGGGTATGGGGAGCAAGTGAGCTTTTTGCTTTAATGATTCACTTGGACTTCCCCACCAATGTTATTCTGCCTCCTCAGCCTTCACCAAGCGAGATACCAAGTTTGTCTGAAATTCTTCGTTCTCGAAACCCTACCTAATTTACCTATTCCAAATTCTAACTCTGGTCACCTGGCACTCACCATCTCAGGAGCATTGATGACTCCGGTGTTGTAGCCAAACTGGAAAGAGCCTATTGTAGCAATGGAGATGGCAAAGATCAGAGGCGCTGTGACCTGGGGTTGGGGGGGAGAAGGGAAGAAACAGTCCTTAAAGCTCTCGGCTGATGATTGTCTCTTATTAATTAAGGAGAGATATTAGGAGCACTCGGCCTATGAGTGGTATGAAAAGAACAAAAACTTAACGAAATTTAGGTAACGAATGGGGGAACACAAAGAGCAGGTTATACTAAAGAACTTCTCCGGAGATATACAGACAACCACGTAAACTTGGGAAAAGCGGCAAGAAAATTTGGGAAGAAAGTTAAGAGGAACTGGGTTAACTCGTTTCAAACTATTAAAAAAAGTTGCCCCATGTAAAAGCAAGCTTAGAACTGCAGGGAGCCTTGGGATTCCTAAAAATGGATTCTTTTGGAAACAGCTAGATCCAGTGCTGTCTCCTCCTGTACCCCAGATCCCACTGAAGCCCAGAGTGGTCGTGGTGGTCTCTGCACCACTGGGCTGTTGTAGCGCTCTGGATAATGTAATCTACAAAATCTACCCAGGGTATCCTGGTCCCATTTGAAATTCTTCCTGTTTACTTCGTTTTGTACCACTACCCTCACCCACCAGGGGGAGAGCACAAGGTCACACCCAACCTAACAGACCGGAGATGTGGTGGGGAGAAGGGAGTCATCTCTCACCCTGCTGGGAGTAATTCAAGTGTGTGTTTATCTTAGATTTCCAGCTCAAGGTAAGCTCAATTTTTAGGGCTGAGGACATCCTTCCTTACCTTAAACTCCCTCCCCCTTTTAGGTTAGACGGACTGGCCAGCCAGAAGTTTCAGTTCTCCATGTTGACCTCCCACCCCAGACAACTTGGCCTTAAGTACCCGAGTGGCCCCCGCCTGCACACAGCTCTTTCTGTTTAATCCCTTTCTCATCAGTAATGACCTCTTCCTTCTGCCTCGCCTCATCCTTTACTATTCTTGAGGGCCTTTTTCTCCTCCCTGTTTTTTCATCCCTTCTCTTACCTTCCTTCATTTTCAAGTAAGTTGACCTTGGTGACAAATGACTTTCTCCCAGCAAAAATAATGCATATGTAAATTAAAGCAATTAAAACAAAGTAAATGAATTAAAACGGGATGCAATTTATAATTAACCTCCTCAGTCACACTAGTCACATTTTAGGTATATCTCTCTCCTTTGTCCAAGCCGAACTAAAGCAATTGTCAGTGTTCAAACACTGTGCTCAAACAGCCCTATGTACCTCTGCATCTGTACCCTTAATTATATCCTTTATAATAAACTCAGAAATGTGAGTAGTGTTTCTTTGAGTTCTGTCAGCTGCTCTAGCAAATTAATCAAACCCCAGGACGGGGTTGTTGGAACCTCTAATCTCCAGTGGTTGATAACCTGGGCTTGCCACTGGCCGCTGAAGTGGAGGGAGAGGGAGGCAGTCTTGTGGGGCTGGGCCCTTAACCTGAGACACCTGACGCTACCTCAGGGTAGATAGAATTGAGTTGAATTGGGAGGGTATTCGGTTATCACCAGCTGAGAATTGAGGAATTGCTTGGTGGTGTGAAAAAACACACACTGAAGGCTGCCATAACAATACACCACAGAGTGGATGGCTTAAACAACAGAAATTTATTTTCTTAACAATGCTGGAGTCTGGGCATCCAAGATCAAGGTGTTGGCAGGTTTGGTTTCTCCTAAGGATTTTCTCCTTGACTTAGAGATGGTCTTTTTCTCTGTGTGCCTGCATCCCTGGTGTCTCTTGAATAAGGACACCAGTAGGATTGGACTAGGGCCCACCTAAAGGCCTCATTGTAACTTCATCACTTCTTTAAAGGCCCTGTCTCCTAATACAATCACATTCTGAGGAACTGGGCATTAAGCCTCCCATAGGAATTTTGGGGGAACACAAGTCAGCCCATAATACCATGTTACAAAAGACGCACTCTTTTGTACTCTTTCATCTTGAATATCCTTCCCAACGGACTAACTCCTAGTCATACATACAATAACCAGTATCTCTTAGCCTATGTATATTACAAAAACAAGAATGCTTTCTCTGGAGAAGACACCAAGGATGTGACTGGAAAATCATTTGATAAAGAGATCATGAACACAACTCATGGCTTTCATCAGACATCTTAGCGGAATCTGGGGATGGAGATGGCGTTATGCCAGCTGACACACGGCCAGCTTGGACTAAGGGCACAGAGAGAAGCCAAAATGAAGGAAGGCTAACTCCGCTAGGATTCTACAGGATGGGACCATAGAGCTATCAACATTTCCTATCTTTCAATAAAAGGTAAGAATGTCACTGAAGCTGATTCCGAGATCAGCAGAGTTGCTACTCCCACCACAGGCCCAGAGCCCAAGGGCCCTCAAGGAGGCCATCTCCTCCTCCATTTCAGTGGGCCGGGCTGGCCCCCACAACTGAAGGGACAACCCTGTCACCTCAGTGGGGCTCGAGGGCAGAGCAGTGAGCCACTGAGGGTTATCTTGAGACTTCAGTCTAATGAAACATGGATTTCTTGGATTTGACACCAAAAGTACAGGCAACAAAAGCAAAAATAGACAAATGAGACTACATTAACCTTACAAACTTTTGTTCTTCAAAGGATACAATCAACAAGGTGAAAAGGCCACCTATGAAATGGAAGAAAATCTTGCAAATCATGTATCTGATGAGGGGTTAATACCCGGGGTTTATAAAGAGCTCAACAACAAAATAACTCAAATAACCTGATTAAAAACGGGCAAAAGATTTGAACAGACATTTCTCCAAATATGATACACAAATGGACAACAGCATATGAGCATATGAAAAGACACTCAACATCAGTGATCACTAAGAAATTCAAATCAAGGGGAGCCTGGGTGGCTCAGTCGTTAAGCGTCTGCTTTCGGCTCAGGTCATGATCCCAGGGTCCTGGGATCGAGCCCCGCATCGGGTTCCCTGCTCGGCAGGAAGCCTGCTTCTCCCTCTCCCACTCCCCCTGCTTGTGTTTCCTCTCTCGCTGTGTCTCTCTCTGTCATATAAATAAATAAAATTAAAAAAAAAAAAGAAATTCAAATCAAAACTAAAATGAGGAATCTCTTCACACCCATTATAATGGCCACTACCAAAAACAACAGAAAATAAGAAGTGTTGGTGAGGATGTGGAGAAATTGATACTCTTGATACTGTTGGTGGGATTGTGAAGTGCAATCGCCATGGAGAACAGTAAGGTAGTTCCTCAAAAATTAAAAATAGAACTACCCTATGTCCAGCAATCTCCCTTCTAGGTATATATCCAAAAGAACTGAAAGCAAGGTCTTTTTTTTTTATTATTATTAAGGATTTTATTTATTCATTGGAGAGACAGAGAGAGAACAATGTGGGGGAGGGGCAGAGGGAGAAGCAGACGCCCCGAGGAGCAGGCAGCCCGATGCGGGACTCAATCCAGGACTCCAGGATCATGACCTGAGCCCAAGGCAGACGCTTAATGACTAAGCCACTCAGGTACCCTGAAAGCAAGGTCTTAAACAGAAATATATGCACACTCTTGTAGCACACCTCGTACTCTTCACAATAGCCAAAGGTGGATGCAATCCAGGGGGCCATAAAGAGATGAATAGATAAATATCCACGGGAATATTATTCAGGCTTAAAAAGGGAAGGAAATCCTGTGACATCTTACAACATGGATTGACCTTCAAGCCATCATGCTAAGTGAAGTAAGCTCATCATAAAGAGATAAATACTATATGATTCCACTTACAGGAGGTATCTAAAGTAGCCTCATTCATAGAAACAGACACTAGATTAGTAACCTGGAGCTGGAGGGAAGGAGAAAAGGGGAGTAGCACTTTAATGGGTGTAAAGCTTCAGTTTTGCAAGATGAAAAAATTCTGGATATTTGTTTCATAACAATATGAATATACCTAACACGACTGAACTGTACATTTACAAATAGTTACGACGGGGCGCCTGGGTGGCTCAGTCGTTAAGCGACTGCCTTCAGCTCAGGTCATGATCCCGGGGTCCCGGCACCCAGTCCCGCACCGGGCTCCCTGCTCAGCGGGGAGTCTGCTTCTCCCTCTCCTGCTCCCCCTGCTTGTGCTCTCTCTCTCTGTCAAATAAATAAATAAAATCTTAAAAGAAAAAAAGAAAAAGAAAAATAGTAACAGCAGAGATCACCGATCACAGATCACCATAACAAATGTACCATCCATGAATAAGTTTGAAATACTGTGACAATTACCGAAATGAGACATAGAGACACCAAATGAGCGAATGGTTGCCAATAGACTTGACTAACCCAGGATTGCTACAATTTGTAGAAAGAACAATGCAGTATCTGTGAAGAGCAATGAAGGGAAGATCAAGAAAATAAAGTATGCCTGCCGTTGGAGTCATATAGAGTATGCAGCCTTTTCAGATTGGCTACTTTTACTTAGTAATATGCATTTAAATTTCCTCCATGTCTTTTCGTGGTCGATACATCATTTCTTTTTCTTTTCTTTTCTTTCCTTTTCAATAGCTCATTTCTTTCTTTCTTTTTTTTGTTAAGATTTTATTTATTTATTTCACAGAGAGACAGACACATACACAGTGAGAGAGGGAACACAAGCAGGGGGCCTGGGAGAGGGAGAAGCAGGCTTCCCGCTGAGCAAGGAGCCCGATGTGGGGCTCGATCCCAGGACCCTGGGATCATGACCCGAGCCAAAGGCAGACGGTTAACGACTGAGCCACCCGGGCACTGCAATAGCTCATTTCTTTTTAGCACTGTATAATATTCCACTGGACGAACCACATCTTGTTATCATTTACCTACTGAAGGACATCTTGGTTG
Source organism: Eumetopias jubatus (assembly GCF_037043125.1). Lineage (NCBI taxonomy): Eukaryota > Metazoa > Chordata > Mammalia > Carnivora > Otariidae > Eumetopias > Eumetopias jubatus. Next base: position 45,727,891 of record NW_028274814.1, on the reverse strand, counting down.
CTTCCAAGTTTGGGCAATTGTGAATAAAGCCGCTATAAACATTCATGCACAGGTGTGTGGGTGGATGTCAACTTTCAGTTCATTTGGGTAAATAACAAGGAGTGTGACTGCTGGATCATAAACAAGTATTTTACATGCCAACTTCTAATCAATTGTTGATAGAGAACATAGACTTTTGTTTGCAAGAAGCACAGGGCTTTCTTTAAGTTCCTTAAGTTTACTCTGACGGTGCTCTAAGACCATAAATGTCCTTCGTTGTGTTTTTGTGGCTATTAGTCTGACACTATCACCAGGATACCCCTGTCTGGCTCATTTACAGGAAGACAGCTACGGACTACTGATAACTGAACTGACTCATATCCACCCTTTAAAAAAACCATAAGCAAGTGCCAATCTCTGGATGACGATATGGGCAGTGGCACTACCGTTCAATACAATGTTTCATATTTAGAGGTTTGCGTTCTTTTAGTAGAGCACTTCCCCAACTTTGGCGACCCTCCCGCCCAGAACAAGCCACCTCCTCAGAAAAAAAAACCCATCAAATACTCTAGGAAAAGGCTGCTGAAGCTCTAGGGTGGTGTTTATTAATATGGGGTTCTAAGATGGACTAGACAGGACACAGATACCCTGAGAGTGAATGCAAATGTTGTCTTTCATGTGCTCTTCTGCGGGGGCAGGGGGACCACAAGCTCTTGTCACTGTCTCAGAAAGGAGCACAGGACCCAGAAAACAGCCCAAGGGGCTGCCAAAGCTTGGGTGTGGTAGGAAGGGGGAGGAGAAAGAATCTGACCTCTCCGGGTCATCAGTGGAATTATAGTATGGAAACTGCAGGAGTGGTCGGCCTTCAAGTTAGTTCCCCACCCACTGTTAGCGAGGGTCTGAGCTCCAGGTGGCATCACAAAGAACCAGCCCTTTTGAAGCGAGGCTCTAATTCCCTCCCAGCAGGGGGGAGGTTAAGAGGCAGCATTCACAGAGCCATTTATTAGTAGGGGACTTTAGTGAGAAGTACAGCCAACTTCATCACAGGACAGAGTTGGAGGAGACTAAAATTCTTTTTTTTTAATTATTTATTTGACAGAGAGAGACACAGCGAGAGAGGGAACACAAGCAGGGGGAGTGGGAGACGGAGAAGCAGGCTTCCCGCCGAGCAGGGAGCTCGATGCGGGGTTCAATCCCAGGACCCTGGGACCATGACCCGAGCTGAAGGCAGACGCTTAACGAACTGAGCCACCCAGGCGCCCCGAGACTAAAATTCTTCACCCTAACTCATCCAGATGGCCACTGTGATATTTTAGCTTTTTACCTTTAGCAACTCGAAAAGGAAGAGATGTGAAGCAGCACAGGTAAAACTCTCTGGAGCTAAAGAGAACCGTGTTTTCTCCTTATTAAAACTGTCCATGTACTATGTGCACTCAACACATTTTATCCTGTGTCTATTATGTGCTATACAGTCTTCTAGCCACTGTACTTATAATCATTTTATGTCTCCTATACATGCTTCATTTACAAGTGCATTGTAATCTTTCTGTGTAGTGAAAAACCAGCTTCCCTAACTTACAGCTTTTTTTTTTTTTTTTTTTTTTTACAAATAGTCGAGGCCATTGGCCTTCTTTTCAGCCTCAAATTGAATCAGGAAGTCACTGGAATATTTGGATGAGGCGGGCCGAGAAACCCAAGAATCTCCTCTCCTCTGTGCTACCCCGTAGCTTAAGCCCCGCCTGCCTGCGTTTTTAGGAGGCTACGTCAGCGAGTGAGGACGTGCTTTGTAAACCGTCTGCCAAATCTCCAAAGTGACTAGTTCCATCACTCAGGCCGACCAAAGGTTCCTCTTCTGTACTCTTCTGCTTCTCCCCTCCTCACGCGTAATTTATTTTCATGCTGATGCTACCCAGGGACGCAGGCAATATCTGTATCTCCCTTACTGTCCTGTTTTTTCCTCCTTTTTGGTTGTCCTCTATTTGACGTGAATCTGCACAATCTCATGGGTGTGTAAAACCCTGAATTCTTCTTGAATGGGTGGATGCAGATTTACTGAACGAATCTGTACCTATTTAAAAAATGTGTGGAAGCAATGTTGACTTTGATAGTCTGTCCCTATAATACTGTAAGTTTTTATGTTCAAATGTGGGAGAGGTACTCTGACTAAAATCACAATCTAAAGTTCTTAAATATTAGGTTCCAGGGGGCTTTTTAACCCAATTTGATTCCAATTAAATGTAGATGGCTATTTTAAGATAATTGGAAATCAACAACTTTACACACATTTTTTACAAAATTAAAGGACAAGAGGTAGTCCATTCAATCTCATCCTCTTGACTTGTGGCCCTTTAAGGGCTTTGGGCCTTAACTTGCTATTCTCTGGCTTTCTCCCCCCTAATACTATGAATAAGCAACAACAGATAAACACACTGACAGCAAAAGACTGAAGAAGAAAGACAAATACCTGGAAAATCGACAATGGGATATGGGTCTGGATTAATTCATTTATTCATTCATACAGATCTACTATGTTGCCAGGCCCAGTTTTAGATATTGGGGATACTGTGGTGAAGGTGGTAGGAGAACTCCATTTTTTGCTTTCACGGAGCTCAAATTCAAGTGCAGTGGAGTGATGCACATATTTTTACTTTTTATGTCTATGCCTTAAAATATTTTTCTTTTTTTAATATTTTAGTCTTAAGTAATCTCTACACCCAACATAGGGCTCCAACCCATAACCCCAAGATCAAGGGTCACATGCTCCATCGACTGAGTCAGCCAGGCGTCCCTAAAAAATTATTTTAAAGCAAGCATAGCTAAGACCACAGATTCTGGACTCAGACATCCTGGGTTTGAGTCCTCGCTCTGCTTGCTACTTAACGCTGTGTGATCTTGGGAAAGTCTTTTAGTGTCACTGTGCTTCCATTTCCTTATACGTAATATGAAGGTAATAATAGAGTCTACTTCATAAGACTTGTTATGAGGATTAAATTAAATCAGTTAATATGTGTAAAGCACTTAGAACAGTTCCCAGTATTGTCATATAAGTGTCTGTCTAAAAAGAAAAAAGAAACAGACATATCTTCCTAATTTCACAGTTGAATATATATGCTCAGAGAAAATTACTGTAGGTCTTGGGTTAAAATCTAGATTCCTGGGGCACCTGGGTGGCTGAGTGGGTTAAGTGTCTGACTTCAGCTAGGGTTATGATCTCAGGGTGCTGGAATTGAGTCTCCACACTGAGCCCCAGCTCCCCACTCAGCAGGGAGTCTGCTTTTCCCCCTTCAGCTTCCAGCCAGCTGTGTTTGCACACACACTCTTTCTCACATAAACAAAATCTTTTTTTTTTAAAAGATTTTATTTATTTATTTGAGAGAGAAAGAATGAGAAATAGAGAGCACGAGAGGGAGGAGGGTCAGAGGGAGAAGCAGACTCCCTGGTGAGCAGGGAGCCCGATGTGGGACTCAATTCCGGGACTCCAGATTCATGACCTTGAGCCGAAGGCAGTCGCTTAACCAGCTGAGCCACCCAGACGCCCAACAATAAAATCTTTTTTAAAAAAAAGTCTAGGTTCTGGGCGCCTGGGTGGCTCAGTCATGAAGCATCCACCTTGGGCTCATGTCATGATCCCTGGGTCCTGGGATTGAATCCCACATTGGGGTTCCTTCTCAGTGGGGAGCCTTCTTCTCCCTCTCCCACTCCCCCTGCTTGTGTTCCCTCTCTCTCTGTGTCACTCTCTGTCAAATAAATAAAATCTTGGAAAATAAAAGTTGGATGCTTAACCAACTGCGCCACTGAGGCACCCTGTCATCACTTAAAAAAAAAAAAGTCTAGATTCTCATTCTTTTTAAGGACCTAAAGACGACTTCCAAAGATTCTCCAGTTGCATGTGAGAAACTCGAATAAATAGTCTTCTCTCTAGTCACTGAAGCTGTATTTATTAAGTGCCAGATTCTTATCATGTTCCCTCATTTACAATTCACAACAGTACTTTAAATTTAGTATTACCATTCTGATTTCCCAAGACATATCTGTAAGTAATTAGCTTACAGACCACGGTTTGGGGCAGAACTAGTTGTCCGAATGTACTTTTACAATCTGTTGCTGTGTATTCCGAGAAAGATATAGGCAATCTTGGTTTAGAAAGAAGTGTCTGCGAAAGCCAGTGTTTCCCCATTCCCACCCCCCACCTCTTTCCTCCTAGAAATGGAGCCTGTTTTTGCTCCCTTCTGCAGCCACCGGTCATAAACAGAAAGCATGGCTGGGGTGCAGTAAATCTGGAGGCTGATGATACGTGGCTGTTCAAGAGTTGTGGGAAAGGGAGCCAACCTCCCCTACTGCTGCAGTAAAGATCCTTATTTTGAGGCTTTGGCGAGAAGATCCTCATAGGTGGAGGGGAGATGAGGAGAGCAGGGAAGGAGGCTCTGTGAGGGAGAGAAAGCTCTTGCTTCTTCTCAGTGCTGTCTCTGCCTACAAATATACCAAAGCGGAAAAAGGCCGCACTTAACTTCAGGAATAATGGAATTGGAGAGCCTGTTTTTGTACTACCCGTAAAGTAGGAATAGTTTTTACATTTTTGAGTGGTTGCAAACAAATGTACAAGAATAGTATTTTGTGACTTGTAAAAATTATATTAAATTCTGGGGCGCCTGGCTGGCTTAGTCAGTGGAGCATGCGACTCCTGATCCTGGGGACGTGAGTTCGAGCCCCGTGTCGGGCACAGAGATTACTTCAAAAAAAATGATATGAAATTCAAATCTCAGTGTCCACAAGTAAAATTTTGCTGGTACACAGCCACACGCATTCATTTATATATTGTCAATGGCTGCTTTTGCACTATACTGTCAGAGTTGAATAGTTATATCAAGAGACTATAGGGCCCTAGCAAGACTAAAATATTTAGTATCTGACCTTTTGTTTTGTTTTAAAGATTTTATTTATTTGACAGAGAGAGAGAGCTAGCGTGCACAAGTAGGAGAGCAGCAGGCAGAGGGAGAAGCAGGCTCCCTGCTGAGCAAGGAGCCTGATGCAGGACTCGATCCCAGGACTCTGGGATCATGACCTGAGCTAAAGGCAGATGCTTAACTGACTGAGCCACCCAGGGACTCATAGTATCTGACCTTTTTTTAAAGCCTTTTTATTTATTTTTATTTATTTAATTTACTTGACAGAGAGAGACTCAGCAAGAGAGGGAACACAAGTAGCGGGAGTGGGAGAGGGAGAAGCAGGCTTCCCGCTGAGCAGGGAGCCTGATGTGGGGCTCGATCGCAGGACCCTGGGATCATGACCTGAGCCAAAGGTGGAAGCGTAACGACTGAGCCATCCGGGCGCCCCTATCCATTCTCCTTTTGATGAACACATTACTGTTTCTAGTTTTGAGCTATCACAAACATTCTTGGCATTTGCCATATGTATGAATTCTGTTTTCTTGGTTATATACTTAGGAACAGGATTGCTGGGTTGTATTTTTGGTCAGTAAGTAATCAATTCTAAATAAAAACAAGTGAGCTACATCTGTGTCTTAATATGTGTATGGTATTTTAATAAACAATTTTTATACACATTGTTTCAATTGATCTTCAAAACATTTTGTCAACTAAGTGGAATAGGTCATATTATCTCCATTTTACAGGTGTAGAAACTGAAACAAGGACAATTTAAATGTCCCGTTTAAAGTCATAAAATTAACACATTCTGAATTAGGACAAGAAACAACATTTTCTGATTCCTAGTCAAATTCATTTTTCTTTTTATATTCCTCTTACTTCAGCGGCCTCATGTGAGGGGAGAGGTCACCCAAATGCCCGCTCTGCCCTGGACTGTCCCAATTTTAGCTCCAAAAGGGCCTGGGCAAATGGGGGACGGTTGGTCACTCTACAGAACAAGGAAAGTTGTCAAACGGATATCACACACAGCTTGCAAAGGAAAAAACAAACCTGTCTGAGTCAGCTCAATTGTCCTCTTCCAGTCCCAGAGAAAAGATATTTTTAATATGAGAGTAATGCAGTTTCCACACATTTATGTCCTACGTATGTCAACTCTTTTCCTTGACTTTGGAAATCATCTAGACTAGTGCTACTCAAATGTGGTCCATGGATCAGCAGCATCATCTCCAGGGAGCCTGCTGGAAATACAGATTCATACCCCTTCCCCAGCCCTCCCCGCAACCCCAGGACTATCCCAGTCTCTATGGGTAGGGCTCAGGAATTTGTGGTTTTTTTTTTTTTTTTTTTTTTTTTTTAGGAATTTGTGTTTAACAAGCTCTCCAGGTTAGGGTCAAGGGAAGCTATAGGAAAAGGGAGCTTAAAAGTTTGAGAAGCCCTGATCTAGCCAATTTCCTTTAAAGATATACAGATACCTATTTGGTTTTAAAGATCTCTGGGCAGAATGATTCTACTACCTCACATTGTTAGTAAAACAAATTCCATTGTTTGTAAATCCTTCTTTCTTTAAGTTTTTTTTTTTTTTTTTAAGATCCATTTATTCACTTGAGAGAGTGGGGAGGAGCAGAGGGAGATGGGAGAGAGAAAGAATCTCCAGAAGACTCCCCACTGAGTGTGGAGCTGGACATGGGGCTCAATCCCAGGACCCCAAGACCAAGAGACCAAGACCTGAGCTGAAATCAAGAGTAGGATGCTTAACGGACCGAGCCACACAGGCGCCCCTGTAACACTTCCTTGCTTGCTTATTAAATCTCATATCTAACATTCCGGTCCTACATGAGAGTGCGCAATATCATTAAAATATTTTTGTCCTTTTTTTTAAGATTTTATTTATTTGACACATACAGAGAGAGAGAGAGAGAGAGAGAGAGGGAGAGAGCAAGCACAAGCAGGGGAGGGACAGGCAGAGGGAGAAGGAGGTTCTCCACTGAGCAAGGAACACAATGTGGGACTCGATCCCAGGACCACGGGATCATGACCTGATCCGAAGTCAGACACTTAACCAATGGAGCCACCCAGGCACCCCGTTCTTGTCCTTTTTTTAAAAAGATGTTATTTATTCATTTGAGAGGGAGAGAGAGCGTCTGTGCTCGGGAACACGGGGTGGCGGGGGTGGGGGGCAGAGAGAGAAACAGACTTCCCGCTGAACAGGGAGCCTGATGCCAGACTCAATCCCAGGACCTTGGGATCATGACCTCAGCCAAGGGCAGGGTATCAATTTAACCACTTATTTTATTTGTCCTTTTCTAAAAAGGCGATTCCAAGTGTTCTTCATTATTACTTAATGACCACTTAATGTCCAGAATGAATCCTAGGGAAAAACTATAATACATCTAAAGAAAGACCTTGTGGGCGCCTGGGTGGCTCCGTTGGTTAAGCATCTGCCTTCAGCTCAGGTCATGATCCCAAGGTCCTGGGATCGAGTGTGGTATCAGGCTCCCTGCTCAGCAGGAAGTCTACTTCTCTCTCTTCCCGTCTCTCCACTGCTGTGCTCTCTCTCAGATAAATAAATAAAATCTTGATTTTATTTATTTATTTATTTGACAGAGAGAGAAAGAGCACAAGGAGGGGGAATGGCAGAGGGAGAGGGAGAAGCAGGCTCCCCGCTGAGCAGGAACCTGAAGTGGGGTTTGATCCTGATCTGAGCCGAAAGCAGGCGCTTAACTGAACCACACAGGTGCTCCTAAATAAAATCTTTAAAAAATAAAAATTAATAAATAAAGACCTTGTGGTTCCAATGGGAATATTCATGAATCTTTAAGAAAATCACATTTCAAGTTTAACATTATCAGAAACTATACATGTGTAAGAACTATGAAGCCTAGAAACAGAGAAAGAAAGACTAGTTAATTTGAATCACTGGGGAGGGATAAACAGATGACAGCTTAGCATAAATAGAAGGAATCTGCTGAATGAGTATGCTAGCAAGGGCTGGGTTTGGCCCCCCAATTTGTGTTCCCTTAGGTTTTTGTGTGACTTCGCTGGAATCCACCCACATAGTTTGTTTCTACTCTGTCCCAAGAGAGTTGTCCTCAACTCCAATCCACTTTCTCCTTGTCCATCTATTCTAGGCTCTCTCTTCCTTCCCTTTCCCTTCATTCTTCCCCAGGAAGGGGTTGCTGTGGAGATGAAATCATAGTAAGCCAGCTGGTAAGAAAAACTGTGACAGAAGCAGAATGGGAGAGAGGGCAGAGAGGCAAATACAAGATTAAGACAAAAGAAAAAGACACAGACACAGATGAGACTTGAGGCATAGGTAATAAGATGCCATCAACCACTTACTTACAGAGATGGATGGGGACATACTGCCCACAGTTAGAGGTGCACAGCCATAAGCAAAGCCAGGGACCTGAAATACATGTGGAGACGCAGGAGGGGAGACACAGAGTCAGGGGCCGAACCAGATCACACCGGATCCCGGTGAAAACAGCCTCACACAGAACGTCACCGAGAAGAGCGGCAGTTGGACGGGTGTTTCTTTATCCTCCTATGCCTTCCTCAGTCATTCTTATTTCCAAGGAAGGGTTCAGTGGGAGGTTATACAGAGGGTAACCTGACTTCTGTGTTGTTTTTCACTTCCTTTTCTTGCTTGTGGTCTTCTGCGAGGCATCTCCCAAAGACAACAAAGGCTAAGTCACACCTTTCCCTTAGACCTAACCCTTTTGGTCTCTCGACTGTTCCTCCTTCCCTCTTTTCAATATTTGTATCTCAAAATTTCTACAGTTCTTTGTCTTTCTTGCTCTTTCTTCTTTTCTTTCCATTTCTCCCAGGTTACAAGCCACCACCATTTTTTTTTTAATATTTTATTTATTGATTTGAGAGAGAGAATGAGATAGAGAGAGTACATGAGAGGGGGGAGGGTCAGAGGGAGAAGCAGACTCCCTGCTCAGCAGGGAACCCGATGCGGGACTCGATCCCGGGACTCCAGGATCATGACCCGAGCCGAAGGCTGTCGCTTAACCAACTGAGCCACCCAGGCACCCACAAGCCACCATCTTAATGCTCCTTTTGTCTATCCCATTCTCTTTTCCAATATCTCCCTTTTCCTAAAGTCAGGTTTGTCCCCACACCCTAGCCAGAAACTTGGCTTCTTTCAATTCCATTTTTCGTTTTTTCCTAGAGCTGCATGCTTACCTGGACCCCTTCACCTTTAGATAACATCACATCTAATAAAAACAATAAGAAACGATGGTTTTCTGAATACAGAAATTTTTTTTTAAAGATTTCACTTATTTATTTCACAGAGAGAGAGAGAGAGCACAAGCAGGGGGAGTGGGAGAGGGAGAAGGAGTTTCCCTGCTGAGCAGGGAGCCCGATGTAGGGCTTGATCCCAGGATCCTGGGATCATGACCTGAACCAAAGGCAAATGCTCAACCAACTGAGCCACCCCGGTGCCCCATGGATACAGAAAAAATTTTTTTAAGATTTTATTTATTTGACAGAGAGCGGCAGCGAGAGGCAACACAAGCAGGGAGAGTGGAAGAGAGAGAAGCAGGCTTCCCGCCAAGCAGGGAGCCTAATGCGGGGCTCAATTCCATGACCCTGGGTTCATGACCTGAGCCGAAGGCAGATGCTTAACGACTGAGCCACCCAGGTGCCCCTGAATACAGAAAAATTTTAATGAGTTTTTAAAAAGGCAATGTTGAGAAAAACGAAGATATATACATAAATACGATTTCAGAGAGCCTACAAAATGCACAGCATTCTTCTAAATAATGCAGAAGACCCAAAGTCCCTCCCCTTAAGTTGGTTACAATCTGGCATTGAGGGGACAAGACAAAAAAGTTCTGAAGGCAGCCAAAGTGTTAAGAGATTCTGTTCACGTGGGAAGAATCCAGAGAGCCTTCATGAAGATAGAATTTGGACTAGGTCTGGACAGGTGACTGAGAGAGGAGAGAAGAGAGGCAGAGATTACAGAAGGGCATTTCAGGAAAATGGAATGGCCCCGGCAAAGGTATGGTGGTAGGAAGTTTGGGCAGAAGGTCGGGAAATAGGGCTTTGACCAATTTACCTGAAGAGCAGGGTGCGTATAGGAGTCTAGGGAGACACAATGCTGGAAAAGCAAGTTCAGGCGATGCTGCCGCAGTCTTTAAATAGCACACATGCTACTTTGACTCTATGCCCTTAGGTGGGAAATGAAGTAAAATCTTAACGCATTTTTTCCTGTTTTACAGGACTATTTGTCCTCCAGAGATACCAGACGTGTCACTTTTAGCTTACACGCTTTGTCCCAACTAAAATACGCTCTCTTCGTTCTGAGCTTTTTCTAATCCCCTCCTTCCGTTGCTTCGCCCAACCATACCCCTGAACCCCAAACTCTGTTCTTTCATTTCACTATCCTATCCACTGTTTGTCAGAAGGCTTTCTGGAGAGAAACCAACCTGGTGCGGTGGTGGTGGAAAGCACTTTCTGCAATCCATCTGCTCTCACTTCTATTTTTAGAACAAAGACAAGGCTGAAAATTAGAAAACCCAGGTAACCTCAGCTCAGACTATGGTCCCGACCTGCTCTGCTACAAACTAGCTAGTGATTAGTTACGTCGTTCAACCTGTGTCTCGGTCCGCTCATTCTAAAAGGTGGTCTTTTTTAAATTTATTTTTAAAGATTTTATTTTTGTTTATTTTTTTAAGATTTTATTTATTTACTTATTTGACAGAGAGAGACACAGTGAGAGAGGGAACACAAGCAGGGGGAGTGGGGGAGGGAGAAGCAGGCCTCCCGCCGAGCTGGGAGCCCGATGCGGGGCTCCATCCCAGGACCCTGGGCTCATGATCTGAGCCGAAGGCAGACGCTTAACAACTGAGCCAGCCAGGCGTCCTTAAAGATTTTATTTATTTACTTGTCAGAGACAGAGAGAGAGAGCACGAGCGGGGAGATGGACACAGGGAGAGGGGGAGAGGGAGAAGCAGACTCCATGCTGAGCAGGGAGCCCGATGCGGAGCTCGATCCCAGGACCCTGCGATCAGGACCTGAGCTCAAGGCAGACACTTAACCGACTGAGCCACCCAGGCATCCCTAAAGGGTGGTCTTAAGGCTGAAGGAGAAAGACCTAGCTGTGGTATTCTCTGCAATCTCAAGAGTTCCACAAATATACCGCCCATACAAATACTTAGTGATTTGTTACCCCGAGGAAGAAAGGTGACAAATTATAGAAACGTTTTGACTATTAATTAGGTATTCAGTTATCACTCCCCTTTCAAATATACACTTAAAATTTCCAGGTTTTTAGAAGCTTCCCTGGTACATTTATGTGCCTGGTATATATAGATACATTCAATAAATATCTGAACGAAAGAATGAATGAATCAATTGCCAGCTCTGAACATAAAGGTATAAGGGGAAGGATTATTTTTACCACCAGATTCTGAGCGGTGACACAGTTGTAATTTGAAAAATTAGAAGCATCTGAAGAGTGCTACCTGGTTGTTCTTTTGGGGCATGGCTGAGGAAAGAATTTATATCTTCCGGGCACCTGGGTGGCTCAGTTGGTTAAGCGACTGCCTTCAGTTCAGGTCATGATCCTGGAGTCCCGGGATCGAGTCCCACATCGGGCTCCCTGCTCAGCGGGGAGTCTGCTTCTCCCTCTGACCTTCCCCCTCTCATGCTCTCTCTCTCATTCTCTCTCTCAAATAAATAAATAAAATCTTAAAAAAAAAAGAATTTATTTCTTCCCTTTTACTTTTTAGTTTCCATCAGCCCTCACTCGTTTCAGGTACTCGGAGAATGAAGCTCTTTACTCCTGTCTCATTATTTCCTCTTTGATCCTGACACCTGGGGTCCACACCAAGAAACGAAACATCCCCAGGAAAAGACAAGCACATTCCCACGGTAGAGGACGTGCAGTGAAGAGCATTCTTTTGGCTCCCACACCTCTACCTCGAAGTACAGTGATGGGACAGTGACTTCTGCCCCGCCTGTCTCACCAGTAACACACTAGGGAGCTTGATGAGCATAGCTGCATCCCAAAATAGCTGCATGCCTCACTGGGGCACCTGAAAGATGAGGGCCACAAAGCTTCCGGTTTACCTTGTATTGTATTTATCTAATATTGAGATATGACCGGAGAAAAGCAGGATTATCCTCTTCTCAAGAAACATGACCTCTCTAAAAGGAAAAAATGAATGAGATATGGGGAAGAGAAACTAAAGGCCAGGAAGGGCAATGAGAAAAGTGAGAGTAAATTTTTCCTTTAAATAAAAAGCATAAAAAATGCCCAAATTTGATCACTGAACACTACTTAATATTCTCTTTTTTTTTACACTTGTTAATATTCTAATAATTATGGAGCCTGGGAGACAAAAGATTATAGGAGCACCAGGCTAGCTCACTTGGAAGAGCATGTGACTCTTGGTCTTGGGGTCATAAGTTTGAGCTCCATGTTGGCTGTAGAGATGACTAAAAAGACAAATAAATAAACTTAAAAAGCAAAACAAAACAAAGAAAAACCTGGGAGGTACGAAAATTTTTCAAAGTGAGAAAAAGTAGTGCTTCATTATTTTCCCATTAAGTTCTAGAAAGATTACTAATAGATGGTTGGCATGCAATAAAAGGAAAGAGGAGTGATTAATTGGATGCAGAATTAATTCATTAAGTTTACATCGTGTCAATTTTTCACCTAAAGTCTTACTAACCTTTTCTCCAATAAGGTTAGCCAAAAAAAGAAAAAAAAATCAGAGAAATACCACAGACCAAGGTTTTAAAATCTAGGGTGTTATACGCAAATTATGAGTCATGGAACACTGCATCAAAAACTAATGATGTTATGTATGGTGATTAAGATAATAATTAAAAAAATAGGAAAAAAAATCTAGGTACTATTGTGGGCCAGGTAATTCTCTGTTATTGGGTTTAGTCCTGTGCCCTGTGAGACGTTTAGCAGCATTCCTGGTCTCTACTCACTAGATGCCAGTAGCATTTTCTTTGCCACAGTCACAGCAACCAAATATGTCTGTAGAAAAATGGCAAGTGTCCCTGGGGAGCAAAATCACTGCTGAGTGAGAACCATTCCCTTAGGAAATCTCTCATGAGATCCTTGTGTAAAAGACTGCAAGACCTCACCCATTTGGAACTCAACTATTCGGAAAACGAACTTATCTCGTTTTTGTTTTTAAAGGTTTGATTGATCAGAGAGAGCGAGCGTGCGCGTGCACGTGCACGCGCAAGAGTGCACGCGCAGGAGTGCACACGCAGGGGGAGGAGCAGGCAGAGGGAGAAGCCTCCGCAGGACTCCATCCCAGGACCCTGGGATCATGACCTGAGCCAGTGGCTGACGCTTAACCATCTGAGTCGCCCAGGTGTCCCAAACTAACCTATTTTGAATGTAAGCTATGAAAAACAAAGGAAAAAAGATATTTTTCACTAGACTGCAAAGCCTTCTTCATAGGAGGGCTCTGTTGGCCCCTCTAAGAAACCATACCCTTTCTCTCTTTCTAAATGACTATAAAATATTCCCAACATACAATACAAAATGTTAATAACTGATACAGAGCATAAGTTCGTTATCTGATTTCCAAATCAGCAACACTGTATTAAAAGAAAATTAGAAGAGATGTGTTATGCCACATGCAGGGGCCCTAACACACTAATGACAGCAAGAAAGGAAACTGACAAATTATAAAAAGTGAAGTAACATCGGGGCGCCTGGGTGGCTCAGTTGGTTAAGTGTCTGCCTTTGGCTCAGGTCATGATCGCAGGGTCCTGGGATTGAGCACCCTGCTCAGCGGGGAGTCTGCTTCACCCTCTCCCTCTGTGCCTCCCCCTTACTCTTGATTTCTATCTCTCTCTCAAATAAATAAATAGCATCTTTTTAAGAAAAAGTGAACCAACATGTTTTTGAAAGAATAGCAAATCAGAGGGATATTAGTCCTGTGTAGGGGATATGTTCTCCGGATCACTTTAGTCCTTGACATCCTACTTTACAAAAGACATGAGTCTCCCTGTCTCTTTCTGTCAAATAAATAAAGAAAATCTTTAAAAAAGAAAAAAGACATGACTAGGATGATGAAGTATCTTGAAACAAGGTAATGAAGAGCAGCTGAGGGAACTAGTGTTATTTAGCTTAGAGAATCAGAGTATGGCAGACGACATGATAACTTTCTTCACATATTTGTTGTGCTTCCCAAAATACGCATTTTTCAGTAATCCCAAATTGAAGTAGGTATCCCATTTATATTACATTTTTAATCATCTCAATGTCATAGAAAGAAGTTCCTAGTAATTAAAGCTCTCCAAAAACGGGCTGCCTTGTAAGGTAATGAGTTTCTCACTGCTGATCTGATTGCCAGAGTCATCCGTCTATTGCCTGTCTGCTCGCTCTACTTCACTGGCTAAAAGGCATCTCAAACTAAGCATGGCCAAAAGAGAAGCACTGATTCCTCTTCCAAATCCTCAGATCGCTTCCTTCCTTCCTTAGTCTTCTCCATTTTTGTAAACACTATCACCATTCACCCTTTTGCAAAAGCCAAAATGCTAGGAGCTCTTCAGGATTTCTCTTTCTCCTACCTTCCACATTTAACACAGCAGGAAGTATGGTCAGTTTTACCTCCAAAATATACCCAAATTTCTTCCACTCTCTACGGCCTCACCCTTGTCAAAACCATCATAATTTGTCACTTCATCTATTGCAGTATGTCTCTCTCTTTTTTTAAATTATTTACTTGGGAGTCTGGGTGGCTCACTCGGTTAAGCGACTGCCTTTGTCTCAGGTCATGATCCTGGAGTCCTGGGATCCAGTCACGTGTCCGGCTCCCTGCTCAGCGGGAAGCCTGCCTCTCCCTCTGACCCTCCCCACTTTTCATGCCCTCTCTCTCTCAAATACACAAATAAAATTTAAAAAGAAAAAGATCTTAGGGGCGCCTGGGTGGCTCAGTCGTTATGCGTCTGCCTTCAGCTCAGGTCATGATCCCAGGGCACTGGAATAGAGCCCCGAATCGGGCTCCCTGCTCAGCGGGAAGCCTGCTTCCCCTGCATGTGTTCCTTCTGGAGTGGGGAGCCCGATTCTTCCCCTCCCACTCCCCCTGCTTGTGTTCTTTCTCTCGCTGTCTTTCTCTGTCAATAATAAATAAAATCTTTAAAAAAATAAATAAATTAAAAATTAAAAAGGATTTCATTTGCTTTTTTCAAGTGATCTCTCCACCCAACATGGGGCTCGAAATCACAATGCCAAGATGAAGGGTCACATGCTTTACTGACCGAGTCAGCCTGGTACCCCAGCTTATTGTCTCTTAATCAGTCTTACTGATTCATTCTTACTGTACAATTCATTCTTCACACAGGTATCAAAACTTTATCTGGCGCCTATCTCTCCCTCTTTCCTGCCTTCTTTCTACCACTATTCCCCTGATTCACTAAGCTCCAGCCATATTAGGTCATTTTTCTGTCCCTCTATTATATTAATTTTATTTCTGCTGCAGGGCCTACCTGCAGATGTCTTCAAATGCCAGATTCCTTCTTGTCATTCAGGTCTGAGCTCAAAGCCTGTTCTTCAGAGAGGGTTCCTTCGGGCAGGCTGTCTATGTTGCCTTTCTCCCCATCCATCATTTG
Organism: Eumetopias jubatus; assembly: GCF_037043125.1. Classification (NCBI taxonomy): domain Eukaryota; kingdom Metazoa; phylum Chordata; class Mammalia; order Carnivora; family Otariidae; genus Eumetopias; species Eumetopias jubatus. The sequence goes on along the minus strand of NW_028274814.1, from coordinate 45,712,427 downwards.
CCATACCTCCCTGTTTTAATTTCTCTCATAGTCTTATCATTATCTGAAATTATTTCTTTGGTTCTTGTCTGTCCCCATTTCAACAGGGACCTTTTCTATCAATATTATTTGACCCATACTCTTAATGTCTAGAAGGAACTTGATATATACTGGATGCTCAATTAATATTTGTTGAATAAATGGATAATCAAATAATAATATAGATGAACTGAATTAATTTCTTATATTTGGTAGAAAATTGCACTGGATAATTACAGATTGCTGAGCATTATTAATAACTCGGTGAGATTGATGACTGTGAATTTATTATTTTTAAATTTTTTTAAAAAAGATTTTATTTATTTGAGTGAGACAGCAAGAGAGAGAGTGAGAGAGAGAGAGAGAGAGAGAGAGAGAGAGCATGAGCAGGGTGAGGGGCAGGGGGAGGAGCAGGATCTCCACTGAGCAGGGAGCCCGATGCGGGGCTCAATCCTGGGACTCCGGGACCCTGACTTGAGCCAAAGGCAGACACCCAACTGACTGAGCCACCCAGGTGCCCCTTTTAAAAATTTTTTTTAAAGATTCTATTTATTCATTTATTCGAGAGAGAGAGAACACGAGTGATGGGGGAGTGAGAGGGAGCGAGAGAACTCAAGCAGGCTCTGCACGGAGCTCGGAGCCTCACATGGGGCTCAGTCCCACGACTCCATTGCAACCTGAGCAGAAATCAAGAGTCGGACACGTAACCAACTGAGCCACCCAGGTGCCCCAGTGACTGTGCATTTATAACAGTATCAATCCTCTTTCTAGTTTGTTCACGTTTTTCAGCATGCAGGGTGGAGTATCAGAGAAGCCTAAACCAATCCTGGGAGTTTTTCATCAGGTGGGTGAAACAGTCCTACTGCACAAGAGGCTCAGGAATCTGGCATTTGAAGGCATCTCCAGGCTGGCCCTGCGGCAGAAATGAAATTTATATAATAGAGGGACAGAAAAAAGATTCAGACAACCAACCAGTTATCTTCAGAGGGTTAATGTACAGGAAATGACATCTCTCTACAGGAGTATTGCTCAAGATTCTAAGGTATGGAGAAAATACTTCATCAGAGAAACAAACCTTTGCCAGCCTTTTCCAAGCTCCAATCTCATCCCTGTTTCCATTTTCCCAGATGACCGGACCTCATGCTGTTTTAGAAAACGGGTTTTGTTAACTTTCATTCCTTACCCTCACCTCACCCTTAATCCATTCATTCTAAAATCCTGCTTATTTTAGAAATTTTTATCTTCCATACCTTATCCTATCTAGGGTCCAGGACACTGTTCCATCTATTATTCCCAGTTCTGCCTTAAATTTCTCACTTTCTGCTTGTCTTTTCCTGCTGCCAATGAAATTCTAAAGTACCTCCATCCTGAAATACTTTCATTCTTCCTATACCTCAGCTTCTCTAAAGTACTCTGTCAAGGTACTCTTCACTGTTGACTTCCTCCAAAGAGTGATTTATACTCCCTGTTTCTATTTCTTTCCCTCCTATTCAGCATCAACATATTTCAGAATAGCTAGCGGTCTGCACAGTAGTGCAGACCTCTATATGAAATTACATACCTGTCACTAGCAATATCTTTGAAATGACTAGAATTTTATTTATTTTATGAAATAAGGCTATCACCTATACCTATGGCTACATGCTTGTGGGAAGGTATGGTTTCCCTCCAAAAAAGTAGACTTTCTTTCACCTGGAGAAAAGAGGTAGGTCCATAAAAAGGAAACCAGAACTCTTACAGATATGTATAAGGAAACTGGACCTTGTTCCCTTAGACTTTGATGTGTTTGAGGACCCTCCCAAGAGGTACAAGGTTGGCCTCTGATAAATGGAACTAGGCCAAGAGCTTCTCAGCAAGATAGGTCTTCCATGAACCAGTTCACTGAAAGAGAAGTACCTATTAATCGTAAGTTTTGTAATGTTCTTTTTTCTTCTTTTATCTCGTCTTTGGAAAGTCTTGCTACAACATTCCAGGCTTCTCTCAGTCGTATTAAGTATTGAAGGGTAGAGACAGAATTAGAGGAAAAGAAAAGCACGCTGCCCTCCTTGTGCTCCTTCCTTGAGGTTACCAAGATGGTAGGTACAGTCTTTAGCAATAATTTCCGAAGAAAAAATGTTTTTGCTTGAAGGTGCAAGCATTCTTCCCCACATTCCATTGCAACCTCTCTGCTGAAGCTTCCGTTTCAATAAAGACATGAATGACCTAACTGTAAAACCAGTGACCTTCTTAGCTGTTGTCCAATGGAAACTTTTTTCATCATTTAAACTGTTATGAGCCCCCCAATCTCTCTCAGTTCCCACACCATTTTCTAGGTAGTCTTCAACTCTTCTAATTCTTAGTTCTACTTTTTTCCCCCCTTGGTTCTTCTTCTTCAATGACTCTTAAACACCAGGTTCATCTTTGAACAGCTTCTCGTGTTCTCAACCTCTCACAGAAGAAGGGACTTCTAAATTTCGTTTTCACTCCAAACATTTTTTTTTAAGATTTTATTGATTGATTGATTTGAGAGAGAGAGAAAGAGCACAAGACAGGGGAGGGTCAGAGACAGAAGCTGACTCTCCACCGTCCCACTGTGCAGGGAGCCCGACATAGGGCTCGATCCTGGGACTCTGGGATCATGACCTGAGCCGAAGGCAGATGTTTAACAGACTGAGCCACTCAGGCACCCTAAACAAACTTTTGAATTCCAGACCAAATTTATAATTGCCTCCTATGAATCTCTACCTGGATATCCTATAAGTACCTCAAGCTCAACATGCTCAAAACTGATCTTCCAAATCTGCTTGCGCTTTACCTCTCCTAATTGATTTCTCCACTTGGATTAATGGCATTACTAATTATCTAGTTCCTAAACTAAAAATTCTGATGCTTCTATCTCTCTGACTTTCAAGCCATCAAGTACTTTCAAATCTGCTTTCAGAAAATATCCCTTAATACTGGACTAGGTAGGGGCACCTGGGTGGCTCAGTCGTTCAGTGTCTGCCTTCGGCTCAGGTCATGGTCCCGGGGTCCTGGGATCAAGCCCCGCGTTGGGTTCCCCGCTCAGCGGGGAGCCTGCTTCTCTCTCTCCCTCTGCCTACCTCTCTCCCTATTTGTGCTCTCTATCTGTCAAATAAATAAATAAAATCTTAAAAAAAATACTGGACTAGTTATTGAACAAGATCAAATTTTATTTTTTTATTTTTTTTAAAGATTTTGTTCATTTATTTGGCAGAGAGAGAGAGAGAGCACAAGCAGGGGGGCAGCAGGCAGAGGGAGATGGAGAAGGAGAAGCAGGCTCCCCGCTGAACAGGGAGCCTGATGCGGGGTTCGATCCCAGGACCCCGGGATCATGACCTGAGCTGAAGGCAGATGCATAATCAACGGAGCCACCCAGGTGCCCAAGATCAAATTTTATTTTGAAAATGGTGCTGTTTTGGGCGCCTGGATGGCTCTGTTCGTTAAGCATCTGCCTTTGGTTCAGGTCATGATCCCGGGGTCCAGGGATCGAATCCCGTGCTGGGCTCCCTGCTCATTGGGGAGCTTGCTTCTCTCTCTCCCTCTGCCCCTCCCCCTGCTTGTGTTCCCTGTCTCGCTGTCAAATAAATAAATAAAATCTTAAAAAAAAAGAACGAAAGAAAAGTGTGATGTTTACAACTGGATATCCATGAACATAAGAATGAAGTTGGACCCCTTCCTCACACTATACATAAAAATTAACTCAAAATGGTTCACAGATCCAAATGTAAATCTTTTTGACCTGGGTCAGATGAAGCATTTTATAATATCAAAAGTAGAAGTAAGGAAAGAAAAATGAGATAAATTGGACTTCATCAACATAAAACTTTTATGTTTGAAAGGATACCATCAAGAAAGTAAAAGAATCACCTATATAGTGTGAGAAAATACAATTCATATATCTGATAAAGAACGTATCTAGAATATATAAGAATTTACAAGTCGGGGGGGCACCTGGGTGGCTTAGTCGGTTGAGCGTCTGACTCTTGACCTCAGCTCACTCAGGTCTTGACTCAGGGTTGTGAGGTCAAGCCCCACATTGCTCCATGCCCAGCATGGAGTCTACTTAAAAAAAAAAAACCAAAAAACCCAAAAAACAGAATGTACAACTTGGGGCACCTGGCTGGCTCAGGCAGTAGAGCATGTGACTCGTGATCTTGGGGTTGTGAGTTTGAGCCCCACATTGGGATAGAACTCACTAAAAAAAAAAAAAAAAAAAAAATTTACAATTTAACAAAAAGATAATCCAATTTAAAAATGAGCAAAGGACTTGAATAGACATGTCTCCAAAGAAGATACACAAATGGCCCATACGCAAAAAACATCTTTAGTGGTTGAGGAAATGCAAATTGAACTCATATTGACATACTGAGATGCCAATTTACATGGACTAGCATAGGCATACGAAAAAAAAATAACAATTGTTGTTCCAAGGGTATGGAGAAATGAGAACTTTCACAATTACTGGTGGGTATGTAGAATGGTGTGGTGCTTTGGAAAACAGTTAAATACAGAGTTACTCTATGACCTAGCAATTTCACTCCAATGTATATTCCCAAGGGAATTGAAAACCTATGTCCACATAAAAACATGCACAAGAATGTTCATAACAGCATTATTCATTATAGTCAAAAATGGAAGAAACCTTGGGGCGCCTGGGTGGCTCAATCGTTAAGCGTCTGCCTTTGGCTCAGGTCATGATCCCAGGGGGCTGGGATCAAGCCCCACATTAGTCTCCCTGCTCCGCCAGGAGCCTGCTTCTCCCTCTCCCGCTCCCCCTGCTTGTGTTCCCTCTCTTGCTGTCTCTCGCCCCGTGTCAAATAAATAAATAAAGTCTTTAAGAAAAATAAAAGCTAAAAAAAAAAAGGAAGAACCCAAATGTTCATTAAGTGATCAATGGATAAATAAATGCAGTATAATCATCACATAATTAAATATTATTTACTCATAGAAAGGGATGAAGTACGTGTTACAACATGGATGAACCTTCAAGCATCATGCTAAGTAAAAGAGGCCAGTCACAAAAGGTCATATATTTTATGATTCCCTTCATGAAATGTCCAGAATAGGCAAATCCACAGGGACAGAAAGTAGAGTAGCGGTTGCCAACGGCGGGGAGAGGTTAAGGAGGAATACAGAGAGACTGCTAATGATTATGGGGCTTCTTCTGGGGTGATAAAATGTTCTAAAATTGATTAACGGTTGCAGATCCCTGTGAGTATATTAAAAACCCTTGAATTGTAACGCTTTAGGTGAAATCTATGCCCCATGCTCATAGTCATTGCCTTAATTTGCGGTGAATACTAACTAGTCTCATTTTCTTCAATTTCCCCAGGTATAATCATAAACGTCACAACACTATAGTTGCCTTTTTAAAAAGATTTTATGTATTTATTTATTTGAGAGAGAGAGCTTTGGCGGGAGGGGGGGCGAGGAGCAGAGGGAGAGGGACAAGCGGACTGAGCTGAGCGCAGAGCCCGACTCGGCCTTGATCCCATGATCCCGAGATCATGACCTGAGCCAAAATCAAGACTCAGACACTTAACCCATTGAGCCACCCACGTGCCCCTATAGCTGCTTTTTAAAATACAGATCTGTTGGGGCACCTGGGTGGCTCAGTTTTTAAGTGTCTGCCTTCGGCTCAGCTCATGCTCCCAGGGTTCTGGGATCAAGCCCCGCATCGGGCTCTGCTCTGCGGGAAGCCTGCTTCTCCCTCTCCTACTCCCCCTGCTTGTGTTCCCTCTCTCGCTCTCTCTCGCTCTCCCTGTGTCAAATTAAAAAAAAAAAAAAAAAACTTATTGCCTTTTTTACAAAGATGCTGCTGAAAGTGAATAAGGAAGCCCCTGACCCTCCCAAAGCTGAAGCCAAAAGCAAAGGTTTTAAAGGCCAAAAAAGCAGTGCTAAAAGGTGCCACACACCACGACTCCAAAGGCAGCCCAAACATCCTCAGAAGAGCATCCCCAGGAGAAACAAGCTTGACCAATATGCCATCATCAACTCCCCCCGACCACTGACTCAGCCATGAAGAAAGAAGACCACAGTACTCTTGCATTCACTGTGGAGTGGATGTCAAAGCCACCAAGCAGCAGACCAAATGGGCTGTGAGGAAGCTCTGTGACACGGACACAGCCAAAGCCAACCAATACCCTGATCAGGCCTAATGGAGAGAAGGTATATGTTCAACTGCCTCTTGACTGTGATGCTTTGGATGTTGCCAAAGAAACTGGGATCATCTAAACTGAGTCCAGCTGGCTAATTCTAAATATAGTTTTTTAACCATAAAAAAATTTTTTTTTTCTTAAGATTTTCATTTATTTATTTGGCAGAGAGAGACAAAGCGAGAGAGGGAACACAAGCAGGGGGAGTGGGAGAGGGAGAAGCAGGCTTCCTGCAGAGCAGGGAGCCCGACGCAGGGCTCGATCCCATGACCCTGGGATCATGACCTGAGCAGAAGGCCGATGCTCAACGACTGAGCCATCCAGGCGCCCCTACCATAAAAAATTCTTAAAACACATATATTCCTTTATAGAAAGGAAAGAATTCTTCTCTCTCTATAGGAAGGAAGGAAGTCCCTCTCAAGATGAGCACCCCATATCTGGGCTCCCTTTAAAGTAAAATTCCTCCCATTCCTTAAGTCATCTCTATTAAACCTACTCCAGTAGGCTTTTGTCCCTCCTGCTCTATCTGAACAACTTCTGTCAAGGTCATCAACAAACTCAATCTTATCAAATCCAATGGCCAATTCTCTCTTTCCTTCCCAATCACTCAAAAACCTCTGACAAAACTAATCACTCAAATAAGTTTCTTCCCTTGACTTTTGATACATCTGTCTGTCCTGGTTTCTAGTTCCTGCCTTTTCTCACCATTTCTAAATGCTGGACTGTCCCCAGTGTCCAGTCCTTAAAACCCTTTTCTACATACACTCATGCCCTGGCTTGTCACCTCCAGACCCGTGGCTTTAAATACCATTTATATCAAATTTCAATCTCCAGTTGGGACCCGGTCTCTAAGCTACAGAATTGGATGTCTCGCCAAGGAGGGCTAATGGGAATCTGAAACCCGGGAGTGCTCCACGCTCTTGCTCACTTCTCCACTGACTTGTGCTTCCTCCAGTTTTCCTACCTCAATCACTTAAGCTAAAAACAAAGGAACTAGGATTGAATTCTGTATTACATTCTCACCCTCTGCCCAATTCATCAGCAAGTCCTGCCTGCCGAACTCACTGCTTTTACTACCGGTTACTACCATCTGAACTCAGGCCAACAAGATCTCTACCAATAGGCCAGTAACAGATCTGTCTGCTTCTATACAGTTTATTGTCCAACCAACAGGTTTTAGTGACCTCTTAAAAACATAAATCTGACTTATTTCTCCCCTGGTCAAAACCCTTCCAGTGGCCTTTTATCATATTAAAAAAAAAAACAAACAACTCAAACATCTCACCTCGGTCCACTAGGCCCTAGGTGATCCGGCCCTGGGCTGCCTCCCCAATCTTATTTCCTACTCTTCTCCTTGATGCACTACCCTCCTTCCTTGCAGTTCTTATAATGGTCTTTGGGCCAAATGAGGCCTACCACCTGTTTCTTGTGTTTTCTTTTTGTAGTTTGTTTTCTTAACTTTTTGAGGTAATTATAGATTCACATTTATTTGTAAGAAATAATACACAGATCCCATATATTCCTTACCCAGTTTCCCCTAATGGCAACATCTTGCATAACATAGTGCAATATCACGACCAGGAAATTGATACTGATAAATCTACTCACCCTACGGCCAGTTATCACTCTCCCGATCCCAACCAGTAGCAACCATTAGTCTGTCCTCCACCTCCATATTTTTATCATTTATTTTTTTAAAGATTTTATTTATTTATTCATGAGAGACATAGAGAGAGAGAGAGACAGAGGCAGAGGGAGAAGCAGGCTCCCCAAGGAGAAGGGAGCCCGATGCGGGACTCGATCCCAGGACCCTGGGATCATGACCTGAGCCGAAGGCAGACGCTTAACCATCTGAGCCACCCAGGCGCCCTATATTTTTATCATTTAAAAAAATGTTCTATAAATGGGACCTATTTTAGTTTGGGCTGCTATAACAGAGTACCATAGACCGGGTGCCTTAAACAACAATTTATTTCTCAGTTCTGAAGGCTGGAAGTCTAAGATTAGGGTGCTAGCATGGTTGGGTTCTGGTGAAGGTCTTCTTCCTCGTTTACAGATAGTCGCCTTCTCGTTGTAGCCTCACATGGCAGAGAGAAAGCACACAAAGTAGCTCTCTGGCCTCTTCTTACAAAGGCACAAATCCCGTTCATGAGGGCTCCACCCTTATAACCTAAAAGCCTCTCATAGGCCCCACCTCCAAGTGCCATCACACTGGGGATTAGATTTCAACATAATGAATCTGGGGGGGGATACATTCAGTCCACAACAAGATCATATCATATATAACCTTTTAAAATTGCCTCTTTTCACTCAGTATAATTCCCTTCAGATCCATCCAAGTTGTTGTATGTAGCAATAGTCTATTCCTTTTTTTTTTTAAAGTAATCTCTATGCACCCAACATGGGGCTCGAACTCACAATCCCGAGATCAAGAGTTTCATGCTCTATCAACGGAGCCAGCCAGGTACCCCTTTTGCTCATTCTTTAAAAAAAGGTTGAGGCTTTTTAAATAACAGTTTTATTGACATAAAACTCACATATTATACAATTCACCATCAAAGTGTACAATTCAGTGGTTTCTGGTATATTCAGAGTTGTTTTTGCCTTCATAGGTTTGTGTATTCTAGACGTTTCATATAAATGGAATTATACAATATGTGGACTTTTGTCACTGGCTTCATAAACTCAGTACAATGTTTTCAACGTTCATCCATATCATAGCATGTATCAGCACTCTGTTTCCTTTTATTATTAAATAATATTCCATTGTACGGCTATACCACATTTTATTTATCCAATCATCAATTGATGGACATTTGGTTGTTTCCACTATCGTGAATAATGCTACTATGAACACTCAAGTTTAAGTTTTTGTGTAAACATACATTTTCAGTTCTCTTGGGTATATAGCTAGGAGCGGCATTGCTGGGTCATATGGTGATCCTATGTTTAATGTTTTGAGGAACTGCTAGCCTATTTTCCAAAACAGCTATACCATTTTATATTCCTACCAGCAATGTATAAAGGGTTTCAATTTCTTCATCCTTGCCAACACTTTTCAGTGTCTGTATTTTCAATTATAGACAACTGGTGAGCGTGAAATAATATCTCACTGTGGATGTGATTTGCGTTTCCCTAAGGGCTAGTGATATTGAGCATCTTTTCATGTGCTTATTAGTTCTTTATCTTCTGAGAAATGTCCACACAGATCATTGGCCATTTTTTTAATTGCATTATTTGTCTTTTTATTATTGAATTGTAATTAGTTTTTGTATATTCTAGATACAAGTCCCTTTACCGTACACATGATTTGCAAATATTATCTCCCATTCTGAGGGTTGTCTTTTCACTTTCTTGATGGTGTCCTTTGAAGCACAAGTGTTTAACCTTGATTATATCCAATATATCTATTTTTTCATTTGTTATTCATGATTTTGCTACCTTATCTAAGAAACCGTAGCCTAATGAAAGATCACAAAGGTTTACATATATGTTTCCTTCTAAAAATTTTATGGTTTTAGGGGTGCCTGGGTGGCTCAGTCCATGGAGCGGCCAACTCTTGATTTCAGCTCAGGTCCAGGTGTCACTCTTGATCTCAGGGTCCAGGGATCTGCGCTCAGTGGGGAATCTGCTTAAGGACTCCCCCACTCCCTCTCCCTCTGCTCCTTGCTCACCTCTCTCTCTCTCAAATAAATAAATAAATCTTTAAAAAAAAGTTTTATGGTTTCAGATCTTACATTTAGGTGTGTGATCCATTTTGAGTTAATTTTTATAAATGGTGTGAGGTAAGGGTCTAACTTCACTCTTTGGCACATGGCTATCCAGTTGTCCCTGCACCATTTGTTGAAAAGGCTATTCTTTCCTCACTGAATGCTCCTGGCATCCTTGTTGAAAGTTGAACAGAGGCATATGGGAGTTTCTTTCAGGACTCTCAATTCTATTTTATTCAGTTATGTCTAATGTTATGCTGATACCACCCTGTTTTGACTATAGTTACTGTTGAGTTTTGAGAGGGCTTTTTGTCAATACGTGGTTTGCAAATATTTTCTCTGTAGCCTGTCTCTTTACCATCTTCACTGGGTGTTTTGCAGAACAGAAGCTTTTAATTTTGGTCAGGCCGAAATTATCTTTTTTTTTTATGCTTTATGTTTTGATGTCAAGCCTCTTCCTGTGTTTATAAATAAAGTTTCATTATAACACACCCATGCTCATTTGTTTACATAATGTCTGTGGCTGCTTTAACATATGACAGCAGAGATGAATAGTTGTTAACAGAGACATAGGGCCTACAAAGCCTAAAATAATACCTGGCTCCTTAAAGAAAACTTTGTGGACTCCTTGCTCTAATCTGCTAAGCCTTTCTACCCTAGCACCTTTACATCTACTCTTCCCTCTATCGGAAACACTTTCTTCAGATCTTCTCGTGGCCTGGCTCTTTATTGTCACTCAGGTTCCTGCTCAAATTCATGTTGCACAGGCCTTCTTTGACCACATTATTTATGCAACCCTACCTTCCCATCCCAACATGTATGGCTTTACCTTGCTTTATTTTTCTTAATAGAATGTATCACTTCCTTTGCCAGAATATAAGCTACTTGAGGTGAGTCCTTGGCACCAACAGTACCTACCATAGGTACTATTTGAAATATTTGAATGAATAACCGAATCACAGAGAACTACCCATTTTTGAGAAAAACAATCCTGTTACTCCATAAATTATTTCCTTAGGGGAGCAATACTTGAATAAAAGAACTATGTATCTGATTCCCATCATAATTTGTATAAGTGATGTTTGTGTGTCATTTTACCTCTGTGGTATTCCCTAACAAAGCAAGCTAAGGAGTTACAGAGGGCTAGAGGGCAAGGATCTTTGGATGTCTTTAGATTTAGTTTTCTTTTTCTTTTTCTTAAGATTTTATTTATTTTTTTGTCAGAGAGAGAGAGAGCATGAGCAGGGGGAGCGGCAGACAGAGGGAGAAGCAGGCTCCCCGCTGAGCAGGGAGCCCGATGCTGGGCTCCATCTCAAGACCCTGGGATCATGACCTGAGCCTAAGGCAGAAGCTCACCAGACTGAGCCACCCAGGTGCCCCTAGATTTAATTTTCTAACTCTATATTCCTTTCTGATCTCCTCTTGAACCTAAACTACAATCTAACAGGTGAATACTAATGTAGGTTATCTTTTTCACACTGTGATTGCTTTCTCCCCATTGTTTTTGAGTTCTGAACCTCTTAATCTGTCTACTACAAGGACCATGCAAAACAAAAGAAAAGAAAGAGGGCTTTGGTATAAAGACATTGATCACAGGCCAGCTCCAGCATGCTCTAGCTGTGTGACCTTGAAAATTTATCTCAAGATCTTAAACCTTGAATTCAGTCCGCCTCACAAATCAATGTATGTAAATAACTGGAAGTTCCCAATTATTTAATATTTTCTATATGCCTAGCTTCTGGCACAAAGCTCCTAAAACCCTTGTGATTTTCTAAGGGATAAGAACATTAGGAGCATCTCTTGTTCTATTATTTGTCTTTGACCCCGTTCCTGACACAGAGATCCTAAGAGCCTTATAAATTCCTAAGTGATGAGAGCGCTAGGAGCATCTTTTGTTCTAATCAGGTGACTCATTACATTAATGAGAGGACTCCTGGATGGGGGCTGGTCACCAGAAAGACCAAGCCATGGTTAGAAGCTTGATGTTTCAGCCCCACGTCCTCACCCTCCAGAGCAGGGAGAGGGGCAAGAAATTGATCATACCTACGTGAGGAAGCTCCATAAAATCCCAATAGTAGGGCTTTCAGAGAGCTTTCAGGCTGGTGAACACATGCATCCTGGGAGGGTGACTCACCCCAAGTCCAGGAGGATAGAAGCTCCTGCACTTGGGAAGCCCCCAGACTTACCCTACGTATCTCTTCATCTGACTGTTCATCTGCACCCTTTATCATAGTCTTTAATAAGCTGGTAAATATAACTAAGTGTTCCTGAGTTCTGTGAGCCACTCCAGCAAAGTAGTCAAACCCAAAGGAGGGGTTGTTGGAATCCCCGATCTAGGGCCAGCTGGTCAGAAGTATGGGTATAACTGGGGCTTGCAACTGGTATCTGAAGTGTGTGAGTGTGTTGGCGGGAGGGTCAGTCTAGTAGGACTGAGCCCCTAACCTGTGGAATCTGATACTATCTCCAGGTAGATAGTGTCCTAATTGAATAATATTATAGGACAACTAAGTGGTGTTACAGAAGATTGCTTGGTGTGAGGAAAAACCTCGACACATTTGGTGACTAGAACTGAAGTGTTTTGTGTGAGTAGGAAACAAGACCCAAAGGAAAGAATCACAGTAGGGAAGAACTGGATTTTTCCGTACATAGCCAAATACTCGGCCAAGTGCTTAGAATATATGATCTAATTTAATTGTTACAATAATAGGCAAAGAGACACGTCATGCAAAAAGCTAATTATACTGTGGCTAATAGATATGAAATAGGACAAACTTTCATAGCCATTTGTATCTGGCTATGTCAAAATGACCTTGTCAAAAGTAACGACAGCAACAACCATCTTAAACCTTTACTTATCCTTAATTACTACCAAGATTCAGGAGACCTTGTATTATTGGGATGTTTCATAGATATGGGCTTCTTTTAAAATAAAAAGAACAATGATATAGTGGTATCTTAACAACGATAAGGTCGGCATAATTAGAAGCCAACTAACAGAGGTAGGCAATTCTGTGATTTTTGAAATGGAAAACAAAGTACAGGGTCTAATCTAATTATTAAATAAATATACAGCAGGGGGGAGTATATAGGGGTCTGGGATGGCAGGGGCACGGTGGCTTTGTGTTTCATATCTTGCTCTTATACTGCTTCCTCTAACATCTTTCCAAAATAGTCTTAACAATTGTCATGTAAATGTATCATCTTTTAAAATGTACTGACTTTTAAATTTTTCCAAAATGCTCATCTTTTGGAAAATATGCTAAGGAAGAGCAATTGCTCCCCCAGCTTTTCTTCCCTTAGTATGACCATTAAACAGTTCAGGAAAAAAATCGGGCAGTCTGAGACGCCAGCCATTCAAGATACCAATGATTTCCCAGAAACAACTTTATTTAAAGTTTTTCTGGATGTGATCACATGTGGTAAACCACTGACTTCAGGCAACATGTGATTTTAGCCACCCAATGATGTCTACCCTACCCCATCTCATTCCAAAGGGTTAATGCCTTTTGGGAGATTCTTATCACAATGCTTCTAAGGTAATAGGGACTCAGTTACACTCTAGAGTCTGCTCTATAAGAAGACTTCTTCCTATTGTGAATTCATCTATTACTCTGTATTACTCTTCACACCTACACAGCCATGCTTCTTTTCGAGGATGGTCCCCCAAGACCAGTTATGTATAATTTTACCAAGACCTGTTTGCAATTACAATGCTGAACACGGCTATTTTATCATTCTTATTACTCTTGATAATATGAAAGCACAAAACACCCTAAGGGGCAAATACTAGTTAATTGTGAAAAGACAACGTGAGAATGTACCAAGTCCACTGGCTGCAACAGTCTCTCCCACCACCACTTATGTATGGCATACATGATCAAGATAACAAAAGTTTAGGAAGATGACAGGTATCATGATTATTAACACAACCATGACAAAACAGTTTGATACCAATCTGACATAAATTCTTAATACTCACAACCTGTTTGTTGCGCTCCATCTCTCTGCTATACTAAGAATTGACTCTCCCTCCAACTTCTCTTCAAGGTACTGCTTCCTGTAAATTGTAATTGGCTAGTTATTTATTCGCTCTATCTACTTAAACTCTTCAAGAGCTTAAGTATGACTTAGCCCACCAGTGGGCACACTAATAAATACTTGTGGAAGAATGTGAAACCTTCACAGAATTCTAATGATGTCTTAGATTAACTCAATTCTGGGGTCGTCAACAAAGCTCTTTCCACTTGTTCAGTAGCCAGTGGGAAGAATTTTATCAAGTTAAGGGTTCTGGGGAGAGAAAAGGGACAGAGCTGGATATGGTGAAAATGGAACCCCTATATTTGGAGTCATTGCTCTTCATCAACTAGTGGTTTCCCCATTAGCAAAATAAGCAGGGGTTAGGTAATCTTGCTGTTACAAAATTCTGGGACTTAATGTGGCTTATTTTGCCATATAAAATTTAAAATATTGGAAATAAGCCACCTTTGGCCTAAAGTGCTTCAGTGAGCTGTAGTGGAGTCCGAAATCATGATTCTGCTTAACCAGTTATCAAGTCCTGAATCTGTTCCCTCCTCTCCTGAAGTGGATGCACGGTTGTGGGGATCAGCTGAGATGTTGTATGTTGAAGCACCAGTGTTATTTCCTGAGTTTATCAGGAGGAGGCAGAGAATTAGAACAGACCATTCCTCTGACTATTGCACAGACTCTGTTACTCCTCCTTTCCATTTCTCTCTTCAAACTTCTCACCCCAGTCTCATCTCCCTCCTTTCCTGTCTGCAACTCCTTGTCTTCTAGGTCATCCTCATTTAGGAGATGGGGGGAGGGGACAAATCGAGAAACAAACAAAAACAGTCCATAACTCTTTAAACTCGAGTAAATATACTTTTGTTAAAAAGGGAGATGCTACTTGGTTATTTATGAAATTAATTCAGATAAGTTCTTCTTGAAAACAAGTGGAAATTCTCAATTTAGTCTATGTATTGAACTGGGACAAAATTAATAACAGTATTTTGCCAAGGACACCGGGCCTTACTCCCCTTCTCTTACATTCAGGAATAAAGCATTAAATGAATGGATGATCCATAACTTTCTAAGAAAATTCCAGTTTTCATCTTGCAAAAACCTACAAAACTAATCTCATCTGCTTAACAGTTAACCCCTGCTAGACATCCTTCAAGTTCCCTCCGCCTGGACCATTCTTCATGGCTTCCTCACTTCTTTCAGATCTCTGGTCAAAAGACACTTCCTGGGAAAGGACCTCTCAGACCCACCCCATCCCTCTCGCCCACCCCCACCCCCGATTTAATATACCATTCCTTCTTCCTCGCCCACCTTAATACACCAGTCGCCTCCCCATCTCTTACTGTGTATTCTCTTCATAAGATTTATCACCGTTTGGCATTTTATTATCTATCCGTGTGTTTTCCTTGTCTGTCTCTTCGCTAGAGTATAAGCTCCGGGAGGGCAGGGCCATTGTCTGGTACGCAGTGGGATCCCCAGCATTTAGAGCAGAGACTGAGACACAATAGGTGCTCGGGAAATAACCAATATTGTCTCCAGTACTCAGAGGCGACGTGCCGGTTTCTCCAGAGCCGCAGGACCCGCTCTCCCTCAGCCCAGCCCAACTCTGGGTCTCCACCCACCTGGACCCGATCCCAGCTCGCGGGCTGGTCCTCCCACCTGCCGGCCACTGGGACAGCTCAGCGTGTCCACCACCCGGACCCGGCAACTGCAGTTGGGCCCTGCGGCTCCGCTCAACCGTCCGTCTCCGGGGCCCCCCACGCTTCTCCGCTGTCCCAGGTCGCCGCGCCCGGGAGTGGCAATAACGGCGCCACTGCCTTCCGCGGGGCGCGCTCCGCAGCCGTTAGGGCCCCGCGCTGCGGCCAAATGCCAAGGATTCTTTTGGAACGGATCCGCTGATGTGGTCGTAAAACGTGACTCGTTTATCCGGCTCCCTTCGGAAGGGAGACGCGCGCTCCCCCCCGCGGGCTGCGCGGGGGTCCGGCTCGCGAGTCCCGACCACGGCGACCCCAGCCCCACTTCTCACCCACACACCAGACTGACCCCCGCGGGCGGCCGCCGCACGACCCCTCCGGCGTCTTCGGACGCAGGCGGCTGGGAACCCTTTACGGGGAAACAGTGCTGGGCCCCACCATCCTCCAAGTCGCCGTTAGGAGGGTGTTAACATTTCTGCTTTAAGAGATACCCGTCCCCCTCACCGCCCTCTCGCCCCCGAGAAGGTGCCCCCAGAAAGCCCCGCGGGGCGGGCCGGAGTGGGTGCCGGGAAGGCGGACGGGGGTGCGGGGGGCGCAATTCCTGGTAGTTCTTTAGGCCCCTGTGGCTGTTTTCTGATGAAAAACCCAACTGTCTTTCTTTCCACCTCCCAGAAAGGACTCTTTCGAGTTTCTATTAAAAGTCGTCCCCTGCCGCCCTGTTGGTGCTCTCCAGGGGAGGGGAGGGCCCAAGAGAACACAAAAGTGTTTTGGAGAGATTGCTCTTCTCCGAACCTAACTTGGAATTATTTGGAGCCTCACCATGATGCCTTGGCCTTTAGTAAAGAGGCGAGGCCATAGTGACGGTTTTTTGTTGTTGTTTTTTGTTTTTGTGTTTGTTTTTTAAAGGTCTACACTGAACTTCTCAAAAGAGAACCTCCCAGTGAAAGATAAACACATGAAAAGGTATGCAATTGAATTGGTCATCAGGGAACTCCAAATTAAAACTACAGGAGATTCCACAGCAGGCCCACCAGAATGGTTAAAAGGAAGGAGGAGGAAAAGGAGAGAAAGAAGGAATGCCAAACGTGGGAGGGCATACGAGGCACCCAGAACTCTCATACACTGTTAATTAGGGGTATACATTGATAAATTGGTGCCATCACTTGGGAAAACTAGCAATATCTATTAAAACAGAACATAGGCCTACCCTGTGACCCAAGAATTTCATTCCAAGCTATTTCAACAGAAATGCATATACATGTTCGCCAAAACATAGGTACTAGCATGTTCATCTCAGCAGTATTCATAATAGCTCCAAAACTGGAAATACATAATCCAATGTTCATTGAAAGAAGAATGGATGAATACACGGTGGTATATTCACTCAACGAAATAGGATACAGCAATGAGAGCAGATGTATTAAGGTGATATGCAACGATAGGGATGAATCTCACAAAGTTTAGTGAAAGAAACCAGGGTGCAAAAGAGAATGTATTGAAAGATTCTATTTATATAAAGGTCAAAAACAGCAAAACTAATCTATGGTGTCATAAATCCAGATTGTGCTTACCCGTTGGGGGATTGTGACTGGAAGGGACAGCAGGGCTTCTGGGGTGTGTTCTGTCACTTGGTCTGGGTGCTGTTAACTTTATAAAAACAACCATCCGATAAAACATTTTTCCTGATGTGTTTTACCTTAAAAAGTTTTCAGTTAAGAACAAAAAAGACTGACATATTAATTTGTCCAACTTCTCTGCTCAGTTCTACCTGCATCCCTTTGACAATCATTATAAGGCTCTAGCAGGCACTGTGAGGTCCTGGAAAGTTATATCTGCCTTCCAGGATTTTATAAGCACATAAAAGTCATTGCTGGGGAATAGTCTTTGATACTATGCTAATTGTTAGGGAAATCCAAAATAATTACTCTGGAAGAAAGTTGGGGAAAAGAATATGCATCTAGGCAGAGTTTCTGAGTTAGAAGGGATCTTAAGATCCTTATAATTTCTTGTCAACAGGTGCTAGCGTGATCAACTATCTCAGTTATCCCAGGACTAAGGGGTTTCCCTGGGACAGTCCTGGGCAACCTGGGATGGGTAGTCACTCTAACAGGGGCTGAGCCTGATTCATCTTTGTTTTTTTGTTTTATTTCGTTTCTTCTTCTTCTTCTTCTTCTTTTTTTGTTTTTTAAAGATTTTATCCATTTCTTAGAGAGCACAAGCACGGTAAGTGGCAGGCAGAGGGAGCGGGAGAAGCCGACTCCCTGATGAGCAGGGAGCCCGATGTAGGGCTCCATCTCAGGATCCCGGGATCGTGACCTGAGCTGAAGGCAGACATTCAACGGACTGACCACCCAGGTGCCCCTATTTTGTTTTGTTTCTTGAGAAGGGAGGAGGACCAGGAAGAGAGGGAGAGAGAGAATCTTCAAGAAAACTCCCCACTGAGCTTGGAGCCCCACCAGCGTTCGATTTCACGACCCTGAGATCATGACCTGATCCAAAGTCAAGAGTTGAACGCTTAACTGACTCTACCACCCAGGCGCCCCCTGATTCATCTTTGAACCTGAAGTTTCTAACACAGAGTCTGGCACATAGAAGATGCTCAATAAGCTCGATGAATATTTGTTGAAATAAAATGGGGGGCAAATGGTAACAAATAAAGGCACCCTATCAGGTGATACCAGTTATTTTGTGAATGGCAGGAAATTGCAGGTCAGGTAGGGATTAGGACTGAGGAGGGCCTTGAATGCCACACTGAATAGTTTGGATTATATTTTATTGACAATTGGTAGCCATGGAATGCTTTTGAACAAAAAGAGTGACATGAAAAAAAATTCTGTGCTTTATTCAATGTGGGCCACTGAAGGGGATGAGTTGACATAAGTAGACTCTACAAGCCAAAGTCCAGGTCGAGGGTTATTAGGAGTCCAGAAAAAAAGTTGAAGAATAGACTTTTAGAACTGTAAGAGAACTAAGAGTTCTATTAGTCTAATGCCGTTTTAAATAAGTTTTTTTTTCTAGTCTATGTTCCTTTTACAAACTGTTTCTTCCACACCTTCCCTTCTCCTTTCTTAAATGTTTTGTTTGTAATATTAATTTTAGTTAGCAGTAGATGAAGGCCCAGTGGTAAAGCGACCTGTTCAAGGCTATTTGGCAAGTCTGAAACAGACTAGACAAGAAGCTGAGTTTCTTCCCCGCTATGGCTGTGACCTTATACTACTTCGTGGTTTCAGAGCGATGCCACACTGGAACAGTGTTTCCTTGGGAAAGGAAAAACAAGGTCGTATTTTTTTTTTTTTTTTGAAGTGAAATGTATCCAGTTCTTAAATTCTGAGAGTATAACCTTCCCATCGTTTTGGTATTAAAAATGTTCATTCTCAGGGCACTTGGGCGGCTCAGTCAGTTAAGCGTCTGCCTTCGGCTTTGGTCATGATCCCAGGGTCCTGGGATCAAGTCCTACGTCGGCTCTCCGCTCAGCTGGGAGCCTGCTTCTCTCTGCCTGCCGCTCCCCCTGCTCGAGCTCTCTCTCTCTGTCAAAAAAAATAAAATCTTTAAAAAAAATTCCTTTAAAAAATGTTAATTCTCCAATGAAATGATGTTCATGGTAGATGGTAGCTGGTAATGTCTTTATGTGACTATATAAAAAATTCTTTGCTCCCCATTATATCTCTATTGGTTTATAAAATAAAAAAGTGTGAAACAGACTTTTGCTTCATTCTTGTGCTGCTTCTGGCTCAGAATCCTTTCATTCTACTTATTACCAAGGACATTTTATTTTATTTTTTAAAGATTTTTTTTATTTATTTGACAGAGAGAGACACAGCAAGAGAGGGAACACAAGCAGGAGGGAGTGGGAGAGGGAGAAGCAGACTTCGGGAGGAGCAGGGAGCCTGATGCGGGGCTCTATCCCAGGACCCTGGGATCATGACCTGAGCTGAAGGCAGACGCTTAAGGACTGAGCCACCCAGGTGCCCCTATTTTTTTGGAAAGATTTTTAATTTATTTGAGACAGAGAGAGTGCACACACATGAGTGGGGAGAAGGGCAGAGAGACAAGCAGACTCCTTGATGAGTGAGGAGCCCAATGCAGGACTTGCTCCCAGGACCCCAAGATCATGACATGAGCGGAAGTCAGATGCTTAACCAACTGAGCCACCCAGGTGCCCCTTTTTATTATTTTTAATGATTTTATGTTTGGAGCTCCTGGGTGGCTCAGTTGGTTAAGCGTCTGCCTTCCACTCAGGTTTTGCTCCTAGGGTCCTGGGAGCGAGCCCCAGGTCACGCTCCCTGCCCAGCGGGGGGTCTGCTTCTCCCCCTCCCTCTGCTGTTCCCCCCACTCATGCTCTCTCTCTCTCAAATAAATAAAATCTTAAAAAAAAATAAAAATGAAGATTTTATTTTTAAGTAATCTCTACTCCCAGTGTGGGGCTTGAACTCACAACTCTGTGATCCAGAGTCACTGCTCCACTGACTGATCCCTGGGGGGATGGGGGGTGGGGGGTGAGGGGTGGGTAGAGCATGAGGTGGGGGAAGGGCAGAAGGAGAGGAAGCAGCAGGCTCTCCTCTGATCAGGGAGCCTGACACAGGGCTCGATCCCAAGACCCAGGGCCATGAACTGAGCCAAAGGCAGCCACCTAACCCACTGAGCCACCCAGGTGCCCCTCCCTCCTTTTTATATACTTTCCTCTCCTTAGAGAGGCTGGAAAACCAAAACCTCAATTTCCTAAATTTACTTGAAGCTTGGATTGTAGTTGTGAGTTTTGATTCATCAATAATGTGCACATCCAAGAGACCCGAGAAGTGGAAGTGAGGCAGGGGCCCTCTCCTGGCTGCTTTGGTAGCTGCTGCTGGCCAGCATGGCCATGGGACGTCGGGGTTTTGGGCAGCATTGTCCCAGCAACCATTTACAAGCTTCGTGGCCACTGAAGGCTGCTGAGGCAGTGTTTGCAACAGTAGCTTCCTGATACCGGGATCTTGAGGAAGGCACTGTGTTCTTGAACTCGCCAGTTTCAGCATCAGTCTTGTTTCCTCCCCTTTCTGTAGCTTCCCCTGGTGGGTGAGTTTAGTAGTTTTTTTTTTTTTTTTCTTTTTTTTGTGGTGTATTTTGATCTTTTTTTTTTTAAGATTTTTTAATTTATTTGACGGAGGGAGACACAGTGAGAGAGGGAACACAAGCAGGGGGAGTAGGAGAGGGAGAAGCAGGCTTCCCGTGGAGCAGGGAGCCGGATGCGGGGCTCGATCCCAGAACCCCGGGATCATGACCTGAGCCAAAGGCAGACGTTTAACCGACTGAGCCACCCAGGCACCCGGCAATGTATACCTTATTATGCAGAATTATTTGTAGCTTAGAAATAACTTTCCTATGATACTTTTATTATTGCAAATAGAGCTGCCCCCTGCTCCTCCCCTTATTTCAAACTATTCTCATAATTAAACTGAAGAGCCAGTATGATATACTCTCTCATAAACTATCTGGCCTCGAAGATTCTAGAAAATTATAAGGAATATATCTATATTCTAGAAAATATAAAATCATTCTGGATAAATAAAAGGTACTTGAATCTTGACCAACAGCCCCTGCAGTGTCCTGCAGTGGGAATAGTTACAACACTTTTGGGAAGTTTTTGCACTGTTTCCTCAATTTCAGAGCAGTTTTTAGACCATGTTCAAGCATTGGTGAAATCTTGCTGGAAAGCAAGTGATTCCGTAATTTCTGGTATAGCTGATTATCTCTCAGTACTCTCAAATAGTTAAGTTCTTCCTACCCTTGACTCTCAGATTGTAGGTGAAACAACTGATTTTCCATTCATTGGATGTAGAGGTCATCTTTTTTACTAATTCCTTCTAACTTTTCAATTTTTTCTAGGAATGTAGGTTAAGGGGAAATCTTGCAAATTTTAAAGGCCTCAGGGTGGTAAGGGGAAAATGGTAGGTTTGGGAAGCAGATCTACCTCTCATTTTATGGCTGGATTAACCCAGGTGGTAAGTACGTGTGAAACATTTTCCAGGATTATGAAATTGACATAGATACTTTATTTTTTAAATATTTATTTATAGATACTGTATTTTTTTTTAAGATTTTATTTATTTGCGAGAGAGCACAAGGGGGGTAGGAGTGGGGCACAGGCAGAGGGAGAAGCAGGAGATTGGCCCAGGAGGTGGTAGTACCTTGTAGTGGTTAGATCAAGGTTTGGCTCTTCCACCGGCTGTGACCTTTTAGCAACACAGTTTCTACATCTGTACAACAGTGATCATAATGTGATCCATCACAAGCTTTTTATCTTGAGTGGTCATCTGATTCCTTTTTCTGCAGATTAGAACTCAACATCATAAGCCCATCGGATTTTCTTAAATAAAAAGGCTATGAAAATCACAAAAGCCAGAGCGGAAATAAATAAGATAGAGAGTAGAAAAACAAAAATGATTAACAAAACTAAGAGCTACTTAGAAAAAAAAAGATAAATACAATTGACAGAACCTTAGCTAGACTAAGAAAAAAGGGAAGGACGCCTCGCTGACTCCGTCTGTAGAGCGTGTGACTCTTGACCTCTGCTCTCGGGGTTGTGGGTTCAAGCCCCATACTGGGTGTAGAGGTTACTTAAAAATACAGTCTTTAAAAAAGTTCCTATTTTTTTGGTGAATGGATAAAAAGCAGCCTGCAGTCACGCGGGTTAGCAAACAGTAGGCTTCCTTGCTTCCTTCCTCTCTGGGCCCCACTTTTTTTTTTTTTTAAGATTTTTTTTTAAGTAATCTCTACACCCAATGTGAGGGCTTGAACTTACAACCCCAAGATCAAGAGTCACATGCTGTTCTGACAGAGCCGGCCAGGCACCCCTGGGCCCTGTTTTCTGATAGACTTCTAGTTCACGAGTACAGAGGAAGTACACAGTGAGAAGTCACATCGGGTCAGATTTCTCCGTAGTTTTAATCTGTCCTGGAAAATCTCTAACGGGCCTGGGTGGAGGCAGCTTTGCTTTCTCTTCTGGCAGCTCTTCCGGCCTCAGTTGCCCCGTCTGCTGCTGGGGATGGGGGTTGCCTCCACGACAGCTCGCTCTGGAGGCAGAAAGAAACTCAGCAACTACTCTAAAGTACCTGCCCCATTTGGCTGCTGTTTAATGGAAGCCCCTTGAATTGTATAACTGTTATTTGTGGTCAATAGTTTGCTGTTTGTTTGCTTGTTTGCTGTTGTTTTGATATTTCTCAGGCTATTTTTAGTACTGAAATCTGGATGGTTATGGGTTCAGAGCAGTCATGCCGTAGTATAAGGTATGGTACATGGACACGGTCATGGGCACGGTCATGTCCATGTGTCTGTGTGTGTGGGGGGGGATGACTTAACAATTAAGTGGTAGTTATATGGGCTGTTTTACTGCACTGAGATATGTTTATATTTTGTCCAAACGGTCCTTCTAAACTGAAATACATATTTATCAGAAGCGGTAGCACTAATATCAATCAATAAGCCATAGCCTTAAAATTAAAACAAAACAAAACAGTATTTTCTCCTAACTTTGAAAGTATTACATTTTCATCACGGAGAATTTAAATAATACATAAAATAAAAAGAAAAAAGAAAAATCACCTGCAATTGAATTAGTCAGTATGAACCAGCCTGAACATTTTTGTTGTGTTTCTCTCCAGGCTTTTTTTTTTTTTTTTACAAGATAACAAATCTACACCTTTATTTACTTTTCATTAAATTTAAATCCTTGAGGGGTAGAGCATCACACGGATTCTGCGGCCAATGGCTTTAGCAGGCAGGTTGCTTTGGAATTCGGCACGAACCATGCCACTGTTTCCATGAGCTCAAGTTACTTTTCCCCAGATTACACTGGTTCTGTTTGGTTTGCCACCAGGAGTCACTGTGTTGTTCTTTGCTTTGTACACATAAGCACATCTCTTGCCTAGATAGAATTCCGTTTCATCTCGAGCATAAACACCTTCAAGAAAAGCTGTGTGCTCCCTCTGGTTCCGGAGACCCCGCTTATAGCCAGCAAAAATGGCCTTGGACCACAGCTTTCCAGACATTATTTGGCATTATAGGAGTCCTGTTCCCAGCAGGCCTCCACAGACTCCTAGGGGGCCCTCCCCAGTCTTATTATCTGTAAATATACAATGTAATGTTTATAGCATCTCATACTTCTTAGAGCTTTCAAGGGAGGCATGCAGTCAGAAATGAGCTTGGCCCCAGGCAAGAGGCCTAGAGTCCAGGCTGGACAATCCACGTGTACCCGAGACAGAAACAGGAAGTTAGAAGCTTCTGCAGCAGGTGGGTCCCAAGGTGGAAAAAGAACATTATATTTGTTTCTGCAGATTTGAAAAGAACCGTGTATTTGGCATTCAGATGATAGGCCAGTGCCTTTTACCTAACAACAGAGGATTTTTCTCAAGGAACAAGTTGACAACATTCTTCCCCATCCACTCCCCCTCCTTTTTTTTTTTTTTTATTAATCTCAGATATTAGATTATCCTCTATGGCAAAGTTTACATCTACATTAAAAAACAATATTATAGCTCTTTCCCTCACGGTGCTCAGAAAAGCCACCCTTTCCAACTCCTTGATTTTATTCTCTTAGCCTCCAGAACTATGATTCCTAAATGTTGTCTATACTCAGGTTGTGATACATTGTTACAGCAACCCTACCTGATTCATACACAAACCAAGTTTAAGTTTACTGAAAAGAGGTGAAAAATATGTCTCAGGTCTTAACCTATTCTTGTTTTTAATCATACTTTGAAAATAAATAATACTATAGTCCCTCTTAAAAATATTTTGAAAGTCTGATATAAAGATACTGTGAGTGCCTCTCTACGAATGGATCTCTAGGAATTTATACTTCATATTTTAAAACTGCCAGCATCTAAAACACGAGGACATTTTTTCGAGTCCAGATAAAATATATTATCACTGTTATTTGAATTTTTTTAAAAAACAACGATACTTTTACCGGAATTGGAGCTGCTGACAGAATGCTTGAAAAAAATTTCCATCAGAAGCATCGGGTGGTGCTGAAGTGTTTTACTCTGATTGTCTCATGGCATAAAGCACCAAGTTTTCCTAAAACTTGTTTTGTAGAGAATACCTAAACAGCAGGTCTTTATGATTCTTACAGACATTATTACCCTGGTGCAAGAGAATACTGTAGTAAAAACCTGCTGCTTTCAGTTGGTTAAAATTTAAATGAGCTCAATTCTCTGCTGTCTGTGTAATCCCTATTATGTTTTAGCTGCTATTACTCCGAAAGTTATAATTTTTTGCGTTTTGTCCCCTGAAGCAAACTATAGGTAGTCCCTTGTGGTGAGCGGGAGGGTCCGCTCTCCTTCAGGCATTAGCCTGTGTGCTAGGACTTCCAATCTAACCCAAGGGTCTACCCTTCATAATACTCTGGATAAGCATGTGTTGTGAAGCAAGCCAGAGTGGTGATTCTCAAAGTGTGCTCCCCGATGAGCAGCTTGACATCACAAGGGAGCTTGTCAAACATGCACATTTTTGAGCTCTGGGGTTGAATCCCAGGAGCCTCTGTTTTAGCAAGACGTCCTGGGGATTATTACGCAGGCAAAAGTTTGAGAACCACTGGCTGGGTAGAGGTGGAAGGTGCGGTGGAGGGGGAGGGCAGCTAGGGAATGTTGCCAAAGGGGTTTTGCTAATCTCATTTCATATGTCTGTTCTTCTCCAGTAGAAAAGCTACAAGGAGCATTTGTAAGAAGGAAAATACACTAGAACCTCTGTACAAAACCTCTGCACCACACCACCGTCTAACCATGTTAAGCAGATACGTCCTTGGATAAATGTGCCCTACACAGATTTCAGAAGATTTGCTGATCTGCACTTTGGCTGCAAAGGTTCTGACATGTCTCTTTTTATCACTTACCTTCACTGTTGTTCTTTTTCACACTGGAAACTCAAGCCTCCTGTTCATGTTTTAAGTACAGACGGTTATTATTTCAAGCAGCTAGGTAGATCAGAACAGAAATACCTCACGTCATTATTCTCAGATCCCCTAGGGATGATCCCTTTAGCTTTCCTGGATGGCATCCGGACTTTGGCGATTTGGAGCCAGACAGCCCTTCTTTCTCTCCAGGCCCCACCGCTTATTAAACTGTGATTTAAGACCAGCTACTGACCTGCTCTAAGTGGCAACTTCCTCATTCATAAAATGAGGATTAGAGTAGGTTCTATCTCATACGGTTGTTTTAAGTGTTAAATAAAATTATTTAATATTCTTAATAGCATATTATTAAATAGAAAGCATTCACTAAACAGTTCCTATTGTTGTTATTTATGAATCTTCGTATCACCCATGGAACCCTGCCCCCCTTTCTTTTTTTTTTTAAGATTTTATTTATTTATTTGAGAGAGAGATTGAGAGAGAGAGAGAGCACATGAGAGGGGATAGGGTCAGAGGGAGAAGCGGACTCCCTGCCGAGCAGGGAGCCCGATGCGGGACTCGATGCGGGACTCGATCCCGGGACTCCAAGATCATGACCTGAGCCGAAGGCAGTCGCTTAACCAACTGAGCCACCCAGGCGCCCCCCTGCCCCCCTTTCTATAGGCAGATATCCTCTCTCCTAACTCACTGACAAAAACTAAGGCCATTAAATGTGACTTTCTTCAGTCTCCTCCCTGCTCTTCCAACCCTCCGCCGCCAGCATCTCACAAAGTTACCTGGTATCTGTCACTGTCACTTCTGGGCTCTAAGAATAAACGCTGAGGGACTCCTTTCCTTCCTTCTGTTCCAGGCCAACCACTCAACTGAACACTTAACTCTTTCCCTTTTGCCGGGTCAGAAACATTTTCTGCCTTTTCCTCTGTCCTTTAAACTTGGTCTAACAATAGCTTCACGCATCTCTCTCCTTTTTCCATTCAAACTTCTGAGAAGGGTTATCCATATTTCCCTGTCCATTTTCCCCCAATGCCACAGAAAATGTTTACATTAAGACTGTCAGAGGGGCACCTGGCTGCCTCAGTAAGAAGAGCATACGACTCTTGATCTTGGGATTGTGAGTTCGAGCCCCACGTTGGGTGTACAGGTTACTTAAATAAATTTAAAAAAAAAAGATTGTCAGTGATTATCATCATACAGCTGATTGATTTTTCCCCTTTAATTTTGTTGTTCCCAAAATATTCATCTTCTGAACAATCAGGGTTTCATACGGGGTTGGAGGGACAAATTTTGGCCTTGAAAATATAATTTGAAGAAAACAACTGCCTAGACAGGAAAAAACAAAAAAAGGAAGTCATTGGCTAGTTGAGGCAGAGACGGTGGTGATTCATCCCTTTTTTCTACCCTGAGGTAACTTCTGAAAAACCATTTGCCATTTTAAGCAATCTCTGGATGCGTCTCATTCCAAATTAATCATTTCAGCACCATGCTGATGGCTCCCAAGTCCACTGTCTAACTCTGACCTTTCTGGGGTCTTTAAAGTCATATCTTCAACTGCGGGGGAGGGTACATGTGTTCGTTTGAATCTGCAAACTAGTAACATCTGAAACTAACTCACACACCCACCTATTTCTATCCAAAATGTTCTGTTTCTGCTGTTGTTATCATCACTCATCAAGCTAGAAACCAAAGAATTCCATCCTTAACTCCACTGAGGTAGGAAAATAGGAGGATAATCCTTAACTCCACTGAGGTAGGATAATTCTGCAAAAAATTAACAGATGGGTCCCTTCTGCGGATTCTTTCAGCACCAATTCATTTGCTTCTTTCTACTCATGCATGGCAAAAATGAGACGACAAAAGTGTCCAGGTTCTTGGGTTCAAGTCTACAATGTACCGTCTGGTTTAAGATACAAAAGATTTTCGAGAAAAAAAATTAAACGGAACTAGATTTGCTCCCCTCTCCTTCTTTAATACTTGTAGATCAAAGACCCTTTCACATATCAGAAGGAGTTTGCGATCTGAATTTATAGAGTATAGGGGAGGAAAAAGTTTTCCTTAACTCGTTTACGATCCCTGGCTGGGTCTGAAAATTAAAGTAACAAGACAGATTAACGGGAAAAAAAAAGGATACAAATTTATTTAATATAAGTTTGACATGACCCTGGAGACTTCGTAGGAAAAGAAGAACCAAAGAAATGGTTAAACCTTAGTATTTTTATGCTAGGTGTGATGAAGAGCAGAGGGTTGAGAAAAATACTTTGAGAAGAAATACAATATGTCACAGAGTATGAGATAATTACAGTAAACTAGGAGAAACCCAGCCAGGCCTGTTTGTTAGGATTCTTCTTGGCGTCTCTTTGTCTTTAGAGATAAGGATGTTTTCTTTTCCTCTGGGTATAGGGAGGGCACTTTTCCCATGAGGGTTTTATGGCCTATTTCTGGGAACAAGGGGAGTGGGGGGGTCAGAGTGACATTCCTGCTCCTGCAGGTTTCTCAAACACCTTCAGCTTAGAATAGTCAATATACCAAAGTGCCATATTGTGGAGTACCATCTCCTGAACCACATCGAGAGGATAGTGTAAGTGAAGGAGACCCTGCATCTAGACTCTGCCTTAAACAAAGTCCAAGACTTGGTAATAGGAGAGAATACCCCTTTTTACGAGATCTGAGAGTAGAGACAACGCCATGTCCCACTTTCTAAGTAAGTTCTCCGATATGGCAAACCATTAAGTAGAACTGGGTTTATTCAGTGTCTGTACCTGAGAAGCCTAAGATAGTCCCCAACGTTTCCCTAGAAGATAAAAATAGATATTTTAAATTGAACGCATGATAAAGAGGAGTGCCTGGGTGCCTCAGTTGATTAAGCATCTGCCTTCAGCTAAGGTCATGATCCCAGGGTCCTGGGATCGAGTCCCACGTGGGGCTCCTTGCTCATTGGGGAATCTGCTTCTCCCTCTGCCTGCTGCTACCCCTGCTTGTGTTCTCTCTTCCTGTCTGACAAATAAACAAATAAAAAAAATTTTTTTTAAAAGAATTAGTTAAAAAGTAAAAGAAAATATTATTTGAAAAAAATAACTGCCTAGCTAGGAAAAAGAAGAAGAAGAAGAACAAGAACAAGAAGAACAAGAAGAAAGAAGAAGAACAAGAAGAAGAAGAAGAAGAAGAAGAAGCCACTGCCATTGGCTAGTTGAGGTAGAGATGGGGATGATTCATTACTTTTTCCCCCCATGAAGTAATTCCTGAAAATCCAGAATTTCTATTGGCTTTTACAGGTTTGTCAGTACACAATTAAGTTTCAGCGTAATTGACAAAGGGTAAAATACGTGAAGTTAGTTGATTCATTAATCTTACCAGGTAGCATAGATGGCTGTTGGAAGATCACAAGCATATGGACAGCACTGGAGAGGGAAACACTGCTGAATATGTTGTCCAGTTGTGTTCCCAAAGATTTTGGACCTCAAACTTTGGACTTTTAAGGAACTGTCATTTAAATCAGTGGCTTAAGATTGTGAAAAGAGTTTTCTGTCTAGGATTTCACATGTTCTTCAAATAATAGACTGGTCAGCCATGGGGTGAAACTCCTTTTCCTTTCTTTTTTTTAAGATTTGATTTATTTATTTGACAGAGAGAGAGATGGTGAGAGAGGGCACACAAGCAGGGGAGTGGGAGAGGGAGAAGCAGGCTTCCCATGGAGCAGGGAGCCCGACGTGGGGCTCAATCCCAGGACCCTGGGATCATGACTCAAGCCAAAGGCAAATGCTTAATGACTGAGCTACCCAGGCACCCCTGAAACTAATCTTTTCTAATCAAAAACTATTTCTTTTTGTTTTTTAAGATCTTATTTATTTATTTGAGAGAGAGACAGCATGAGCAGGGATTAGGGGCAGAGGGAGAGGGAGAAAAAGACTCCCCGCTGAGCAGGGAGCCAGATGCAGGGCTCCATCCCAGGACCCTGAGATCATGACCTGACCTGAAGGCAGATGCTTAACTGGCTGAACCATCCAGGCGGCCCCCAGAACAATTTCAATTATATCCCTGGAAATTCTTAAAAAATTATGAGAGAGCTTGCACCTCCCCAGCCTAACAGGGTCTGACTCAGCTAGATGATAGGCAGATTAAAGTAAAAGGACAAAGTCTTACATTACTGGTGTGATGGTAACTCTGCTAAGTGTGCCCTTCAGGCATGGCAGAGATCATGCTTCTGGACTGTATACCTAAGTCACTTTCTGTTGTCTTTTAAGGTATCTCTGCCCTAGGTGTCTTTTTCATGAATTTTCTATATGAGGGCTATACCTCTTACACCTGTCCTGTGGGACTCCCTCTTTAGCATCAGTCTTCTGGTAGGCAGTGTCCCTTTCAAGAGGGACTGCTAGAATACATGACCTGGGGAGGCCTAGAAAGCAACACTGTCATGACGGGCCAAATCCAAACCCTCTCATATGGTTATATGTATGGCTTCCCTACTCCTCATCAGCTTGTCAGTCAAGCCAGTACCAGCAAGACCTTCTCACCACCATGGACAGCTCCCAATTGTGCCTCTCAGACATTCTCAAGCTTAAGTCAGGTGCCAGTCCCTGTCTATTTCCAAACACAAAAGTCAAGCTCTATGAGGGACTATATGAGATAATCTCTTCACTTGACTGGGACTGACAAAGGGGCAAACCTTTCTTCCAGCAGAGTGAGAGACTGGTGTGTGGGATGGGGAAGGCTAGCACAGCCCAGCACCCACTCTCTTTAGAGAAATTTGATGACCTTTCTTGATCATTCTCTTTGTCTCAGATACACTTCAAGTGAGTGATAAGCTACTAATAGCAAAATCTGTTTCATAATCTCTTAGCATGTTTTACACAGAGCATCCTGTTCATAGTTTTGGGGGCCTCTAATAAAACTCCAAAGAAAGAAAGAAAGGAAAAGAAAAATCAGATTTGCATCTGATTACAATGTATTTAGCATTATACCCTTAAACTTGCCACCTGCAAATGTTCTCAGAAAATCTGTCACACATTCCAGAGGAGTTTAGATTCCCTTTGATTTCATGTGCACAAATGAGAACGTAGAATTAACATTACACACTAAAAATGCATACATAGTACAATTCTGACACCAGTTCTGATGGGTGGGATTTTCCCCCCACACCAAGCAATTCTCTGAACACCAGATGGTTGTCCTATAATTCAACTTAATTCTGACACCATCTACCCAGATGTAGCATCTGATTCCACAAGTTAAGGACTCAGTCCCATAAGTCTGCCCCTCTTGCTAATGTCAATCACAAATCCAGGTTGTTACTTACGCTTCTGAGGAACTGGCTACAAAAAGAGGCTCCCACGACCTCCTTTTTGGGTTCGATTAATTTGCTTGAGTAGCTCATAAAACTCAGAAAACCGCTTTATTTATTAGATTACTGGTTTATTACAAAGGATATTAAAGGATACAAATCAACAGCCAGAAGAGGAAATACAGATGGCAAGGCCCCAGACAAAGGAGCTTCTGTCCAATGGGTTTGGGGGCCAATACAGTGGCACGTGGTATGTTCTGGTTCACCAACCTGGAAGCTCGCCAAACCCTGTCTTTTAGGGTTTTTATGGATGCCTCATCACATAGGCATGATTGATTAAATCATTGGTCATTGATAATTGAACCAAATACTTACCATCTAAAATAACAAGCTGAAAATAATTTTAACAACGTTTTAATTTGAGGGCATCTGGGTGGCTCAGTTGGGTAAGCGACTGCCTTCGGCTCAGGTCATGATCCTGGAGTCCCGGGATCGAGTCCCACATTGGGTTCCCTGCTTGGCAGGGAGTCTGTTTCTCCCTCTAACCCTACTCCTCTTGTGCTCTCTTTCTCATGCTCTCTCTCTCTCTCAAATAAATACATTTTAAAAAATGATATTAATTTGAGCATAGTTGAGTTTTACTTTTTTAAAGATTTCTTTATTTATTTGAGAGAGAACACATAGGGGGGAGGGGCAGAGGGAGAGGGAGAGAAACCCTCAAGCAGACACCCTGCTGAGTGGGGAGCCAGTCTCGGGGCTCAATCCCAGGACCTTGAGATCATGATCTGAGTCAAAATCAAGAGTCGATCACTCAACTGACTGTGTCACCCAGGTGCCCCCCCCAATTTTTTTTAAGGTGAACTATGCTATGGGGCAGACTCTCAACCAATTGAGCCACCCAGGCCCCTTGACATCAATATTTCTTTATTTTGGGGTGCCTGGGTGGCTCAGTCGTTAAGCGTCTGCCTCCAGCTCAGGTCTTGGTCCCAGGGTCCCGGGATCGAGCCCCGCATCGCGCTCCCTGCTCTGCGGGAAGCCTGCTTCTCCCTCTCCCGCTCCCCTGCTTGTGTTCCCTCTCTCCCTGTGTCTCTCTCTGTCAAATAAATAAATAAAATCTTTAAAATATATATATTTCTTTATTTTTTATTTTTTTATCAATATTTCTCTAATGTCTAAATTGTGATCATGCTCTTCACATTTTTATTCCTCTCAATAAATAATTTCCTTTTCCTGGAAATCTCATCTGGGTATCAAATGTCCCACTTCTGCCCTTTTCCAAAGCTGGAAATAACCATTGCCTTTAGTGAGAGAAAATACAGTGTAATCTTAGCATAGCACCGAGGGCGCCTGGGTGGCTCAGTTGGTTAAGCGACTGCCTTCGGCTCAGGTCATGATCCTGGAGTCCCGGGATCGAGTCCTACATTGGGCTTCCTGCTCAGCAGGGAGTCTGCTTCTCCCTCTGACCCTCTTCCCTCTCGTGCTTTCTATCTCTCATTCTCTCTCTCTCTCAAATAAATAAATAAAATCTTTAAAAAAAAAAAGCATAGGCACTGAAAGTAGACAGCTTGTCTTGAGGCCAACTCCACCACTTGCTCTTTATGTGATTTGAACAAGTTACTCAATTTTTCTTTTTTTAATTTAAATTCAATTAATTATATAATGTATTATTTGTTTCAGGGGTACAGATCTGTGATAAGTTACTCAATTTTTCTAAACCCTAGTTTACTCATGTGTAAAATGGGTATAATATCAGCCCATTGGGGATAATGTCAGCACAATGGGGATAATGTCACCAAGGGGTATATTAAATCCAAACTCTCTTAACTATGATGCTGGTGCCTACTAATGACTACATATGATAATATTATTAACATGATAATTATTTCAAACTTACCTTTCAATCATTTCCCAGAGATCAGAAAGTTTAGAGTTTCCATATTTCTCTGAGAGAATTCAGAAACAATAAAAGTCATTTAATTCCTACAGTCTTTACAGTGTGAGATTGGGTGGACTTCTGGAGGATTGTTTCTTCAAGCCAATGACCTGTGTGAACTCTCTTCTATCCCTATAACCAATGCCGTCTGGATAGTTCCAATTCTCGATGCCTATTCTTCATAGAATAAACTTTTTTTTTCTTTTATTGTATCTTGAGTTTCAAATTTTCTCAGAAATATAGACCTAAGAATATCTTCTTAATTATTTAAACACAGCATCCGCATCAGGTACTTTCTCTTGATGTTTTAGGATTTGCTCTGTTGTAGGGAGGTTTAAAAATAGAATTCCAATTCTCCAGATTTACTGAGTAAGAATCTCTAAATCTAGAGATCTCTAAATTTAGGCACTCAACACCAGTATCTTCTTCTTTTGACATTAATTCATGTTGTGGAGAAGTCTGGAATTATTATGAATTTAGCGCCTTTTTAAAATTAATTTAAATTTAATTTATATCTTTTTCCCATCAAAGATGTATTCCTAATTCTGCCCATTTTCTTGAATTTTAAGAATTCACCAGAATAGGGGCGCCTGGCTGACTCAATCAGTAGAGCATGCGACTCTTGCTCTCAGGATCATGAGTTCGAGCCCCAGGTTGAGTGCAGAGATTACTTAAAAATAAATTAATTAATTGATCGATTAATTTTAAAAAAGAATTCACCAGAATATATATCAGTATAGATTATGTACCATTTTTTTAAATGCTCTGTAGCGGCAAATAACATAAACAAGAGCAAAAAATGTCTCATGATTTCACACGAGCTTTATCATCCCATTGTCTAAAGTGCAAAACTTTCAACTCTCTTTGCACTGTCAAATAATCTATACATCAGACACTCACTCTCCTTCCTTGTCTTAAAGTTCTTACCAAAGTACTATACTCCCAACACTATTTTTTCTTTTCATTTGCTCAAGAAAAGAGAGGATGACATTAATTCCCAACGTTTACTTAACCTGGGCAGAGCGTACCAAACAGTTCACACTTACTATTTTTTAAATATATCAAACAGGCATAGATCCTTTATGAGAACCAGATTTATACCTGCCAAGAATTGTGTGCTGATAGAATCATCATTCTCAACACCTGTCTGTGATTTAATCGAAAGAGGATAGATGAGTGGAAGGCTGTGGTCATTCCTGATTGCACCTTGGGATCACCTTAAGTACTTTATAAACTACTAATGCCTGAGCCCTGCTCTGATTAAATTGCTCTAAGGGGCAGCCAAGCTCTCCCAGGTGATTCTAATGTGCATCAGGGGTTGAGAACCACTGGTGTAAAGATGGTTTGTTGCTATAGGTGGGCGTCTATGGTGGATATGAGGGAGTGGCTGTTGCTTCCATTACCCAGAAAGTCACTAGATAATTTGCACTAATGTTCACTGGATAATTTGTACAATGGCTGCATCTCCAATCAATACACTTTAAGAAGCTTCTGAGATTTCCGTACCACACAAAACAACTTAATTATATTCTTTGCTGGGAAACTAACTTAGCTAAAGAAAAATCTAGGGGCACCTGGGTGACACAGTCATTAGGCATCTGCCTTCGTCTCAGGTCACGGTCCCGGGGTCCTGGGATCAAGCCCCACATCGGGGTCCCTGCTCCGCAGGAAGCCTGCTTCTCCTTCCCCCACTCCCCCTGCTTGTGTTCCCTCTCCTGCTGTGTCTCTCTCTGTCAAATGACCAAATAAAATCTTAAAAAGAAATCTAATCCTAGATAGTATTTTCATTCCTTCCCTTAAAATTCTCCAAGAATTGGATAAGTGGGTATGCTGGGTGGCCTACATGTGTAGTATATTCTTTCTATTTATTTTTATTATACCAGTGGTCCTGCACATTACAGAAATTTTAATAACTAGAAATAAGCAATACAAAAAAAATTAAAAGAATCACTTCCAGGGGCTCCTGCGTGGCTCAGTTGGTTAAGCATCTGACTCTTGGTTTTGGCTCACGTCGTGATCTCATCGGTCCTGGGATCAAGCCCCGTGTCGGGCTCTCTGCTCAGCGGGAAGCCTGCTTCTCCCTCTGCCTCTGCTGCTCCCCCTGCTTGTACTCTCTCTCTCTCCCTCTCTCTGAATAATAAATAAATGAAATCTTTTATTTATTTTTTTAAAGATTTATTCATTTATTTATTTGAGAGAGCGAGAGAGTACATGAGATGGGGGAGGGTTAGAGGGAGAAGCAGGCTCCTCGCTGAGCAGGGAGCCCGATGCGAGACTCGATCCCGGGACTCCAGGATCATGACCCGAGCTGAAGGCAGTCGCTTAACCATCTGAGCCACCCAGGCGCCCCAAATAAATAAAATCTTTTTTTAAAAAAGCTAGATATATTTCATAACTCTCTCCTTTTGGCTTTGCCCTTCCCACCCCATAGTCTTCTTCTAACATAGCAGAGTAGCCCTTTGAAATATAAATTAGATAATAACATTCCATTACCCAAAAGTGGACAATATCTCTTCTTTTCAGAGTAAAAGCCAAAGACTTTACAATGGCTTACAATATCCTGTAGGATTTGATCTCTGGCTACCTTTTGGATTTCTGCTAACACTTCCCTTCACTCTCTTTGCTCCATTCCCTCTGGTTGCCAGGCTTTTTAGTAAACAAGCCAAGCACTGTCCCAGTTCAGGGACTTTGCCTGTGCTACTTTCTCTGTCTAGAAAGTTATTTCTCCAGATAAACGCATGACTTGTTCTCTTACCTTCAGTTTACTCTCCACGTCTCCAAGTACATTTATTGGTGAGGCAGTGACCAGCACTGGGGTTTGAGTCAGTATTTGATGAGATTAGGGTTTTGGGATTAGGGTCCAAGGGTAAATGGAAACTACGGGGAGTTTTAATCTGGGTTGTGATCAGGTAAAATTTCAATTGGAAAATGAATTAGAGGTGTTCTAATCTGGATGTCAGTCAGGAGGCTGAAGGCTTTTCCAACTCAGGCTAAGGATTTTGTGCTAAATATTTAAAACTACTGAACACCACTGAAGGGTTGTTAAGTGATGAGATAACCTATGGAGTAAAGAATAGATCGGACTAAGGACAATTAGAGACTAACTGTTCCCTGGTGGTAGAGATTACAGTGAGAATGGTGACCAGAATTAAGGTAGGTGTCATCTGTATCTTGGATGTCAATGGGCCACAAAAATGAGCAGCTAGTAATAGAGTGGGTAAAGTATATATACAAGTTAAAAATAATGCATTTCCAGGAGGTTTATGAAAAACGTTCAATTTAATCAAGATGCAAAGCAACTAAATGTTAAATAATGGGATGTATGTATATAGATATGAAAAATATTATTAGCAGTTTGATGCAATTTTTATAAAAAGTTTATATTAATATAAATGTTTATTGACCACCAACCATGTAGATGGCAAACATATGTATGGGCAATCTAAAATACGTGCCAAAATGTTAAAATAGGTTTTTCTCGGGCAGATGTGAATGGAAGTCATTGTTTTAAAAGATTTATTTATTGATTTTAAAGAGACAGAGAGCCTGAGAGAGAAGGGGGAGGGGCAGAGGGAGAGAATCTACCACTTTTTTTTTTTTTTAAAGATTTTATTTGTTTGACAGAGACACAGCGAGAGCGGGAACACAAGCAGGGGGAGTAGAAGAGGGAGAAGCAGGCTTCCCGCTGAGCAGGGAAGGCTCAATCCCAGGACCCTAGAATCATGACCTGAGCTGAAGGCGGACGCTTAATGACTGAGCCACCCAGGCGCCCCTTCTTTTTTCTTTTTTTAAAGATTTTATTTACTTATTTGACAGAGAGAGACACAGCAAGAGAGAGAACACAAGCAGGGGAAGTGGGAGAGGGAGAAGCAGCCTTCCCACTGAGCACAGAGCCCGATGTGGGGCTCGATCCCAGGACCTTGGGACCATGACCTGAGCAGAAGGCAGACGCTTAACGACTGAGCCACCCAAGCACCCCGAGAATCTACCACTTCTTAACTGACTGAGCCACCCAGGTGCCCCATGAAATATATCTAGTTTAGAGATAATGGTGGTTAAGAAGTGGTAGTATTCTGAGAATTTTGAAAGAAGAAAAGCAAGATTTTCCGACAGATTGAGTTTGGACTATGAGAAAAAGAGAAGAGTCAAAGATGCTACCAAGGTTTTTAACTCAATCACCTGGATGAATGCAGTTGGCATTGCTCAGGTGGGGTCACTGAGAGTGGGGGTTCAGTGAAAAGGATCGTGACTGAGTCTGGGAATTTTTTTTTTATTTAATTAATTATTTGAGAGACAGAGAAAAACCCGCAGAGGGGAGGGGCAGAATGAGAGAGAGACCCAAGCCGACTCCATGCTCAGCACAGAGCCTGAGCGGGGCTTGATCTCATGACTGAGATCACAACCTGAGCCGAAACCAAGAGTCAGATGCTTAACTGACTTCACCACCCAAGTACCCCTGAGTCTGGGAGTTTTAAGCTTGACTTAAGTTACCTAGAGGACATCCAGGCAGAGATACTGAATCAGGAGTTGGATATATGAGCCTAGAGATAAAAATCTGCAAGTAGTCACCCTTTGGGTGGTATTAAATCCTTCAGATTGGATTACCAAGGCTAGGACCATGTATATATAGTAGAGAAGAGATGCAGGGATTTTGCCTTGAGAAACTGGGCAGGACCAAGGCTGGGGAAAGGTGGGAGGAAAGAGAAGGAACAAACAAAGAAAACCTTGTTCCTTTATTTTAAAGTTTATTTATTTACAATCTCTAACTCAATGCAGAGCTCAAACTCACCATCCTGAGACCAAGATTCGCATGTTCTACCGACTGAGCCAGCCAGGTGCCCCAGAGAAAACTGTGAAGGAGCAGCCATTGATATAGAAGGAAAGTCAGGAATGGATGATATCCTGGAAGCGATGAGAAGAAAGCTTTTCAAGATGGAGAGCTCCTGATACTTCAAGTTAAGGTAGGGATTGGGGCGGGGGCACCAGAGTGACACAGTTGGTTGGGTTTCTGACTCTTGGTTTAGGCTCAGGTCGTGGTCTCAGAGTTGTGAGATGGAACCTTGCTTCCAGCTCTGAGCTCAGTAGGTTGTCCGCTTGGCATTCTCTCCCTCTCCCTCTGCCCCTCCCGCTTGTGACCATGCACTCCCTCTCTCTCAAATGAATAATCTTTAAAAAAAAAAAAGATAGGGTGCCTGGGTGGCTCGGTTGGTTAAGCGACTGCCTTCAGCTCAGGTCATGATCTTGGAGTCCCGGGATTGAGTCCCGCATCAGGCTCCCTGCTTGGCGGGGAGTCTGCTTCTCCATCTGACCCTCTTCCCTCTTGTGCTCTCTATCTCTCATTCTCTCTCTATCAAATAAATAAATAAAATATTTAAAAAAAAGATAGGGACAGGGAATTGATCATTAGATTTTTGCAATGTTAGCATTATTAACTTGTGACTTTGACAAGAGGAGTATCTGTGGAGGTTGGATGTGAAAGTCTGATTGGAGTATTCAAGAGAGAAAGAGGAGGGAAAAATCACCAGCATGCAAATGGCAAATACAGAGAAATCTTTCAAAGAGTTTTGCTGTGAAAGAAAATACAGACGCGGGGTGGAAGCAGTAGAGGGATGTGTGATTCAAGAGAGATGTGTTTTTGTTTTTGTAACCTGATCCTAATTACAGTATGTTTATATCATGTGCAGAAATGATAGAGAGGCTAAATGATGTAACTAACGATTTGAATTCCACAAATTTGAAATTGCAAATTTTAAAATAGAGTTAACTACTTGAAATTAAATTTCAATTATTTTTTAATACATCTATGCAATTTCACCGTACTGGTGTGTGAAATCCTACGTCACGTGAGTGCTTTACAAAATTGAGATATAAACTAGAAACCATAGAATTCACTCTTTTAAAATATAAAATTTAAAAATAGGTAAAATCCCCAATTTTTAAAGATAACATTCACAATGTTGTACAACCATCACCACTATTTCATTCCAGAACATTTTTGTCACCCTTAAAAAGAAGCCTATTAGGGGGCAGCTGGGTGGCTCAGTCGGTTGAGCCTCTGCCCCTCAGTCTCTCTCTCTCTCTCAAATAAGTAAATAAATCTTTAAAAAATATAGTTTTCTTTTCTGGAACTATCTGTCTGGTTTTGGCATCGGGGTGTGATGGTCCGTCTCAGGTGCAGCTTGCCTAGGCTAGAGACTCAGTTACTCAACCACTAATAGAGGTATTGCTGATATTTTTAAGGTATCTTTTAGGTGCAAGTAAAATCCTTATCAGTTGACTTGAAGTAGGGGAGATTATCGTAGATAGCCTCAGGAAGCCTAATTCAATCAATTAAGGCTTGAAGAGTAGAGCTGAGGCTTCTCTGAAGAGAACAAAGTCAGCCTGTGGAGAGCAGCTTCACCGGGTGCCCAAGAACGCCAGCCTCCCTTTTCTCCCGGCTGCCCTAGGATTCGGACTTGCCTGGACCGTTCCCACAACCACGTAAGCCAATTGCAATAAATCTCTTAGTACCTATCTCCTCCTGGTTCTGTTTGTCTAGTTGAACCCTGACTGGTAACACGGGATAATTAATACTGGCCTCAGAGAATGACTTGGGAAGTGTTCTTTTCTCTTCCATTTTTTGGGAAGAGTTTGTGAAGTGTTTAATTATTATTTAAATGTTGGTAGATTTCCCCAGTGAAGCCATCTGACTATTTGAACATTGATAAGATTTGTTTTTCTGTCCAAGAAATTTGTTCTACTGTATGTGCTAATTTGAAGTGGTTCTTTTATTTCAAAAAAATCTGGGACATCCATCTTTCCATGTTAGTATTCATTGATGTACTTACTATTTTTTTTTAAGATTTTATTTATTTATTTGACAGAGAGAGCCAGAGAGCACATGCAGAGAGAATGGCAGAGGAAGAGGGAGAAGCAGGCACCCCGCTGAGCAGGGAGCCCCATGTGGTGCTGGATCCCAGGACCCTGGGATCATGACTCGAGCCAAAGGCAGACGAGTAACCCACAGAGCCACCCAGGTGCCCTTCCAATAGTTACGGATTTTAATAATAACAGAGTATAAGTTTGACCACAGCAGAGCTGAACAGTTAAATGGGAATTGAGCTTTTATTATAGAAAGAATATAAGGAATATATAATCTTGTGAGTCAGAAATGGAGAATGAGGGTGTATGCGTGTTATTTTTTTCTTCCTCCCAGTGGTTGGTAGGTGAAATTAAGCTGGCTGTGTGGACTCCAGCTAGTTAGAGAAAGCGGACTCCATCCAAAGAGGACAAGATCCAGCCAATTTTTGATTCCATGAGAATTTAGTACCACCAATTTCAGATTTTTTTTAATCTGGAAATTGAATTTTGATGTTAAGCCTCTTGATTTTTTTAAAGATTTTATTTATTTATTTATTTCACAGAGAGAGCACAAGCAGGGGGGAACAGCAGGGAGAGAGAGAAGCAGGCTCTTTGCTGAGCAAGGAGCCTGACGCTGGGCTCGATCCCAGGACACCGGGATCATGACCTGAGCTGAAGGCAGCCATTTAACTGAGTGAGCCACCCCGGTAATCTCTACCCCTGACATGAGGCTCGAATTCACAACCCTGGGATCAAGAGCTATGCGCTCTACCAAGTGAGCCAACCAAGTGTCCCAACTCTTTCAATTTTTTAAAATATTGGCCATACAATCAAAATTTTGTTTTAAAAAAGGGCGCCTGGCTAGCTTAGTCAGTAAAGCATGTGACTCTTTTTTTTTTTTTAGATTTTATTTATTTATTTGACACAGAGAGAGAGACAGCGAGAGAGGGAACACAAGCACGGGGAGTGGGAGAGGGAGAAGCAGGCTTCCCGCGGAGCAGGGAGCCCGATATGGGGCTCGATCCCAGGACCCTGGGATCATGACCCGAGCCGAAGGCAGATGCTTAACGACTGAGCCACCCAGGCGCCCCTAAAGCATGTGATTCTTGATCTTGTGGTTATAAGTTGGAGCCGCACGTTGGATATAGAGAGTACTTTTTAAAAAATTATATGTAATATTTGAGATATGCAAAAACATATTTGATATATAATTAATTTATAAGCAAATCAATCACATGAACATGCAAGGACCAACCAACCAACTCAAAAAACAATGTATTTCTTTTAAAAAATATAAAACTACGTTAATATACACTATACATTAATTAACAGTAATATAACATTACCAATATAAGTTAGCACTACATACATTTCATCTACTTATCTGTATGCATCCTCTATCCTTTCCTGTTTTTCCAACCATCTTCCTCAATTTTATTATTGCCTTAGTTTTATAGTTTTTATCACATATTTATGCACTCTTTAATAATATTATTTGGTCTTTGAGCTTCTAAAGATTTTATTTATTTAGAGACAGAGTGCACAGGGGGGAGGGGCAGAGGGGGAGGAAGAGGGAGAGAGAATCTTGAGCAGACTTCCATGCTGAGCATGGAGCCTCACACAGGGCTGGATCTCACAACCCTGAGACCATGGCCTAAGCTGAAACCAAGTGTCAGATGCCTAACCGACTGAGCCACCCAAGTGCCCTGTCTTGGTTATTTTTATTTTTTTTTTAAAGATTATGTTTACTTATTTGAGAGAGAGGGCACATGAGAGGGGGGAGGGTGAGAGGGAGAAGCAGAATCCCTGGGGACTCCAGGATCATGACCTGAGCCGAAGGCAGTCGCTTAACCAACTGAGCCACCTAGGCGTCCTCTTGGTTATTTTTAAATTACTGATTTGATTTCTTTAGTAGTATAAGTAGAGGGATCATATGTAGTTTAAACCAGAGTACTTCAGAGTAAAAAATAGTTTATTAATATTAAAAATTATGGGGGTGCCTCGCTGTCTCAGTCACTAGAACATGCAACTCTTGATCTTGGGGTCATGAGTTCAAGACCCACATTGAGTGTAAAGCTTGCTTAAAAGAATAACAATAATAATAATAATAATAATGTCAGTTTATGGACATATACCAGAACAATCCTGGCAAAACTGAAACATGAACAACTTTCTAAAAAGTATATATCTTACCAAAACTCTCTCGAGAGGAAATAAAAAGCCTGAATAGTCCTTTAAGTAAGGTCACTCATAACTTAATTTTTTCAAGGTAACTTATTTTTTAAAGATTTCATTTGGGGCGCCTGGGTGGCTCAGTCGTTAAGCGTCTGCCTTCAGCTCAGGTCACGATCCCGGGGTTCTGGGATCAGGCCCCACATCGGGTTCCCGGCTCCGCGGGAAGCCTGCTTCTCCCTCTCCCACTCCCCCTGCTTATGTTCCCTCTCTCACTGTGTCTCTCTCTGTGAAATAAATTAAATCTTAAAAAAAAAAAGTTTTTATTTATTTATTTAATTTATTTATTTATAGTGTATAAGAGGGGGGAAGGGCAGAGAGAGAGGGAGAGAACCTCAAGCAGACTCTGTGCTGAGCATGGAGCCCGATGTGGTCTCAACATGGGCTTGATCTCACAACCCTGTGATCATGACCTGAGCCAAAATCAAGAGGCGGACATTTAACTGACTGAGCTACCAGGCACCCCAATGTAACTTATTTTTGACTAACATCACAAGGAAACATATTAATTTCAATACACAGCCCCTTTCCTCACTTAGTCTATATTTAAATCCAGAAGTAAATTATTTTTATTTTTTTTATTTATTTTTTATTTTTTTTAAGATTTTATTTATTTATTTGAGAGACAGAGAGAATGAGAGAGAAAGCACATGAGATGGGGGGAGGGTCAGAGGGAGAAGCAGACTCCCTGCTGAGCAGGGAGCCCAATGCGGGGACTCGATCCAGGGACTCCAGGATCATGACCTGAGCCGAAGGCAGTCGCTTAACCAACTGAGGCACCCTGGCGCCCAGAAGTAAATTATTTTTAAACTGATCTTTTGGGGTGCCTGGGTGGCTCAGTGGGTTGGGAGTCTGCCTTCAGCTCGGGTCATGACCTTGGGGTCCTGAGATCGAGCCCTGTGTTGGGTTCCCTGCTCCACAGGGAGCCTGCCTCTACCTCTCATGCTTGTTCTTTCTTTCTCTCTCACTCACTCTCTCAAATAAATAAATAAAAACTTTAAAAATAAATAAACTGATCTTTTTATGAAAATCTTCATTGATGTTGATAACCTTACTTTTTCTTTCCTCTCTTTTTTCCAACAATGTACAACACTGCTACTTTCTGAAAATCAAATATGTTCTCACACTGAAGAATGTTGGCTATGATGTAAAAGTCAAATTTAGCTGCAATTTGATTTTATTCCACAGGTTTTGCTCTACAGAAAGAAGCAGCTATGCTTTGTGATCAAAATCCAGAGCAATCAAAGAGGAATCATAGTGAAGATGAAAGAAGAGGAAAGGAAAAATGGAAAGAAAGAGAAGGAGAAGAAAAAGAGTTGGAAATAGAAAAGAGACTGGAAGAGAAACAGGAAAAGGAAGAGAAAAATGAAGAACAATATCCCCAGAAAAGATTAGTCAGCAAACCCCTCATGGACACTCTCTGGGCAACCTTTAAGTTAAACAGATGCCCCACAAAGGAAGATAGCCAATCACTTGCATTTGAACTTAACATGACAGTAAAACAGGTATGAAACATATTTCTTTACCAACGGGAGTAACCTGTGTAGTACTATTACCCA
Source organism: Eumetopias jubatus (assembly GCF_037043125.1). Lineage (NCBI taxonomy): Eukaryota > Metazoa > Chordata > Mammalia > Carnivora > Otariidae > Eumetopias > Eumetopias jubatus. The sequence goes on along the minus strand of NW_028274814.1, from coordinate 45,669,105 downwards.
TATAAAACAATATCCTTATTCTTTTTTTTTTTAAGATTTTATTTATTTATTTGACAGAGATAGACACAGCGAGAGAGGGAACACAACAGGGTGAGTGGGAGAGAGAGAAGCAGGCTCCCAGCCAAGCAGGGAGCCCGATGCGGGGCTCGATCCCAGGACCCTGGGATCATGACCTGAGCCGAAGACAGACGCTTAACGACTGAGCCACCCAGGCGCCCCCCATAACCTTATTCCTCGATTCATCATCTACCCCACCTCGTTTTTTTTTTTACAGATAAAGCAATGGTTTTGTAAAAGGAGGAAGAAATACAATAAAGCTATGTACAAGCGGAAACCTAAGCAAAGACCCAAGAGGTAAGAATGTTTTTTTTAATCTTTAAATTTTTTTTATTGTTATATTAATTATCATGCATTATATCATTAGTTTTTGATGTAGTGTTCCATGATTCATTGTTTGTGCATAATACCCAGTGCTCCACACAGAACGTGCCCTCTTTAATACCCATCACCAGGCTAACCCATCTCCCCACCCCCCTCCCCTCTAGAACCCTCAGTTTGTTTTTCAGAGTCCATCACGTCTCATGGTTCGTCTGTAAGACTGTTTTATATGTAGAACACAAAGTTGTAAGGAAGTAAAAAAGGAACATATTGACTTTTAGAGACAGATTGTGTCCCATAGTTCTTGGATATCCCATAAACTCTTCACATTCCAGGATTTCCATTTGGCTTTGGCTGGAGGGTTGTATACGGAGCATCTTGAGAGGTCAGATTGCTCTCAGACATGGCCTATGGACATGGACGTGAACATGGTCCTATTAAACCTGACCTTCCAGATTATGAACAGTGGAAGATAAAAAGAAAACCATTAGAATCTGTCCAGGAGAAGCTGCCTGCCCGAGGCCGAAGGGATCCATGCTACTTGGATGAAGCTTGAAGCTTGGAGATACATGGGTGGTTTTGCGAACAGTGTTTCCTTTGGTGTGTTACTAAAACGATGCAAATAGGGATTTGCTGCATTTGTGGTAGCTCTAGGGGCGGATAGTAAGATTTAATAAAGTGAGAATACATGTTAAAACAACCAAAAAACCACACAACTTTTCACGTTTCAGCCAGTGACACAAAGAACCGCTAACTGCCCTCTTTGTTATTCTGCTCGACATACAAAAATGCATGTGCGTACACAGATATGACACCATTCACCATGTACTCATATTACCAAATATACTACTACAGCCCGTAGATGTTTATTTTTTTTTAAAGATTTTTTTTATTTATTTATTCATGAGAGACAGAGGAGGAGAGAGAGAGGGAGAAGCAGAGGGAGAAGCAGGCTCCCAAGGAGCAGGGAGCCCGATGCGGGACTCGATCCCAGGACCCTGGGATCATGACCTGAGCCGAAGGCAGACGCTTAACCATCTGAGCCACCCAGGCGCCCCCGTAGATGTTTATCGATTGCAGTATGGAATTAATAAATTTGGTTTTTTTGTTCCTTAGATGCTGAATATTTGTGAGGCTTGTCTTTTCTGTGTTACCTATTGGCAGAACCTCATGTTGATGGAAAAAAATGAAGCATAACATCAACATTTTGCAAAGTACTAGACTGTATATAGAATTTTTATATATTATTTATGTATGTTTATTTACAATTTTTTGTGTATTACCTCACCCGATCATCACTCTAAACCATAAGTGAGGAAACTGAACTGCTGGGAAATAATGTGATTTTGGGGGTGCCTGGGTGGCTCAGTCATTTAAGCGTCTGCCTTCAGCTCAGGTCATGACCCCAGGGTCCTGGATGAAGCCCCAAGTCTGGATCCCTGCTCAGCGGGGAATCTGCTCCCTCTTCCCCTCACCCTGCTCTCTTGTGCTCTCTCTCTCTCTCTCTCTCAAATAAATAAATAACATATATAGAAATAATGTGATTTTATCAAATGGTACCAGTTCTTCTCTTTTCCTTCCTGCCACTGAAGATCCTGGTGTCTCCATGGGCCATGTCCCCACCAGTTGTTACCACTATTATAAGAATAGTACCAATAGGAACAAGTCGTATCCAAAGTCTCCCTTCTGCAGAGGTGCCCCTGACGCCAAGATCCACATCTTTGACCTGGGGCGGGAGAAGGCAAAAGTGAATGAGTTCCCACCATGTGGCCACATGGTGCGAGATGAATATAAGCAGCCTTCCTCTGAAGCCACGGAAACTGCCTGAGTTTGTGCCCGCAAGTACGTGGTGAACAGCTGTGGCAAAGATATTTTTCACATCCGAGTGTGGCTCTACCCCTTCCACGGCATCCATATCAACAAGATGTTGTCCTGTGCTGGGGCTGACAGGCTCCAGACAGGTATGCAGGGTGCCTTTGGAAAGCCCCAGGGCACACTGGCCAGGGTCCACATTGGCCAAGTCATCAACTCCATTTGTAGAAAGCTGTCGAACAAGGAGCATGTGATTGAGGCCCTACACAGGCCCAAGGGCAAGTTCCCTGGCCGCCAGAAGATCCACATTTCCAAGAAGTGGGGCTTTACTAAGTTTAATGCGGATGAATTTGAAGACATAGTGGCTGAAAAGCTGCTCATCCCAGATGGCTGTGGGTCAAAAACGTCCCTAATCATTGCCCCCCTGGACAGATGGCGGGCTCTGTCCTCATGCGAACATCGGCACTGCCCCTTCCTTATTCACGCCAGCCAATAAATCCTAGTTCTTGCAAAAATTATAATAACAAGGACGCCCAGGTGGCTCAGTTGGTTAAGCCACTGCCTTTGGCTCAGGTCATGATCCTGGAGTCCCAGGATCGAGTCCTGCATTGGGCTCCCTGCTTAGCAGGGAGTCTGCTTCTCCCTCTGACCCTCCCCCCTCTCATGTGCTCTCTCTCTCTTTCTCTCAAATAAATAAAATCTTTAAAAAAAATAATACTAATAACAAGTACCAGTTCCTAAATGTCTAAGCCTTAATTTTTTTGAAGATTTTATTTACTGGGGAGCCTGGGTGGCTCCATCGTTAAGCATCTGCCTTCGGCTCAGGTCGTGATTCCAGGGTCCTAGGATCGAGCCCCGCATCGGGCTCCCCGCTCAGTGGGAAGGCTGCATCTCCCTCTCCCGCTCCCCTTGCTTGTGTTCCCTCTCTCGCTGTGTCTGTGTCAAATAAATAAATAAATAATCTTTAAAAAAATTTTTTTAAAGATTTTATTTATTTAAGAGATAGAGTGAGAGCATATGCCGGGGAAAGGGGCAGATGAAGAGTCTTCTCAGCAGACTCATCACTGAGCAGGGAGCCTGAGATGCGGCTCAGTCCCAGGACCCCAGGGTCATGACCTGAGCTGAAGGCAGTCCTTTAACCGACTGAGCCACCCAGGCGCCGCACTAAGCCTCAATTTGTGCTTGCACCTTCAGCGGCAAATGCTGTCTTTTCAGTTATAACCTGGGAAATATTCGAGGCTGTATCAATTTGTGTTTTATACGTAGTGTTTATATACTCCTAATGCTCTCTATTGAAATTCCAATGTGAGAGTATTTCAAATTTCTTGTGCCTTCTCCATCTCCATAACTTTACCTCTTCACCATTTCAAAATTTTTAAATGTGGTTTAGGAAGATTCCCCTTGTTCTTCAGTGGAAATTGTTTTCCAGATTTAACATATTTTTTTAAAGATTTTATTTATTTGTGGGAAAGAGAGAGAGAACACAAGCAGGGGGAGCGGCAGACAGAGGGAGAAGCAGACTCCCCGCAGAGCAGGGAACCCGATGTGGGGCTCGATCCTAGGACCCTGAGATCATGACCTGAGCCAAAGGCAGATGCTTCACTGACTGAGCCACCAAGGCATTCCTAACATATTTTGATATATGTTAAATACATGGACTGTCTTGTGAAATATTTTGTATGACACCATTCTCACGTATAGAGGAGTTTTGGAAGGATAAGCAAGAAAATGTGAACCATTGTTAATTCTGTGGAGTAAACTGGATGAGGGGAGTGTAAAGGAGTTTCTAAACAGTTTCTTTTTACCTTACTATGGATTTGAAGTCTTTATATATAATGTACGTTCATTGACTTTAAGAAAAAACAATGAAGAAATGACTAACCTCTGTGGAAATGTCCAGAGAATGTAGAATCTAATGGGTTTGGTGCGTCCTGCAATCTGTCAGTCTATCTCTAATCAGCCCCTTTGGACTTTTCTCTACAAACCTGATCATGCTCCTGGAGGGGCGGTTTTTGTCTGGTGGGTGTGACTGAGAGAAGCAGGGTTATTTAGGTTTTTTGCCAGAGGGAACAGACACGTGAACCCTGGGTAAGGAAGGAAGGGAAGGGAAGAAGATGACACCAGTGCACATAAGGACCAGAGACAGGAAAATGGAGTCTGAGTGGGAGTGTGGAAAGTCATCAATAAAGAAAGTATAGATCCTTATCTACCCCTGCTCTGATCTCTACCCAGATCTCATCAGATTTTGACATTGGTGTGATTTTCACCGCTCGTGTGGATGAACCATCTAACACCTAAACCTTAGAGTTTCTGAACTTCTGAAACTCACTGACCCTCACCCACCTATGGCCAAGATCTGACCCTGTTATATGGGGTATTTCACACTGGAAATCTAAAACTGCAAACCCCTGTCTCTACTCTTTTTCTGTTCTTCTAGCTGTTTCATACGGGCCCTTCCCGAGCTTCAATACAACCTCATATGGAACTTGTGATTTGATACCTCAATTTTCTTCTGATCTAGGAGTACTCGGCTGGTCTCATTCCGTGCTTTACAGTCTGGATTGTGTAGTTAATAACCGGGTCGCCATTCTACCTTGGTTGTCTTGTGCTGCTGTCCTTCCACATGCCTGACAAAATCTCAAAATGAGTTTTTTTTTTTTAAAGATTTTATTTATTTATTTGAGAGAGAGAGCGAGCACATGAGAGGGGATAGGGTCGGAGGGAGAAGCAGACTCCCTGCTGAGCAGGGAGCCCGAGGCGGGACTCGATCCCAGGACTCCAGGATCATGACCTGAGCCGAAGGCAGTGGCTTAAGCAGCTGAGCCACCCAGGCGCCCTCAAAATGAGTTTTAAAATGCCCTATACCACGGTAGTTGACTACAGGTGGCAAAAAAAAAGTTTTTAAGAAATCACAGAAGAGTAAAACAAAATAGGGCTATTCGTTTGTTTTAGAGAGAGAGAGAGAGAGCGGGAGGGAGGGGCAGAGGAAGAGGGGGAGAGAAAATCTTAAGCAGGTTCGACGCCCAGGGCAGAGCTTGATGTGGGGCTCGATCTCACGACCCTAAAATCATGACCTGAGTGGAAATCAAGAGTCGGAGGATTAACGGACTGAGCCACCCAGGCACCCACGAAATAGGGCTTTTGGTTGTCAATATTAAGGCCTCAGGGGCGGGCTCGAGTTCACAGGTGAGGACAGGGCTCCTTTTGAACATAATATAATTCAGAATAGTTTTGTTTTATTAAAAGCTTTATCCAGGGGCGCGCCTGGGTGGCTCAGTCATTAAGCGTCCGCCTTCAGCTCAGGTCATGATCCCGGGGTCCTGCGATCGAGCCCCACATCGGGCTCCCTGCTCAGCAGGAAGCCTGCTTCTCCCTCTCCCACTCCCCCTGCTTGTATTCCCTCTCTCGCTATGTCTCTCTCTGTCAAATAAATATAATCTTAAAACAAAACAAAACAAAACAAAAAAACCTTTATCCAGGTTATATCTACTAGATGGCATTCATCCCCAGACCCTTGCTCTGGGCACGAGCACTAGCTCAGAACAGTGTTCAGAACTCGGCAAACCCATTTCCACTACTGACCGCTGCCATGATAGTATTTCCCCAAAGATAGTGAAGGTCATGGGCCCTGCCACTCAGCAGTGCTCTGGGCGCTCCCCTCCAGGCTGGGGAAGGCTGCAGGCATCCCGGCCCCCACGCCTCTTTCAGGGTGGGCTATGGCCCCACCCCTTGTCCTGCCCCGTCCCCCTAGCCCAATGGCCTAGCTTCATCCATCCATTGAATATAACACCCCTTCCAGCCCTCCCTTGGCCTCTGGGTGCTTCAGGAGAACTGACCACTCCTCCGTGCCCCGGACCGACTTCTCCCCAGGGATGCGGCCTGGGCCTGCTGCCTACTTCTGTGCTCAGGAACCGAGCCTAAGGGCTCCCATCCGCAGCTGCCTGCACCCTGTGATCTGGCCCAGGCCTACCCTGGGGCCCACAGGCTGGCTCTGTCAGTAGAGCATGTGACTCTTGATCTCAGGGATGTGAGTTCAAGCCCCGTGTTGGGTATAGAGATTACTTACAAATAAAATCTAAAAAAAATTAAAAATCATACAATTTGTAAGATAAATAAAATTTCAGCGGCATTTAGTATATTCGTTATGCTGTGCAACCACCACCTCTATTTAGTTCCAAAATAGTTCCATCACCCCTAAAGGATACCAGGTTCCCATTAGGCAACATTCTCCCTTCCCCCTTGCCAGCCCCTGGCAACCCAGTCTTTCTGTCTCCTTGGATTTACTGATTCTGGACATTTTACATAAATACGTGACTCTTTGTGTCTGGCTTCTTGTACTTGACATAAAAAAGATACATGGAGGTTATAAATATATTATGCTTCTATCCCTTGTTTTTTTAAGCTCATCCTCCCTCCTTTTAGGAGCTCATCCCCTTCAACTCAGATTTCATCCGTCAAAATCCACTAAACCCTTTCGACTCATTCTTTCCTCTCAGACTATGAACATGTTCAAGTCTTTCTGATCCTGACAGCAATGGTTACCACATTCTAAGTTAAAGGTGATGGCAAAAATCAAATGTGATACTATTCCTGAAAGTACCTCGCACCCTGCTGTGCACTCTATTGAATAAGGCATTATTCTTATTTAGCAGCAGTAAATAAGAGCTCCAAAAATATTCCAGGTATGAACTAGGACCTTTTAAATAAATACTTGACATTCATGGGGGAAAAGTACAAAAAAACCTCCCTTGCCTTCTACCCTGTTGGTTGTAACCTCATGACTTTCCCCAGTGAAATCTGAAATTGGCTCCCACACTGAGGCCAATGAAAGACAGAAGAGGCCCACAACCCCAGATTAGTAGATGGCAGATTTAATAAGCATGGGAACTCATTAATGAGCCTGGCTTTGGGCAACCACACGATGAATGGATCTCTGAATCTGCCTGCCAGAATCTTCAAAGTAATCGAGAGGCCTTAAGTGGATTGAGGCCAAAGTTACAGAGAGGCCTGAAGGCCGTCCAGATGGTCTCAACGAAACCTCGCTCTCTCAAGGCTGCGTCCTTCGGAATGGCTCCCACGGTGGGAACGGTGGACAGAATTTACATTCCAAGGATATGGGAGGGGATGAGGAGTCTCCAATTGCCCAGGGCTGGGTCACAGGTCAACCAGCGATCACATCCTCTCCCGTGATTTCCTCTAACACACTACTTCTTGTGTGACAGGCTCTTAATTTTTTTTTTTTAGAAAGATTTTAGTTATTCGACAGAGAGAGAGAGAGAGCACAAGCAGCGGGGGAGGCCGGCAGAGGGAGAGGGAGAAGCAGGCTCCCCCTTGCCGGGAGTCCAGACATGGGGCTCAATCCCAGGACCCTGGGATCATGAGCTGAGCCAAAGGCAGATGCTTAATGACTGAGCCACCCAGGCGCCCCCCCATGTGATTTAATAAAAAATAATACATTAGCAGACGCATCAGTTCCAACCACACAACATTCTCTTTGGATAATCCTTGCCAGGCCTTAGCAATGTCCAAGGACATCCTATTTTGGGGGACAGTTCTTCTCATTCGAGACATTTCAGTGTCCAGTAAATACAGGCTTTGCCAGCTATCATTTAAGGCTTGTTGGGTCAATATACTAAGGACTTCTATGTGTGCTACATTTTTCTCCAGGCCCATGGAGAGGGACAAAGATGGAAGTCAATTGTACCAGTGAAAACAGAATGTGCCCGCCTGACCTTGAGGAGAAGGAGGCTGGCAGCTTTAGGAGCTTGACCTGGTTGTTCATACAATACTTGTTACCTGGGGGGAGACAACACAGTCAGGTGTGAGGAGATGGAGTAGGGGTGAGATATGCCAGATGAGGACCCCCCTACCCTCACCCCTCCCCTCTTCATCCCCTGCATATTCCATTCTAGGTAGAGTGCATTTCAACAGGTGCAGCTTGTAGCAATACAACAGGATCCCAGTGAGATTGAGTAGTTCCCCTCACCCAGGGGTGAAAAGTAACTCACCCACCCTGGTGGGACATCCCATTGCAAATCCTAGTGGATAATTCCTTTTTCAGGGACAATGAGGCTTGGTGTTCTCAGCAGCATAGCACACTGATCCACAGTAAGTGTTGGGGCATTGGCTGTTTCCCAGGATTTTTTTACTTTTATGACACTGAGTGTCTCAGCAGGAGTCCCCCGTCTGGCATATAGAGCAAGAAGCCCTACTGGTTGATCATTCCAAAGTATTCAAAAGTATTAAAGCCTGGGGCAGTACCTTAGTCCACCCAGCCAAAGTGGTTTTACTTGTTAATAATGCAACGTGCTGCTTTAATCTTCTATTTTTCCTTTCTACCAATCCTGCTGCTTGCAGGGTATAGGGGAGATGAAACCTCCATTCAGTGCCATGTTCTTTTGCCCAGTCTTGTGTTATCACGATCTTTGAAACGTGACCTCCGAAATACTGTCTATTGAGTGGGAGATCTCGGTACCCAGCTTCTCTAATTCCTTAACCGTGGCAACCTGGTTTGCACCGTGACCGGGAAAAGCTTGGGTTCAACCAGATGCAGTGTCTACACAAACCAGGGCAGATTTAGAACCTTCATTCAGGGGGTGCCTGGGTGGCTCAGTTGATTGAGCGTCTGCCTTCAGTTTGGGTCTCGATCCTGGGGTCCTGGGATCTAGCCCTGCCTCAGGCTCCCTGCTCAGTGGGGAGCATGCTTCTGCCGCTCCCTCTGCTGCTCTCCCCTTTGTGCTTTCTTTTGCTCTTTCTTCCACTCTCTGTCAAATAAATGAAATCTCAGAGGGAGGGGGCCCCTATGATCAATTTGCCAACCACTCACTGGTTGGGAACTGTGGCGGATGGACCCACACTCCTTTGGCAATTGCCTTGGGTGTTGTTCCGAACCCACAGAGCATACTGTTACTTCATGAACCAAGTGACTGTATTTCGAGAGCAAGCCAGCATCCTTGGCAAAATGCCATCCCACTCAAACACCTCAGGGGCACTCTTTCTATGCACCCGATATGCTATATCTACTGCAGGGTCAGCTGCTAGGACTTGTACCAGAACTGGGGCAGTAGCTTCCTGATTGCCAGGGGGTGTCAGTGCCTTACGCATGGGAAGACAGTGACGACTGCTTCAGGCTCTTGCAAGTGAACCCAAAAGTCTTTCCACATATATTTTTTTTAATTTTTTAAAATATGTTTTAAGTAATCTCCACTACACCCAACATGGGTCTCAAACTCCCCACCCTGAGGACAAGAGTCTCATGATCCACCAAATGAGTCAGCCAGGCACCCCTCTTTCCACATATTCCGACCCCACTAGGGCTTATTGCTAAATATCCACCCCCTTGGGTTCTCATTGTCCAAGCCATAGGGTAGAGCGCTTTAGAGCAGTCCAGTTGTCCGCACAAAGGGTTAATGGCCAGGGCTGTTGCGTAATCACCAACCCAACTGCTCGAAGTCCAACACACTGGCTGCCACGGTTCATTCCTGTTCCATCCAGATGGTGTCAGTGTGAGGCTGAAGAGCCACTGCGGTCCCCAAAGGCCGATTGCCCCATGAGACCCATCTGTAAACAAAGCATTAGCGGGAATTCCTCCCCTCCCCCTCCCCCTCCCTCTCTACAGGCCACAGGGGCCACCGCAAGAATAGGGGTGGGGCATTTGAAGGATTTTCTTGAATTTCCTTGGCCTACTTGCACTGCATTTCTAGACCGAGTGGGCCGAGAACAGGGTGTTCTTCTGCTACAAATAGGCATGCCTCTTAATTAAAGTGTAAGTCTGAGCCATGGCAAATATAATACTTAATGGTAAAACACTAAAAGCTTTCCCTTTTAGACTGAGAATAATTTGTAGCTGCCCATGATTCCCACTCCTGTTTAGTATTGTATTGGAAATCCTAGCAAGTACAATAATGACACATGCACACAAAATTACAAGGTATACGAATGTGAAAAAGGAAAAGACTATGATTATTTGCATGATAATTATGTACCTAAAAAATTACATCTACAGATAAATTACTAGAATTTTAAAAAATGAGCAAGGTTGCTAGATCAAAAATCAATATATAAAATTCTATTATATTTCAACTAGAAGAGAGGAAAATAAAATGTGGCAAAAGAATGTGATGTACAATAGCATCAAAAAAATCTCAAGGTCCTAGAAGTAGATGTAACAAAAGATAAATAACATGTCTACAGAGAAAACTATATTCTATTTATTTTTTTTAAGATTTTATTTATTTATTCATGAGAGACAGAGAGAAAGAGAGAGAGGCTGAGGGAGAAGCAGGCTCCCAAGGAGCAGGGAGCCCGATGCGGGACTCAAACCTAGGACTCTGGGATCATGACCTGAGCCGAAGGCAGACGCTTAACCATCTGAGCCACCCAGGCACCCGAGAAAACTATATTTTAATTTAAAAAATTTAAGAAGACAAGAGAGAGGTAAATCTTTGCTGTATTACAAAATTCAATATTTTAAATATGTAAATATCCTCCAAATTTCTACGCATTCACTGTAATTCCAAATATATACTTAAAATATTTTTTATTTTTATTTTTTTTAAGATTTTTATTTATTTATTTGACAAAGAGAGACACAGTGAGAGAGGGAACACGAGCAGGGGGAATGGGAGAGGAGAAGCAAGCCTCCCGCGGAGCAGGGAGCCCGATGTGGGGCTCGATCCCAGGACCCCAGGATCATGACCTGAGCCGAAGGGAGACGCATAACGACTGAGTCACCCAGGCGCCCCTAAAATAGTTTTTAAAAAAAGTTTGACAAATTGACTCCGTATTTATGTGATGGACTTTGAGTCAATAACACAAGCCAAAAACTAGCCTAGATATTGGTTTAAAAGAATAAAATATGTGAACTTATTCTATTAAATATCAATATTTATTATAGTTATTACAATTAATATAGTATAGCCCTGCACACAAGTAGGTAAGTAGACCAGTGAAACTGAATAAACTACATACATATGGAGACTCAATAAAGGTAGCACTGAAGAAAAATGGGAAAATAATCTCATTAGCCAGTATAGGATATTTGTTATCCATATAATCATTCATATGAAAAATAATAAAATTAGACTTCTACCTCACACCATACACAAAAATCAATTCCAGGTATTTCATAGATCTAAATTGAGAAAGCAAAACAATAAAACTTTTAAAAAACAATATAATTGCATGAAGTTGGATGCGTACCTAATGCCATATATGAAAATTAACTGAAAATGAATCAAAGACCTAAATGCAAGACCTAAAACCATAAAACTCCTGAAAGAAAACATAGGGCAAATGTTTCATGACATTGCAATTGGGTAGTGATTTCTTGGCTATGACACCAAAGTCACAGACGACAGCAACAAAATATCAACAAATTGAGGGGCGCCTGCTTGGCTCAGTAGTTTAACCGTCTGCCTTCGGCTCAGGTCATGATACCAGAGTCCTGGGACCGAGCCCCGCGTCGGGCTCCCTGCTCGGTGGGAGCCTGCTTCTCCCTCTCTTCCCTGCTTGTGATCTCTCTCTCTATCCCTGCACTCTCTCTCTCAAATAAAAATTAAAATTAAAAAATTAAAAAATCTATATCTATCTATATATATATAAACAAATTGGACTTCAGTTCAAAATTCTCAAATTGAGGGGAGCTTGAGTGGCTCAGTCAGTTACGTGTCTGCCTTCAGTTTAGGTCATGATCCTGGGATCAAATTTCACATGGGGCTCCCTGCTTAGAGGGAAGTCCGCTTCTCCCTCTTCCTCTACCCCTCACCCCTGCTCAAGCGCGCACGGGTGCTCTCTCTCTCTCTCTCTCTCTCTCTCTCTCTCGCTCTCTCTCTCAAATAAAGAAAAGCTTCAAAAAATAAAATTCTAAAATTGTAAAAATTTAAAAATTTGTACACCAGAAGACAATATCAGCAGAGTAAAAAGGCAACCCACAGAATGGGAGAAAATACTTACAAATCATATCTAAGGAATTCAGAATATATAGGGAACTCCTAAAACTCAACCACAAGGAAATAAACACTTCAGAAACAGACAAAGGAGGGCCGTCTGGCTGGCTCAGTCAGCGGAGCACGACCGATGATCACAGGGCTGTAGGTTCGAGCCCCATGTTGGGTGTAGAGATTACTGAAAAAAAATCTTTAAAAATATAGGCAAAGGATTAACATTGTGTGTTAACTATACTTCAATTAATTTTTTTTACTTAAAAAATGGGATTGTGATGGGGGAGTCCTGGGGAGAAAAAGGAGCAAAAGCCTTGAATAGACATGTCTCCAAAAAAGATGGACAAATGACCAATAAGCACATGAAAAGATGCTCAATATTACTAGTCATTAGGGAAATGTAATCAAACCGATAATAAGATAACACCTCACACCCATTAGAATGACTACCTTTCAAAACGAAACAAACAAAAGACCCCCAAACCCCCAAGTGTTGGCAAGCTTGTAGAGAAACTGGAACCCTTGCGCATTCTTGGTAAGAATGTAAAATGGTACAACCTCTGTGGAAAACAGTATTGATAGCGCCTCAAAATATTAAAAATAGAATTGCTATCTGATCTAGTAATTTCACTTCTGCATATATACTCCAAAAAGATCTGAGATATTTGTACACTCATGTTCATAGCAGCATTATTCAAAATAGCTGAAACATGAAATCAACCCAAAAGTCCAATGACAGATGAATGGATAAGCGAAATGTGATATATATGTACCGTGGAACATTAGTCAGCCTTAAAAAGTAAGGAAATTCTTTGAGGGCGCCTGGGTGGCTCAGTTGGTTAAGCGACTGCCTTCAGCTCAGGTCATGATCCTGGAGTCCCGGGATCCAGTCCCGCATCGGGCTCCCCGCTCAGCGGGGAGTCTGCTTCTCCCTCTGACCCTCCCCCCTCTCATGCACTCTCTCTCTCTCAAATAAATAAATAAATGAAATCTTTAAAAAAAAAAGTAAGGAAATTCTTTTTTTTTTTAAGATTTCATTTATTTATTTGGCAGAAGGAGACACAGCGAGAGAGGGAACACAAGCAGGGGGAGCAGGAGAGGGAGAAGCAGACTCCCTACTGAGCAGGGAGCCCGACGCGGGGCTCAATCCCAGGACCCTGGGATCCATGACCTGAAGGCAGACGCCCAATGACTGAGCCACCCAGGCGCCCCTAAAGTAAGGAAATTCTGATATATGCTACCCCTCAGATGACCCCTGAGGACATCATGTTAAGTGAAATGCCCAATCACAAAAAAACAAATATTGGGGCGCCTGGGTGGCTCAGTCGGTTAAGCGTCTGCCTTCGGCTCAGGTCATGATCCCAGGGTCCTGGGATCAAGTCCCTTGTCGGGCTCCTTGCTCAATGGGGAGCTTGCTTCTCCCTCTGCTTGCCATTCCCCCTGCTTCTGTGCACTCTCTCTCACTCTCTGTCAAAAAAATAAATAAATAACTTTTTTTTTTACACTCTTGAGGTCTTTTATTTTATTTACACTTATCATACCATGAATTCATAGGGAATGTGTTCCAGGAGTTCAGTATCCTTTCCATTAGGTCTCACAAAGTGTGCTTCTCTGGGTGGGGCAGGCTGGCGCTTCAGTTGAACCCAAGTACCTTTCTCTTTGGCTTCCTTCTTTTTCTGATCATTTTCCTTCACACGCTTCAGGAAGCTGTGTCGGCTCTTTGAGTCTTTAATATGCTCAATGCGTACATTAATTCTCTTGGCAAGAATCTTGCCCTTAACTTGTTTGTTTACAACAATGCCAACAACATGCTGAGTAACATTGTAGACTCTTCCAGTTTTGCCATGGTAACATTTGTGGGGCATTCCTTTTTGAACAGTGCCTTGATGTCCACAATATCACCTTTCTTATAGATTCGCATGTATGTAGCCAAAGGAACAACTCCATATTTTCTAAAAGGTCTAGAGAACATATAAGCGGGTACCTCTCCTCTTTCCCTTTGTGTTGGTCATTTTGGCAAATTACTGGAAGATGGCGGTTCCGGCCGAAAGGTAAATAAATAACATCTTTAAAAAAGAAAGACAAACATTGTATGAGTTCAGTTATATGAGATCGAGTAGTCAAATCATAGAAAGTAGAATGGTGATTGCCTGGGGCTGGACTGAGGGCAGATGGAGAGTTACTGTCCAATGAGTATAATGTTTCAGTTTTACAACATAAAAGTTACCGAGAAGGATGGTGGTAATGGCTGCACATTATGAATGTATTTATTGTCACTGAACTGGACACTGAAAAACTATTAAATAGTAAATTTTATATTATGTATATTTTACCACAGTAAAAAAAAAAAATTGGGAAAAAAAACCCAATATGGAATAATATAATGACCTCAGGACAGAGAGTTTTCAAAGAAGAAACAAAGGGCGCCTGGGTGGCTCAGTTGGTTAAGCGACTGCCTTCCGCTCAGGTCATGATCCTGGAGTCCCGGGATCGAGTCCCACATCGGGCTCCCTGCTGAGCAGGGAGTCTGCTTCTCCCTCTGACCCTCCCCCCTCTCATGCTCTCTCTCTCTCTCATTCTCTCTCTCAAATAAATAAATAAATAAAATCTTTAAAAAAAAGAAGAAGAAACAAAAAGCATTAAGTAAAAGATTGATGGGGACACCTGGGTGGCTCAGTCTTTAAGCGTCTGCCTTCGGTTCAGGTCATGATCCCAGAGTCCTGGGATCAACCCCGCATGGGGCTCCCTGCTCGGCGGGAAGCCTGCTTCTCCGACTCCCTCTCCCCCTGCTTGTGTTCCTTCTCTCACTGTGTCTCTCTCTGTCAAATAAATAAATAAAATCTGAAAAAAAAAGAAAGAAAGAAAAGGAAAAGATTGATAAATTGGACTGCATTAAGATCTTCTGTTCATGAAGACATAAAGAACTAATACAAATCAATAAGAAGTCAAACGAAAAATGGGCAAAAGAGCTAAGCAGACATTTCACAAAAGAAATGCAAGTGCCCAATTTTATTGACACCAACAAAGAAATGCCAGTTGCAAACACTATGAAATATACTTATATACTCCCAAGAATAGCTAAATTTAAAACCGCGATGGTGCCAAGTATAGACAAGGATGTAATAACTACTTCATATCAACTGTTAATAGGAATATAAATTTGAAAAGCCATTTTGAAATAAAATGTTTTACAGTATATTTTGAAGCTAAAAATATTCATACCCTATAAATCAGCAATTCCAGTACCCAGAAAATGGTTAGAAATACATGTATGTGTATATACTTATATATACTTATCTACGCCAGGAAAAATATACACGAATGTCACAACACTGTCGGCTATAGCCCTAGACTGGAAACAAAGTTTGTCACCTTGGCACCCAAATACATCTTAAACCACATTTATTTATTTATTTATTTATAAAGATTTTATTTATTTATTTATTTATAAAGATTTTATTTATTTATTCATGAGACAGAGAGAGAGAGAGAGAGAGGCAGAGGGAGAAGCAGGCTCCCAAGGAGCAGGGAGCCCGATGCGGGACTCTATCCCAGGACTCCAGGATCTTGACCTGAGCCAAAGGCAATCACGTAACCAGCTGAGCCACCCAGGCGCCCTTAAACCACATTTAATCTCCAAATAAGGCAAATGGCAAAGTCACACTTCTGCCTAACATAATACAACTATCCTGCATACAACCGAAAACATGCTGTCCCCTGATAAGGTGATGCAAAGTCTTTGGGTGATGTTCACCCGTCTCCTTGATACCCTGTAACTTAAATACTCTGCTAGAAAGTTAATGATTATTGGATGCCTGGGTGGCTCAGTTGGTTAAGCGTCTGCCTTCGGCTCAGGTCATGATCTCAGAGTCTTGGGACTGAGTCCCACCTCCGGCTCTCCGCTCGGCGGGCAGTCGGCTTCTCCCTCTCTCTCTCAAATAAATAAATAAATCTTTAAAAAAAGAGAAATAGAAATATTTGCCCCTCACACACTTATAACTCGTATGGACTGAAATGCGTCATCCTCAAATTAATGTGTTGAAGCCCTAACTCCCAATGTACTATATTTGCAGAAAAGACCTTTCAAGAGGTAAGTAAGGTTAAATGAGATTATAAGGGTAGGGCCCTAATCCAACAGGACTGATGTCCTTGTAAGAAGAGTAAGAGACAGGGGGCACCTGGGTGACTGAGTCAGTTAAGCGACGGACTTCATTTTGGCTCAGATCATGATCTCAGGGTCATGGGATCAAGCCCCACCTTGGGCTCTGTGCTCAGTGCAGTCAGCTTGGGATTCTCTCTCTCCCTCCTCCTCTGCCCCTCCCCTTGCTCACGCTCTAAATAATTAAATGAGTAAAATCTTATTAAAAAAAAGAAGAGGAGGTGGAAGAGAAACCAGGAATACAGACACACACACACACACACACACACACACACACACACACACAGGAAAGGCCATGTGAGGACACACCAAGAAGGCCACCATCTGCAATCCCAGAAGAGAATTCTCACCAGAACCCAACTGCAGGGGCCAAAGGCAGGCTGCCTCAAAATGTGCCACTTTGGGGCGCCTGGGTGGCTCAGTCAGCTAAGCATCTGCCTTCGGCTCAGGTCATGGTCTCAGGGTCCTGGGATCAAGCCCTGCATCAGGCTCCCTGCTCAGTGGGAAGCCTGCTTCTCCCTCTCCCATCCCCCCTGCTCTGTTCCCTCTCTCGCTGTGTCTCTGTCAAATAAGTAAGTAAAATCTTAAAAAATAAATAAATAAAATGTAGAAATTATTCTTACATTCATGGACTAAACAAACAGGTAGCCAACTAGTTTGCCAATCCCTGGTCTAGGTGATCACATTGGTCTCTTAATGGGTCCAGCTCCATCCTCTTCCTCAAATGCTCTTTAGATGTTCCTAAGCCTGATTATATCATTCCCTACTATATTTTTTGACTTAAACTCAATTAATTAATATATACTCTATTATTGATGTCAGAGGTACAGGTGTGTGATTCATCAGTCATATATAATACCCAGTGCTCATTACATAGCCCTCCTTAATGTCCATCACTCGGTTACAGCATCCCTCCCCCCACCTCCAGCAACCCTCAGTTTGTTTCCTATGATTAACAGTCTCTTATGGTTTGTCTCCCTCTCTGGTTTCATCTTGTTTTATTTTTTCCTCTCTTCCCCTATGATCCTCTGTTTTGTTTCTTAAATTCCACATATCAGTGAGATCATATGATAATTGTCTTTCTCTGATTGACTAATTTTGCTTAGCATAATATCCTCTAGTTCCACCCACATCGTTGCAAATGTCAAGATTTCATTTTCTGATGGCTGAGTAATATTCCTGTGTGTGTGTGTGTGTGTGTGTGTGTGTGTGTGTGTGTGTGTGTGTGTACATATATACCACATCTTCTTTATCCATTCATCACTCGATGGACATCTGGGCCCTTTCCATAGATTGGCTATTGTGGACATTGCTGCTATAAACATTGGGGTGCACGTGCCCCTTCGGATCACTCCATTTGTATCTTTGGGGTACATACCCAATAGTGCAATTGCTGGGTTGTAGGGTTTCAACTTTTTGAGGAACTTCCATACTGTTTTCCAGAGTGGTTGCACCAGCTTGCATTCCCACCAACAGTGTGGGAGGGTTCCCCTTTCTCCGCATCCTCACCAACATCTGTCATTTCCTGACTTGTTAATTTTAGCCATTCTGACTGTTGTAAGGTGGTATCTCATTGTGGTTTTCATTGGCATTTCCCTGGTGCCAAATGATGTTGAGCATTTTTTCATGTGTCTGTTGGCTGTTTGGATGTCTTTGCAGAAATGTGTGTTCATGTCTTCTGCCCATTTCTTTTTTTTTTTTTTAAGATTTAATTTATTGATTTGACAGAGAGACACACGGCGAGAGAGGGAACACAAGCAGGGGGAGTGGGAGAAGGAGAAGAAAGCCTCTCGCCGAGCAGGGAGCCCCACGCGGGGCTCGATCCCAGGACCCTGGGATGACGACCCAAGCCGAAGGCAGATGCTTAACTTCTGAGCCAGCCAGGTACCCCTCTTCTGCCCATTTTTTCACTGGATTATTTATTTTAGGGTGTTGAGTTTGATAATTCTTTATAGATTTTGGATACTAGCCCTTTGTCTGACATGTCATTTGCAAATATCTTCTCCCATTCTGTCGGTTGTCTTTTGGTTTTGTCCACTGTTTCCTTTGCTGTGCAAAAGCTTTTTGTTTTGATGACGTCCCACTAGTTCACTTCTGCCCTTGTTTCCCTTGCCTCTGGAGACACGTCTAGCAAGAAGTTGCTGTGGCCCAGGTCGCAGAGGTTGCTGCCTGTCATTCCCCACTTTGAAACTCCTGAGCGGCTCCACTGCCTTTAGTATAAAACCCAAACTCTTTAGCAGGACGGAGACCTGTATAATCCTGCTCCAACCTACCTTGTAGCATCATCTCTATCTATGCCTGCACCAATCTATGCATAGTCCCCAGCAGACATCAGGCTTCTTCATGCTTGCTGCCTTTTTTCCTTACTGCCTGGCCATTTTTCAAAACTGAATTCAAGTACTATCTTTTTATGATGACATATATTTTTTTAACCATCAGATTTTTTTTTAGTTCATACCAACCCTCCATTTAATCTAGAAACAAACAAAAAAATTTGAATGAAGTGTTACTAAAACACTAACCGAATCATTCTACCATAAAATTAGTACGTGCATTTCAAGTTTCCACTGCCGGGAATTTTGTTCAGATCAGTTTAATCATAAATAGCACACTATAAAAGAGCAAAGGAACACATGTCCTTAGATGTGATCCTTGCCCCTTATCCTCCAACATATGTCAGAATAAATCTTACAATTCCTCTGGGCTCTGAAACCCAAGTGACCCCATCCGAATCCCTGGAAGTAAAAGAGATGCCTTGTCACACAACTTTCTATAAGTTGCAATAAAACAAAGCCCAACTTTTCTTACCTTTTTATAGAAAACGGCCAGTCTTGGGACTTCTAGGAATTTTTACGAGTTTGTTTATCAAACACATTTTGTAAGAACTGACTACACAAAAAGTCCCTTTGGAATTTGGTCCACAACTTCACTTAACAGGTTGGAAATTTAAAACCTTAAAGTAAAGGAGGATGTGGAGAATCCCTAATCCTAACATGTAATTACTAAAGGGATATACAAATATACCAACAAGTTTTGCTTACGCAAGGTACAAACTATAAAAGGGATATGCTTTGAGTAAAAACAAAGAACTAGCTGATATCCTTTGCTTTGTGAGCACCATAGCTCAGATGAAGCGAGACCTGAATTGGCTGTCTACTCCTGAGACCAAAAAAAATTGAAGATAAAAAAAACCTTAATTTGTCTTATTACATATTTTTCCAGCCATTAATGGAGATGTAATTATGAAAGATTAAAAGTGCCTTGGAAGGGGGTTGAAAGGGGTGCCTGTGTGGCTGCGTCGGTGAAGCGACTTCCCTCAGCTCAGGTCATGATCGCAAGGTCCTTGGATCGAGCCCTGCATTGGGTGCCCCGCATTGGGCTCCCCGCTCAGCATGGAGTCCGCTTCTCCCTCTCTCTCTGCTGCTCCCCCTGCTTGTGCTGGCATGCTCTCTGTCAAATAAACAAATAAAATCTTAAAAAAAATTTTTTACAAAGCGGGGGTTGAAATAGCAGCCATCAAAGCAATATTCAAGCATGATTTCAAGGATGCTTTCAGCTTTAGAGCTAGTCCTTTTTTGTCAAACAAAAACCTTCACAACTTCATCAAAAACCTCATCAGAAGGAGTGTCTGCCTGGCTCAGTACGAAGAGCACGCAACTCTTTTTTTTTTTTTTTTTAAGATTTGATCTATTTGTCAGAGTTGAGAGAGTCAAGCAGAGGGAGAGGCAGACTCCATGCTAAGCAGGGAGCCCAGTGTGGGGCTCGATCCCAGGGCTCTGGGATCGTGGCCTGAGCAGAAGGCAGAGGTTGAACTGACTGAGCCACCCACGTGTCCCAGAGCCTGCAACTCTTGATCTCAGAGCTGTAAGTTCGAGTCCCACCTTGTTTGTAGAGATTACTTAAAAAATAAAATCTTAAAAACAAGAAAATAGAATAAAGGGGTGCCTGGGTGGTTCTGTGAGTTGAGCGTCTGCCTTCGGCTCAGGTCCTGATCCCAGGGTCCTGGGATCGAGCCCCACGTCGGGCTCCCTGCTCAGCATGAAGTCTGCTGCTCCCTCTGCTTGTGCTCTCTCTGGCTCTCTCTCAAATAAATAAAAATCTTAAAAAAACAAAGAAAACAATAGAAAAAAAGACGCGCCTATGGGGCACCTGGCTGGCTCAGTGGGAAGATCATGGGACTCTTGTTCTGGAGCTTGAGCCCCATGCTGGGTGTAGAGATTACCCCGGGATCACGACCTGAGCCAAAGGCAGACGCTTAACTTCTGAGTCACCCAGGCGCCCCTTTAATGTACTTTTCAATGAGTTCACCGCCCTGTGAATCTGGGTTCTTCCTTTTCATCACGAAGTTCTCCTGCAGAAGGGTGTGTGTGGCCATATTTCTCGCTGATGCGGGCACACTGGGTCCCCACGCCGGCATGGGGACCGCGGAGCGCGAACACCACCAGCGGTTTCAGAGGCGGTGAGGACAGAGGAGGAGCGCCCGGGTCGGCAAGGGGATGGGGCCCAGGGCATGCGGCAGCCTGCAGCCGTAGCGGTTCAGCTTCAGCGCTTCTGGGCCAGACCCTGAGGGAGCTGACAGCTGCAGGGTATGATGATATTTGATACTCTTAACTGATTTCCCACCAAGATAGAAGTCCCTCCTTTCTACTCCTGCTGTATCTTGCACACACTCTCACCACAGTTCGGTAATATCTTAAGGCGCTCATCCGTTCACATGGCTTCTTTTCTATACTACATTATAAAATGCTTTGGTACAGGGAGCATGCATAATTCGTTTCTTTCTCCTAGCACTTGACATTTCAGACATGCTTAAGAGATATGTGTTGAGTGAATGAATTAATGGATTCCCTAAAATATAACCTGCATAGAGAAAATAAAGGGGCAAACATTTATGGAGTGTTTCCAATATGCCATGTCCACATCTGATCAGTTTGTATGTATGATAATTCTCACTTCTTGTTACTCATATGAAGGAAAACGAGGCATAGAAATGGGAAACCACTTGTCACATAGCGACTGGGTAGAATCAGGCTGGCAGGTGCACCTGGTTGGCTCAGTCCCTAGAGCATGCAGCTCTTGTTGTCCGGGTCCTGAGTTCAAGCCCAATGTTGGGCATGGGGCTACTTAAAAAAAATTTTTTTTTTAATAAAAATTCAGGCTATCTTAACTTCGTGTCTGAAACATAAAAGAAATTGACAATGGTCTAAGGGACATTGGATTTTGAGATTCTGAGCATTTAACAAAAATGCAAGCTGGCCTCCTCAGGTGCTGGAAGTGGCTGATCTCTTCATTTGGGTGGCTGTCAGTTGATTTGTATATATAAGTAAAAAATTCGTCAAGCTGTACAACTTGAGATTTGTTCATTATATGGAAGTTATTTCTCAATTTTAATTTAAAAAATAGCTTTGCCTCATCTTCTGGCTGTAACCCTCAGTAGTACATTCAACAAATGCTTCCTTAAATTTGAATTCCTATGGCGCCTGACTGGCTCAGTCGGAAGGGCATGCAACTCTTGGGGTTGTGAGTTCGAGCCCCATGTTGGGCATAGACATTACTTAAAAAAAAAAAAAATCTTAAAAAAAAAGAATTCCTTTTTCAAGATCACACTATTTCCCTTAGCATGGAACTCTTACACAATTAAATTTATTTATTCCTGGGGGCGCCTGGGTGGCTCAGTCGGTTAAGCATCTGCCTTCAGCTCAAGTCATGGTCCCAGGGCCCTGGGATCAAGTCCCTCATCGGGCTCCTTGCTCAGCAGGGAGTCTGCTTCTCCCTCTGCCTGCCATTCTCCTCTGTTTGTGCTCTCTCTCTCTCTTTGACAAATAAGTAAAATCTTAAAAAAAAAAATTATTTAGTCCTGGAACACAGGACCCTCTTGTTCTCTCTTCCTCTATTCCTTTTATAATATTAGAATACTCTGATGTTGGGCGCCTGGGTGGTTCAGATGGTTAAGTATCTGCCTTCGGCTCAGGTCATGATCCCAGGGTCCTGGGATCGAGTCCCGCAGCAGGCTCCCTGCTCAGAAAGGGGCCTGCTTCTTCCTCTCCTTCTGCTGCTCCCCCTGCTTGTGCTCTTTCGGTGTCTTTGTCAAATAAATAAATAAAATCTTAAAAAAAAAAAGAATACTCTGATGTGAAGTAAAATATTTAGGTGTGGTAATTCAAGGGTTAACAGCTTTATTTCATCCCACCAGCAGCTAATTAGAGCAACCACTAAGGTGCAAATTTTTCCCTTTTCCAAGCCACCCCAACCACCACCTCCACTTGCCTTAGCCCCTCCAACCACCTCCTTTTTCCAAGTTCTTTCTCCTGCTCTCACACCTACTGAGAAACCATGGAGCCCGTTCTCTTCGGGGCCAATTATACCACATTGTTCCAGGGCAATTTTATACTTTGCTAAATTTTGGTAGACATTCCTAGGTGTTCCTCCCCTCCCTGGAGGCTTGTCCAAATAGGGGTGAAAAGGAATCCCTTTTTACATTGGGTCAAAGATCCCTTGAGGGTAGGGTGGGAAAGAGGCAGTAACGCCTTAATATCAGTAGTGTTTCTCAGGGTCAAGGGCTCTTTGACAATTCAGTTTACCCTTGGAGGTCTCCACAGGGAGACCTTAGAATTTGCTACACATAATAATTTAGTTCTTAAATAGTAAAAGCCTTTAGTTAAACTTTGACAAATACAACACAGAATCACAGGGAAGTTGTTCTTTGGGGATTTTTTTCTTTTTGAGAATTCTTGTAATTCCCCAATTTCCTGAATATCAGTGTTTTAAACATAAGAGCAAATTCATTAATTCAATAAATATGTATGAGATTTTTTTAAGATTTTTTTTAAAAGATTTTATTTATTCATTTGAGACACAGATACAGAGAGAGAGAGAGGGAGAGAGAGAGCATGAGCAGTGGGAGAGGCATTGGCAGAGGGAGAAGCAGACTCCCCGCTGAGTCAGGAGCCCGATGTGGGGCTCGATCCCAGGACCCTGGGATCATGACCTGAGCTGAAGGCAGATGCTTAACCATCTGAACCACCTTGCTGCCCCTTAAAGATTTTATTTATTTCTTCATGAGAGACAGAGAGAGAGAGAGAGAGAGGGGCAGAAGGAGAAGCAGGCTCCCAAGGAGAAGGGAGCCCGATGCGGGACCCGATTCCAGGACTCCGGGATCATGACCTGAGCTGAAGGCAGACGCTTAACCATCTGAGCCACCCAGGCGCCCAGTGAGATTTTTTTTTTTTTCCTGCAACTAAGCACTGTAGTCTCTCTAAGAGCAATGGTTCTCAGACTTCAGAATGCACAAGAATTACAGACTCCTGTAAGACAGATTCTTGGGTCTCACTCCCAGAGATTCTGATTGACTAGTCTGAGGTTAACATCGAGCCCATGATTTCGATTTCTAACAAGCTCTCAGGGGATGCTGATGTTGCCAGAAAGGACTATACTTTGAATGACATGGCATTAGGTTATAGTAACAAACCAGGCCTTGAAGGAGTTATTATTCCAAACACAAATACGTATAACTAAAATGCACAGTGACCACTGCTATGGGAAGATTTAGACACAGAAGGGAAATACTTAATTCACTGGGAGAAGGGGACTGTGGAAGGTGACAACTGATCCGTGTCTTAAAAGATAACTAAGGGGGGAGAAAACTTAAAAAAAAAAAAAAAAAAGACAACTAAGAATGAACCAAAGAAAGGGGGGCAAAGCATTCAGGAAAGAGGGGATTGTTTGGGTAGAGCAATTTGCCAAAGCTCAGAGCCGACTTGAGAGTTAGGAAGAGAGTGCGCTTCCTTAGACAACACTGAAGCAGAGGGATGGTGGGGCTGAATTGAAAGCAGATCACTCCAGGGGCTCCTGCGTGGCTCAGTTGGTTGAGTGTCTGCCTTCCGCTCAGGTCATGATCCCGGCACGAAGCCTCGGGCTCGCATCAGGTCAGGCTTGCATCAGGCTCGTGTGTGGGCTCCCTGCTCAGCGGGGAGTCTGCTTCTTCCTCTCCTTCTGCCCCTCCCCCAGCTTGTGTGCTCTCTTGCTCTAATAAATAAAATCTAAATAAAGAAAAAAAGAAAGATCACTCTGGTACACAGTTGGTTCAGTCTGTGGAAGGCTTACTGGAAGTGTCCAGAGGTCTGGGCAAGAGATGGTACCTGACTGAGGACCGAGGGAGTGGTGGTCAACATTCAGATGGCAGCCCGGAGAAGTGTTGGAAAGTAAGATCATTGTGACAGAGCTGAATAGAAGTTTGGATGGTGGAAAAAAGGATCAGTGATGTCTCACATATTTTGTTGGGTGGATTTTTTACTGAACTTCAAAACATTTGCTCATGGTAAAGTCACTGATGAACCAAGAGTGGCCATGAATAAATTATTTGAACGGGATGACAGATACATTAGGAGGGTTTAGCATATTGACCACTATGTTAAGTGTGAAGATTTTTATAATAAGTTTCTTTTAGGGAAAAATGTGTGGTTTTGCTATTGTAGTTATAACAGGCAAAGTAAGTGGAGAATATGCTTTTGTAATTCCATTTGTAATCTCTATCAGAGCAGCTTTGATGGCTGTGTCATTCATCTGGGTAACACAGGTAAATTGAGAGTAATCTATCTCCCAGAGGGGCCAGAAAGATTAGAAGAGCTTCAGGCTCACTGAATTTAGTTTAGCCAACTTGAGGCAAAGAGCATTGTTGCTTTTTAAAGATTATTTTGTATATTACATTTGAAATGCAATTTAATATTTAAATGTAAGGAAATGGCTTCTACACTCTATTTGCTTACAAAGACCTAGGTCTCATTTAAACCCATTCCTTCATCAACAAATAATGATCAAATATCTACTGTCTTCCTAGTGCCTTTCCAGACAGTTTTTAAACAAAGGCATGCTAAAGAATCACCTGGAGAACTTTCTTTTTTTAAAAAGATTTTATTTATTTATTTACTTGAGAGGGAGAAAGAGCACGGGGGTTGGGGGGGCGAAGCCGAGGGCGAGGGACAAGCGGACTCCACACTCAGTGCAGAGCGGACCTGGGGCTCAATCCCACTACGCTGAGATCCCAAATCAAGAATCGGACACTCAACCGACTGAGCCACCAGCTGCTCCACCTGGAGAACTTTTAATTTTTTAAAAAAGATTTTATTTATTTATTTGAGGTAGAGCGAGAGTGAGAGAGAGAGGGAGCGAGAGAGCACAGAAGCAGGGCGAGTGGCAGCAGAGGGAGAAGCGGGCTCCCTGCTGAGCATGGAGCCTCAGGCAGGGCTGGATCCCAGGCCTCTGGGACCATGACCTGAGCCAAAGGCAGACGCTTAACTGACTGAGCCACTCAGGCGCCCCTGGAGAACTTTTTAACCAGATCCTCAGTCACCCCCACCAGACATTACTATTCAGTAGTTCTGTGGTAAAGCCCACCCATTTATGTCCCGAACAAGCTCACAGGTGATGCTGATGATGGCGGCCAATGGTCCACACTCTTCTAGGGGTAGGGATACTACACTGAACAAAACTGGCAAAAATGAAAATAATTGCCCTCACATAGCTTATACACACACACACGCATACACACATATATGATTTTTATTTTTATTATTTTTTAAGATTTTTATTTATTTATTTGACAGAGACAGAGACAGCGAGAGCAGGAACACAAGCAGGGGAGTGGGAGAGGGAGAAGCAGCCCTCCCACTGAGCAGGGAGCCCGATGTGGGACTTGATCCCAGGACCCTGAGACCATGACCTGAGCCGAAGGCAGACGCTTAACGACTGAGCCACCCAGGTGCCCCTATTTGTTAAGTTTTTATGATTTATTTCAGTAAACTCTACACCCAACATGGAGCTTGAACTCACAACCCCGAGATCAAGAGTCACACGCTCTGATGACTGAACCAGCCAGAGTCCCAACACATAGCTTATATTTTAACAATTCTTTTAAAGTTTATTTATTTTAGTAATCTCTACGTAGACCCAACATGGGGCTCAAACTCACGACCCTGAGATCAAGAGTCACACACGCTTCCCACTGAGCCCGCCAGGCACCCCTCAGCTTATGTTTTCGTTGTAGGGAAATAGAAGCTGACAGACAGATGATAGAAATATAGATAGATGAGAGATAATATATATATATATTTTAAGATTTTATTCAGTTATTTGACAGAGAGAGACACAGTGAGAGAGGGAACACAAGCAGGGGGAGTGGGAGAGGGAGAAGCAGGCTCCCCACTGAGCAGGGAGCCCATTGCGGGGCTCAATCCCAGGACCCCGGGATTATGACAGGAGCCGAAGGCAGACGCTTAACGACTGAGCCACCCAGGCGCCCCTAGATAATATATATTGTGCAAGACGGTGACAAGAGTTGTAAAGATAAATCAAGAGGAAAAGGATAGGGAGTGGGAGACATTATTGAGAAGGTAATATTAAAGATGGAAAGGAGGGCGCCTGGGTGGCTCAGTCGTTAAGCATCTGCCTTCGGCTCAGGTCATGATCCCAGGGTCCTGGGATCGAGCCCCGCATCCGGCTCCTTGCTCATTGGAGAGCCTGCTTCTCCCTCTGCCTCTGCCCCTCCCCCGCTTGTGCTGGCTCTCTCAAGGGCTCTCTCTCTCTCTCTCTCTCTCTCTCTCGCGAGCTCTCACGCTCTCTTTCTCTCTCAAATAAATAAATAAAACCTTTAAAAAAAAAAAAAGATGTAAAGGAGGCAAGAGATCAACCCGGGTATATTTCTGGGGGAGAACAGATCAGCAAGAGGTAAGAGTGATAGCAAAAGCCCTGATTCAGGAGATTTTTTGGCTTGTTCCAGGATCGGCAAGGAGGCAGTTTCATGAGGGTGGAGGAGAACACAAGGTGACAGGTTGGAGGTTAAGTACAAGGCCACAAAAGGGTTCAGGTAATCCAGAACTTCGTCTTGTTACTCTAAATGTGAGAACACCGAAAGACGATTTTGAGCCAAGGAATAGCTTGATAGGGCTTGTCTTCACAAAAATTCCTCTGGCCAGTACTTTAAGACTAGATTATAGGAAGGCTAGGGTGCAAACAGGGAGACCCATTTGGGAGGCTATTGGAATAATCCAAGGGATAGATAGATGGTGATGTGGAAAGAGTGGTAATCTTGGAGATGTCAGCAAAGGTCGAGTGCAGCTTGGGTTGGCACACTTGCCAGAGGTCACAGGTAATCTCAAGCCCCCAGCTCTCCTGTGACGCAGGCAATAATAAAATATATGAATGTTCTTTAAAAGAAAGAACCATTTCTTGCTACTCTACTGGTTCTCCAAGCCCTAGTTCATGTGATCAAAACTCACTCCAAGAATTTGAAAAAGAAACACTGGGGGGAGCGGCTGGGTAGCTCAGTTGGTTGAGTTGCTGCCTTTGGCTCAGGTCATGATCCCAGGGTCCTGGGTTCGAGCCCCGCTTCGGGTTCTCTGCTCGGCGGAGAGCCCGCTTCTCCCTCTCCCTCTGCCTGCCTCTCTGCCTACTTGTGCTCTCTCTCTAGCTCTCTGTCAAATAAACAAACAAAAAATCTAAAAAAAAAACTTAAAAAAAAAAGAAACACTGGAGGACACAAAAGATTAAAAGAAAGAAGCAACTGAATTCTAGACATTTTTTTAAAGATTTTATTTATTTATTTGAGAGAGAGAATGAGAGATAGAGAGCATGAGAGGGAAGCGGGTCAGAGGGAGCCCGATGTGGGACTCGATCCCGGGACCCCAGGATCATGCCCTGAGCCGAAGGCAGTCGCTTAACCAACTGAGCCACCCAGGCGCCCTGAATTCTAGACATTTTGAAGGCACAGTCAATAAAGTGGGAATTAAGGTTTTGACCTGAGCAACTAAAAAGATGGAATTGTCATACACTGAGATGGAGAACACTATAGGAAGCACCCGTCTAATATTTCAATATTCATTTGAAATATTCATTTTGTGATGCCTTTTAGAAATCCAAATGGGGATGTTATATAGGCAGCTGAATATATGAGATTGAGTTTGGGGAACAGGTCTGGGATAAAGACGTACATTTAAAGGTCAAAAGCATAGAGTTGCAGGGCCGCTCAGGGGGCTCAGCTGGTTAAGCGTCTGCCTTCGGCTCAGGTCATGATCCCAGGGTCCGGGGATCGAGTCCCGCGTCGGGCTCCCTGCTCCTTGGGAGCCTGCTTCTCCCTCTGCCTCTCTGTCTTTCATGAATAAATAAATAAAATCTTAAAAAAAAAAAGCATAGAGTTGCGGGGCCGCCTGGGTGGCTCAGTTGGTTAAGCATCTGACTTATCTCAGGGTCCTGGGATCCAACCCTGCATCAAGGCTCCCTGCTCAGTGGGGAGTCCGCTTCTCCCTCTGCCCATCCCTCCACTTGTGCGCACTCGCTCTCTCTCAAATAAATAAAATCTTTTTAAAAACGAAGAAAGAAAGAGAGAGAGAGAAACAAAAGAGGTTTGAAAACGAAGCTTTGGTACACTCTGACTTTTAGATGTCAGGCGGGTGGCGGGGGGGGGTGGGGGTGGTTGAGAAGAACCAGAAAGGAGACAGGGAGACAGATTAGCTGGTGGAACACCAATAGAGTATAAATTAAGGAGAGAAGATTTAATTCTAAATGTGCAGGGGTTTTTTGTCTTTGTTTTTGTTATACTATTTGTGGTCACTTCATTACCTTTCAGGTCTCTCAACCCTATTTTCCAATGACCCATTATTTTCTCTAAGATACTGACACCGCCTTTGACAAAAGTGTTCATTCGCTGGAATTCGCATCCCCCCTGCTGTCAACATTTTTTCCATCTTGGCTCAGTCGAAAATCCTCCAAGTAGTCTTTTCTGATTCCCCTCCCTGGCCATACCTTCCCTTGTTTGTTCTCCCTTAGCATCTAGTACGTACCTCGTTTTTTGTTTTCTTTATGTTCAGTACTCATCGCATGACACTATAACTGTCTTTTTGGTCTATTTTGATCTACTTTACGAAACTGCTAGCTCCTCAAAAGTGGAGATGTTGTTTAATTATTTCTTTTCTCTCCGGCACATGATAGGCATTCATGAACTATTAGCTGAATAAGCAATAAATAAATTAATAGTTCCTAGCCAATAAATGTTAAAAATCACGAAATAGATCTACAAACACACACATGTTTGCACACATACGGACAAGAAACAGTGACGTAAAGATTGGGTTTATTAGGTAGAGTGAAACAATGTAAAGAAGAGAGAAGCAGGAACAGAGACTTACAGGAGAATTAAGTGAAAACAGGTGAATGCCTCTTGGTTTGGATACACTCGAGTAAACGCGAATGGACAATGGGTGAAGGGTAAAAACAGTGATAAATCAATAACCAATCTGATGATCCAACCAGTGATGAATTAATAATAAATTTGATAATGCCACATTTGATGTGTACACTCTGCCTGAAAATCGAGGGGCAGGGAAGTCTATATTAATACTCATGACGATTGTCGCTTCCTCCTTACCCTGACGGGTCAACAAAATCTGATGCAAAGTTAGGACACCTGTGCTCTTAAAAGATCATGTTGCCTAATGTGCATTTCTTACCTTTAAGTGAGGAATCTTTTCTGAAAAATATTTTTCATTTTTAATATTTAGCTCTTTTTTTTTCTTCTCCCTTCTGGCTGATGCTCCTAGGAAAACAAAATCTAAAATCACTTTTGCAGTTACAGCCCTGGACTCTAAGCACCTTGTAACACACCCCTCCTCCACCCACAGAGCCCACACCCCAACAAATCCAAGGTCTCTGACACCTTCCTAAGCATTCTCTCAACCTTATTCAAATTGCTTTCCAGGGCAAAGAATGTAGTAAGTTTGCCTTCTAGCTACCAGCCCCCTTCCCTCTGGTCTTCCACTCCAGAGGCTCTGACCCTAGATACAATGAGGCACAGGTGGGGGATGGGGGAGAATTTGGCCCAGGTTTTCAGGCAAAGACCCCCGTCAGCAAAGAACAAGGCCTCTGGTAGCTGCGGTCAAGAGAGCGGGCAAACTAAGGTCTTTGGTGCCCTTGACTGCACTCACTTACCAACTGTGCCAACTGAAAGCCAGGAAGTCAAGTTTTCTGCTTTTTAATTTACTTTTCCCCCAGTTTTATTGAGAAGTAATTGACATACGGCACTGTATTAGTTTAAGGTGCACCAACACAATGGACTAATAGACGGAGATGTTGCAAAAGGATTACCACAGTAAGTTTAGTTCACTCCATCCATCACTCACGTTCTCCCTTTAAAGGACTCATACTCTGTAATGAGACGGAGACGGTCGGCCTGAGCGCAATGTATTTCCACCCACCTCTTCCTTGACACTCGTGTTCCTACTCTTTTCCCTTCCAGAATGATGGTCTGAGAAGACAAAGAAAAGACTACAAAGAATCGATCTCTGAGCTTTGGTCCCGGCAATCCTCCTATGCTCACGGATTGGCATCCTTAAGAACGAATATCTCTTTTCTAGAAGCAAAGCCAGCAGTTCTAGGTGGAGACCCAAGGAGCAGAGTGTATGCGAGGATTAGTCAGGCTTGCATCTCCGGAAAATACACCGTTGGAATGTGCTAAGGGTTTACTTGGAGGAGTGGGAGACTGGAAAAGAGGAAGAAATCTTAGGTTTCTCGGATATTGAATTTTTTTTTTTTTAAAGATTTTATTTATTTATTTGACAGAGAGAGAGAGCATGCGCAAGTAGGCAGAACAGCAGGCAGAGGGAGAGGAAGAAGCAGGCTCTCCGCTGAGCAGGGAGCCCGATGCGGGGCTCGATCCGAGGACCCTGGGATCATGACCTGAGCCGAAGGCAGGCGCTTAACCGCCTGAGCCACCCAGGCGCCCTCTCGGATATTGAATTTAAGAGTGGGGAGGACAATTGAGAGCTGCAGACTGTTATCTTTGTCTATAAATAGGTTCATGCTGAAACCCAACTATAAAAGGTGGTCCTTTGGAAAACATACAGGAAAAGCAAAAACAAAAAACGAAATTTGAGAGCGGGGATGGAGTGGGGTTGCAGGACATGACAGAAATGCCAGGCCAAAGAAAGAAAAGTCGATTTAAAAAAGAGCCAGGTGGGGGTGGGGGAAGAAAGGCCAGAAGAAGAGGTTTGCTTAGGAAGAAGAGAGAGGAGGGCCCAACACAGATTCTAAAAGGAACTTGTCACAAACGCTTTGGCAAGACCCTTTACAGGAGTATCATTTGCTTAGGGGATGTTCTTCTTGACCTCCCTCTTTTCAACTGGGTTGGTTTACAGGTCAAGAAATTTCATTATTTTACATCTAGGAATGTCCCAGATAAAATTAGAAGGGGGTGCTCTCAATCTATCATGTTGTTCACTGGATTAAAATAGTAATCACAACAAAAGTCAATTTCAAACTTGGAGATAGTGAACATAGGATAAAGATAGACTTTCTCTTAACAGCCCTCATTTGTAGATCACTGGTGTTGTCAACTATTATGAGGATTTAGTCTTTATTTTCTTTACTTTTTAGAGCCACGCAGAAAGAGGTACAGATGAGGAAACTGAGCCAAGAGTCTATCCAGCAACTTGTATATAGAAACTACTTACAAATTTCCCATACTGACGGCAGAAGCATAATTACCTGCAGGGCACAAAGTCAGCAGGTCAGCAGGCTGCCACTCCTTTCCTCTGGCTTTTGTTAAAAAGGAGACAACAGTCCTGGGGGAAAGACTTGTCTGTCTGTCTCTCTGAAAGCTAAAAAACAATAAGAGGATCTTGAAAACAAGTACTAGTTTTGATATCAACTGACACCTTAGCAACATACAACATGTGTCTTATTGTGACCTTAGGGGGCTTTGAGGAAGGAGGAAGAGGAAAAGAGAGCTACTGGTTCAAGTTTCCGCCAGCACCAGCTCAATTTTGAGACCCTAAGGGTCTTAAATCAAGAAATTAATGGTTCTAGTGGAAGGTTCAATCACCTGAGGTAGTCTCAGGTGCATCTTTCATTTGAAAAGATGGAAATGCAGTGAACCCAGAAATATGTAATTGTTGGGTTTTCCTTTTCTTAAGGTTCTGTGGCCCCCGTTTCCCCCTTCCCCACCCAGTCTGGACTACCCGGCAGCTACCTTTTACATTACAATGGCCTTGGTGAGACTGGCAGACAGGATTAACTGAGAATTCGCAAGGGTGTGTGTGGGCGTGGGGCTGCCAGGAGGGGCGGTCTGAGGATGGTGGAGCCTTCCTTATAAATCTAGAGCCTCTCAAATTTTCTCCTCTGGTTCCATTGGGCTGGTTGGCTCTTACTGTTGCAGTGGTGACGCACTTCATCCTGTCTTTCTCAGACTCCTAACATCTAGAGGTCTTCCTACTCTCCTCAGCTCTTCCACCTAGATCCATAAGCCTGGGCCTTTCTTGCAATCTCGCTCTTTTTTTTTTTTTTTCCCTCTACCCTCAACTCACCAACATGAGTGCAGCTCCAGCTCTGCCCCAATGCCCGCCTGGCCCCGAAGCACCCAGTTCTACGGACTCTTCTCCAATGCCTGAGATTTATGGGCCTGAAGAAAATTATGCGTCCCTGCAAATGTCATCTGCTGAGACACCCCACGCGGAGACCGGTAAGGGGAAAGGAATCCTCAAAAAGCTGCTTTCCTTGAGGGAAAGTGAAAGGCGAAGGAGGGTCAGGGTCCTTCGTTTCCCTCGTGAGCAATTATAGTCCATTAATACGAGCGGGTGTCCTCAGTTAACACTCTCAGCACCTGTCTCGGTTGTAAGTTGGTGGCGGGTGCCCGTTCACCTGTCCCAGGTGTCAGTCAAGAGACAAGGGCCCCAGGATGCGGGCATTTCGGCTGTTCACTGGGTATTGGAGGGCTTACGTGCACAGGCGCTGTGGAAACGCAAATGTGATGTGATAAATGAGCTGATGTCTAAATCTTCACGCAGTGCTGAGGACACGGTAACGGTGTTAAGTGCTAAGCCAGAAGTCCTAGCATCACAGCTGGGGTGGGGGATGTGGTGAGCATCCCCTTTTTGATTAGTCTTTTTTCACGGGGTGCCAGAAATGGCGTGGCTAATGATGAATCTCACCTTACTGAAACGTTTTGCCTTTGTACGACAGTAGTAACCGGCTCTGCTCCCACTCCTTGGCTCTGTGGGTGTTACTCACCCGGGCAGTTCTGAGTTTCTGGGAGCCTCCTATGCCCACGTCTCTCCTACATCCTGGGGAAATGTTCGTCCCATTTTATGGTAGATAATTCTAGAAGGTTTAATCTGCTGATAGTCAACGTGGCTAGAGCCCAAATTTGTGAAACCCGGTTTGGCTTCTAAATGGTAACCACGGGTGGGGGGTGGGGTGGGTGCTCAGGACACTGTAAAGGCAGTACATTTTTGTAAATCCGTCAGGCAGCAGTTGTTAAACATGAAAATGTAAACTTTTCACCATTTCTTAAGGTTTGTGGTAACTATCATTTTTTTAAGATTTTTTTTTTTAAAGATTTTATTTATGTATTTGAGAGACAGAGAATGAGAGAGATAGAGAGCATGAGAGGGAAGAGGGTCAGAGGGAGAAGCAGACTCCCTGCTGAGCAGGGAGCCCGATGCGGGACTTGATCCGGGGACTGCAGGATCATGACCTGAGCCGAAGGCAGTCGCTTTAACCAACTGAGCCACCCAGGCGCCCCTCATTTTTTTTAAGATTTACGGTAAAGATAAAGACTTAAATTGTTTACATGATGATTATCCCTAAAACTAAGCTGTGGGGAAGGACTAAGTAAGCATCTCCTTTATTGGAATGTTAGATTTTTTTTTTTAAAGATTTTATTTATTTATTCATGAGAGACAGAGAGAGAGAGAGAGAGAAGCAGAGGGAGAAGCAGGCTCCCAAGGAGCAGGGACCCCGATGCGGGACTCGATCCCAGGACCCTGGGATCATGACCTGAGCCGAAGG
This sequence comes from Eumetopias jubatus, assembly GCF_037043125.1. NCBI lineage: Eukaryota > Metazoa > Chordata > Mammalia > Carnivora > Otariidae > Eumetopias > Eumetopias jubatus. The sequence continues at coordinate 45,634,983 of NW_028274814.1, read as the reverse complement.
CAGACGCTTAACCATCTGAGCCACCCAGGTGCCCAGAAATTAATTTTTAGTTAGACGGTCAATACACGCCAGGTCCTGCGCTAGACAACTTTCTCTGTCACATTGCTTTAATCAGTGAAGGAACTCCCTCTGTGAGGGAGAGAAATACTTCTGGAAACGGGGTCCCACAGCTAGTAAAGATAGAGTCTGAAACGAAAGCCTGTCGGAATTCCCAGTTCGTGCTACTCCTGGTATTTGGAACTGGGCAGTAGTCAGCCGTGGATTTTTAAAGGGTCCCCAGAATCTGATGTAGGTGAGGATTAATTTTACAAAAAGGAGTCCAGTGATCATTCCTACCTTTCTGAGCAGCCACAGTGTAGGCTCTTGAGCATCAATTTGCAGTAAAAATCTTTTGCCAAAGAGGTTCGAGGGGCACCTGGCTGGCTCAGTCGGTGGAGCATGTGACTCTTGATCTCGACAATGTAAATTAGAGCCCCATGTTGGGTGGAGATTACTTAAAAATAAAATCATTAAAAAAAGAGAGAGAGGTTTGAGTCCCCTCTGCTTCCCAGCGGGTAGGCTGTTGGCCATGTCCATTGGATGTGAAATGGTGACAACTAGTACACTTAGTGGGCTGGCATCATCCGAAGATGAGCAAAGTGTGCAGGGTCCCTGAGTTTTTACTACCTAATTCTGAGGTTGTGAGGACTTTAAAAATGCTGTGAAAACAATGAATTTGCGAATATGATTGAGCATCTGCAAAGTTTTAGAGAAAAGTGTTGTTTTATTCCCCACAGTCTCTCCTCTTCCTGCATCCATGGATCTGCGTGTTCAGGACAGCCCCGACTCCTCCACCAGTCCCAGGGTAAAAGTACCACCCACTTCTGGGGAGGAGAGAACAGTGAGGAAGGAAGATACGGCCCAGGGCAAGAAACAGAAGATCAGGACCGTGTTCTCTCAGGCCCAACTCTATGTCCTCAATGATCGATTTCAGAGACAGAAATACCTCAGTCTCCAGCAGATGCAAGAACTTTCCAACATTCTGAACCTTAGCTATAAGCAGGTAGGATGTGTTTTGTTCTCCTTGCGGTGACAAATGAAAAGCTCCTTTGCAGATGAGCTTTACTAACATCTGTGTGCTCTGTTTGTGTACCCCCTACAAATAATTTTAATATGAAAGTGGTTTCTTTGTAACATTTCATGACCATCTTTTTTTTTCTTTTTCCTAAGATTTTTATTTATTTGACAGAGAGAGGGCACAAGGAAGGGGGATTGGTGGGCAGGGGGGGAGCGGATGCAGCAGGCTCCATCCCCGGACCCTGGGATCCTGACCTGAGCCCAAGGCAGACACTTGACGAGCCACCCAGGCGCCCCTCATGACCATCTTTAAATGTTCTCTTTAATTATGCCATAGTTTATTTAACCAGTTGTCCCTGTTGCACAAGCTAAAATGGCAAAAAGTTTTCCGATTTCTCCTTGATCAGAGGAGGTCTATATATTTCCATCTTCCAGCTTAGGAGAGTCCTTAACCAATACTGCTTCTCATTAAAATAAAAAAATGGAATCGTTTGTTTGTCTGTGTATAGTTGATTACTAATGAGATTAATAATTTTTCATATTCTTGCCTAATAGTCAGATATTTTATGGTTTTCTATCACTGGTGTCATACTTAGAGATAAGTCCTCCATTTCATAATTTTATAGTGTGTGGGTGTGTACACCTGTACATACATAATCTGGTCCTTCTCAATCTCATTTCTAATTTATAGTTTATAAATCATCTGGAAATTGAAGTTTTGTGTGCTGTTATATAACTTGATAATTTCTAAATAGTTCTAGTGGTATATTTTATAATTCGTGAGTTAAAATTACCACCATTATCCCATTAAATACAGAAGTGTGCTTAGGGGTGCCTGGGTGGCTCAGTTGGTTAAGCAACTGACTTGGGCTCAGGTCGTGATCCCAAAGTCCCGTGGTTGAGTCCCGCACTGGGATCCCTGCTCAGCGGGCAGTCTGCTTCTCCCTCTGACCCTACCCCATCTTGTGTTCTCGCTCTCTCACTCTCTCAAATAAATAAAATTAAAAAAAAAAAAGCAGTGTGCTTATGGGGGGAGGTTTTTTTTTTACTGCAAAGTAACCTTTTAACTGTGACTAGCAGCATGTCTCAACTATGAAAAGGGGGATGGGTAGACATCTACACGTGAACTTTCTACTGAGTAGATAAGTAGCGTATCTTCTCTAACTGGTTAGCTGTATTAAAGCAACCAGCTGACTTGAGGGGCTTTGAGATTCATTCACAGAAAATTGTTTCCAGATTGCAGAAAGGACTCTAGAAGGTTTCATCTTTTTCCTGAGCTTTAGATACTGTCAGGGGAAAAAAATGTTCACAATATTCTTTGATCCCTGGTACATCCACACGACTGGTATTTTATGTTCTCCTGTCACTTTTTTTTGGTAGGTGAAGACCTGGTTCCAGAACCAGAGAATGAAATGTAAGAGGTGGCAGAAAAACCAATGGCCAAAGGAGAGCAAGAGTGTGACTCAGGTGATGGGAAGCTTTTATCTTTCTGCTTTCTTTTCACTGACTTCTTAGTTTTGTTCGTTGCTAAACCATACAACCCCAACCACACACGGTTCTGATTTTCCTCCGAGCTTTTCAGTTAATCTGCTATTCCTTTACAGAACAGCACAGCAACCACACAATACCCAGGCTTCTATTCCTACCACCAGGGATACCTGAGGAACACTTCTGGAAACCTTCCACTATGGAGCAACCAGACCTGGAACAGCCAGTCTTGGAGCAACCACTCCTGGAACGGCCAGTCTTGGGGCAACCATTCCTGGGCCAGTCAGACCTGGTGCCCCCAAGCCTGGAACAATCAGCTCCAGAACTGTGGAGAGGAATCCCTGCAGCCCCAGATCCAGTTCCAGCAAAATTCCATCAGCGATTTGGAGTCCATCTTAGCAACTTCTGGGGAAAGCCATAGTGTAATACAACAATCCGCTAAGTATTTTAGTACCCGGCAAATAATGGATTTGTTCCCAAATTACTCTGTGAACATAGAGCCTGAAGATGCGTGACGATGAGTATATTATTCGATCTCAGTTTGGGTGGTGGCGGTATTACTTCTAGGCTTTGTCTTCTAGGGTCCTCTATAGATCTCGGCCTCGATAATCTGTTTCCCATTGTTCTTATTGTGTCCACTGACGGGGTACGATTGGAGTCAAAGAGGTTTCAGGAGCGTTGGCTGCTCTGGACAACATGAGAAAAGGTGTTTCTGGCTATAGGTGACTAGATACAATCCTAATGTGGATCTCTTTAGGCTCTAGAGTCTAATCTCAAGAATAGGAAGTGAAGATACAAAGACGTGTGATGAAGGATAATTTGTATTTTCTAAGATTGTGAGGCTTTTCTTGTTAATAACCTCAATTACTACCGGTGAGGGGTTAAGCTATCGTGTGCTTCATTGATTTCCTCTGTCCCTTGTGATGTTTTACTAGCACTGTTAATTTGTTCATTATTCTAGGATTTGTAGAAAGATGTTTTGTATTTTAATGTATCATGATAATAGTACCCGTTTGGCTGATTGGTTTATAGGTTTAAGTACAAATAAATAAAATACCCACTTTACCCTTTGTTGTCTCTACCCTGATTTCACCAGTAGTTCAGGGAATAAAAACTGGATTAAACATGGGTTGTTTTGTTGTTAAAGATTTTATTTACTTGAAGAGACAGTACAGGCCGAGGTAGAAGGAGAAGCCATTTTCCCGCTGAGCAAGGAGCCCGGAGGTCTACCCATATCAGGTAGTAACTGTAACAAGGCAGGGTCCCCTGTCCCTTGCCAGAGTGGTGTCCGAAAAAGCCAGCTAAAGGGCGCCTGGGTGGCTCGGTTGGTTGGGCAACTGCCTTCGGCTCAGATCATGACCCTGGAGTCCCAGGATTGAGTCCCGCATCAGGCTCCCTACTCCGCGGGGAGTCCGCTTCTCCCTCTGACCCTCCTCCCTCTCATGATCTCTCTCTAATAAATAAATTTCAAAAAAATCTTAAAAAAAAAAAAGCCAGCAAAAACAGAAGGCTTGAAGAAGATCCAGACTCCTAGGTATTACACAAAAATAATCTAGGTTTCAATGGAACATCACCCAGCACACTATGAATTACAAATTCTCAAAATTAAAAAAGAAACATACATGCCAATATCAAGATAAAAGAAATGTTAAAATTATCTGACAGATTTTTAAAAGATCTTTTAACGATTTTACTCACTTGAGAGTGACAGGTAGGAAAACACAAGCCGGGAGGAGAGGGAGAAGCCGACTCCCCGCTGAGCAGCAAGTCCGATACAGGGCTCAATCCCAGGACCCTGAGATCATGAAGACGCTTAACCGACTGAGCCACCCAGGCACCCAGCATGGGTCTTTATACCCTTTTAATGTGTGGGGGGGACAGTTAACTGAAATTTCTCTAGCCACTGGGGAGGCTCCTATCTTAGAAATGAGGAAAGGAAAGGTAACTTAGTATACTTAGTTGCTAGGTGACTGATCAAATAAATCTGAACTGATTTATTTCCCTTATGTGTGTAATAGTATTGAAACAACAAAATTTGTGGTTATTTGCAGTTAAAAGTTGGGGCAGGGAAGTGATAGACCTCTTAGGTTTCAAGAGTCAAATGTAGGGCAGCCAGGGATGAGGCAAATAACCGAAGGTAGAGGGCGCTAAAGAAGCGGGGGGAGGTCAGCTGATGTAACTCACATACAGGGAAGGTTATGTGTCCACCCTTGGGTACAATTATACTCTGCCAGAAAGAACTGTTTTGAAATAAGCTTATTTTAAGACAATTTTTATTTTTTTTTTTAAGAGTTTATTTGACAGACCGCGAGAGGGAACACAAGAAGGGGAAGTGGGAGAGGGAGCAGCAGGCTTCCCACTGAGCAGGGAACCCGATGCCGGGCTCGATCCCACGACCCTGAGATCATGACCTGAGCCAAAGGCAGAAGCTTAACGACTGAACCACCCAGGTGCCTGACATTTTTTATTTACGACCTTTTGTAAATGGCAGGTTTTATTAAAAAAAAGGACCTTGTTAAATTTACAGACCAGCTACAAAGCACAATTTAATGTGTTTTAAAGTATAAATCTATTAATATATTAATGTTACCATAAACTGGATCAGAGTCAAATATGTAAGTTCTGAGGCAAGTTTGAAATAGGCTTTTTTGTCCAGGTAAGTTATGTTCTCACCTTAGAAGAGGCTGGCGAGCCAGGCATCTGTGAATGATAGGAATCCTTTTTTTCTACTATCTTCCCATCCTGGCTCGCCCCCAGATTGATCTGGTTGAGCGCACTTTCAGTCAGTCGGCCTTCCTGCCCCACAGGAACGTCCACTTTCCGAAGCAGCAGAGGGTAACCAACCAGGCAGTTTTTCTGGCCCTTTCCCTCATGGTTCCCCCAATTTTCCAATGTTGTGAAACCTCACCCAATCAAATTATCTAGACATCTGACAGAAGAAATTGGGGATAATTTTTGCCAAGACCTAAGGACAACACAAAAGCCTATTCAACTGTCAGTTCTTTGAGTTTTGTGCCAAGCCCTTCATTATGAACAGATTGATAATAAAAACAGAAAGCATTGATCCAACAATTAAAATAGTACACGAAATCACCTCTAAATCCCCACATTTTAGTTTTATAATTCAACCAGATTTGAGTGTGACATTTTAAAAACGTAGCATCTCACTGTTCGGCCACCTGGCTTTTTCATTATGTTTTAAATGTATTGAGTGAAGGAAAAATTCCTTGAAGAGATTAGAGGGTTTTATTTATTTATTTATTTATTTATTAAGATTTTATTAATTCATTTGACAGAGAGACACAGCCAGAGAGGGAACAGAAGCAGGGGGAGTGCGAGAGGGAGAAGCGGGCTTCCTGACAAGCAGGGAACCTGATGTGGAACTCGATCCCAGGACCCTGGCATCATGACCTGAGCTGAAGGCAGATGCTTAATGGCTGAGCCACCCAGGCACCTCTGTTTTTTGTTTTTTTTAATTGTATGTCACTGGGGCGTCTGGCTTAGCTCAGTCGGTGGAACCCTGACCCTTGATCTCAAGAGTCATGAGTTAATACCCCACATTGGGCATAATGCTTATTTTTTTTTTTTAAAGATTTTATTTATTTATTTGACAGAGAGATAGCAAGAGCAGGAACACAAGCAGGGGGAGAAGGAGAAGCAGGCTTCCCCCGACGTGGGACTCGATCCCAGGACCCCGCGATCATGACCCGAGCCACAGGCAGACGCTCAACGACTGAGCCACCCAGGTGCCCCATAATGCTTATTTTTAAAAAAATTTAAGAAGTAATATGTCACATTTTTACTTTTTTTTTTTTTACCAAATTCTTTGCACATAATGAATCGCCAACACATCTGAGGAAATACTAAATGGTGACCCAGAGCCTAGAAATGGGAAAATAGCTATTATAAAAGTAATAGTCTTAGGGAAACTTCAATGTTAGCTCTCCAGCACTGAACCTTCCTGTGTAACGGATGTTTTTACACACTTGATTACTGCTTGTTTCTGCTTTGGATTAAGTTCAGCTATAACGTTGGGAATAGGCAAGGAAATGGCTAAGATTAAAGATTTAGAGTGAGAAAAAGAACATCTATTGTATTTTTTTAAAGAATTTATTTATTTGAGGGCGCCTGGGTGGCTCAGTTGGTTGAGCGACTGCCTTCGGCTCAGGTCATGGTCCTGGAGTCCCGAGATCGAGTTCCGCATCAGGATCCCTGTTCAGTGGGGAGTCGGCTTCTCCCTCTGACCCTCCCCCATCTTGTGCTCTCTCTTTCTCAATTAAATAAATAAAATCTTAAAAAAAAAAGAAAAAAAGAATTTATTTATTTGAGAGAGAGTGAGCGAGAGAGAGAGCACAAGCTGGGGGAGAGGTGGAGGTAGAGGGAGAAGCAGACTCCCCGTGGAGCAGGGAGCCCAAGATCATGACCTGAGCCAAAGGTAGATGCTGAACCAACTAAGCCACCCAGGGGCCCCAACACCTATTTAAAACATACTCGATACTGGAAAGGAAAAGAAGGGGAAAATAAAGATCAAAAGGGAAGGAGAAAAAAGGAGAATGATGATTTCTGGTGTTCCACCTTGTCTTTTGGAGATAAGCCATTCTGGAAATGCCATTCACCTACTCTTCTTCCCAACAGGTGAATGTTAGGGTAAAGACAAAACCCCAAAGGCGGAGGACAGTGAAACCCACGATCATCAGGGAACCAGAGGGAGTCTGGATTTATCTTTCCAAAAGATGGGACCTCTTGGGGTAACTGGCTGGCTCTGGGTTAAACGTCTGTCTTCTGCTCTGGTCCTGATCTCAGGGTCCTGAGATCAGCCCCCTATCAGGCACCCTGCCCAGCGGAGGGCCTGCTTCTCTCTCTGTCGGCAGCTTCACAACCACCGTCCCTTCCCCGCTCCTGTGTGCACTCTCTCATTAATGAATAAAATATTAAAAATAAATAGATAGTGGTGCGTGGGTGGTTCAGTTGGTTAAGCATCTGCCTTAGGCTCAGGTCAGGATCTCAGGGTCCTGGGATTGAGCTCTCCATTGGGCTCCCTGCTCAGCGGGGAGCCTGTTTCTCCCTCTCCCTCTGCCCCTCCCCTCCCCCTTACTTGTGCTTTCTCTCAAATAAATAAAATCTTTAAAAGATATAATAAATTAATACAAGTTTGCCCCCCGCCCCCCGTTAAAAAAGGTGTTTTTATGAAGGCACAGGGACAGAACCCACAGGCAGAAAGAAGATGCCTGGACTTTTTTGATTGCAAAATTAAAACTTGCTATTGAGAGCAAATTTAAGCAATAGAGAAATGAATCATTAAGTGAATCTAGTAAGCACAGTTTATTTAATTTCTACAGCTATTTCAGTGCATATAATAGGGGTGGTTTTATGTGAATTCTTATGAATACTATACATTCTCTTCTAAACGTTTGTGTATTTTTTCCACTTAGCATTATATCTTCAACCTCTTTGCAAGTCAGAATGTAGAGGTGTAGATCTATTTGGAAGAATCTTAAAAAGTGATATAATTACCTTTTGTTGTTGTTTATTCTTTTATTTATTTAAGGAATCTCTATACCCAACGTGAAGCCAAAACTCACAACCCCGAGATCAAGAGTTACACGCGCTTCCGATGAAGCCAGGCAGGCACCCTGATAATTATGTTTTTAAAAAGGACTTCTTATTTTCCTAAATGTATCAGCCAAGGTTGAGATGGTTTCTTTCTTGAATATTCTCTATCAAAACATTTCTGATATGAAGAACATAAAGGTGAAGTTGAGGTAGTTGAACTAAGGGAAGGATTAGGTCTTGGGACTCTTCCTAAGATCTCAGTGTGACCTTGTCATTCCCTTTAAAAAAAAAAGAAAACTACTTGTAGAATATTAAAACAAGGCTATTACATAAAGTTAAGTTTTTCCTTAAAGATTTTATTTATTTATTTATTTGAGAGAGAGAGACACAGAGATGTGGAGAGAGAGCACAAGTGCGGAGGAGAGGGAGAAGCAGGCTCCCTGCTGAGCAAGGGGGCCAACATGGAGCTCAGATCCCAGGACCATGGGATCATGACCTGAGCGAAAGGCAGATGTTTAACCCACTGAGCCACCCAGGCGCCCCTAAAGTTAACTTTTTTTAACATCACTGTTAACTTTGAGATTATCTTTGCAGACATTTCTATGTGTACACATGACACACAACAGAAGTATAACACATTTTTCCTATCCAAATATGGAATTTCATCATGCATTTTGTTCTACAACCTGCTTTTTCTACGTAAGAATATATCAGAAAAAAACTATCTATATGTCATAGAGGGAGTGCCCAGCTGGCTCAGTCAGGAGAGCAAGTGACTCTTGATCTCTGGGGTTGTGAGTTCGAGCCCCACGTTGGGCAAAGAGCTTACTTAAAAATAAATAAGTAAATAAGATCAAATAGATGGTGCACACGAACACAGAAACAGGAGTGGGTTGGGGCGCCTGGGTGACTCAGTCGTTGAGCGTCTGCCTTCAGCTCAGGTCATGATCCCAGGGTCCTGGGATCGAGCCCCGCATGGGCTCCCTGCTCAGCGGGGAGCCTGCTTCTCCCTCTCCCACTCCCCCTGCTTGTGTTCCCTCTCTCACTGTCTCTCTCTCTGTCAAATAAATAAATAAAATATTAAAAAAAAAATAAACACGAGTGGGTTTTCTTTTTTGTTTTATGGGTTTTTTTTGTTGTTGTGTTGTTGTTTTTAGTAATCTTTACACCCAACATGGCTCTCGAACCACTGACCAGGAGATAAAGAATAGCACACTTCCGACTGAGCCAGCCAGGTGTTTTTTGTTTGTTTTTTTCTTTGAAGAAATATATCATAGGGCACCTGGGTGGCTGAGATGGTTGAGCTTCTGCCTTCGGCTCAGGTCATGATCCCAGGGTCCTGGGATCGAGTCCCGCATCGGGCTCCCTGGTCAGTGGGGAGCCTGCTTCTTCCTCTGCTTCTCTCTCTCTCTATCTCTTATGGATAAATAAATAAAATCTTTAAAAAAAAAAGAATATATCATAGAGATCTTTCCACACGAGGAAATTAAGATCTGCCTCAACTGTTATATAATATTACATATTACAGATGCACTACAACTTATTTAAAATTGCTTCTGTTTTGGTTATTTGCCACTATAAATTATGGTGCTATTAACATATATACATACATATGTATATATGTTTATATGTAACATATATAAAAATATATATAACATATATAAGCATAACAATATATAAACATTTATATATAACAATATATATATAAACATATATAACATATATTTAAATATATAAACAGAAATATATATGTAAAACATATATATGTATGTATATATAAATAAGTACCTAGGAATATAAGATTGCTGTTTGAGAATAAAGTCAGTAAAAGCAAAATTGGGTGGGTCCGATGGTTGAGCGTCTGCCTTCGGCTTGGGTCGTGATCTCGGGGTCCTGGGACCGAGCCCCATGTCGTGCTCCCCACTCTTCGGGAAGCCTGCTTCTTCTTCCTCTACTGCTCCCCCTGCTTGCGCTCTCTCGCTCTGTCGAATAAATAAAATCTTAAAAAAAAATAAAAGCAAAATCTATCTTCCTAAGTAAGCCACATAAAAGCTTGAAAAAGTTGCCAAGACGCATTAGGAGAGGTGCAAACTCAATTTCAAGCTGTTCACTTATCCTTTTGGTCACAGACTCACTAAGACGATATCCTGGTAAAACAGAGATAAGGCAGAAAACGAATTAATGATAAGTTCACCTGCCAGCCAGCCCCTCCATCTTTTCACATCCCTTTCTTTTGAAAATCTTTCTCTCTCCATCTTCCAAAAGGAGGCGGTTGTTACCTCGGGTGTCCTATTTTAGTTTATCATATTTTAGTTTTTAAAGCTCACGTTTTCTTCATGTTCCCCTTGCATTTCCCTCCCAGTTTGTACCTGAAAGGAAGAAGCACACAGGGTTGATTTGCCAAGCTCTTCTGAATTTCACAGTCTGGATCCAAAGCTCTAAAGTGGGAGGATTAGAAGCCTTGCTTACTGAATTTCAAGCACCCGGTTCTCAGGGTAAAGGACACATTTCATTCGTTTCTGAATAATCCTACTATTCACAAAAGCCGGTGTCTACAGGGAAAAAACAGGCCATGACTGCAAACCTAAAGGTAAAGGCAGACAACCACCAGACGGGGGCAAGAAAGTGGGGGAGGTACTTTAGTAAATATTGCAAGCCTCCTGGGGCCAAGTGAGCTTTGCCTCAAGCAGATAAAGGGAACTTGTTAAATAAAGAAGCCAGTTGGGGCAGACAAAAGCTTCAGGCAAAGGAAGTTAGTTCGACTAAGGTTGCTGAAAGGTAGGCATTTGAATAGTTTCCTCTGTGTGAGGCTGAAGTGAAACCCGATTGAAAAAGACGAAGCGGCTGGTGGCCAGTCTCTCCTTAAAAGATTCTTGGGGGGCGCCTGGGTGGCTCAGTGGTTAAGCGTCTGCCTTCGGCTCAGGTCATGATCCCAGGGTCCTGGAATCGGGCCCCGCATCGGGCTCCCTGCTCGGCGGGAAGCCTGCTTCTCCCTCTTCTACTCCCCCTGCCTGTGTGTTCCCTCTCTCGCTGTGTCTGTCAAACAAATAAATAAAATCTTAAAAAAAAAAAGATTCTTGGTTTCTGGGTGGTGACGGACAAGAAGAAAGTGTTCTTGAGGATCTTAAAAGGTTAAGCTAAGAAATGACTTGAATGCCACGGGATAGGTCTCTGGTGCGTGATGCGGGTGCAAGGACAGGGAGCGAGAACTTGAGATTGAAGGGCCGGGGTTCTGCAGAAGGAAGGTACCTGGACACAATCCCACAGGCTTCTTTCCCAGACACCGGGGCAAGTACTTCTGGCCGCAGAAGCAGCTCTCCTTGGCTTGATGAGGAGCTATGGAATTTCTTTTCTTATTTTTTAAAAAATATTTTATTTATTTATTTGACAGAGAGAGACACAGCGAGAGAGGGAACACAAGCAGGGGGAGTGGGAGAGGGAGAAGCAGGCTTCCCGCCAAGCAGGGAGCCCGATGCGGGGTTCAATCCCAGGACCCTGGGATCATGACCGGAGCCCAAGGCAGACGTTTAACAACTGAGCCACCCAGGCGCCCCTGGAATTTATTTTCACTACCTGAGCAGAATACATGTGGGGCTGGAATGGGTGTCAACGATGGGCGGCCATGTTAGGTTCAGAGTTGACTGAGTACCTCGGCTAAGTAAGGATATTTAGCATTAGGCTAAAGAGTATCTGGTGCCCCTTTCCATTCCTCTCTGCGTGTGTACTCTATCTAAATCTAATATGTCTTACTGGTTACTAAATTATCTATAATTGTTTTAAAATATTTTTTCTTTTTTTAAATATTTTATTTATTTATTCATGAGAGACGGGGGCGGGGGGGAAGTAGAGGGAGAAGCAGGCTCCCAAGGAGCAGGGAGCCCGATGCTGGACTTGATCCCAGGACCCTGGGATCATGACCTGAGCCGAAGGTAGACGCTTAACCATCTGAGCCACCCAGGCGCCCTAAAAGATTTTTTTTAAGTCATCTTCACAACCAGTGTAGGCATCACTCACAACCACGAGATCAAGAGTCACATGCTTCACCGACTGAGCCAGGGAGGAGCCCCTGACTTACCTATAATTAATGTGCCTCCTGTGTTACATAAATTCCAATTGTTTTCCACAGTTGAAGTGAACATTCTCAGACAAAATAGTAAGTGCACATTAAACCGGATTAGCCGCACAGTTCCTGTCCGTTTTGCAACCCTAGATCTTCCCTGATTCTCAGCCTCCCCTAGATGCCAGATCTCATTTCCTAAATCTCAAATCCTTCCTCAGCCACTTAATCCTACCATCATACTTAACATTCCCCAAACTGTGTAGGCTTTGCCTGTCCCTCGGGTGCTGCCCGATGAACCGTTGAGCACAAATACGCTAATTTCCACAGGTTCCCTGATTAATTCTTATTCATTAGGTCAAGAAAAAGGGTTCTTTTTATCTATTGAGACTCGGCAGTCTTGGTCAGGATAAGAGAAATATGATTATTATTCTTGACTCCATCAATGGCTCTTTACTGTGTCTTTCCTTATGCCCCTTGCATTTTCCAAAAGAATAGTGAAAAATAAGCCAGTTTGGGGGCAACTGGGTGGTTCAGTCAGTTAAGCATCTGCCTTCGGCTCAGGTCATGGTCCCCGGGTGCCAGGATCCAGCCCGGGCATCGGGCTCCCTGCTCAGCGGGGAGCCTGCTTCTCCCCTTCCCTCTGCCATTCCTCCTGCTTGTGCTCTCTCTCTAGCTGTCAAATAAATAAATAAAATCTTAGAAAAAGAAGCCAGTTTCAACTTGGAGGAAAATAACTATGAGTACATTTGTATAGCATTCCTTTTACATGGAAAAATATTTATAAATTTTATTTCACGTGATCCTTAAGCTGCACTCTGAGGTTAACTATCATTTATATGTAAGGAAACTAAAATTCTGGAAGTTTAAATTACCCGTCCAAAGGTATATTGCCTTCTCTTCACAGTTGGAGTTGATTATAACCCATCTCCACTGAGAAACTGCCCCGCATCCCTCTTCAATCCACTGTAATTAGGGGCACCTGGGTGGCTCAGTAGGTTAAGCATCTGCCTTCAGCTCAGGTCATGATCCCGGGGTCCTGGGATCCAGTCCCTCTTTGGGCTCCCTGCTCCGTGGGGAGCAGGCTCCTCCTTCTTCCTCTACCCCTCCCCCAGCTTGTGCTCTCTCTCACTCTCTCTCTCAAATAAATAAATACATACATACATAAAATCTTCAAAACAAAACAAAAAAACCAATTCACTGTAATTAATTTTCTGTCCTTCATGAGCCATTGTAATAGATCAAGCTAAAATGTAAAAAGCACCTCAAAATTCATTCTTCATTAACTCATTCAAGGAATATTTGTGGGGTTTTGTGTGTGTGTGTGTTTTAAGATTTTATTTATTTGAGAGAGCACAAGGGGGGCAGAGAGGGAGAAGCAGGCTCCCCACTGAGCAGGGAGCTTGACTCCATCCCAAGACCCTGGGATCAGGACCTGGGCCAAAGGTAGACACTCAACCTACTGAGCCACCCAGGTGCCCCTCAAGGAATATTTGTTAATACTTCCTAGGTATCAGGTATGTGCAAGATGTTGCAGGTGAGCAAATAGACATGGTGCCTGTCTTCTTAGAAGTAACATAGATGGTTAAGTGCTTTGACGTTAGATATTACCTTACGTGACTTTCTTTTTTTCTAAGTGTTTTTTTTTTAAAGATTTTATTTATTTATTCACGAGAGAGAGGAGCAGAGGGAGAACCAGACTTCCCGCTGAGCAGGGAACCTGATGCGGGACTCGATCCCAGGACCCTGGGATCATGACCTGAGCCGCAGGCAGTGGCTTAACCATCTGAGCCACCCAGGCGCCCTACCTGACTCTTTCTAAACTTATGTGTGTAGCAACTATGTGCCCAGTACTGTGATAATTGCTTTATTTTGTGATAACTACTCTGAATGTATCTCTCATTTTCATAAACCAAGATGAGGCATTATTATCTTATTACAGATGATGAGGGTAATAACTTCCCAATGGACACACATGGAAGAAGAGCTGAGTCTAGAAGTCAGACCTGCTCTACTATCAGTCCTCATGCTTTACCCGTTTCTTTCCCTTAGCACCTTTACACCTCTAGGCTAACTGTGCTCAAATCTGGATCTTCAGTTTAAGAGTCTACAGCATCAGGTCTCAGACATATCTGACTACTTGTTATCTCCGTTTAGACTAACCTGATTCAGACACTCAGTTTCCTTCTCTGTAAAATACATAAATTGAAGTCATCATTTTCTTACTTTGCGGTGAGGACTGGTGCTAATGTATGCAAAACCTCCCAGACAGGCACTCAGGAATCACACTTCTCAGGGAAATTCTACAAATCTAATATGTCCCAAATCAAACCCATTATCTTCTTCCCACACTCCTTTTTCAGGATTTTCTGTGCTGGTTCCCGGCAATATAATCCACCCTATCAGAGCCAGAAGCCTGGCAGTTATCCTAGGATATTTACTTTCCTATACCTACCATATCCAAATAGTTACTAGTCAAGTCTACCTTTGTAATATATTCCAAACCAACCAACAGGTTCCCAGATTAGCTACTAGTATTGAGCAACAAGTGTGTAATAAGATTTTTAAATACTCTCTTGAATATTCATTTAAAGGAGATAATGTTATTATAACCATTTTATTTTATCTTATTTAAGATTTTATTTATTTATTTGACAGAGAGAGACACAGCGAGAGAGGGAACACAAGCACGGGGAGTGGGAGAGGGAGAAGCAGGCTTCCCACCGAGCAGCGAGCCCGATGTGGGGCTCGATCCCAGGACCCTGGGATCATGACCTGAGCCGAAGGCAGACGCTTAACCATCTGAGCCACCCAGGCGCCCCGTTTTATTTTATTTTAATAATAAGTTTTAATTAATTATTTTTCAAAGGTTTTATTTTTAATTAATCTCTACACCCAACATGAGGCTTAAACACACACCCCTGAGATCAAAAGTTGCGTGCTCTACCAACTGAGCCAGCTAGGCACTCCATCACTATTTTTATATAAGGAAAAAGAAGTCACAGGCTTAATGTCCAGGGTGATTCTGACTGTATGCAGAAAAATCTATATTCAACCCCTGAATTGCCTGACTCCAAAGCCCCAGATGTTCTGCTCTGCTGTTTTCCAGTGGATCCTGATCTAGGCCCATATTGGTAGAGCTAATCATTAAAATCTCTATTTCTGGTCTTGCCCACTTCCAAGTCTTTCCCCATAATACAGGGAGAATAACCTAAAATGTGAACGTGTTACTCCTGAAAACCTTTTAATGGCTCACATTTGCCTATTCTATTGTGTTTTGTTAGTATACCATCCTAATTGAAAGGATCTTTGGAGTTTTTTAAAAATGCAGATTCTGGGAAATCATCACAAATGTACAGAATCAGAATCTCCGGGTTCAGGACCCAAAAATATGCATTTTTATTTTTTAAAAAAAGATTTTATTTGTCAGAGAGAAAGTGCACAAGCAGAGGGAGCGACAGGCTCCCCGCCGAGCAGGGAGCCCGATGAGGGACTGGATCCCAGGACCCTGGGATCATGACCCAAGTGGAAGGCAGACACTTAACCAACTGAGCCACGCAGCTGTCCCCCTCTGTATAGTGTTTTTCAAAAGGCCATTTCTTTGGGACACCTGGCTGGCTCAGTGGGTGGAGTATGCAAGGCTTGATCTTGGAGTCGTGAGTTCGAGCTCCACATTGGGTGTCGAGATTACTTAAAAAATAAATAAAAGAACATCACTTCATCACTGCTATCCACCATCCCTCTCTAACCCTCAGGCACAAGTCACTTTAGAATTTATGTGTACTGTACTCACAGATCCCTCTTCACAAATATGTGTTTGTGTGTGTATGTGCGCCCTCCCATGTGTATGAGTAATTCTCTGTTGTTGAAGCTTTGATTATGTTATTCAAATTATGAAACCATTTTGCAAAGAAAAAGAAAACTTGTAACGTCAGCTTTTATTGTACTATGTGAAAAAGTTTAACTTTATCAACTTGCATATCCTGGGTGAGCAAGCCTGATTCCTAAAGAGGGACAGAGCAACTTGCAGGGACAGTAAGTATTTGATATCAAGACTCCTACAAGTCTTCAGATTATATTCTCCATACTGCCTTTCTTTATCATAAACAGATTCCTTTGTAAATAATGCTGAGATTTTTGGAATTAGAGCACTCTAAACCCATGATAAACTATATGTGAAACCAAAATAAATTTAAAATGTATTAATAGGAGCACCTGGGTGGTTCAGTCATTAAGCGTCTGCCTTAGGCTCAGCTCATGATCTCAGGGTCCTGGGATCGAGCCCCGTATTAGGCTCCCTGATCAGCGGGGAGCGTGCTTCTCCCTCTCCCACTCCCCCTGCTTGTGTTCACTCTCTCGCTGTGTCTCTCTCTGACAAATAAATAAATAAAATCTTCAAATAAATAAATAAATAAATAAATAAAATACAAATAAAAATGCAAAATAAAAAATTAATCATCAAGAAACTAGAAGAATATAATGAAAAATTAGTTCAAATTTGGATGTTCTGTGTAGCCAGCAAACGTGTAATATAGAAGGCACATATTCTGAGTCTCAAAATAATAGCCTATGTGCTGCCGAAGCGAGCACCTCAGTCTCAAAATAATAGCAAAGATTGAAAAATATCTAGTACTGAGGGTGCGTGGGTGGCTCTGTGGGTAGAGCTCTGGATTCGGGATTCTGGTTCAGGTCATGATCTCTGGGACATGAGATCAAGTCCCATTTTAGGCTCCCTGCTCAGTTGGGAGTCCGCATGAAATTCTCTCCCTCTCCCTCTGCCCTTCCTCCTGTTCATGCGTGCATGTGTAAGCAGCGTTCTCTTTCAAATACACACATAGATGCATAAATCTTTTGAAAATATTGATGTGATTAAAAAGTAAGGGGTGTAGGACTCGTGGGTGCCTCAGTTGGTTAAGTGTCTGCCTTCAGTTCAGGTCATGATCCCAGGGTCCTGGGATCAAGTCCCCTATCAGGCTCCCTGCTCAGCAGAGGGTCTGCTTTTCTCTCTCTCTGCCTGCCCCTCCCCCTGCCTGTGCTCTGTATCTCTCTCTCTCTCTCTGAGAAATAAATAAATAAAATCTTAAAAAAAAAAAAAAAAAGACTGAAGGGAGAGTAATTTGGTATGGCCTTCTGAAGTGGTGTCAGATAAAAGGGCCCAAACCAGGTTCTCTGGGTTAGAAAATACCCAAATTAAAATCCTAGCCCTACCATTTGTGACCTTGGACAAGTTACTTTGCAATCCTTTGGGTTTCAATTTTCTTTTATGTAATACTTGAAGCTATTTCAAAAGGTTCCTGTGAGGATTTAATGAGAATATCATCTAATGTGATTTTTTTTAACTCATAAAATGTATGCAATAAATAATGTCAGTTATAGGCATGGAAATATAAAATATGAAAACCCTTTGATCCACTCCTAGGACTTCATGCTAAGTCATTATTCAGACAACTACACAATGATACTCATTGCAGCACTCTTGGGAATAGCCAAAAAAAAAAAAGTCTAAATGTCCATCAATAGGACTTTGCTTAAATATGCCCTGATACATCCATATGTTGGAGTATTTATGCAGCCATGAAAAGCAAAATGGGGCACCTGGCTGGCTCAGTCGGAAGAGCATGCAACTCTTGATCTCGGGATCTTGCCCCATGTTGGGTGTAGAGATTACTTATATAAATAAAGCTTTAAAAAACCTTTCTGAAGTTGGTAAATTGTATTTTCCCCCTTTGTTTCTTAGTGTCCCTTTGTTATTGATTTACCAATTATATTAATCTTCAAAGAACTAATTTTTGACTTTGTTAATTTCTTTCTCTAGCCTATCTGTTTCTATTATATGGATTTCCACTGTTTTCATTATTATTTTCTTTCTTCTACTACCTTTGGGTTTAACTTGCTTGTCTGTTTTCTAGCTTCATAAGGAGTAATGATATTTTGCTTTTATGTATTTTTTATTATAACCATTTACAGCTGTAAATTTTCCGTCAAAGCACAGATTTAGTTGCATCCCACAACTGTTTTTAAAGATTTTATTTACTGGGGCTCCTGGGTGGCTGATTCACTAAGCTTCTGCCTTCGACTCTGGTTCTGGTCCCAGGGTTTTGGGATCAAGCCCCGCATGGGGCTCCCTACTCGGTGGGAAGCCTGCTTCTCCCTCTCCCTCTCCCACTCCCCCTGTTTCTGTTCCTGCTCTGGCTATCTCTCTCTCTGTCAAAGAAATAAATAAAATCTTAAAAAAAAAGATTTTATTTATTTATTTATTTGAGACTCTGAGAGAGAGGAGAGAGAGAGCACAAGCAGGGCAGAGGGAGAGGGACAAGCCAACTCTCAGCTGAGCCAGGAGCCCGACACAGTACTTGATTCTAGGACCATCCCATTCGGGATTCTGGTTCAGGTCCTGATCTCTGGGACATGAGATCAAGTCCCATTTCAGGCTCCCTGCTCAGTTGGGAGTCCGCATGAAATTCTCTCCCTCTCCCTCTGCCCTTCCCCCTGGTCATGCGAGCATGTGTACGCAGCGTTCTCTTTCAAAAACATAGATACATACATAAATCTTTTCAAAAAATTTGAAGCTGAAGGCAGACGTTCAACAGACTGAGCCACCCAGGCGCCCGAAGAGTAAGTTTTATGATCAGGATCCTTCGCATCCCCCTCTCAAACAAAAACTGGAAAGAAGAGACAAAAATATCTCCTAGGTACAGACTATTTTTTTTTAAATTTTATTTATTTATTTGAGAAAGAGCAAGAGAGAGCATAGAGGGAAAGGGTGAAGCAGACTCCCCATGGAGCAGGGAGCCCGATGTGGGGCTTGATCCCAGGACCCTTGGGATCATGACCTGAGTCAAAGGCAGATGCTTAACAACTAAGCCACCAGGTGCCCTACTTCATGTATTCTTAAATTTTTGATCCAAGTACATTTGGTCCAAGACTAAGGCATTAGGCCTTCCTGATATGTTGATTTATTTTGTCGTTTCTTAAAAATCACTTTTATCATTCTATTATTCATTTTCTTTTAAAGATTTTATTTGAGGCACGTCTGCCTTTGGCTCGGGTCATGATCCCGGGGTCCTGGGTTAGAGCCCCACCTTGGGCTCCCTGCTCAGTGCAGAGTCTGCTTCTCCCTCTCCCTCTGCCTGCCGCTCTGCCTCCTTGTGCTCTCGCTTTGTCAAATAAAATCTATCTATTTTTAAAGATTGTATTTATTTATTTGAGAGAGAGAGAAGGAACAGTGGTGAGGGACAGAGGGAGAGAAAGAGAGAAGCAGACTCTGTGCTGAGCAGGAAACCTGACACAGGGCTGGATGGCAAGACCCAGATATCATGACCTCAGCCAAAGGCAACCAGCCTCTCAACCGACTGAGCCACCCAGGCGCCCCTCTATTATTCTCTCTTTTTTTAAAGATTTTATTTATTTATTCATGGGAGACAGAGAGAGAGAGAGAGAGAGAGAGAGGCAGAGGGAGAAGCAGGCTCCCAAGGAGCAGGGAGCCCAATGCAGGACCCAATCCCAGGACTCTGTGATCCTGACCCGAGCCAAAGGCAGATGCTCAACCATCTGAGCCACCCAGGCGCCCTATTATTCTCTTTTAATACTTTGTTTTCTTGAAGTATATTTCGTCTGAAATCCTCCCATTCTATTTTGAACACACCACAATCAAATTTTCAACACCATCACTCCATCAAAATTGTTTCTCTCAAGATGCTAATGATCTCTATATTGCTAAACACAATGTCAATTCTCAGCCCTTGTCTTACTAGACTATAGGGAGGAAATCAGCCTTTCCATAATAAAAAATAACTCTAAGACACATACTAAGATAAGCATTCAGGGGCGCCTGGGCGGCTCAGTCGGTTAAGTGGCTGCCTTCGGCTTGGGTTGCGATCCCAGGGTCCTGGAATCGAGTTCCGCATCAGGCTCCTTGCTCAGCAGGGAGCCTGCTTCTCCCCTGCCTGCTGTTCCCCCTGCTTGTGCTTGCTCTCTCTCTCTCTCTCTCGCTCTCCTGTCAAATAAATAAAATCTTTAAAAAAAAGAAAAAAGATAAGCATTAAATAAACAGAAAATATGGTTAATGTTTAACTCCCTTGGACAAACATCATAGTACATTTATAGATATTAAATACTATACTTTTTTGTTATTCTAAATAGTGTTTTCAAACATATGATATCAGTACCTCTTTCACATGTATGTTATCAGTAAACCTTTTCAGTAACCTTTTTGGAGATTGCTAATTTACAGTAAGGTCCACATTTTCCTTACCTACTAAGTATCCAAAGTCTAATCTTCCATACAGGTGTCATGAAGCCCTTCCTTCTCTACTTACCCCCAGGCAAATCTTGAAGTGGGTCTTTGGTATATTAATATATATAAAGGAGACCCTATAATTCTAATTTTAAAGACTGGGGTTTTGGTACCTTGGTCCTGTTCAATAAGTATTTTTGTCCTAGTTTGGAGGAATTCAAGAAACTTGACCTCCAATTACCTGGGGTGATGTTCCTACAATTAATCAAAATAAGAAATGATGAGGGGGCCTAGGTTCTTTGACATGACCCCAGTTGGGGACCAAAAGGCATATGCACATAAATAGGTAAAATAGTCATTGAGTGGAGAAGTAACATTTCTAGGATTCTTGACGTGGGCAGCCCCATGCACTGTGGTTCTAAAATCTGCTGCTGAAGTCCTAATGGGGGCTACAGTTCGGTTCGGAGGATATAAGAATTCAAAGGATGAGATTAAGGTGAAAATTTGGAAAGAAATTGGTACGTTTGAAGAGGCGTTATGTGCAAGGGTTGGGTCTCCTTCACCTGAATATATTGATAGGAATGGATATTGCATCTGCCTGGGAAATGCTTCCCCAACTTAGCATTGAAAAACAGAAGGCATGCAAATCCACCCTTCCACCCATATTGATTGGATACACCGGTGGACTAAAATAGTACTTTTTAAAGATTTTATTTTTTATTTATTTGACAGAGAGAGACACAGCAGAAGAGGGAGCACAAGCAGGGGGAGCGGGAGAGGGAGAAGCAGGCTTCCCGCCGAGCAGGGAGCCTGACGCGGGGCTCGATCCCAAGACACTGAGATCATGACCGGAACTGAAGGCAGATGCTTAACGACTGAGCCACCCAGGTGCCCCTAAAATATACTTTTTAAATAAAGATTGAATGATTGATTGATTTTTGAGAGAGAGATAAGAGAGGAGCACGAGTGGAAGGGGCAGAGTAAGAGGGAAAGAGAATCTAAAGCAGACTCTGTGCTGAGCGTGGAGTCCATCTCAGGACTTGATCTCATGACCCCAATCTCAGGACGTGGGCATAAAGCAAGAGTCCCATGCTCAAGTTACTGTGCCACCCACGCACTCCTAAAATAGTATTTTAGGTTTGTTTTTTTTTTAAGATTTTTAATTTATTTATTGAGAGAGAGAGAATGAGAGCACAGAGGGAGAGTCAGAGGGAGCAGATTCCCCACTAAGCAGAGAGTCTGATGTGGGGCTCGATCCCAGGACCAAGGTCATGACCTTAGCTGAAGGCAGATGCTTAACTAGCTGAGCTACCCAGGTGCCCCTAAAATAGTATTTTATTTATTTTTATTTGTTAACATATAATGTACTATTTGTCTCAGGGGTACAGGTCTGATTCATCAGTCTTACATAATTCACAGCGCTCACCACAGCACCTACCCCCCCCAATGTCCATCACCCAGCCACCCCATCCCTCCCACCCCCTACCACTCCAGCAACCCTCAGTTTGTTTTCTGAGGTGAAGAGTCTCTCATGGTTTGTCCCCCTCTCTGGTTTTGTCTTGTTTCATTTTCCCTCCCTTCCCTATGATCCTCTGTCTTGTTTCTCAAATTCCTCATATCAGTGAGATCATATGATAATTGTCTTTCTCTCATTGACTTATTTCGCTTAGCATAATACCCTCTAGTTCCATCCACGTCATTATAAATGGCAAGATTTCATTTTTGATGGCTACATAATATTTCTCTGCGCGCACGCGTGCATGTGTGTGTGTATCACATCTTCTTTATCCATTCATCTGTTGATGGACATCTAGGCTCTTTCCATAGTTTGACTATTGTAGACATTGCTGCTATATTGGGGTGCAAGTGCCCCTTCAGATCACTACATTTGTATCTTCAGGGTAAATACCAAGTAGTGCAATTGCTGGATCATAGGGTAGCTTAAAATAGTATTTTATTTTATTTTATTTTAAAGATTTTATATATTTATTTGACAGAGAGAGACATAGCAAGAGAGGGAACAGAAGCAGGGGGAATGGGAGAGGGAGAAGCAGGCTTCCTGCAGAGCCGGGAGCCCGATGAGGGGCTCGATCTCAGGACGCTGGGATCATGACCTGAGCTGAAGGCAGACTCCTAACGACTGAGCCACCCAGGGGCCCCTAAAGTAGTATTTTAAAGAGTTCATTACATAAAACATTGCTGAGATACTCTTGCAGTGATGGAATTTATTCCAGTGTTTTAATTTCCAGGTTCTATTAAACCTATTTTTCAATACTAAAGATGCCATTTGCAAAAAGCACCAATAAAAAATGATATGAAATATCTGCTAAGTATTTTATTTGAGAAGTTCTATGAATGAAACTATAAAACTCTTCTGAGGGGGCTGCCTGGGTGGCTCAGTTGGTTAAGTATCTGACTCTTGATTTAGGCTCAGGTCATCATCTCAGGGTCCTGGGATCAAGCCCCTAGTCGCGCTCGCTGCTCCTCGCTCCGTGTAGAGTCTGCCTCAGTTTCTCTCTCTCCCCCTCTGCCCCTCCCCTTGCTTGCACTCTCTTTCTCAAATAAATAAAATCTTAAAAAACAAAAGAAAATCCAAAACTCTTCTGAGGAATATACAGGTAGGAAAACTTAATATTGTAAAAATGTTAGTGCCCCTCAAATGAATTTATATTGAATGTTATCCCAATTAAAATACTAGAAGGATGGGTTTCTATTTTTTATTTATAGAAATAAGAAGACTTTTTTTAAAGATTTTTTATTTATTCATCTGAGAGAGACAGAGCGAGTGAGAACACAAGCAGGTGGGAGGGTCAGAGGGAGAAGGAGAAGCAGGCTCCCCGCTGAGCAGGGTGCCTTATATGGGGCTTGATCCCAGGACCCTGGGATCACGTCCCAAGCCAAAGGCAGACAGTCAACAGACTGAGCCACCCAGGCGCGCCGGGTTTCTTTTTGGAAGTTGAAAAACTTAGTCAGGAAAATTCCAAAAACAGAAAATGAGAAGGGAGTAGCCCAGCAGATATTTTTGAAATATGTAAGCAATTTGGTGCTGCAGAAAAATAGATCAATGAGACAAAGATGGCCCAAAATAGCCACAAATACATATGAAAATTTAATATACAGTAAAATTGGTATTTCAAATCAAAGAATAAAAGGTGGGTTGTTGAGTAAATGATATTGGCTAGTATTGAGGAAAAAACCACAAAGATGAATCCTTATTTCACAGCATACCCACAAATAAATCCATAGAAATCAAAGATTTGAACATAAATGAAAGCTATAAAATTACTAGAAGAAACATTGATAAATATTTTTAATATTTAATACTTATAATACTGGGATGAAAAAGTCTTTTTTAAAGAAGGAATTAATACACAAAGTTTATAAAGGAAAAGATTGTTAAATTTGATTAATAATTTTTAAAAATATATATATTTAAAAATATACGACAAACAGGGGCGCCTGGGTGGCTCAGTAAGTTAGGTGTCTGCCTTCAGCTCAGGTCACGATCCCAGGGTCCTGGAATTGAGCCCCGCATCGGGCTCCCTGCTTGGTGGGAAGCCTGCTTCTCCCTCTCCCACTCCCCCTGCTTGTGTTCCCTCTCTCGCTGTGTCTCTCTCTGTCAAATAAATAAATAAAATCTTTAAAAAATATATATATGACAAACAAAATGTTAATTTCTTTCATATACAGAGAAGAAGGAGAGTCCATGGTAAAGAATTTGAGTATGCAGGTTTTGTATCTGCTTAACCTATGGTTAATTGAAATTGACATGTTGAATTCTCCAACTGTTACGGTTGATTTGCTAATTTTATCAGTTTTGCTTTAGATATATATATATATTTTTTTAAGAGTTTATTTATTTGTCAGAGAGAGAGAGGGCACAAGCAGGGGGAGCAGCAGGCAGAGGGAGAGGGAGAAGCAGGCTCCCGCCTGAGCAAGGAGCCCGATGTGGGACTCGATCCCAGGACCCTGGGATCATGACCTGAGCCTCCTGAGCAGATGCTTAACTGAGTGAGCCACCCAGGTGTCCCTGCTTTATATATTTTGATACCATTTTATTTGTTTTATACATATTTAAAACTTATATGTTCATGGTGAATTGGGTCTTTTGTCTTAATGAAGTGATCTTCCTCTAATCTTCATTATGATTTTGGTCTTAAGGTCTATTTTGGTTATCAAGATAAGTTAAATAACTCCTTCTTTTTTTTCTTTTTTAAGATTTTATTTTTAAGTATCTCTGTACCCAATGTGGAGCTTAAACTCACAACCCCAAGATCAAGAGTCCCATGTTCCACGGAGTGAGCCAGACTGGCGCCCCTAAATAACTCTCTTTAATTAAAGTTTGCCTGGCATATATTTTTTGATTCCTTTTCTTGTGGGTTTCCAGATTTTAGACTTGAGGTACATCTCTCATTAAAGCCCCCATAAAAATTAGCTGTTTCCAAATTCTTCCAGCTCCACTGGTGCCAAGCCATAGTCACCTGGATAATTGCAGTAGCTTCTAACTGTCCCTCTACATCTATCCTTGCCTAAATTTCTTTCAGGTATATGACTAAGGATGGAATTATCAGAACATTAAGTAGTTATATTTTACCAGTTACCTTTTTACTTATACAGCCCCCAACTTCACTAGCTTAAAATAACAATTATCATTATTATTATTATTAAAGATTTTATTTATTTATTTGACAGAAAGAGACACAGCGAGAGAGGGAACACAAGCAGGGGGAGTGGGAGAGGGAGAAGCAGGCTTCCCACGGAGCAGGGAGTCCAATGCGGAGCTCGATCCCAGGACCCTGGGCTCATGACCCGAGCTGAAGGCAGACGCTTAACGACTGAGCCACCCAGGTGCCCCAAAAATAACAATTATTTATTATCACTCCTGTATCTGTGAATAGGCTAGGAGGGGTCAGCAGATCCAGGCTGGGTTTGGCTAAGCCTCAAGCTACAGATCAAGCTGAGTGAGGCTTCTCTCTGAGGTTTGGACTAAGATATCTCTGCCTGTTTATTTCCGAGGCCTGTCTGAGTTTGCAGCCGTTACCCAGGGAAGTTCTTTCCTGACAATGGCAAATATGCTAGAGGGCAAATGGTAATTGGCATGATCTCTTAAGGCCTGGGCTCAGAACTGACACAGCACTTCTTCTGCCTTATTTTATTGGCCAAGTCATATCATACAGCTGAATCTAAAGTTAAAGGGAAGCATAATAAATAAATAAATAAATAAATAAATAAATAGGGGCATCTTGGTGGCTCAGTCGTTAAGTGTCTGCTTTGGCTTCAGGTCATGATCCCAGGGTCCTGGGATCGAGCCCCATGTCCGGCTCCCTGCTTGGCGGGAAGCATGCTTCTCCCTCTCCCACTCCCCCTGCTTGTGTTCCCTCTCTCACTGTGTCTCTCTGTGTCAAATAAATAAATAAAAATCTTTTATAAAAGAAAGGAAGGGAGCGAGGGAGGGAGGGAGGGAGGAAAGAAAGAGAGAGAGAGAAAGAAAGAGAAAAAGCAAGAAAGAAAGAAAAAAGAAAAGAAAATAGAGGGAAAGAAAAGATGGGTGCCTGGCTGGCTCAGTGGAAGTACCTGCACCTCTTGATTTCGAGTTCAGACCCCAAGTTGGGTGTAGAGAACATAAACAAACAAACAAATAAATGGTAGCAGACCCCTCTCTTTTAGTAGAAGGAACTCATCTTAGTCTGTTTGGGTTGCTATAACAAAAATACCATACTAGGTGACTTATAAAGAATAGGAATTTATTTCTTACCGTTCTGGAGGTTGGGAGGTCCAAGATCAAGCCATCAGCAGCTTCAATATCTGATGAGAGCCAGCTTCCTGGTGCATGGACTGCCACCTTTTTGCTGTAATCTCACATAAGGGAAGGAGCAAGAAAGCTCAGGGGGTGGGGAGCCTCTCTAAGGGCACTAATCCCATTCATGAGAGCTCCACCCTCATGATCGAATCATTTCCCAAAGGCCACAGCTCCTGATGCCATCACCGTGGGGGTTAGGAGTTCAACATAGGAATCTGGGGTGGGGGGACACAAACATTCAGACCAAAACAAAACTACAAAACCACTTGGCAGACAACATGGAATTGGGGGCGGGGTGGGGTAGATGAAGAACTCGGGCTATGCACATTCAACTTTCCTAGAAAGCCACTGCTATATAAAGTGGTGGTACAGTTTTATACTCTTCCTAGCAGTTAAGACAGTTTCCATTTCTGCATTCCCACCCAGATTTTGTGTTTACAGATATATAAAGTTTTGCCAGTCTAGTAGGCATGAACAACAAAAAATAGATGACTTAAACTGAGTCAAATTAAAAGCATCTTAACTGCTATACTGTGAGTGTTTGTGTCCCCCTGAATTTATATGTTAAAATCCTAACACCGAATGTGACGGTATTAGTTGTGGGGTCTTTGGGAGATGAGAAGGTCTTGAGGACAGAGCCCTCATGAATGAGATTAATGCTCTTAGAAAAGGAGTCGAACGGGGGCCTGGGTGGCTCAGTTGTTAAGCGTCTGCCTTCGGCTCAGGTCATGATCCCGGGGTCCTGGGATGGAGCCCTGCATAGGGCTCCCCCCTCTGTGGGAAGCCTGCTTCTCCCTCTCCACTCCCCCTGCTTGTGTTCCTTCTCTCACTGTGTCTCTGTCAAATAAATAAATAAAATCTTAAAAAAAAAAGTTACCATATGACCCAGCACGTCCTCTCCTAGATACATTACCCAAGAAAAATGAAAACATATGTTCACACACAAAAAAACATTTGTTCACAAATGTTCATAAGCAGCATTATTCACAATAATCCCAAATTGGCAACAACCCATATAGCCATAGACAGCTGAACGGATAATGAAAATGTGGTATGTCCACACCAGGCAATATTTGGCCATAAAAAAGGAGTCAAGTACTAAATAAATGCTATAATATAGATGAACCTTGAAAACATTCTAATTTGTATGAAGCCAGTCTCAAAAGATCACATATTACATGATTCAATTTAGATGAAATTTTAAACATAGGCAAATCTATAGAGAAGAAAGTAGATAAGTGGTTGCCTAGAACCAAGAGGAGGAAAATCAAAGAGGGTAGGGACAGAGGAATAGGGAATGACTTCTAATGGGTACAAGTTTCTTTCTAGGGTGATTTCAGTAGTAGTTGAACAGATCTGTGAAAATCATTGAATTGTACCCTTTCAATGAGTGAACTTTATAATATATGAATTATGGTTTAAGAGACTGGCTTAAAAAACGGTTTAATAAAAAGAAAATGAGGGTCACCTGGGTGGCTCAATCAGACTCTTGACTTTGGCTCAGGTCATGATTTCAGGGTCATGAGATCTAACCCCAAGTTGGGCTCTTCACTCAGTAGGGTGTCTGCTTCTCTCCCTCTCCCACTCCCTCTCCCTCTCCCTCTGCCTCTCCCCACCCCACCCTACTCTCAGAGACACATTCTCTCTCTCTAAAATAAATAAATCTTTTTAAAAAGTTAAAGAAATTTGAGACATCCTTAATGGATTATTAGGCAGATATCCAACATAATTCAATAGGTAGATATTTGATTTGTATTTCCCTAAGGATTAATGATGCTGAATTTCTTTTTATGTGCTTATTGGCCATTTGTTTTTTTTTAAGATTTTATTGGTTTATTTGAGAGAGAGAATGAGAAAGAGAGAGCACGAGAGCGGGGAGGGTCAGAGGGAAAATTAGACTGCCCGCTGAGCAGGGAGCCCGATGGGGACTCCATCCCAGGACTCCAGGATCATGACCTGAGCCGAAGGTAGTTGCTCAAACAACTGAGCGCCCTGTGCTTATTGGCCATTTGCATATCTTCTTTAGTGAAATGTTTACTGAAGTCTTTGCCTGTGTATTAATTGGATCACTTGAGTTTTAATTTTTTAGTACTTTTATTGCATTATAAGAGTTCTTTAAACAGTCCAGATAGGAATCTCTTACCAGATTTATGATTTGCAAATCCCATTCTGTACGTTGTTTTTTCACTTGATAATGTGCTTTGAAGCACAAAAGTTTTTAATTTTGTTTGTGGGCTTGTAAAATAGTATAACCACTATGGAAAGTAGTATGGAGGTTCCCCCAAAATTTTAAAATACAACAGTATATGATCCAGCAATCCGAGTTATGATATATATCCAAAAGAACTGAAAACAGGTTCTTGAAGAGATTTTTGCATACCCATGTTCATTAGCAGCAGTATTCAGAAAAGCCAATAAGCAGAAGTAACCCAAATATCCATCAATGGCTCAATAGATAAACAGAATGTGGTATATATATCCGAGGGAATATTATTCAGCCTTAAAAAGGAAGGGAATCCTATCATAGCCTACATCATGGATGAACTGTGAGGACATTATGCTAAGTGACATAAGCCAGGCACAAAAAGACAAATACTGTATGATTCTACTTGTAAGAGGTATCTAAAGTAGTAGAATACAGGGCGCCTAGGTGGCTCAGTGGGTTAAGCATCTGACTTTGCTCTTTTGTTTTTTAACATATTTATTTATTTGACAGAGAGAGACATAGTGAGAGAGGGAACACAAGCAGGGGGAGTGGAAGAGGGAGAAGCTGTCTTCCCACCAAGCACGGAGACAGACAGGGCTCCATCCCAGGACCGTGCGATCCTGACCTGAGCCGAAGGCAGACCCTTAACGACTGAGCTATCCAGGCGCCCCATATGGTAACTATTTTACTTATAAACTCTACTTTTATTTATTTTGTCTTGTTTCTTCGTCAAAACATGTTCTTTTCCAAAATAGTTTTCCTCTGATACATACAAACGGTTTACAGATAAGGAAATGCAAAGAGCTCCTAACACGCAAAAAAATGCTCAATGTCATAATACAAAGTAAACTTAGAAGTATAGGATCCCTTTCTCACTTCAGATTGATAAAGATTAAATACTTGTTGGGGTGCCTGACTAGCTAGCTAAGTGAGTCAGGGGTCAGCCTTCAGCCCAGGTCATGATCCCAGGGTCCTGGGGTGGAGCAGCCATAGTACCGCTGCCGCCCACCCCCCAGCAGGAGCCTGCTTCTCCCCCTCCCTCTGCCCCTCTCCCCGCCCATGCTCTCTCTTCTCAAATAAATAAATAAAATCTTAAAAAAAAAAAATTAAACACCTTTGGGACGCCTGGGTGGCTCAGTCGGTTAAGCGTCTGCCTTCGGCTCAGGTCATGATCCCAGGGTCCTGGGATCCAGTCCCACATTAGGCTCCTTGCTCAGGGGGAAGCCTGCTTCTCCCTCTGCCTGCCACTCCCCCTGCTTGTGCTTTCTCTCTCCTTAATAACTACATAAAATCTTTTTTTAAAAAAAGATTAAACACCTTTTAATAAAATATTTTGGTAAATATACGTAGAAACTGGCACCTTACACCTTACTGGCTACTTTATTCCAGTTCTTGAGTATAAAGACACAGAGGTACCATGCCAGCTCCAGTTTTGCCAATTCATTCATTGGTCTCAACTTCCTCATTTAAAAAAATGAGATTTGGATTTAAATTCTGAAATATATCTCATGTAACTCACATGATTCAGTTTTATCAATTAACTCACTAAGCCGAGAGTAATCCAGGAAAGGTAGTTAGGTCCACTTCATAATAAGACAGGTGAGAAACACCTGCATTGGAAGGTTGGCTGGGTTATGATCCGCACTAGAACCAGAAATCGTTGCGAGGATCTTGAACAAAACGCAGTACAGACGACGGGTTTGCGGCCGTCCGCGCCTGCGCAGTGAACGCGCGGCCGAAGCCCCGCCTCCCGCGGGGTCTGCGGTTTCCCGGGCGCCAGGCGGGCCTCCAGCCACGCCGCAGGGGAGGGCTGGGGGAAGGGCGGAGGAAGTGGGCGGTGGGGGCCGCAGGGCCACGCCTGGGGCTGGAGAGGCTCAGGCCGGAAACCTGCGTGCTGGGTGCTCGCTGCGGGCTGCTGTCACGGAGGGAGCGGGGCGGCGACACGAAGGAGGAAGGTGGGCGCTTGTCGCGACCGTGGTCGCCCCTGTGCCGCCGCAACCAGGGCCCGGATCCAGGACACAGAGTTGATACGAGGGGATTCGTTGGGGTCACTCTGGGAGTCGACACTCAAGGAGTTCTCCCTGGTGATAGGATGGCGTAAGGAAGCCCCGGAACGGAGAGCCAGAGCTGGGGGACTGGGGCTCGTCTGCGGCCTGGTCCCCACCTGCGGCCTGGTCCTCAGCATCTCGCAGCGCCAGGCTCCAGGCCCAGGGGCACTCCTTCTACTTCTCCCCTCCTCCCTTTCCCTTTCCTGGCCGGCGGCCACTAGCCCAACGTAAGCCGCAGCTATCCAGGTGGAACCTTGGCGAAAGGTTTGGCAACAAACACTTTACGCTCAAAAGAAAAAGAAAGTGGTACGTTTCAACTTGAATTTTATCGAAAGCGCAGGTAGGCTTTGGGAGGTGTGGAAAGAGTAATTTCTCGCAACCCGGGACCACTTCAGCCAGCCAGCCACCTAACTTTTATTGCGTCAGTTACTGATTTTTTGCCTCTCGGCTCCAAATTCATCCTTCAGTACCTTTTGATAATGGATTCCTTTAAATCATTTCTTCTTGAGTGTTAAGCACAGTGAAGTTTTCTCAATAGATGGTGCTGTCAGGATACTGTAGGAAGAAGGGGGCGTGTCCTGCTCTTTCCAATGGCCACACCATAGATGACAAAGCATCTGGTGGCACCCTGCCACAGGCATGCACCCAGAAGGCTAGCTCCATCAGTCACCTCACAGCCCCAGCCCATGTCTGGCAATCACCTCCCACAAGGCCCCAAGTACGGCGCCCCTTTCCCCCCCATATTGGTGCCCCGACTCCCTCTGTACACTCACATAGCTGGCCACCAGCTGTGGCTCACCTGCACTTGTCTCCCGCTCCCCAGACCACAGCAGCTCTGGCTTGTGCAATCCAGCAAATTTCTCTGTTATCCGGTAGGCTGCAACTATGCCTTTTCCAATAAGATCTGAACGACAGGGGCACCTGGGTGGCTCAGTCGGTAAAGCATCCGCCTTCAGCTGGGGTCATGATCTTGGGGTCCAGGGACTGAGCCCTGCATTGGGCCACCTGATCAGGAGGAGCCTGCCTCTCCCTCTCCTTCTGCTGCTGGCACTCTTTCTCACTATCTCTCCCTCTCAAATAAATAAAATCTTAAAAAAAAAAAAGAAAAGAAAAAGAACTGAGCCTCAGTTTTGGGGAGGTGGCCTTTCTTCCAAGTGTGTCTCTCCTTGGATACTCTCCCTCAGCTGTAGGATACCATATTGAGTTCTCCTATTATTTTCCTTTTTTTTTTTTTTAATAAACACGATTTTTTTAAAGTAGGCTCCATGCCCAAAGTAGGGCTACAAATCATAACCCCAAGATCAAGAGTCACAAGCTCTTCTGAGTCAGCCAGGTGCCCCAGCTTGACATTCTTTATGTTTCACTTTCTCCGTTTAAACCATTGTGTAGTTTGTCTTTTTTTTTTTTTTAAAGATTTTATTTATTTGAGAGAGAGAGATACAGTGAGAGAGGGAACACAAGCAGGGTGAGTGGGAGAGGGAGAAGCAGGCCTCCCGGTGAGCAGGGAGCCCGACGCGGGGCTCGATCCCAGGACCCTGGGATCATGACCCAAGCCAAAGGCAGACGCTTAACGACTGAGCCACCCTGCGCCCATAGTTTCTGTCTTCTGATGGGAACCAGCCGGACTGATGACAATCAATTGTATGTCCAGCAGTGTTCGAGGCAGGAGTGAAACAGCCAGGGTACTTGCTTTTGAGCTTACATTCTACAGAGGTTGTTAACTAAGACCTAACTCACAAGATAGACTGAGCCATACAAAATTTTGAGGTAGAATATTCTAAACACAAGGGGACAAGTGCAAAGAACCTATTGATAATGAACTTGATATATTTGAGAAACAGCAGGCCCAGTGGGGCTAGACTTCTGTGAGCAACGAGTAATGAGAGATGAAGTTGAAGAAGCAAACCTTTTAGGTAGAGGAACCAGAAGGTATTTTTAGAGGGATTTTGATAATGAAAGCAGTGTACACCAGGGTAATAGGAGTCATCTGGGATGTATGGTCACCGAATTTACAGGCCACAGTAAAGGAATCTGGATGCTATTTTAAGTGTGACAAGATGTATTCGGAAGTCTTTAAGCAGGGGAGTGACATGGTATTTTTGACTACTCTGGTTATTGGAGAATGGATTAAAAAAAACAAAAATGGAAAAAGGGATCTAATATCCCCAGAGTTAAGGAGAATATGGTGCAGTCACCAAGCTCTTTCAGGACATTCGGGTTTCATTGTCATTCCTAACATAAAAGTACCAGGGTGAGGATTATGTTTGCCCATATGGAAGGCTTTATGAAGCTCATGCCTGTGCTAAATAGAAATAAAAAGTAGCCGCTTTTGGCTTTCAACTCGGGGAGCCAAAGGTGCAACTTTCTTCGGTCGTCCCGAATCCAGGTTCTTACGACACCAGCCACCTCTGCCATGCCGCCTAAGTTTGACCGCAGTGAGATCAGTCGTGTACCTGAGGTGTCCCCGTGGCAAAGTCGGTGCCACGTCTGCCCTGGTCCCGAAGATCGGCCCGCTGGGTCAGTCTCCAAAAAAGGTTGGTGATGACATCACCACGGCAACCAGTGATTGGAAGGGTCTAAGGATTACAGTGAAACTGACCCCTCAGAACAGACAGGCCCAGATTGAAGTGGGACCTTCTGGTCTGCCCTGATTATCAAAGCCCTCGAGGAACCACCAAGAGACAGAAAGAAGCAGAAAAACATTAAGCACAGTGAAACTATCACTTTTGATGAGATCGTCAGTATTGCCCGACAGACGCGACACCGATCTTTAGACAGAGAACTCTCTGGAACCATTAAAGAAATCCTGGGGACTGCCCAGTCTGTGGGCTGCAATGTTGATGGCCACCACCCTTATGACATCACAGATGACATCAACAGTGGTACGGTGGAATGCCCAGCTAGTCAACTACAAAGGAAAATGTTTCAATAAAGGATCATTTGATAACCAAAAAATAAAATTAAAAAATACCATTCAAATAGCTTTAGTAAAGATAGGGAGACGTAGGGGAGGGAATATCAGAAGTCCATAAATGTAAAGTCCATAAATGAAGGCATGAAGGTGTTAAGGAGTGATGAAGTGGGTGTGGGTGTTTTCTTGTCTAAACGGGAGCTAAGAAATGATAAACTTAAAAAGGTAACAGGGAACTTGTCCTGGGGTGGGGTGTGGGTGTGAGATCGGTAGGGGGCTTAAGTTTTATTTTCTGTAGTTGAGTGAAAGCTACTGAAGGATCTTAAGTAGGATGGTGATATAAGTGTATGATGGGGGCACCTGGCTGGCTCAGTTGGAGGGATGTGCAGCTCTTGATCTTGGGGTTGTAGGTTCCAGCCCTACGTCGGGTGTAGAGATTACTCAAAAATAAAATCTTAAATACATGTAATATGGATATCCTGACATCAGCATAGGATGAGTTTCAGAGAGCAAAGACCAGAGGGGTAAGGAAGTGAGAGAAAAGAATTCTCACTGGGGAAAGAAAGCAACACACTAAGGCTGTTCATCTCATCTGCATCATGAACAAGTACCACTATTTTCGTATGTATTAGACTCTTAGGAAGCTTACTCCAGGTAACAACCCAAACCAGGATTTAAAGCTGATTTTGTTGTTACAGGAAGGACAAAACAAACAAACAAACCCAAATCAGCAAGCCCATGATGTCATATGTACATTCAGAATTTTTATTTCAAAACAAAGAACCACAGTAACATTAATAGAAAACCCATTTGGAAATATTCAATCTGGTCACTGAGAAATGGGAAAACTTCCACACAGCATTACTGCCGACCCACTGGTTTTGAGGAACCAGAAGTAGAGGTGCAGTTAAAGTTAGCTGTTGAACCAAGCCCCATTCCATATAAGCTGTTTTTTTCCCCAAAACGCTCAATGACCAGGCGGAACAGTGAGAACTGGTAACTAAAATACTGTCATAGGCAAGGGTTTGGCTAAAGGGTCTGAAGTATGTAAGCACCAAGGAGAGAAAGGGTGATCAAGCAACATATGAAGGAAGACAGAGTAGGTGTCATGGGGCCCAATCTCCATTTATAAAAATACTGGGAAACTAGATGATTGTACAGGTGTCCATGACCTGGGCCAAGTGTACATCCCTCCACCTCATCCGGCTCTCTAAAATGCTCCAGAGTTAGAAGTCTTCAGTTTGTTTCTCACCCCTTAAAAGAAAGGCTCCTTCTCCCCTATGACTCCCCTCCAGGAGGCCACATGTTCTGATCTCACATTCTCCTTCCATACTGCCATTGTCTGGGTCTAGGGGGAGGCAGAGTCCTCCACCCTCAATCTGAAGATTTAAGAAGTTCTCCCCCCAGTTGTCCAACAAGGAAAGGTAGCCAGATGCTTCTGAACTCTGAAGTCTGGAATGAAACTGTAGATGTAAATTCCATCCAGCAGAGGCAGTGTTCTTTATATAGAGAGAGATGAGTTTGAACACATTCTATTCAAAAGGGGGCTGTAGGTACATAAAGGACACAAGTTACCAGTCATCTACTTCCACCAGAGCAAAGTGACAGTGCACATACATTCATACTCTCTCAAGTGTGGGCTACACTGCACATTTACTCGTATTATGCCAAATGTATGGTCCCCTAAGGGCACTTGACGTCATACTATGCAAATATGGCAACAGAACAAGCATGCGATGACCCTTAGCGACAACATATTTCAACTAGATAATAATCGTTCAGGAAAAATCCTCTCCCAGAGCTGAGGTTACAAATTCCAAGTTAGTTGATGAACATTCTCCTCTGAATTCTTTTAAAGCTATGGCTTAAAACAAAATATCAACCACTAAAATCTCCTAAAGAACAAAATGGAGAAATACAGAACCTCTACCAAGAACCACTATTTTGGGTTCCTTATTTGGAAGGTTCTCCCACCAGGCGGGTATTAGGAATACTTTAACCCCCACCCCCACAATGAGTCCACTATAAGGGGAAGAAGTTGTTTTGTCCAGTGAGGGGAGAAAGGATATCTAGAAATAACCTTCCCTTCTCTGGACTCCAACCAAAATTAGAACCCATCCACCACCATTAGCTATAATGCCCATCTTAATAACCCTAGATTTCAAGTAACACTACTTATAATTTTAAACAAAGAAAAAAGTTCTAAAGGTAACCAGTAGCTTCTTAAAACAGGCACATCACTTTTCTGAGAAATTAAACTTGAGAGTTTCCACCTGAAGGTTAAGAGGCAATGTGCAAACTTCACACACCCCATCATGTATCCTCTGAGAACACGTTATACTTCTCCCTGAATCTTCCCCTTATTGCACCACGACCGCTCCAGTATCAAATCTTCTACCCTAGATCCTCTCTTCAAGCGCCTCCCTCTATCCTCAATTTCGTTCTGTTTTCATTATTTGGTAAAATTATTTTACACTTAAAAAAATAAATATTTATGCAATAAAACCAGAAGATAAAATAAATAAAACTCAAGTTAATTTGCTCTGCAGAGCTGTATGGAAGCGAGGGAGGTGCTCTTATGTAATCCCTCTCTGCCCTCCGCACTCATAGATCTGCTTCCTGGGAAGTCGGGGGTCGGGGAAACTGCACCTCACTCTTACTCCCCTCCCCTATTGGCCCTGGTGAGGCCCTATTAGAACCCAAGGGAGGAAGAGACGACAATGCTGTCAGATGGCAAGTGGCCAATTCCTCCTGAAATGAAGGTAGGTTCGCTTGGTCTCTCCTAAACAGAAGAGAATGTCCAAGAAATAAAATGTTTCGAAAGCCATTGAAAATACAACTAACTCCTGCACTGGGTTCCTCTGAGTGCTCATGGAGTGTGTGGGATGAGAAAGGAATCAAGTAGCAGCATTCAGAAACAGTCCTGGGTTATAAGCTGATGAGGTCTCTCCCTCATCTGGGGAGAGGTTGCTTTTCCATGTTGGGAGGGAGGCGGGAAGGAGGCATGGCTTAGACGGTGGCAGTTTCCTTCGTGGGCTGGATGCTGTTCATCTCCACGATGGGGCCTTTCTCAGCTCTGTTAGCCTCCCGAGCCTGCCCCTCGAAGGCTCGTGTGATTTCCTCAAAAGTCCTGCCACGAGTCTCAGGGACTTTGAAGAAGGTGAACACCAAGAAGAGAATGAGGAAGCCAGTGAAGATGATAAAAACATAGGCTCCTAAATAGAACTAGTGAAAAGATAAAGAAGAAGGAGTGTCAGTGTAAATTCTGGTCATTGCCAAACCCCCTCCCTTCCCATCCATTTCTAGTAAGCTTCGGGACACAACCCTTCCACATTTAACAAGAACATGTAGTCATCCTCGGTATTTTTTTTTTTAAGATTTTATTTATTTATTTCAGAGAGAGAATGAGAGATAGAAAGCACTAAGAGGGAAGAGGGTCAGAGGGAGAAGCAGACTTCCCTGCTGAGCAGGAAGCCCGATGTGGGACTCGATCCCGGGACTCCAGGATCATGACCTGAGCCAAAGGCAGTCGCTTAACCAACTGAGCCACCCAGGCACCCCATCCTTGGTATTTTTTTAAAAAAGATTTCATTTATTTATTTGACAGAGAGACAGAGAGAGGGAACACAAGCAGGGGGAGTGGGAGAGGGAGAGGCAGGCGTCCCTCTGGGCAGGAAGTCTGAGGCTGGGCTCGATCCCAGGACCCTGGGATCATGACCAGAGTCGAAGGCAGACACCTAAGGACTGAACCACCCAGGCGCCCCTTCCTCAGATGTTTAGGATGCCACTGCTCACTTACTATTTTCCCTGCAATTCTGCATCATTCCTTTTCCTATTCGTTAAAGATTCCCTGCTTCCAAATACCTATTGAGTATTTTAGGAATTTTTTTTTCCTTTATTTTATTTATTTGTCACAGATAGAGCACAAGCAGGGGAAGAAACATGCTCCCCGCTGAACAAGGAACCACCACATGTGGGGCTCGATCCCAGGACCCCAGGATCAAGACCTGAGCTGAAGGCAGACGCTTAAGTGAGTGAGCCACCCAGGTGCCCCTAGGAGTTTTGATGATTATTTTTTAATATCCAGGTTTCTGAAAGACTCACAGAAATAGGAAATGCATTCTAAAAGTCCATTGCAAGTGCCTTTATTTAAGGAACCAGCTCCAGGTCATTTTATAATAGGACCTACCTCACTCATTCATTAACATCCTATGATTATTAGTGAGCCTTTAAGGTCATGAAGTCACTAATGCCAGCTCATTCAAATTGTGCATTTTAAATATTGGTCTGGAATCCTTTGGCATTCATCAGGATCAGTGTATCTAGGCAGAACTATGCCTGTATAATCACCTCAGACCAGTGGTCTTTTAAAAGTTCCCAGTATTGGGGTATCTGGCTGCCTCAGTCAGTAGAACATGCGACCCCTCATCTCCTCCAGGTCTTGAGTTTGAGCCCCATGTTGGGGGTAGAGTTTACTTTAAAAAAATAAAAGTTCCAAATGTTGCCCTCCTGCTTCAATCTTTTTTTTTTTTTGCTACTGTTCCTTCTTTTTCTATATGCCACTGAAAATAAAAAAAAAATCTGGTTTAAAACACTTGGTATCTGGGGGGGCGCCTGGGTGGCTCAGTTGGTTGAGCGTCTGCCTTCGGCTCAGTTCATAATCCCTGGGTCCTGAGATCGAGCCCCGCATCCAGCTCTCTGCTCAACGGGGAGCCTGCTTCTCCCTCTCCTGCCTGCCACTCCTCTGCCTACTTGTGCTTGCACTCTCTATCTCTCTCTTTCTGCGAAATAAATAAGTAAAATCCTTAAAAAAAAAATAAAAAAGAACACTTGATATCTGGGGCGCCTGGGTGGCTGTTGGTTGAGCGTCCGACTCTTGGTTTCGGCTCAGGAGATCAAGCCGTGGGTCAAGTTCCGTGCTTAGCGCAGTGTCCACTTGAGATTCTCTCTCTCCCTCTCCCTCTGCTCCTCCACCTCCCACATTCAATCTCTTTCTCTCTCTAAAGTAAGTAAAATCTTTAAAAAAAAAAAAACCACAAAAACAATCTCAACTTGATATCTAACCCTCTGTGGTGTCAGTTACCAAATTTTAAACCTGTCGGCTTAAGTGAGCTGCTTTTGAGATGGATTCAGTGAGTTTTGTTTGAATTTACTTACTGCAGCTGAAGGGAACAGGAGCCCGACCAGGAAGTTGGAGGTCCAGTTGGAACAACCAGCCACTGCCATCGCGGCCGGGCGGGGTCCTTGGCTGAAGAGTTCGGCCACGATAAACCAGGGAATGGGGCCTGGGCCAATTTCAAAGAAGGCCACAAAGACCAAGATAGCTCCGATACAAACAAAGCTCATCCAATTATAGTTATCCTAAATGAGGAGGAACAAAGGAAAGTTAGTAGTCAAGACAGCTTGACCTGGATAGATCTAGCCTCCCAGCGATGAGGACTGACTGATAACGGAAGCTCCCTCTGTCTGGGGTACAATGGAGTTCTTTGACTTAAGAGTCAAAAGGCCTGGGTTTTTGAATCGTAGCCTTGCGCTCACACCATGTGTCATTTTGCACCAAGATCATTTCATCACCTGTAAAATGGGAATAATTACCTCAAGAATACTTGAAGAATTAAATTACATGAGGTATTTTACAAGCTCTATGTTATACAGATGTTAAGAATTACAGCAGTTTAGTTACCGATCTCTGAGGATTCATTTTTCTTAAATCTCTGGGCATGGGACTTTACGGGTCTCCCACTCACCTCTCCCACCCACGTCAGAGTCACCTGTGACCTATTCTCCCTCCTTCCCCTCCGTTTCCTTCACTCAAAGAGCACGCACCTTTAGTAACAATGAGATGGTCATAAAGATGGAACAAACAGCCATCCCTCCAAGGCCAGTCATATGGAGAGTCCTCCTCCCTGCCCTTTCCACCAGAAACAGCTAAAAGAAGAATAATATAACATAAAATTTCTGCTTTCCCTTTCCTGAAAACTGTATGAACTACCGGAATGTGCCGTACCAATGGCAGGATACTTGGTAGAGTCACACGTCCCCTTTTAGTTGAGTTTCAAGCATCCTACAAATCCCTTTTATACCTCTCTCTTTCCCACCCACTTCATATTTCCTTGAGAGAGTGAAGACTACTCATACCCATCATTCAATCGCTCTTCTTTCCCAAAGAAGAGCGAAACAACCACAACTGTTTAAATGATGGTAGGGAGGGAGATGGAAGGACACAAACCCCATCTTTGAACATGTGTAGGAAGAACGCCCCTCCCCTGCCCCCAAACTATCACACCATCCAACTTACAGAGACAACAGTGAAGATGGTATTAACTACACCCGCGCCGATGGTGGCATAGATTGGCTCCTGAACACCTGCATCTTTGAAGATTCCTGTTGAATAATAGAACACCTAATAGGAAACAAAAGATGATGCAACTCTGAAACAGCAGCTGGGCACCGCAGTTAAAGAGAACCCTCGGAAAAGTACAAAGTCCCAGGAGGTTAAGGAGTCCTTTCTGGGTTTTTGGTTCAATCAGTGTCTTTTCTGCAAAGAAATCTTCTCTATCTTATCTCTATTCTCTTCTTAGTTCTCAATTCTACCTACTGTTTCCGCTTCTTCTTCAATGTTTGTTCCTCCTGTTCATTGAAGTCTCCTCCTTACATCTATTCTATTAACTTAGATATAAAGATTAAGTTTTTTCGGTTTGTTTTAAAGTTTGGTGGTGGTTTTTTTGTTTTTGTTTTTGTTTTTGTTTTTTAAAGTAATCTCTACACCCAACATGGGGCTGGAACTCAAGACCCCAAGATCAAGAGTCACATGATCTTCCAACAAAGCCAGCCAGCAGCAACTTCCTCAATTAAGCTTCTTCAATGGACAATTCTTCTAACCTTAAAAGAGTGATAGGCACACACGGATATCCTACTTTGACAGTGAAGCCAACTGAGGAGGAACCTCAGCCTGCTCTTGTTATTAGAAACAGAACTTGGGCTGGAATCCCTAGCCCCAGGTCCTCTCCAAGTGTTCTAGGAAATGACAGCAGCTATCATTTTAATGTAATATGTACTATTAAGTAAGCTACTGTTTATACTATTTTTTATTATTTGCTGGTCAGCATGCTGAAATGTAGGGTTGCTACAGCTACCACAGTCAAAGGGATGTCAAAATATTGAACTCAGACCTCAAGGTAATAAGGGAACAGGATCTAGATCATCTAGGTTCAGTTCCTCAGGTTTGGGTCAAGAGTTTATTATTTCATCCAGAGTGTTTGCCTCTACAACCGTATTCATCAGACTTTTTGATCAATACATGCGTCGACTCTGGGTTACGTTCTCAAGAAACAACTCTTCAGATACCTACAACCTCGGATAGAAACGATGGATACTTCTGTTTTCTAAAATAAGACTAATAAGGCTGTGTTTTTTTTGTTTAAAGTTTTTTTTGGGGTGCCTGGGCTGCTCATTTGGTTAAGCATCTGCCTTCGGCTCAGGTCATGATCCCGGGGTCCTGGTATAGAGCCCCACATTGGGCTCCCTGCTCAATGAGGAGTCTGCTTCTCCCTCTCCATCTGCCCCCACCCCCGCTCGTGTTCTGTCTCAAATGAATAAATGAGATTTTTTATTTTTAAGTAATCCCTATACCCAATGTGGGGATCGAACTCACAACCCCAAGATCAAGAGTCGCATACTCTCTTGACTAAGCCAGCTAGGCACCCCACAGTGATTTTTAAAATGACAAAATTGGAAACTGGGATCCATCAAAATCATCTCAGAGGTTTCTTTTGAAAACTATTTTTCCTCCCAATTTCTGATATCACAGCCTCTAACCCTTTATGAAAAGCACTGCTTTTTCAAATACAAATAACCTTCTTGTGTGTTAGGGAGAAATGGCCAAGGACCAACTTACTATTTTGAGCATCAAGTGTGTTTGGCAAATGCTTTGCTACAGAATGACCTAATCGTATTGATCAAGACTGATGAATACCCTCTGGGCATGAATCAGAACAAGACTATGCTTC
The DNA here is from genome assembly GCF_037043125.1 of Eumetopias jubatus. Classification (NCBI taxonomy): domain Eukaryota; kingdom Metazoa; phylum Chordata; class Mammalia; order Carnivora; family Otariidae; genus Eumetopias; species Eumetopias jubatus. Next base: position 45,593,619 of record NW_028274814.1, on the reverse strand, counting down.
ATATCCAAAAATTTTATCTGCAAATGCACAGGAGGTATAGGAATATCCTCTCTTACCACCACTAGAATCCAAAAGCTGGAAGGTAATATCTGCATAGAATTCAAGCTACCTGCCAAATGTCACCTTCCATTTTGCTCCCCACTTCCAACTATCAGAGTCACTATTCCGGTTGTAACAACACAGACAGACTAGGAAGGCCCGCTCTATCTGAAGTTCCCAGTGTATCGTCAGACCTCTTGAATTCATAGCCTACTTATTCCCCAGGGCTTTACAATGATATTTTTTAGGCTGTGAAGTCCTGGAAAAAAGCCACAGCATGTAAATTCTTGGATCGACTTTAGTTGTATGGCCTGCCTTATCACTGATGACATCAGAGAAGACTGATCAGATTTGTAAAAGACAACTGGAAATAAAAAATGAGTGGTCAGAAGGAGGATTAATGAAAAGCAGATAAATGTGTCGTGTCCTACATACTGAAAAAAATTTGAAAGAGGACAATGTTAACCATAAGGTCCAAGACAAAAGGTGATGAATCTTTCATTTTATCATTTATTTTCTCATTTTCCACATAGAAAACATGTACTGCAGATAGAAATTTAAAGAAATAAAAACAGGGGTACCCGTCTGGCTCAGTAGGAAGAGCATGCGACTCTTGATCTCGGGGTTGTGAGTCCGAGCCCCAGGTTGCGTGTAGAGATTATGTAAATAAACTTAAAATACGAAACCAAGTCAAAACCTGGATAATCAGTATTTCTGGAGTGGCTGCTGCGGGGCGAGCATCGTGGGGACCCTGCAGGTGTAAGGAGGTGAGCAGGCCCCTCGGGCAGGTGCGTGAACTGTGTGCGGGACCCCCTGGGACACAGAGTAGCTACTCACAGCATTGATTCCAGACAGCTGCTGGGACAGCTGGAGCATGATGGAAATCATAATGGGCTGCTGGTAGCTGCGTGACCTGAAGAGCTCCAGCACTGTGGCTTGCTTCTCTTGTGCCATCCTGGTGCTCTCATCTTTCATCTCCTGGATGTCCTGAGTCACGTCCTGGGTGCCCCACAATCGCTGGAGGACTGGTCAAACAGACAGACAAACAAAGGAGAAAGATAAGGTGCTGTCCCAACTTCATTTTCCCTATAACACAGCTGGGAAGAAGCCACACTTAGATGAGCCCCGGATATGGCTCATCCATTAGCATCTGTGCCTTAACCTGCTTCTCACTCCACTCTTTAGGGCTGGAAAGTTTCTGACTCCAAAGGAATCAGGAGAGTCTCCAGCTTAGATCCAGAGGGGCCAGGAAAGGAGTGGACAGAACACAGATCCAATGCCCTCACCCTGAAACAAACCACAACCCCCAAATTCCCACAGCGAAGGTGTGAAGGATACTCACTGTCCCTAGCACTCTCCTCTTCCTTTCTGTTGATGAGCAAAAATCTAGGACTCTCGGGGCAAAACGGAAGGGCTGCGCTTTGCAGGACAGCTGGAATGATGGTGAAGCCCAAAAGCAGGGGCCAAAGCTCTTCAGTCCCCATGATGACTTTCAGACCAAAAATCTAGAAACCAGATAAAGACGATACTTTATAAAGCTCATACTTTATATAAGCCACAAGTCAGTTTAAAAAAACTGGGGGGCTCAGTCGGTTATGCATCTGCCGTTGGCTCAGGTCAGGATCCCAGGGTCCTGGGATCCAGTCTGCACTGGGCTCTCTGCTCAGCAGGGCGTCTGCTTCTCCCTCCGCCCCTAGCCCTCCTCCCCTTACGCGTGCTCTCTGTCTCTCTCAAAAATAAATCAGAAAAAATTTTCAGAAAATCATCCCTTCTTTTACCACAGGAAAAGATAAATTCTGTTTCTTCTCCTTTCTCTACCCTGCCTGCTTCTTTAGCCACCTGTGAGCTATAGTAATAATACCTGAAATTGACATATAGTTGAATATAGGTCAGATGTTCCTGCCCAGAAACTGACACGCATTCAGTATGAGGTCTAGAGTACCTGAGCCACCAGGATCCCGATGACGATGCCCAGCTGGTTGAGAGTGCCAAAGGCCCCCCGCAGGGCAGTGGGAGAGACCTCGCCGATGTACATGGGCACAAAACCCGTGCAGAGGCCGCAGAAGATGCCAATAACCAACCGGCCCAGGATCAGCATTTCAACCGACCGGGCTATTTTGCAGAACCCCATAAGGCAGCCACCGGCGACAGCCAAGAGGTTGACAATGAGCATTGAATTGCGCCTGAAAAGGTTAAAAAACAAGAGAAGTTAGCAAAATAGGCCAGGCCGAAACTTCTGTCTTTCCTTATCTCTCTACCCTTCTCCAGTCTCATATTATCTACTCTTCCGGTTTTAAGTTCCCCTCTTTCTGTTATCAGAACATTTCTAGTTGGGCTAAGATCAATGGTTATTCAACCTCTGTAGGCATAAAACTCACCTAGAGAACTTGTTGAAGATTCTTTTAATTCCCAGCGGTAGCCAGGATTGTAGCAAGCACAAAGGCCAGTACTTCTCAAAGTTGTCCACAAACTAACAGCATCAGCTAGAAATCGGCAAGATTAAAACTTTCCCACCCCATCCCAATTTAGTAAATCATTAGGTTTGACTCTGGGACGGAGCCCAGCAATCTGTTCCCAAAAGCGGTCCGGGTGATCTGATTCTGAGGTCCGAGAACCACTGCCCTGGGCAATTGTCATACAGCTGGTCCACGAACACACTCATGAGAAATTTCTGGACCCGTGCTGAAATTTTGATGCTTCTTACTGCATTTTGTTGTAATGTAGTTGCTTAGATGGCACAAACATACTAATGAAAACAGATTTCAGACAGAAGTTTTCTATGCGCAGAAAGGTAGACAGCTTCAGCTCTCCGGCTCTCGGCTACCCTGTGGTGAAGGGCACTTACAATAAGTACTGATAGCCAGTAGAAAATAATAAAAGACTGCGTCTATGTGTTAAACGTGGGAGGCAAAGCCACGGAAACAACTAGAGGAAGACGGAAGAGATTAACAGTGAAAAATCACTGCAGATGTTTGGAAGATACTTCTGGGACTCAGCCCTTGGGTGGCCTGCTGGAATTAGCCGGGGAGTTCTGAAACGCTGGTACTTTTTTTTTTAAATTGTTATGTTAATCACCATACATTACATCATTAGTTTTTGATGTAGTGTTCCATGATTCATCATTTGCGTATAACACTCAGTGCTCTTTGCAGAACGTGCCCTCTTTAATACCCATCACCAGGCTAACCCATCCTCCCACCCCCCTCCCCTCTAGAACCCTCAGTATGTTTTTCAGAGTCCATCAGTCTCTCATGGTTCATCTCCCCCTCCGATTTCCCCCCCTTCATTCTTCCCCTCCTTTTATTTTCTTCTTTTTTAACATAGAGTGTATTATTTGTGAAACGCTGGTACTTTTAAAAGCTCCCTGGGAGATCCTAAACGTGAAGCCAAAGGAGAGAACCTGGTGTTAAGAGAAAAATTTCATCCCTCATGCTCACTTTTACCCTTCTCTGCATTCCTTTCCTGGTTTCCCTACTTCCTGTATCAGGGTTTTTGCTAATAAAACAAAGATAGGGAGAAAGGTATTGAATTATGGGAGGGCCACATTAAAGTTTCAATTACTTTAGTAGACACAAGTTGGCCTCAAAAATGCAAACACAACAAACACCAAAGATTATCAAGTAAAATGGGTTGCTTTTAAATTTTTTTAGACGTTGAATTCTATTTGTGTTTCCAGAACGTCTAAATTAGCAAATGAAATCGTTTTTTCACCAGTCATTACTGAAAGTATTCTGCTAAGACATCTTATTAAGTCAGCAAGAATGAGAAGACTCAATTTTCTTCTGGGGGGAAAAATGTCAGTTATTTGACCATTATCCACATTTCCCACAGGCCAAGGATTATAAAATGTTTCCTCCCAATCCTGCTTTGTAAACACAAGCATGAAATCCCAAATTTTTCAAGAAAAGCAAACAACTTCTGACCTCATAAATCCAGTAGGCTTCTGGGAAATTCCATAGTGCACTTTATTGCAGAGAGAACTGAATTAGCTTCAGCTGCACTCAAAGGTAATCTCTTGATGGGCAGCCGAGCTCCAAGCAGCCCTATTCAGTACCAGTTGGCCTAAATTTGCCTCCATGGGAATTTGGGGCGCTCTCATTCAAATGCATCATCACCTCTCCATCCTAATTCCCAATACCTGTTCTCAGTGCAACCAGTATAGCCCCCCTCCTTGCCCAGTTTCTGGTCAATACCTGCCAAAGCGGTTGACAAAGAGTCCAACGGAGAAGGAGCCAATCATACCACCAACGGAGAAGATGGCCACAGACAAGGACCAGAGGGAAGTGAGTAACACCTCAGTGGGACGGTCGCTCAACGTCTCCTCCAGGGTGTAATTGAGAAAGTCCTTTATGATCTGCCAATTAAAATGACTGGTGGGCAGACTGTTACAGCTGAATGAGAAGGGGCAAATATCGGGGATCTTCCCCTCCCTAAGAAAACAGCATTACAATGACTGGTAGAGAATCAAGTAAATGAACGGGTGGGGATGGAAGAGATAGAGAACCTCTGGAGGTTCGTGGTAGCTCTGAAAAGAACAATTTTGATTTGTCCTGAAAATCCCAGTAGGTGGTTAGCACTGATGTTCAGTGACTACCCCAGTCCTCCCCTAAGACCCTCCCACCCTCCTTGTAACTAACCCCTGAGGCATAATAAAGGAAGTGTATCAGGATAGCGTGAGGGGAAGCATGGATACAGTCCAGTCAAGGGTATGGGGAGCAAGTGAGCTTTTTGCTTTAATGATTCACTTGGACTTCCCCACCAATGTTATTCTGCCTCCTCAGCCTTCACCAAGCGAGATACCAAGTTTGTCTGAAATTCTTCGTTCTCGAAACCCTACCTAATTTACCTATTCCAAATTCTAACTCTGGTCACCTGGCACTCACCATCTCAGGAGCATTGATGACTCCGGTGTTGTAGCCAAACTGGAAAGAGCCTATTGTAGCAATGGAGATGGCAAAGATCAGAGGCGCTGTGACCTGGGGTTGGGGGGGAGAAGGGAAGAAACAGTCCTTAAAGCTCTCGGCTGATGATTGTCTCTTATTAATTAAGGAGAGATATTAGGAGCACTCGCCCTATGAGTGGTATGAAAAGAACAAAAACTTAACGAAATTTAGGTAACGAATGGGGGAACACAAAAGAACAGGTTATACTGAAGAACTTCTCCGGAGATATACAGACAACCACGTAAACTTGGGAAAAGCGGCACGAAAATTTGGGAAGAAAGTTAAGAGGAACTGGGGTAAGTCGTTTCAAACTTAAAAAAAAGTTGCCCCATGTAAAAGCAAGCTTAGAACTGCAGGGAAAGGGAGCCTTGGGATTCCTAAAAATGGATTCTTTTCGATACAGCTAGATCCAGTGCTGTCTCCTCCTGTACCCCAGATCCCACTGAAGCCCAGAGTGGTGGTGGTGGTCTCTGCACCACTGGGCTGTTGTAGCGCTCTGGATGATGTAATCTACAAAACCTACCCAGGGTATCCTGGTCCCATTTGAAATTCTTCCTGTTTACTTCGTTTTGTACCACTACCCTCACCCACCAGGGGGAGAGCACAAGGTCACTCCCAACCTAACAGACCGGAGATGTGGGGAGAAGGGAGTCATTTCTCACCTTGCTGGGAGTAATTCAAGTGTGTGTTTATCTTAGATTTCCAGCTCAAGGTAAGCTCAAATTTTATGGCTGAGGACATCCTTCCTTACCTTAAACTCCCTCCCCCTTTTAGGTTAGACGGACTGGCCAGCCAGAAGTTTCAGTTCTCCATGTTGACCTCCCACCCCAGACAACTTGGCCTTAAGTATCCGAGTGGCCCCCGCCTGCACACAGCTCTTTCTGTTTAATCCCTTTCTCATCAGTAATGACCTCTTCCTTCTGCCTCGCCTCATCCTTTACTATTCTTGAGGGCCTTTTTCTCCTCCCTGTTTTTTCATCCCTTCTCTTACCTTCCTTCATTTTCAAGTAAGTTGACCTTGGTGACAAATGACTTTCTCCCAGCAAATACACTGCATACGTAACACACAGTAACACATTAATGTATCGTGCACTCACAATCACAACCACAATTGGTACAACTGGGATTCTCTCTTAGGCTCCACAGACTTGTATACGTTATAGAATAGATGGCTGGACACTGGCCCATTCCCTCAAACAAATCCCAGGTCCTTTCAAGGTTTAATGCTTCCAGAGGAATCTTCCTGCAGGCTCACGAGACCCACACTTGTAATCAACACAGCCAAGCAGCCTGGAACACTCAACCATCTCACCCCCAGATCCTCAGTAGCATGTGATTATGCTAAAAAACAAAACAAAACCACCAACAACCCTGAGAAACACACCAAACTTCTCCAGGTGACTCTCCCTGTGACAGGAAGGTGAGTGGGACTTGGAGAAGTCCTTTATAGGCTGTGACATCCAAAGAAAACTGGAGGAACCACGGCATCACAGGCTGGAGAAGAAATGAGAAGGCCTGATGGTGGCTAGATGACTTAGAATAAAACAGAGCGCAGCAATCTCCATTAAGATCAGCCTTTCTGAGTGTACCCCAAACAAGCAAAAATAACTGGAATTGTATTACTCTTACCTTCTGTGTCCCCATGGCCCTAAACAAAGATCTAGAAGTGGGAATCCCAGAGACACCCCTTCCAGTCAACAAAGCTTCCAAGATGTCCTTCTCGACAGCAAGTTTTATTCCCGGTGCCCAGGACCAACGCACATCTCACGCTCACTCTCCGTTACTGCGCTGGAGCCACGCATTTATAATCTCTGCAAAGGGTGGAGCCTGCAAGGGAGACAAGCCCCCTCCTCCAACCCCACCCTACACCGGCTGGAAGGATCCCGTGAGCTCTCGGAATTTTGTGACCTCAAACTCTGCCCCCGCCCTAGGCAACAACTCCCTCCCCGCCCCCCACCCCCTTTTCAAAACCACATCCTTTACCCTGCCCACTCTGGTTTTTTGTGTTTTTTTTTTTAAACTCGTCCTCCTTCCCTCTTGTAATAGGCGCGATAGCCTCTTAGTTTCACAGATAAAATGCTACCAGAAAAGCCTGGAGGGAGGGCAAATTCACTTCAATTTTGCTCTCGCATCAGCTGGGAATTAAGGCAATCTATAAAGAGATGAGACTAAATGCTGTTTATATAAGATAAAGTTGACTGGGTGCTACTCTCTGAGAGTTAAGATTGTTTGAAGGAGTATAAGCAGAAAGATTCACAATGCTATGAATTATCAGGTGCTTTTTGATTATAGGCTGGGTCTACAATCTTGAAGGGAAAGGAACGGCAGTCTGGAGAAGAAAAGCTAGCAAGGGAAGAATTGGGCCAGTTTTTGGCTCTCCTTGTCCTCTGATGAGCACAGTCTCTCCTGGGAGGAAGAAAACCTCAGTATCTGGGAACCAGACCAACTCCCCTGGATTGCAGGAAGGAGAGAATCAACTGCTTATGGGATACAATTCAAACTCCTTAATATGGCATTCACCCTACCACCTCTTCTGAATCCTACCCATTCTGCAATATTTTGCCTCTAGTCTCAGGTTTATAGCATCTAGAGATGGAACCATGACCAAATTCAGTTAAACCGGTGTTTGCTGCGTGCACACTACATGTCAGTTACTCTCCATGAAGTTGGGAATTCATCAGTAGGTCGGACAAAAAATGTCCTGGCTTTTAGGGAATGCATAGCATTTCCCTTTTATTCTGTTAGGAGTTAGTTGGACAGTTAGGTGATCAGGGTCCCCAATAAGAAAATATGGGGTCAGGGCAGCTAAAATAAAATTGCACTGACATCTTGTTCTGCAGCTTAGACAGAACTACACTATTTTGCTTTGCAGCCTTTGCAGAAATGACTTCTGCAAAACGTCCTAAAATGACAATTAACCACAAAGCACTTGTCCCTATCACGGGCAAGGGACAGTTAAGACATAAGCCCCCAGACATTAAAAAAGACTATCAGCATAGAGACCTTAACCTAATAGGTAGACAGATTTCCTGATCATAGCCTAACTGGCACGACTGAGCACACCCTGATTGCTTAAGATAATTCCGCAAAAGAGCTTACAAAAACCTCTAAACTTAGAAACTCTGGGGGCAACCCATTCAGGGCCCAGCCCCCTCCCTCCCTGGGAGGTTTATACTCTTACTCAATAAACGTTTCTTTGCTGCCCACCAGTCTTTATCTTCGAACCTGCATGACCAAGGACCTCAGGCACTGAGGGGACAAAAATCCTGTAACACTTCTTCTTACAAAATCAAAAAGGGACAAGCCCAACTGATTTTTAACACAACTGGAGAGAATGATCAATAGCCAATTAATTACGGGCTGTGAATTTCTTGAAAGAAGTGTGAGATAAGTATTTGATTACTCAGCCTAACAAGAAGATTGAGCAAGATGAGTAGGAAAAACAGGTAAGAAAAATGTGAACTGAGGAAGATGAAGGATAATGAAAGGAGAGAGAGGGAGAAGGCCCCAGGGTGAGAGTAAATGAAGAAAACAATTTAGTTCTGATTAAAGATTTGGAAGTGAGAGATAGTATCAAGGCTTTGCTGGGGGGGCGCGGGAGGTGGCCAGGGTTGGGGGAGTGGAGGCAGGGGGAGGGAATTTCAATGGTCAATTTCCTAACGTCATTAATTTGTAGCGTAGCAACAACTTCACTATGTGGCAAGAGGATGAGCAGCGACCCAGCACAGAAATGGGACCGAATTTTCCTAGTCGGTAAACTGGTGGAAGTGCATTTTTCTTTTTGGGTTTGGTTGTGGGCCTAAAGTTCAAACTGATGCTACTGGACCTGAAACAAACCAGATTATGTTGTCTCTCTCTCTTTTTTTAAAAAAATGAGGATATTTTCTCAATCTGTTAGTTGCAAGAACCAAGTATGAGTGAAACGTGACATCCAAGAAAACCTTCCCTGAGGTCACACCTCCCCTCCCCCACCTCATTCCTGTCCTTCCAGGACACACTGAGCCTAGAGGCCCCTTAGTTACCACAGCAACTGAATTTAGCCGCCAAAGGACAAGGAATATCCTGTATGGCTGTGAGGTCCAATAGAAATATAATCCAAGCTATTTATGTAATATAAAATGTGCTAGTAGCCACATTAAAAATTTTAAAAGAAACAAGAGAGGTTAGTTTAAATAATTATTTTATTTGACCCACTAAAGCCCAAATAATATCATTTCAGTATGACATCAATATAACAATTATGACTAAGGTAGTTTATTCGCCCCTTACTAAGTCTTTGAAATTCAGTGTATATTTCACATTTATTAACACATCTCCATTTTTAGACTTTAAGTTTTCTACAGTTAAATATGGCATCTATCAAAACAACAAAGTTGTGTTTGATGGGAAAATATTTTAAATTGCTCTGATTTTAAATTAATAAAAACCAACAATTCAGTTTCTCAGTGGTACTAACCCCATGTAAGTACTCAACAGTCACATGAGCCTTGTGGCTGGACCTTGCTTAGAGTAAGAAGACCATGATGCTCTGTTTTCCTCCAGTCTTTTCTAGGTCCTTTCTTATCTTTGCTTTTATTTATGACTTGTCTCACAGTGTCACTCTTGACTCTAAATCACTTTATCTTTTCTTCCTCCCTCTTCCTAGGTTTAGTAGAATTAGTCTTTATGGTTTGCAAGAGCAAATTACACGAGTAAAAGTACAAAGTTGGTCTGTATTACCCCCTTCATTTACTCAGAGCAGGCTCCAATGTAATTCCAGAACACAGTATCTGCCCCAGTAATTATTCGCCCAAATTAATTTGTGTAAAACAGGATGGAGAAAGACAACACTGAAGGTTAAGTTTTAGATGTGTCAATTCTGTCGGATATTTTCTTGGTGAAAAAGGAGGGAGGGCGAAAGGGAGATAGATCTGAAAGATATTTTGTCTGGCCAACTCAGCCTGAGAAAATTACCTTTCAAACAGTTAAGCAAGTTAATAGGGACAGCATTCTACTTCTAGCAATATATGTACTTTCAAAGGTTACAACTGGAATTCAACTTTGAATCTCAAGCATCTAAAAGCATGCTGAATGTGGTGCGATAAATCCTTCTTGAGTTAAGAGGGATCTGATAAAGTGCTGACCAGAAACCAGTCAGTGCTGGGCTTATCCCCAGAATAAGAGACGCCCAAGTTAAGCAATCCTCACCCTGGGCAATATGTAACAGTTGTGCAATACAACTGATGTTTTAGGGAGATCAGTTGGTTGATTGGGGTCTTCGAGGCACTTTGAGAGCAGGTCTCACTAGAATCCCGGCTCCAGTCAGCCTGGGATTACAACTCTGCTGATTAATCTGGTGATTATGCTACGGGAAGGCCAGCAAGGTAAAGGTCCTACAACATGGGGGTCCTGTATCATTTGAGTCCGGTGAGGTGTTCTTCCATCTTTACTGAAAACAAAAGAAGAAATGTGGTGGATACATTCAAAAATGGAATAGATTGGGAAGAAATGTTATGAAATTCCCACCTAATAGTTTAATGTAGGTTTGCTAAGAAAAAAAGTCATGAATGAATAATGGTCTGAAATCTCTTAGGTCCAAACACAGGTATCTGCAGACCATACATCTCAATCCTAGCTTCTTGCTGCTCTGTGGGAGGATGTTTGCTACTGTGATAACTGAGTAGGAAAACAAACCAAAAATTCCCGAAATCAAGGAATACAGGACTTTAAACACGGAGAGTTAAAGACAGAAAACTGCCTCTTTCATAGAACACTGTAATGGCATTTCAAGGCACACACAAAAAAGCTCATACCTACTTTAAAAATTGCCAGAGTTAATTCTACTCTTTGCTCGCATTTGTAATTTTTCTCATAAAGAACAACTTTTGCTGCATGTTATTTACTAATCTTCCTCTACTGGTTTTGGTGTAGTCAAAATTCATCTTGAATGTGAAAACACCAGGGTAAAGAAAGAAAAAATTTGAGAAATGTTGATTTTCCTGTCTAATTTGGGTTTCAACTGTTCATCACTCCAGTTGATCCTGAAGCTCTCAGACCCGTATCACTTTCTAAGGGGCTCTGCCCTCCTCCAATTTCCTTCAAAAATCAATCTATCACGTACCAGTGCTAGATGAATTACACTACATCAAAATCACTATCATCTCATTCTCCTACTCATATATCTTCAATGGTTATTGAATAAAGTCTACATCAGTGCCGTCCAACAGAAACATGTGAGCCACATAAGAAATTTAAAATTTTCCAGTAGTCCCATTTCAAAAGAGTGAAAAGAAATGAGTTCATTTCAATATTATATTTTATTTAAACTAATATATGCCAAATATTGTCCTTTCAACCTGTACATAATATAAAATTTATTAATTAGAGATTTCTCTCTCTCTCTTTGTTTTTTTTTTTTTGGTACTAGATCTCAAAATTCCAATCTGTATTTTATACTTACAGCACCTCTTAACTGGGACACTAAATTTTCAACATTTAAGATGAAATGTAGTCTGATTAAAACAATGAAGTTGTGTTTAACAAAAACACTTTATAGTACTTCTAATTTTTTTACACTGCTTCAATTTTTTTAAATCACTTCTGTCATTTTCCTTCTCTTTCCTCCTTCCTCTTCTTTCTTTCCTTTCCTCCTTCGCCCACGTCCTCCTACCTCCCTCTTTCCCTTCCTTCTTCTCTTTCTCTCTCTCTCCCTCTCTTCCTTCCTTCCTTCCTTTCTTCTTTATGTAAGCTCTATGCCCAACATGGAACTTGAATTTAATACCCCACGATCAAGAGTCGCATGCTCTACCGACGGAGCCAGCCAGGTGCCCCAACACTGCTTCAATTTTTAAAGTGAATAAATTAAAACAAACTAAATGAATTAAAATGGGATGCAATTTATTTATTTATTTATTTTTTAAAAGATTTTATTTATTTATTTGAGAGAGAGAGAGAATGAGAGATAGAAAGCAGGAGAGGGAAGAGGGTCAGAGGGAGAAGCAGACTCCCTGCTGAGCAGGGAGCCCGATGTGGGACTCGATCCCGGGACTCCAGGATCATGACCTGAGCCGAAGGCAGTCGCTTAACCAACTGAGCCACCCAGGCGCCCCTGGGATGCAATTTATAATTAAACTCCTCAGTCACACTAGTCACATTTTAGGTATATCTCTCTCCTTTGTCCAAGCCGAACTAAAGCAATTGTCAGTGTTCAAACACTGTGCTCAAAGAGCCCTATGTACCTCTACATCTGTACCCTTTATTATATCCTTTATAATAAACTCAGAAATGTGAGTAGTGTTTCTTTGAGTTCTGTCAGCTGCTCTAGCAAATTAATCAAACCCCAGGACGGGGTTGTTGGAACCTCTAATCTCCAGTGGTTGATAACCTGGGCTTGCCACTGGCCGCTGAAGTGGAGGGAGAGGGAGGCAGTCTTGTGGGGCTGGGCCCTTAACCTGAGACACCTGACGCTATCTCAGGGTAGATAGAATTGAGTTGAATTGAGAGGGTATTCGGTTCTCACCAGCTGAGAACTGAGGAATTGCTTGGTGGTGTGAAAAAACACACACTGAAGGCCGCCATAACAATACACCACAGACTGGATAGCTTAAACAACAGAAATTTATTTTCTTAACAATGCTGGAGTCTGGGCATCCAAGATCAAGGTGTTGGCAGGTTTGGTTTCTCCTAAGGATTTTCTCCTTGACTTAGAGATGGTCTTTTTCTCCGTGTGCCTGCATCCCTGGTGTCTCTTGAATAAGGACATCAGTAGGATTGGATTAGGGCCCACCTAAAGGCCTCATTTTAACTTCATCACTTCTTTAAAGGCCCTGTCTCCTAATACAATCACATTCTGAGGAACTGGGCATTAAGCCTCCCATAGGAATTTTGGGGGAACACAAGTCAGCCCATAATACCATTTTATTAAAGACTCATTCTTTTGTACTCTTTCATCTTGAATATCCTTCCCAGCGGACTAACTCCTAGTCATACATACAATAACCACTATCTCTTCCCCTTTGTGAAACATTCCTAGATAAAGCTAAGAAGGTATGGTTTCCTTTGGGCCACAGCGTATCTCAAACATACCTATATTATACATACTTACTAAATCCCATAGCAATTATTTGTTTTGTTTTGTTTTTAAGATTATTTATTTATTTATTTGAAACACACACCGAGAGAGCACAAGTAGGCAGAGTAGAGGGCAGAGGAAGAGGGAGAAGCAGGCTTCCCGCTGAGCAGGGAGCCCGATGTGGGGCTCCATCCCAGGACCCTGGGATTATGACCCGAGCCGAAGACAGACGCTTAACCGACTGAGCTACCCAGGCGCCCCAATAGCAATTATTTGTTTACATATTTGCCTAGCTTTCTAAATTCTGAGCACTCTGAGGGCAGAGATTTTATCATATCCACAGTGCCCAACAAATAGGTGAACAAAAAATGTTGGTTAAATTAGCAGAATAAGGGCGACGGGTGGCTCAGTTGGTTAAAGGACTGCCTTCAGCTCAGGTCATGATCCTGGAGTCCTGGGATAGAGTCCCACATTGGGCTCCCTGCTCAGTGGGGAGTCTGCTTCTCCCTCTGACCCTTCCCCCCTCATGCTCTGTCTCATTCTCTCTCAAATAAATAAACAATCTTTAAAAAAAATTAGCTGAGAGGCGCCTGGGTGGCTCAGTTGGTTGAGCGACTGCCTTTGGTTCAGGTCATGATCCCAGGTTCCTGGGATCAAGCCCTGCATCGGGCTCCCTGCTCGGCCAGAAGCCTGCTTCTCCCTCTCTCAGTACCCCTGCTTGTGTTCCCTTTCACGCTGTCCCTCTCTCTCTCTCTCTCTGTCAATTAAATAAATAAATAAAATCTTTAAAAAAAAATTAGCTGAATAAAACATGTCCAAAGCATATCCTTCGGGCTGTTGAGTATCTAAACAATATATAACCTAATTAGTAATTGTGTAAGTTTTTTTTTTTATATATAATCTCTACACCCAACATGGGGCTCAAACTGACAACCCTGACATCAAGAATCGAATTTTCCACTGACCGAGTCAGCCAGGCACCTTCCTAATTAGTAAATTGTACAACATGATTATAGAAATGATTTGTTAATAAAGGTAGTGATTTGTAGACGTCTGAAAAAAGGTTCCTTAGAAAATGAACTTCTTTTAGGGATATACATGGATGTGGCTTGATAACTTGATGAAGGTGATACAGTTTCCTTTATTTCCCAATAATTGTTCTTTAATGTATTCAAAGATTATAAGTATACTAGCATTCCTGAAGCTTTATTTTTCATTGGTAAAACATAAAGCCAATTTAAAGAAATGTACAATCAGTCTTATGTCTGTTTCCTTGGCACCAGCCATCTCTGAAGCTCTGCCTACTCGGTCCGCTAAGCCCTCTGATTGACATTAAAACAAAACAAAACATAAAAACCTCTAGTAGGGGTGCCTGGGTGACTCAGTCGTTGGGCGTCTGCCTTCGGCTCAGGTCATGATTCCAGGCTCCTGGGATCAAGCCCCGTGTCAGGCTCGGTGCTCGGCGGGAAGACTGCTTCTCCCTCTCCCACTCCCCTGCTTGTGTTCCTGCTCTCACTAACTCTCTCTGTCAAATAAATCAATAAAATCTTAAAAAAAAAAAAAACCCTCTAGTACTAGTCTAGACGATGACCAGGTCATTTGTAAGCACACACTGTTGAGGACTGGTTATCCTTAGTCTTTAATACCCCAGGCTATACTCCTAATCTAACTAGGTCTCTCGAAATGGTCAATATTATATCTGTAAGAACATCTAATTTTATGTTTAGGTCTGTTGCCAGTTTCAATGTGGATACTTTCTAAATGTACTTAGCAGAGACAAATCTATTACCATGCAATATTATTGTGTATATTATTTAAAAAATGCTGTGCTATTACTAGTTTACAAATTTATTCCCCCAAATACACTGTGAGCTTCCTGAAAACAGTGCCTATACTTTATTTGCTTCAATATTCTGAAGAGTTGATACACTGTTAAGTTATAAGTAAATGTTTTTGAGAGAACTGAAGAAATGAATGGTGATCAGAGAGTAATTTCTCAGGATTCAAATAGAACTGAACATAGTCATTTTGTTTTGTTTTGTTTTGTTAAAGGTTTTATTTTTAAGGACGCATAGGTTGGTCAGTTGTTTAAGCGACTGCCTTCGGCTCAGGTCATAATCCTGGAGTCCTGGAATTGAGTCCTGCATCGGGCTCCCTGCTCAGCGAGGAGCCTGCTTCTCCCTCTAACCCTCCCCTCTCTCATGTACTCTCTCTCTGATTCTCACTCTCTCAAAATAGATAAATAAATCTTTAAAAAAAAGATTTTATTTTTAAGTAATCTCTACATCCAAAGTGAGACTCAAACTCACAACCTCAAGATCAAGAGTCACATGCTCTACTGACTGAAGCAAGCAGACACCCCGAACGTAGTTTAAATTGTATTTATATCCTGGCCATCTCTCAAAAGATTTTTTTTTATGGGGGGGTACAGTAAGAGAGGGAGAGAGAGAATCTTAAGCAGGCTCTCTGGCCAGCATGTAGCTCAGTGCAGGGGTAGATCTCAGAATCCTGAGATCATGACTTCAGCCGAAATCAAGAGTCTGAACCTTAACCTACTGAGCCACCCAGGCGTCACTCTAAAAAGAATGTGTTAACAAACAAAAGAATAGTGGCCTGTATTCCTTTTCTTTTAGTTTTTTAAGTAGGTTCCATGCTTGGCAATGTGGGGCTTGAACTCACAACCCTGAGGTCAAGACCTGAGGTGATATCCAGAGTCAGACACTTAAGTGACTGAGTCACCCAGGCACCCCACTGGTCTGCATTTGTTTTTTTATCCCCCTATTTTTTAAAAAAATTTATTCATTGGGATGTCTGGGTGGTTCTGTCAGTTAAGCATCTGCCTTTGACTCAGGTCATGATCCCAGAGTCCTGGGATCAAGTTCTGTGTCAGGCTCCTTGCTCAGCAGAGAGTCTGTTTCTCCCTCTCCCTGCTGCTCCCCCTGCCTGTGCATGCTCTCTCTCTCTCTGGCAAATAAATAAATAAAATATTTAAAAACATTTATTTCCTAATCCATCCTAGAGGGAGAGAGAGAGTGTGTGCACAAGCAGGGGAGGGGCGGAAGGGGAAGGGGAGGGACAAGCAGACTCCACGATGAGCACAGAACCCAGTGGGGTGCTCAACCTCATGACCCTGAGATCACTACCCAAGCAGAAACCAAGAGTCAGATGTTCAACTGACCAAGCCACCCAGGCACCCCAGTGGTCTGTATTTCTTAAACAAAAATACTCATTTGATGGTTAATATTTTATATTACCCACCATTAGGATGATTAACGAATTCCCTCTTAACTCGCTCTTTAAGTACAGCATTACCCTCATACCAAAACCAGACCAAAGACATTACAAGACAACTACGGACCAATATCTCTCATGAACATAGATACAAAAGTCCTTAAGAACCTATTAGCAAATATAATACAACAATAAATAAAAAGAATGATTATACATCATCACCAATTGGGATTTATTACAGGTATGCAAGACCTGTTCAATATTTGAAAATCAATTAATGTAATCCATCATATCAGCAAGTTAAAAAGAAAACTCACATGGTTGTGTCAATAAATGCAGAAAAATTTGACAAAATCCAACACTTTTTTATGATTAAAAATGCTCAGTAAACTAGGAATATAGAGGAGCTTCCTTGATAAAGAAAAAACCTACAACTAATAACATACTGAAATGGTGAAAAATCCAAAGCTTTCCCACTAAAATCAGGAACATGGTAGAAATGTTCGCTCACTACTTCTTTTTAACATTAGCTAGAAGAACTAGCTAATGTAATAAGATAGGAAATGGAAATAAAAGGCATACAGAGGGGCGCCCAGGTGGTTCAGCCATTAAGAGTCTGCCTTCAGCTCAGGTCATGATTCCAGGGTCCTGGGATCAAGCCCCGCATTGGACTCCCTGCTCCACAGGAAGCCTGCTTCTCCCTTTCCCACTCCCCTTGCTTGTGTTTCCTCTCTTGACGTGTCTCTGTCAAATAAATAAAATCTTTTAAAAAATAAAATAAAATTAAATTAAATTAAAGGCATACAGATTAGGAAGAAATAAAACAGTTTGAACATGACAGGATTGTGTATGAGAATAAAATCCAAAGGAATTGACAAAAAATTCCTATAACTAATAAATTATTATAGTAGCAAGGTTGCAAGATACAAAGTTCATATATAAAAGTCAATCAAAAAAAAAAAAAAAGTCAATCACAGTTCTATATACCAGCAAAAAAGGTAGAACTTGATATTAAAAACGCAATACCATTTATATTAACATCCCAAAAGGGAGATGTTTAGATATAAATCTAACAAAATATGTACAAGAGCTACATGAGGAAAATTACAGAATTCTTTTTTTTTTTAAGATTTTATTTATTTATTTGCTAGAGAGAAAGAGAGCATGGGCGAGAGAGAGTGAGCTAGAGTACAAGCCGGGGGAGCTGCAGGCAGAGGGAGAAGCAGGCTCCCTGCTGATCAGGGAGCCCAATGTGGGACTCGATCCCAGGACCCTGGGATCATGACCTGAGCTGAAGACAGCCACTTAACCGACTGAGCTACCCAGGCGTCCCATAAAATTACAAAAGTCTTATGAATAAAATCAGTAGAACTAAATAAATGGAGAGGTAGTCTATGCTTATGGATAGAAAGACTAAATATTTTTAAGATGTTAGTCTTTCCAACGTGAAATATAGATTCAATGCAATCCCATTCAATGTCCCAGTAAGTTACTTTGTGGATATCAAAAAACTGATTCTTGGGGCGCCTGGGTGACTCAGTCGGTTGAGAGTCTGCCTTCAGCTCAGGTCATGATCCCAGTGTCCGGGGATCGAGCCCTGTGTTGTGCTCCCTGCTCAGAGGGGAGCCTGCTTCTCCCTCTCCCGCTCCCCCTGCTTGTGCTCTCTCTGTCAAAAAAAATAAATAAAATCTTAAAAAAAACCAAAAACTGATTCTAAAGTTTATATGAGGTGGCATAAGACCCAGAATAGCCAACACAATACTGAAGGAGAACAACAAATTTGTAGAACTGATATTACCTACCAGACTTTGAGACTTACTATAAAGTCTCAGTAATCAAGACGTGGTATTGATGAAAACAATAGACAAACAGATCAATGGGACAGAATGGAGAGCCCAGAAAGACCCACATGAATACAGCCGACTGTGTTTTTACAAAGAAACAAAGGCAACACAGTGGAGTAGAGATAGTCCCCTTCTCAACAAATGGTGGCAGAACAACAGGACGTATGCCTGCAGAAAAAAAAGAACGAACAAATGAGCAAATGAAAGAAAGAAAGGAAGAAAGAAAGAAAGAAAGAAAGGAAGGAAGGAAGAAAGGAAGAAAAGAAAGAAAGAAGGAAAAAGAATCCAGTAACAGATCTTATACCTTTCATAAAAATTAACTCAAAATGGATCATAGATCTAAATGTAAAACACAAAGATAATAAACTCCTAGAAGAAAAACTAGACTCCCCTGGGTATGGCAATGACTTTTTTAGATGGAACACGAAAGGCACCACCCACGAAAATAATATTTGGTAAGTTGAACTTTATTAAACTTCTGGATTGCCTGGGTGGCTCAGTTGGTTAAGCGACTGCCTTCAGCTCAGGTCATAATCTCAGGGTCCTGGGATCGAGCCCTGCATCGGGCTCCCTGCTCAGTGGGGAGCCTGCTTCTCCCTCTGCCCTCCCCCTGCTTGTACTCTCTCTCTGTCAAATAAATAAAATCTTTTAAAAAAATTAAATTAAATTAAATTTTCTGCTCTGCAAAAGACACTTTCAAGAGAATAAGAGGACAAACCACAGACTGGAAGAAAATATCGGATAAAGGACCATTATCCAAAATATACAAAGAGCTGGTAAAATTGAACAATAAAAAAAAAACGAACCTGATTAAAAAATAGGCCAAGGACCTCAGCAGAAACACTGCCCCAAATAAGATTTATGTATGACAAATAAGCATATGAAAAGTTGCTCCACATCAAATGTCATAAGAGAAATGCAAATTAAAACAACAACAAGGGGCACCTGGGCGGCTCAGTTGGTTGAGGATCTACTTTCAGCTCAGGTGATGATCTTGGGGTCCTGATATCGAGCCCCACATCTGGCTCCCTACTCAGCAGGGCGTCTGCTTCTCCTTCCCTCTCGTGCTCTCACTCTGGCTCTCTCTCAAAATCGTTAAAAAACAAAAAACAACGAGATACCACTTCACACCTATTAGAATGGCCAACATCTGGAACACTGACAATACCAAATGCTGATGAGGATGTGGTGCAACAAGAAATCTCATACATTGCTAGCGGGATTGCAAAAATGGTACAGCCACTTTGGAAGACAGTTTGGTGGTTTCTTACGAAACTAAACATACACCTACCATACAATCCAGCAATCTTGCTCCTTGGTATTTACTCAAATGAGTTGAAAATTTATGTCCACACAAAAACTTGCACACAGATATTTATAGGTTTATTCGTAATTGCCAAATCTTGGAAGTAACCAAGATATCTTTGAATAAGGGAATGTATAAACAAAAGTGTGGTACAATCAAACAATGGAGGGCGCCTGGATGGCTCAGTTGGTTGGGCGACTGCCTTTGGCTCAGGTCATGACCCTGGAGTCCCTGGATCGAGTCCCGCATCGGGCTCTCTGCTCGGTAGGGAGTCTGCTTGTCCCTCTGACCCTCTTCCCTCTTGTGCTCTCTGTCTCTCATTCTCTCCCTCTCAAATAAATAAATAAAATCTTAAAAAAACCCCAAAACAATGGAATAGTATTCAGTGCTAAAAAGAAATGAGCTATTGAGCTATGAAAAGACATGGAGGACCCTTAAATGCATATTACTAAGTGACAGAAACCAATCTGAAAAAACTACACACTGTATGGTTTCAAGTATGTCACATTCTGCAAAAGGCAAAACTATGGAGATAGTACAAAGATCACTGGTTGCCAGGGACTTGGGGTGGGGGAGGGAGGAGAGATAAATAGGTAGAGCACACAGGATTATTAGGGCAATGCAACAATTCCATATGATGCTGAAATGATGGATACATGTTCTTATACATGTGTCCAAAATCATAAAATGTACAAAGCCAAGAGTGAATCCTACTGTAAAAGTACGGACTTTGGGTGATTATGATGTGTCAATGTACCTTCATCAACTGTAACAAGTGTGCCACTCTGGTGGGAGATGTTTATAATGGGGAATGCTATGCATGTGTGGGGGCAACAGGTATATGGGAAATCTCTGTACCTTCCTCTTAATTTTGCTATGAACCAAAACTGTTCTAAAAATAATAAAATCAGGCACCAGGGTGGAATCGGGTGATTCCACTTAGAGGAGGTATCTAAAGTAGCCTCATTCATAGAAACAGACACTAGATTAGTAACCTGGAGCTCGAGGGAAGGAGAAAAGGGGAGTAGCACTTTAATGGGTATAATGTTTCAGTTTTGCAAGATGAAAAAATTCTGGATATTTGTTTCATAACAATATGAATATTCCTAACACTACTGAACTGTACATTTACAAATAGTTAAGACGGGGCACCTGGGTGGCTCAGTCGTTAGGCGACTGCCTTCGGCTCAGGTCATGATCCCAGAGTCCCGGCATCCAGTCCCGCACCGGGCTCCCTGCTCGGCAGGCAGTCTGCTTCTCCCTCTATCCTCCCCACCTCTCATGCTCTCTCTCAAATAAATAAATAAATAAAATATTTTTTTAAATGGTTAAGATGGTAAATTTTATATTATGTGTTTTAAACCACAATAAGAAAGAATGAAAAAAACGAATGGGATTTACCTTGCTATGTTTCAGACTTGTTTGGTACTTGTCATCCCTTTCTTCTTTCCAATTTCTCCCTAGGAAAGAGAATGTCTGACACCTGTCCCACTATCGTAGTTTGGAAGCACATAACTTGTTTGGTTTCACAGGTTCATATCTGGAGAGAAATTCTGCCTTAGGATGAATGTATTTGTGTTTTCAAAAAAGTGTTTGCTCTTGAATAGAGGAGATGTCGGCGGAGAGCAAGAGGGGAAACCCATTAGGAAGCTACTGGGCCAGGTGAGAAATGATGAGGACTTGAAGTTGGTAGGACGTGAAGGAGGGTAGTAGTAGTGGAAGCAGTAAGTTGTTGGATTTGAAAGGTATTTTCCAGATAGGGCCAACCAGGGGGCACCTGGGTGGCTCAGTTGGTTAAGCATAGGACATCGGCTCAGGTCATGATCTCAGGGTCCTAGAATCGAGCCTGGTTTCAAAGCCCAGCAGTGGGCTCTGGGCTCAGCGGGGAGAGTGCGTGCCTTTCTGCCCCCACCCCACTCATGCCCTCTCTCTTTCTCTCTCTCCCTCACTGAAATAAATAAATAAAAATCTTAAAAACAAAAAATCTAGGCGCACCTGGGTGGCTCAGTTGTTAAGCATCTGCCTTCGGCTCAGGTCATGATCCCAGGGTCCTGGGATCGAGCCCCGCGTTGGGCTCCCTGCTCAACGGGAACCTGCTTCTCCCTCTCCCGCTCCGCCTGCTTGTATTCCCTCTCTTGCTGTGTCTCTCTCCGTCAAATAAATAAATAAAATCTTAAAAAAAAAAAATCTAGATCCAACAGGGTTAACTGATAGTCTACGTGTTGGGTATGAGAGAGGAAAAAAAGGAGTAAAAAATGATCTTCAGGGTTTTGCCTGATCAACTGGGGAATTGGGGTTGCCAATTACTCAATTAGGAAGGCACAGAGAGGAGCAGGTTTGAGGAGTCAAATCAAGAGTTTGTTTTAGACATGTGAAGTCCGAGATATTTTTTTCCTTAAAGATTTTATTTATTTGTCAGAGAGAGAGGGCACACATGCAGGGGGAGCGGCCGGCAGAGGGAGAAGCAGGCTCCCCGCTGAGCAAGGAGCCCAACGTGGGGCTCGATCCCAGAACCCCACATCACGACCCGAGCCGAAGGCAGACACCTAACCTACTGAGCCACCCAGGCGTCCCTGAAGTCTGAGATATTGTTAAAAATATCTAACAATAGGGCACTCTCCTCTCAGCCTAACATGCTGGGGTTATGAGGACACAAAAGATAGGGTTTCTGTCTTTAAGGTCCCATGGGAGGGGGTGGAGAGAAACCTATAAACCAGTGTTTGGGGGCTTTATTATTAATGTTATTATTAATAGACTTTATTATAGGGAGAGCAATTTTAAATTTACAGATAAACAGAGAAGAAAGTACATACAGGGGCACCTGGTGGCTCAGCCGGTTAAGTGTCTACCTTCAGCTCAGGTCATGATACCAGCGTCCTGGGATGGAGCCCTACATAGGGCTCCCTGCTCAGTGGGAAGCCTGCTTCTCCCTCTGCCCCTCCCCCCTGCCCATGCTCTCTGTCTCTGTCTCTGTCTCTCTCTCTCTCTTTGGGGGGTAAAAACTACATAGAGTTCCCATATACCATAGGAGCTTTACTATTATTAACATCTTGCACGAGTGTAGTAATATTTGTACAACTGATAAACCTACACTAACACCTCAGAGTTACCCAGAGTCCACACTTTACATTAAGGTTCACTCGTGGTATTGTAAATTTTATGGGTTTGGACAAAGGTATAATGACATGTGTCCATCATTGCACTAGCATAATGAATAATTTCACTGTCCTAAAAAAACCTCTGTGCTCTGTCTGTTCATGCATCCTCCCTCCAACACCCCAACCCCCGGCAACCAGTGTCTCCATAGTTTTGCCTTTTGCAGAATGCCATATATAGGCATACCTCAGTGATACTGCAGGTTTGGTTCCAGAACACTGCAATAAAGCAATTATCATAATAAATCAACTCAAATGAATTTTTTTTGGTTTCCTGGTACACAAAAAGTTATGTGTACACTATACTGTAGTCTATTAAATGTTCAATAGGGGTGCCTTATTACTCAGTCCGTTAAGCACTGGACTCTTGATTTTGGCTCAGGTCATGGTTTCAGGGTCCTGGGATGAAGTCCCCTGTCCAGTTCCACAGTCAGCATGGTGTCTGTCTACTTGAGATTCTCTCTCTCTGCCCCTCCCCTGGCTCACACTCTCTCTCTAAAATGAATAAATAAATCTTTAAATGTGCAATAACACTATGTGTAAAAAACAATGTACATCCCTTAATTAAAAAAATATTGCTTAAAAATGCTAACCATTATCTGAGCGTTCAGTGAGTGGTACTCTTTTTGCTGGTGGCGTGTCTTGCCTTGATGTTGATGGCTGATGACTGATTAGGGCAGTGGTTGCTGAACACTGGGGTGGTTGTGGTAACTTCTTTGCTTCTTTCTTCCTTCCTTCCTTCCTTTCTCTCTCTCTCTCTCTCTCTCTTTCTTTCTTCAGTAAGCTCTAGGCCCAACATGGGGCTTGAACCCAAGACCCCAGATCAAGAGTCCCATGCTCTACCAACTGTGCCAGCCAGGCACCCAGGACAATTTCTTAAAATAAGAAAACAGTGAAGTCTGCCCCCCTTTGATTGACTTTTCTTTCACAAATGATTTCTCTGCAGTGCGCAATGCTGTTCAATAGCATTTCACTCACAGTAGAACTTCGTTCAAAATTGGAAGTCAATCGAGGTGCCTGGGTGGCTCAGTTGGTTAAGCATCTGCCTTCAGCTTAGGTCATGATCCCGGGGTCCTGGGATCGAGCTCCGCATCAGGCTCCCTGCTCGGCGGGGAGGCTGCTTCTCCCTCTCCCTCTGCCTGCCTCTCTGCCTACTTGTTCTCTCTCTCTATCTCTCTGTCAAATAAATAGATAAAATCTTTAAAAAAATAATTGGAGTCAATCCTCTCAAACCCTGCTGCTGTCTTATCAGCTATGATTATGTAATATTCTAAATCCTTTGATGTCCTTTCTACAATCTTCACAGCATCTTCAGCAGGAGTAGATTCCATCTCAAGAAACCACTTTCTTTGCTCCTCCATAAGAAACAAGTCCTCATCTGTTCAAGTTTGATCATGTGATTGGAGCAATTCAGTCACATCTTCAGGTTCTACTTCCAACTGCAATTCTCTTGCTGTTTCCATCCCATCTGCAGTTCCTTCTCCACTGAAATCGGGAACTTCTCAAAGTCATCAATGAGAGCTGGAATCACCTTCTTCCAAACCCCTGTTCATGTCGATACTGTGACCTCTTCCCATGAATCACGAATGTTCTTAATGGCATCTAAAATGGTGAATCCCTTCCAGAAGGTTTTTGATTTACTTTGCCCAGATGCATCAGAGAAATCACTATCTATGTTAGCTATAGCCTCACAAAATATATTTTTTAAATAATAAAACTTGAAGTAGACTTCTTCTTTGAGCCACAGGCTACAGAATGGATGGTGTATTAGCAGTAATGAAAACAGTGTGAATCTCACTGGACATCGCCATCCGAGCTCTTGGGTGATCAGATGCATTGTCAATGAGCAGTCATATTTGAAAGGAATCTATTCTTCTGGGCAGGAGGTCTCCTCAGTGGGCTTAAAATACTCAGTAAACCATGTTGTAAACAGATGTGCTGTCATCCAGGCTTTGCTGTTCCATTTAGAGAGCACAGGCAGAGTAGACTTAGCAAAATTCTTGAGCATTGTTTTTTCAGATGGTGAATGAGCACTGGCTTCAGCATACTCACCAGCTGCATTAGCCCTTACAAGAGAGTCAGCCTGTCCTCTGAAACTTTGAAACCAGGCACTGACTTCTCCTTTCTAGCTATGAAAGTCCTAGCTTTTAAAGAAGACACCTTCTTTCAACAGAAAGCCATCGGTCTACATTGAACATCTGTTGGTTAGTGTGGTCACCTTCATTAATGATCTGAGCTCGATCTTCTGGAGAACTTGCTGCAGGTTCTTCTTCTTCCTTTTATTTATTTATTTATTTATTTATTTATTTATTTATTTATTTATTTGACCTTCATGACTTGCTGCGGCTTCTATATCAGCACTTGCTCTTCACCTTGCACTTGTATGTTGTAGAGACAGTTTCTTTCCTTTAACCCCATGAACCAACATCCATTTAGCTTCAGACTTTTCTTCTGCAGCTTTCTCACCTCTTAGCCTCCATAGAATTAAGGAGAGTTGTGGTCTCGTTCTGGATTAGGCTTTGGCGCAAGGGAATATTGTAGCTGGTTTGATCTTCTATCCAGATCACTAAAATGTTTTCTATATCAGTAATAAGGCTGTTTCACTTTCTTTCTTTCTTCCTTCTTTTCTTTTCTTTTTTTTAAAGATTTTATTCATTTGGGAGAGAGAGAGAGCATGTGCAAAAGCAGGGGTAGTGGCAGAGGGAGAGGCAGAACCAGGCTCCCTGCTGTGGGATTCCATCCCAGGACCCTGGGACCATCACCTGAGCCCAAGGCAGACGCTTAACCAACTGAGCCACCCAGGTGCCCCCCATTTCACTTTCTTATCATTTCCTTGTTCACTGGAATAATACTTGCATTTCCTTCAAGAACTTTGCCTTTGTACTCATAATTTGGGTAACTGGTGCAAGAGACATGGCTTTCAGGCCAGTTTGGTTCTCAACATGCCTTCTTCACTAAACGTATTCATTTGTAGCTTTCAAACTAAAGTGAGGGACATATGACGCTTCCTTTCACTTGAACACTTAGAGGTCATTGCAAGGTTATTAAGTGGCCTAATTTCAATATTGGTGGTCCCCTGGAAAAGGGAGGTCTGCGGAGAGAGTAAGCAGAATGAATGGCCAGCTGGTAGAGCAATCAGAACACACACAACATTTATCAAGTTTGCCATCTGGTATAGGTGTGGTTTGTGGCACCTGAAAACAATTAGGATAGTAATAATCAGGGGCGGGCAGTTGGGTGCCTCGGTTAAACGTCCAAGTCTTCATTTCGGCTCAGGTCATGATCTCAGGGTCATGAGATCAAGCCCCACCTCGGGCTCTGTGCTGGGCGTGGAGGTGTGGAGCCTGCTCAAGATTTTCTCTCTTGCTCACTCTACCCCTCCCCACTCACACTTGTGCTCTCTCACTCTCTCTAATAGAATAATGATAATAAGAAAAAGAAAAATAGTAACAGCAGAGATCACCGATCACAGATCACCATAACAAATGTACCATCTATGAATAAGTTTGAAATACTGTGAGAATTACTGAAATGTGACATAGACGCCAAATGAGCGAATGGTTGCCAATAGACTTGACTGACCCAGGATTGCTACAATTTGTAAAAAAAAAATGCAGTATCTGTGAAGAGCAATGAAGGAAAGATCAAGAAAATAAAGTATGCCTGTCGTTGGAGTCATAGAGTATGCAGCCTTTTCAGATTGGCTACTTTTACTTAGTAATATGCATTTAAAGTTCCTCCATGTCTTTTCGTGGCTGATACATCATTTCTTTTTTTTTCTTTTCTTTCCTTTTCTTTTAAGATTTTATTTATTTATTTGAGAGAGAGAGAATGAGAGATAGAGAACACGAGAGGGAAGAGGGTCAGAGGGAGAAGCCAACTCCCCGCCGAACAGGGATCCCAATGCAGGACTTGATCCCGGGACTCCAGGATCATGACCTGAGCCAAAGGTCGCTTAACCAACTGAGCCACCCAGGCGCCCTCCTTTTCTTTTTAATAACTCATTTCTTTCTTTCTTTCTTTTTTTTAAAGATTTTATTTATTTATTTGATAGAGAAAGAGACACACACACAGTGAGAGAGGGAACATAAGCAGGGGAACTGGGAGAGGGAGAAGCAGGCTTCCCGCTGAGCAGGGAGCCCGATGTGGGGCTCGATCCCAGGACCCGAGCCAAAGGCAGACGCTTAATAGCTCATTTCTTTTTAGCACTGTATAATATTCCACTGGACGTACCACATCTTGTTATCTATTTACCTACTGAAGGACATCTTGGTTGCTTCCAAGTTTGGGCAATTGTGAATAAAGCCGCTATAAACATTCATGCACAGGTGTGTGGGTGGATGTCAACTTTCAGTTCATTTGGGTAAATAACAAGGAGTGTGACTGCTGGATCATAAACAAGTATTTTACATGCCAACTTCTAATCAATTGTTGATAGAGAACATAGACATTTGTTTGCAAGAAGCACAGAGCTTTCTTTAAGTTCCTTGTTTACTCTGACAGTGCTCTACCATAAATGTCCTTCGTTGTGTTTTTGTGGCTATTAGTCTGACACTATCACCAGGATACCCCTGTCTGGCTCATTTACAGGAAGACAGCTACAGACTACTGATAACTGAACTGACTCATATCCACCCTTTAAAAAAACCATAAGCAAGTGCCAATCTCTGGATGACGATATGGGCAATGCCACTACCGTTCAATACAATGTTTCATATTTAGAGGTTTGCGTTCTTTTAGTAGAGCACTTCCCCAACTTTGGCGACCCTCCCGCCCAGAACAAGCCACCTCCTCAGAAAAAAAACCCCATCAAATTCTCTAGGAAAAGGCTGTTGAAGCTCTAGGGTGGTGTTTATTAATATGGGGTTCTAAGATGGACTAGACAGGACACAGATGCCCTGAGAGTCAATGCAAATGTTGTCTTTCATGTGCTCTTCTGCGGGGGCAGGGGGACCACAAGCTCTTGTCACAGTCTCAGAAAGGAGCACAGGACCCAGAAAACAGCCCAAGGGGCTGTCAAAGCTTGGGTGTGGTAGGAAGGGGGAGGAGAAAGAATCTGACCTCTCCCGGGTCATCAGTGGAATTATAGTATGGAAACCGCAGGAGTGGTCGGCCTTCAAGTTAGTTCCCCACCCACTGTTAGCCAGGGTCTGAGCTCCAGGTGCCATCACAAAGAACCAGCCCTTTTGAAGCCAGAGGCTCTAATTCCCTCCCAGCAGGGGGGAGGTTAAGAGGCAGCATTCACAGAGCCATTTATTAGTAGGGGACTTTAGTGAGAAGTACAGCCAACTTCATCACAGGACAGAGTTGGAGGAGACTAAAATTCTTTTTTTTTTAAGATTTTATTTATTTGACACAGAGAGACACAGCGAGAGAGGGAACACAAGCGGGGGAGTGGGAGAGGGAGAAACAGCCCCCCCCCCCCAGCAGGGAGCCTGATGAGTGGCTCGATCCCAGGATCTTGGGACCATGACCCGAGCTGAAGGCAGACGCTTAACGAACTGAGCCACCCAGGCGCCCCGAGGGTAAAATTCTTCACCCTAACTCATCCAAATGGCCACTGTGATATTTTAGCTTTTTGCCTTTAGCCACTGGAAAGGGAAGAGATGTGAAGCAGAGCAGATAAAACTCTCTGGAGGTAAACAGAACCGTGTTTCTCCTTATTAAAACTGTCCATGTACTATGTGCACTGGACACATTTTGTCCTGTGTCTTTTATGTGCTATACAGTCTTCTAGCCACTGTACTTATAATCATTTTATGACTCCTATACATGCTTCATTTACAAGTGCATTGTAATCTTTCTTTAGTGAAAAATCAGCTTCCCTAACTTACATATCTTTTTTTTTTTTTTTTTTTTTACAAATAGTCGAGGCCGTTGGCCTTGTTTTCAGCCTCAAATTGAATCAGGAAGTCACTGAAATATTTGGATGAGGCGGGCCCAGAAACCCAAGAATCTCCTCTCCTCTGTGCTACCCGGTAGCTTAAGCCCCGCCTGCCTGCGTTTTTAGGAGGCTACGTCAGCGAGTGAGGACGTGCTTTGTAGACCGTCTGCCAAATCTCCAAAGTGACTAGTTCCATCACTCAGGCCGACCAAAGGTTCCTCTTCTGTACTCTTCTGCTTCTCCCCTCCTCCCGCGTAATTTATTTTCATGCTGATGCTACCCAGGGACGCAGGCAATATCTGTATCTCCCTTACTGTCCTGTTTTTTCCTCCTTTTTGGTTGTCCTCTATTTGACGTGAATCTGCACAATCTCATGGGTGTGTAAAACCCTGAATTCTTCTTGAATGGGTGGATGCAGATTTACTGAACGAATCTGTACCTATTTAAAAAATGTGTGGAAGCAATGTTGACTTTGATAGTCTGTCCCTATAATACTGTAAGTTTTTATGTTCAAATGTGGGAGAGGTACTCTGACTAAAATCACAATCTAAAGTTCTTAAATATTAGGTTCCAGGGGGCTTTTTAACCCAATTTGATTCCAATTAAATGTAGATGGCTATTTTAAGATAATTGGAAATCAACAACTTTACACACATTTTTTACAAAATTAAAGGACAAGAGGTAGTCCATTCAATCTCATCCTCTTGACTTGTGGCCCTTTAAGGGCTTTGGGCCTTAACTTGCTATTCTCTGGCTTTCTCCCCCCTAGTACTATGAATAAGCAACAACAGATAAACACACTGACAGCAAGAGTGAAGAAGAAAGACAAATGCCTGGAAAATCGACAATGGGATATGGGTCTGGATTAATTCATTTATTCATTCATACAGATCTACTATGTTGCCAGGCCCAGTTTTAGATATTGGGGATACTGTGGTGAAGGTGGTAGGAGAACTCCATTTTTTGCTTTCAAGGAGCTCAAATTCAAGTGCAGTGGAGTGATGCACATATTTTTACTTTTTATGTCTATGCCTTAAAATATTTTCTTTCTTTTTTTAATATTTTAGTCTTAAGTAATCTCTACACCCAACATAGGGCTCCAACCCATAACCCCAAGATCAAGGGTCACATGCTCCACCGACTGAGTCAGCCAGGCGTCCCTAAAAAATTATTTTAAAGCAAGCATAGCTAAGACCACAGATTCTGGACTCAGACATCCTGGGTTTGAGTCCTCGCTCTGCTTGCTACTTAACGCTGTGTGATCTTGGGAAAGTCTTTTAGTGTCACTGTGCTTCCATTTCCTTATATGTAATATGAAGGTAATAAGAGAGTCTACTTCATAAGATTTGTTATGAGGATTAAATTAAATCAGTTAATACGTGTAAAGCACTTAGAATAGTTCCCAGTATTGTCATATAAGTGTCTGTCTAAAAAGAAAAAAGGAACAGACATATCTACCTATTTTCACAGTTGAATATATATGCTCAGAGATAAATTACTGTAGGTCTTGTGTTAATGTCTAGATTCCTGGGGCGCCTAGGTGGTTGAGTGGGTTAAGTGTCTGACTTCAGCTAGGGTTATGATCTCAGGGTCCTGGAATTGAGTCTCCACACTGGGCCCCAGCTCCCCATTCAGCAGGGAGTCTGCTTGTTCCTCCTGCACCTTCCAGCCAGCTGTGTTTGCACGCACTCTTTCTCACATAAACAAATAAAAATTTTTTTTTTTAAAAAGTCTAGATTCTGGGCGCCTGGGTGGCTCAGTCATTAAGCGTCCGCCTTTGGCTCAGGTCATGATCCAAGGGTCCTGGGATTGAGTCCCGCATTGGGCTTCCTGCTCAGTGGGGAGCCTGCTTCTCCCTCTCCAACTCCCTCTGCTTGTGTTCCCTGTCTCTCTGTGTCTCTCTCTCTGAAATAAATAAAATCTTTGAAAAAGAAAAAAAAGTTGGATGCTTAACCAACTGCGCCACTGAGGCGCCCTGTCATCACTTAAAAAAAAGGGGGGGGCGCTTGGATAGCCAGGTCGTTAAGCATCTGCCTTCAGCTCAGGTCATGATCCCAGCGTCCTGGGATTGAGTCCCGCATTGGGCTCCCTGCTCGGCGGGAAGCCTGCGTCTCCCTCTCCCATTCCCCCTTGCTTGTGTTCCCTCTCCCGCTGTGTCTCTGTCAAATAAATTAAAAAAAAAAAAAAAAAAAAAAGGCTAGATTCTCATTCTTTTTAAGAACCTAAAGACCTTCCAAAGATTCTCCAGTTGCATGTGAGGAACTCGAATAAATATTCTTCTCTGTAATAACTGAAGCTGTATTTATTAAGTGCCAGGTTCTTATCATGTTTCCTCATTTACAATTCAGAACAGTACTTTAAATTTAGTATTACCATTCTGACTTCCCAAGAGAAATCTGTAAGTAATTAGCTTACCTTACACGCTTTGGGGCAGAACTAGTTGTCCGAATGTACTTTTACAATCTGTTGCTTATATTCCGAGAAAGATATAGGCAATCTTGGTTTAGAAAGAAGTATCTGCGATAGCCAATGTTTCCCCATCCGCACCCCCCACCTCTTTCCTCCTAGAAATGGAGCCTGTTTTTCCCCCCTTCTGCAGCCAGTGGTCATAAACAGAAAGCATGGCTGGGGTGCAATAAATCTGGAGGCTGATGATACGTGACTGTTCAAGAGTTGTGGGAAAGGGAGCCAACCTCCCCTACCGCTGCAGTAAAGATCCTTATTTTCAGGCTTTGGCGAGAAGATCCTCATAGGTGGAGGGGAGATGAGGAGAGCAGGGAAGGAGGCTCTGTGAGGGAGAGAAAGCTCTTGCTTCTTCTCAGTGCTGTCTCTGCCTACAAATATACCAAAGCGGAAAAAGGCCGCACTTATTTCAGGAATAATGGATTTGGAGAGCCTGTTTTTGTACTACCCGTAAAGTAAGAATAGTTTTTACATTTTTAAGTGGTTGCAAACAAATGTAAAAGAATAGTATTTTGTGGGCGCTTGGGTGGCTCAGTTGGTTAAGCAACTGCCTTCGGCTCAGGTCATGATCCTGGAGTCCCTGGATCAAGTCCCGCATTGGGCTCCCTGCTCAGCAGGGGTCTGCTTCTCCCTCTGACCCTCCCCCCTCTCATGTGCTCTCTCTCTCTCTCTCTCTGTCATTCTCTCTGTCTCAGATAAATAAATAAAATCTTCATAAGAAAAAAAAGAATAGTATTTTGTGACTTGTAAAAATTATATTAAATTCTGGGGCATCTGGCTGGCTCAGTCAGTGGAGCATGTGACTCCTGATCTTGGGGTCGTGAGTTTGAGACCCATGCTGGGCACAGAGATTACTTCAAAAAAATGATATGAAATTTAAATCTCAGTGTCCATAAGTAAAATTTTGCTGGTACTCATCCACACTCCTTCATTTATATATTGTCAATGGCTGCTTTTGCACTATAATGTCACAGTTGAATAGTCATGTCAAGAGAGTATAGGGCCCTACCAAGGCTAAAATATTTAGTATCTGACCTTTTGTTTTGTTTTAAAGATTTTATTTATTTGACAGAGAGAGAGCTAATATGTACAAGTAGGGGAGCATCAGGCAGAGGGAGAAGTAGTTTCCCTGCTGAGTAAGGAGCCTGATGCAGGACTCGATCCCGGGACTCTGGGATCATGACCTAAGCCAAAGGCAGATGCTTAACTGATTGAGCCACCCAGGCACTCATGTTATCTGACCTTTTTTTAAGCCTTTTTATTTTTAATTAATTAATTAATTTATTTGACAGAGACACAGCGAGAGAGGGAACACAAGCAGGGGTAGTGGGAGAGGGAGAAGCAGGCTCCCCACTGAGCAGGGAGCCGATGAGGGGCTTGATCCCAGGACCCTGGGATCATGACCTGAGCTAAAGGCAGACGCTTCACGAGTGAGCCACCCAGATGCCCTTTATTTTTTTTATTTTTATTTTTTTTAAGATTTTATTTATTTGAGAGAGAGAATGAGAGAGAGAGAGTACAAGAGAGGGGGGAAGGTCAGAGGGAGAAGCAGACTCCCAGCTGAGCAGAGAGCCCCATGCAGGGCTCGAGCCCAGGACCCCGGACCCTGGGATCATAACCTGAGCCGAAGGCAGCCACCTAACCGACTGAGCCACCCAGGTGCCCACAAACCCCAATGTTTTATTATGTGCACAGAGAGGCCCAATAATGAAATTGAGAATTAAAGAAATAACCAAGGTAGGTAGTTTTTATACTGTTTAGACAGAGACAATAAATCTGAGGAATTGACAATACAAAGAAAACTTAACTTGGGGAGCTTCAATCAGTAAGAAATTCCAAATAGAATTTGGGCTGGGGTGGTAAATTAGTAGAAAGTAACAAAGGTTGTTTCTACCTTTGTTACTTCTACAGGCTCCTGGGCTTTACATTTCCAATCTCTGGTGATAAGGATGCCTCCTCACCTCCTGGTACAGGGAGGCTACCTTTCACATGGGAGATTTATTTTCTGCTTGCAGGGGGACAGAGGAATGTCTGAGTGTCCTTTTTGCATAGGCTGTCTCTTAAGTAAATATATATATATATATTTTAAAGATTTTATTTATTTGACAGAGAGAAATACAGTGAGAGAGGGAACACAAGCAGGGGGAGTGGGAGAGGGAGAAGCAGGCTTCCCGTGGAGCAAGGAGCCCGATGTGGGACTCGATTCCTGGACCCTGGGATCATGACCTGAGCCTAAAGCAGACGCTTAACGACTGAGCCACCCAGGCTCCCCTAAACTTTTTTAAAAAGATTTATTTATTTATTTGAGAGAGAGAGAGCCCACGTGCACACACAAGCAGTGGAAGGGCAGAGGGAGAGGGTGAGAGGCAGAAAAGCAGACTCCCTGCTGAGCAGAGCTCAATGCTGGGGGCAGGGGGGTGGTGCTCCATCCTAGGATCCTGAGATCAGGACCTGAACCCAAACCCAGTTGTAGAGGCTTAACCGACTGCGCCACCCAGGGGGCCCCCTTAAGTAACTTTTATTTGGGGCCCCCTGGGTGGCTCAATGGTTAAGCGACTGCCTTCTGCTCAGGTCATGATCCTGGGGTCCTAAGGTCCAGCCCCACATAGGGCTCCCGGCTCAGCGGGGAGTCTGCTTCTCCCTCTGCCTCTCCCCCTGCTCATGCTCTCTCTCAGTCTCAGATGAATAAATAAACTCTTAAAAAACAACAACTTTTATTTAAATTAATCAATATCCCAAAGTGGCACATTTGGGGGCAGCCTGCCCTTGGCCCCTACACCTGCAACGTGCTTTTTCTCCATTTCCCTATACAAGTTTATTCTCTTCTTTGACGCCTCCATCCTTACTACTCTTCCACTCCCAACCTTGCCATACGTTTCTCAGCATCTTGATTAATTCAAAATCATTGCTTTTCTATCTCTTCCCCTAACTGCGAGTTCTCCCTCGTTTTCACACACATTCTGCTACCCAGCTTCCATGTCCCCTCTTTCCCCAGCCTTGCACTCTGCTGTGTTTCTCCTAAGGTCTCGATGCCCCTTTCCACTTTCATTCTTTTCACTGCATACCCTCCTTGGGCAAAACTGGTCCAAGAGCAGGCACGGAAGAAAAGACCGCGTGCAGGTGACTCTGTGGGGCCCAGCCCCTCCGCCCGGATTCCCGGGACGGTGACGGGGGCGGGGGGCAGGATGCCTGCGCGCCGCGGGCGCCATGACACTCCGCACGTCCCGGGCAGTGACGGGAAGGTGACGCTGAGCTCTGAGCCGGCCACCCGGCCACCCGCCGCGCCCGCCCTTCCGCTCCGCGGCCGAGGGCTAGCGGGAACCGCCACCCCATTGGCCAGAGAAAGTTACAATTTCCAGGAATCGGAGGCATCTCTAGAGAGATGCAAAAGTTTATACAAAGGTTTTGCCTCAAGGGCAGACGTTCTTGTTCTGCACAACTAATCCCCAAACATCCCTTTTAGCATCACTCATTGGTTTCAGTCCGCAAGCCCCTACTCCTCCATTTTGCCCCGACAATCATGCCTGTTTACCCTCGTGTCCCATCTGGTCTTTCTTCGTCTCTTATTTTCTCACCTCTTATCTACCCCCCCTTCTCTTTTCTTTCTTTTTTAAGATTTTATTTATTTATTTGACAGAGAGTGAGACAGCGAGAGCAGGAACACAAGCAGGGGGAGTGGGAGAGGGAGAAGCAGGCTTCCCGCGGAGCAGGGAGCCTGATGTGGGACTCGATCCCAGGACCCTGGGATCATGACCTGAGCCGAAGGCTGATGCTTAAGGACTGAGCCACCCAGGCGCCCCCACTTCTCTTTTCTATGTACGGTCCACATTTCACAGGTCACCTGGCCTCGGATCTTTACAAAATCTTCTTCATGCCCCTGCAGCACCTTGATTCTGTTTTTTTATTAAAGTCAATTTCATGTATAAAACAGATACAATTCATACATTTTAGGTGCACGAATCATGACTTCTTTTTTTTTAAAAGACTTTATTTATTTTTATTTGAGAGCGAGAGAATGAGAGATAGCACGAGACGGAAGAGGGTCGGAGGGAGAAACAGACTCCCTGCTGAGCAGGGAGCCCGATGCGGGACTCGATCCCCGGACTCCAGGATCATGACCTGAGCCGAAGGCAGTCGTTTAACCAACTGAGCCACCCAGGCTCCCGAATCATGACTTCTGACAGATATATACACCCAGGCAAACACTGTAGCCCTGTAGATCTGCATCTTAGAAAGTTCCCTTAACATCCTGATCCTTGATGCAGTTACTCTTTCTTCAGTTGTACCTTGTATTTATTCCCAAGCATTATATTTATTAAGTACCTTCTATGAAACAAACACTGATGTTACAGAAATAAATAAGGGCAGCACCGTTTAAAAGGGGAAGCACATACAATGTGACTCATGCTTTCTGCTCTCCCTCCACTTAGTTATATATTTCTAATAATCCCTCCTTTTTAGACCCCCTGACAACTTGGTCACCTGACTAAACCTTCCTGAGAAATAAATGATTTTTTTCCCTCACTTTCCTTTTTTACCTAAGGAAGGCCGAGCATGAATGCAACACACCAGACACAGAATCGCTGCTGAGTAGAAAGCAAGGTGAGAAGGGTTCCACATTAGGGAGAATTCCCTAGAGGGCTAGGAAGGGGCTTGCCCTAGCCTTGTGGGAATATCTCCCGCACTGTTTCAAAAACAAGTCAAGTCTGGAAATACAGCAGTAAAGGCTACTGGAAGGCTCCTTGG
This sequence comes from Eumetopias jubatus, assembly GCF_037043125.1. Lineage (NCBI taxonomy): Eukaryota > Metazoa > Chordata > Mammalia > Carnivora > Otariidae > Eumetopias > Eumetopias jubatus. The sequence continues at coordinate 45,557,958 of NW_028274814.1, read as the reverse complement.
CAGGGGGACAGGAAGTGAATCTCTGGAATGGACTCATAAAAGAAAAGGTCAGCAGGGACAACTGAGTTTAATGAGTCATATTAGAAAAGATGGGAAAGTACGCAACTGACAAGACATAAAGAAAATGTGAAGGCCACACCCCCCAAAGAGTATGATGTATGGGGGAGGGTGAAAAATCAGTCTAAGAAAAGCAGGCTGGGCACCTGGGTGGCTCAGTCAGTTAAGCGACTACCTTCGGCTCAGGTCATGATCCTGGAGTCCTAGGATCGAGTCCTGCATCAGGCTCCCTGCTCAGCAGGGAGTCTGCTTCTCCCTCTGACCCTCCCCCCTCTTGTGCTCTCTCTCTCTCTCTCTCATTATCTCTCTCTCAAATAAATAAATAAAATCTTAAAAAAAAAAAAGAAAAGCAGGCTTAGGGGCACCAAGAGAAAAAATAAGAAAAGGAACAATAAAAGCAAAGACTTGTTGCAATGCTGATGTAAACCTGGTCCTCTTCCTCACCAGTGACACAGGGTTTCCACTTCCTTTCATAGGCACATATTACTCAAGTCTAGAAACCAAGAGAGCCGAATGAGGGGATGACCTCTAGATCCACATATCAGATGTTCAAGTCACAAAACCAAGCCTGTTTGATAGGCTGCTAGAAACATTTCAACAAAAAGAATGTGTTTTCTAGTGGGCTCAGAATTGAGGGTGAGTTCTTTCTTTATGCCTTCTTTTTCTTTTTTCTATATAATAAAGCAGGTAAAAATGCACAAAGGTGAGGATCTACATCTGTATGCACCTGTATAACCACTATCCAGATCCAGATCCAGATTCTAGACCACTTGTTGCTCCCCAGAAGGTTTCCTCGTGTCTATACCAGTATATAGCCTCCCTTCCCAGAGGTAACCACTATACTTATGTCATCATTGATTAATTTCGTATATATAAATGGAGTCCTTTCATATAGTATGTACTCTTGTGCTACGAGTTTTTTTTCACTCAACATAGTGTCTGTATTATATAGTGTATATTAGTAGCTCATTTCTTGCTATTGCTGAGTAGTATTACATTTGTGGATATGCCAAAATTTATTTATCCATTCTCCTTTTTCTTTTTTATTTATTTTTTTGGTTTTTTTTTTAAAAGATTTTATTTAGTTATTTGAGAGAGAGAGAGAATGAGAGACAGAGAGCACGAGAGGGAAGAGGGTCAGAGGGAGAAGCAGACTCCCAGCTGAGCAGGGAGCCCGATGTGGGACTCGATCCCGGGACTCCAGGATCATGAGCTGAGCCGAAGGCAGTCTCTTAACCAACTGAGCCACCCAGGCGCTCTCTTTTTTTTTTATTTAAGATTTTAATTTATTTATTTGACAGACAGAGACACAGCAAGAGAGGGAACACAAGCAGGGGGAGTGGGAGAGGGAGAAGCAGGCTTCCTACTGAGCAGGGAGCCCGATGTGGGGCTCGATCCCAGGTCCCTGGGATCATGACCTGAGCCAAAGGTGGAAGCTTAATGACTGAGCCACCCGGGCGCCCCTATCCATTCTCCTTTTGATGAACACATTACTGTTTCTAGTTTTGAGCTATCACAAACATTCTTGGCATTTGCCATATGTATGAATTTTGTTCTCTTGGTTATATACTTAGGAACAGGATTGCTGGGTTGCTATTTTTGGTCAATAAGTAATCAATTCTAAATAAAAACAAGTGAGCTACATCTGTGTCTTAATATGTATATGGTATTTTAATAAACAATTTTTATACATTGTTTCAATTGATCTTCAAAACATTTTTGTGAAGTAAGTGGAATAAGTCATATTATCTATCTCCATTTTACAGGTGTAGAAACTGAAACAAGGACAATTTAAATGTCCCGTTTAAAGTCATAAAATTAACACATTCTGAATTAGAACAAGAAACAACATTTTCTGATTCCTAGTCAAATTTATTTTTCTTTTTATATTCCTCTTACTTCACTGGCCTCATGTGAAGGGAGAGGTCACCCAAATGCCCGCTCTGCCCTGGACTGTCCCAATTTTAGCTCCAAAAGGGCCTGGGCAAGTGGGGGACGGTTGGTCACTCTACAGAACAAAGAAAGTTGTCAAACGGATATCACACACAGCTTGCAAAGGAAAAAACAAACCTGTCTGAGTCAGCTCAATTGTCCTCTTCCAGTCCCAGAGAAAAGATATTTTTAATCCGAGAGTAATGCAGTTTCCACACATTTATGTCCTACGTATGTCAACTCTTTTCCTTGACTTTGGAAATCATCTAGACTAGTGCTACTCAAATGTGGTCCATGGATCAGCAGCATCATCTCCAGGGAGCCTGCTGGAAATACAGATTCATACCCCTTCCCCAGCCCTCCCCGCAACCCCAGGACTATCCCAGTCTCTATGGGTAGGGCTCAGGAATTTGTGTTTAACAAGCTCTCCAGGTTAGGATCGAGGGAAGCTGTAGGAAAAGGGAGCTTAAAAGTTTGAGAAGCGCTGATCTAGCCAATTTCCTTTAAAGATATAGGGATACCTATTTGGTTTTAAAGATCTCTGGGCAGAATGATTCTACTACCTCACATTCCTTAGTAAAACAAATTCCATTGTTTGTAAATCCTTTCTTTAAAGTTGTTTTTTTTTTTTTTAAGATCCATTTATCCACTCGAGAGAGTAGGGAGGAGCAGAGGGAGATGGGAGAGAGAAAGAATCTCCAGAAGACTCCCCACTGAGTGTGGAGCTGGACATGGGGCTCAATCCCAGGACCCCAAGACCAAGAGACCAAGACCTGAGCCGAAATCAAGAGTAGGATGCTTAACGGACCGAGCCACACAGGCGCCCCTGTAACACTTTCTTGCTTGCTTATTAAATCTCATATCTAACATTCCGGTCCTACATGAGAGTGCGCAATATCATTAAAATTTTTTTTGTCCTTTTTTTTTTAAGATTTTATTTATCTGACACAGAGAGAGAGAGGGGGAGAGAGCAAGCACAAGCAGGGGAGGGACAGGCAGAGGGAGAAGGAGGTTCTCCACTGAGCAAGGAACACAATGAGGGACTCGATCCCAGGATCCCGGGATCATGACCTGATCCGAAGCCAGACACTTAACCAATGGAGCCACCCAGGCACCCCGTTCTTGTCCTTTTTTAAAAAAGATTTTATTTATTTATTTGAGAGAGAGAGAGCGCGCGTCTGTGCTCGGGAACAGGGGGTGGGAGGGGGGACAGAGAGAGAGAGAAACAGACTTCCCACTGAACAGGGAGCCTGATGCCAGACTCAATCCCAGGACCTTGGGAGCATGACCTGAGCCAAGGGCAGGGTATCGATTTAACCACCTTTTTTATTTGTCCTTTTCTGAAAAGGCCATTCCAAGTGTTCTTCATTATCACCTAATGACCACTTAATGACCACTTAATGTCCAGAATGAATCCTAGGTAAAAACTATAGTACATCTAAAGAAAGACCTTGTGGGCGCCTGGGTGGCTCCGTTGGTTAAGCATCTGCCTTCAGCTCAGGTCATGATCCCAAGGTCTTGGGATCGAGTGTGGCATCAGGCTCCCTGCTCAGCAGGAAGTCTGCTTCTCTCTCTACCCGTCTCCCCACTGCTCCTGCTCTCTCTCAGATATATAAATAAAATCTTGATTTTATTTATTTATTTGACAGAGAAAGAAAGCACAAGCAGGGGGAATGGCAGAGGGAGAGGGAGAAGCAGGCTCCCCGCTGAGCAGGAACCTGAAGTGGGGTTTGATCCTGATCTGAGCCGAAAGCAGGCGCTTAACTGAACCACACAGGTGCTCCTAAAAAAATCTTTAAAAAATAAAAATTAATAAATAAATGAGGACCTTGTGGTTCCAATGGGAATATACATGAATCTTTAAGAAAATTACTTTTCAAGTTTAACATTATCAGAAACTATACATGTGTAAGAATTATGAAACCTAGAAACAGAGAAAGAAAGACTAGTTAATTTGAATCACTGGGGAGGGATAAACAGATGACGGCTTAGCATAAATAGAAGGAATCTGCTGAATGAGTATGCTAGCAAGGGCTGGGTTTGGCCCCCCAATTTGTGTTCCCTTAGGTTTTTGTGTGACTTCGCTGGAATCCACCCACATAGTTTGTTTCTACTCTGTTCCAAGACACTTGTCCTCAACTCCAATCCACTTTCTCCTTGTCCATCTATTCTAGGCTCTCTCTTCCTTCCCTTTCCCTTCATTCTTCCCCAGGGAGGGGTTGCTGTGGAGATGAAATCATAGTAAGCCAGCTGGTAAGAAAAACTGTGACAGAAGCAGAATGGGAGAGAGGGCAGAGAGGCAAATACAAGATTAAGACAAAAGAAAAAGACACAGACACAGATGAGACTTGAGGCATAGGTAATAAGATGCCATCAACCACTTACTTACAGAGATGGATGGGGACATACTGCCCACAGTTAGAGGTGCACAGCCATAAGCAAAGCCAGGGACCTGAAATACATGTGGAGACGCAGGAGGGGAGACACAGAGTCAGGGGCCGAACCAGATCACACCGGATCCCGGTGAAAACAGCCTCACACAGAACGTCACCGAGAAGAGCGGCAGTTGGACGGGTGTTTCTTTATCCTCCTATGCCTTCCTGAGTCATTCTTACTTCCAAGGAAGGGTCCAGTGGGAGGTTATACAGAGGGTAACCTGACTTCTGTATTGTTTTTCACTTCCTTTTCTTGCTTGTGGTCTTCTGCGAGGCATCTCCCAAAGACAACAAAGGCTAAGTCAGACCTTTCCCTTAGACCTAACTCTTTTGGTCTCTCGACTGTTCCTCCTTCCCTCTTTTCAATATTTGTATCTCAAAATTTCTACAGTTCTTTGTCTTTCTTGCTCTTTCTTCTTTTCTTTCCATTACTCCCAGGTTACAAGCCACCATCTTGATGCTCCTTTTGTCTATCCCATTCTCTTTTCCAATATCTCCCTTTTCCTAAAGTCAGTTTTGTCCCCACACCCTAGCCAGAAACTTGGCTTCTTTCAATTCCATTTTTCATTTTCACCTATTAGCTGCATGCTTACCTGGACCCCTTTATCTTTGGATAAGATAACATCTAATAAAAGCAATAAGAAACGATGGTTTTCTGAATACAGAATTTTTTTTTTTAAGATTTCATTTATTTATTTGACAGAGAGAGCACAAGCAGGGGGAGTGGGAGAGGGAGAAGGAGTTTCCCTGCTGAGCAAGGAGCCCAATGTGGGGCTTGATTCCAGGATCCCGGGATCATGAACTGAACCAAAGGCAAATGCTCAACCAACTGAGCCACCCCGGTACCCCATGGATACAGAAAAATACTTTTTTTAAAGATTTTATTTATTTGACAGAGAGAGGCAGCGAGAGGCAACACAAGCGGGGGGGGGGGGGTGGAAGAGAGAGAAGCAGGCTTCCCGCCAAGCAGGGAGCCTAATGCAGGGCTCAATTCCAGGACCCTGGGGTCATGACCTGAGCCGAAGGCAGATGCTTAACGACTGAGCCACCCAGGTGCTCCTGAATACAGAAAAATTTTAATGAGTTTTTAAAAAGGCAATGTTGAGAAAAATGAAGATATATACATAAATATGTATTCAGAGAGCCTACAAAATGCACAGCGTTCTTCTAAATAATGCAGAAGACCCAAAGTCCCTCCCCTCAAGTTGGTTACAATCTGGCATTGAGGGGACAAGACAAAAAAGTTCTGAAGGCAGCCAAAGTGTTAAGAGATTCTGTTCACGTGGGAAGAATCCAGAGAGCCTTCATGAAGATAGAATTTGGACTAGGTCTGGACAGGTGACTGAGAGAGGAGAGAAGAGAGGCAGAGATTACAGAAGGGCATTTCAGGAAAATGGAATGGCCCCGGCAAAGGTATGGTGGTAGGAAGTTTGGGCAGAAGGTCGGGAAATAGGGCTTTGACCAATTTACCTGAAGAGCAGGGTGCCTATAGGAGTCTAGGGAGAGACAACGCTGGAAAAGCAAGTTCAGGCGATGCTGCCGCAGTCTTTAAATACCACACATGCTACTTTGACTCTATGCCCTTAGGTGGGTAATGAAGTAAAATCTTAACGCATTTTTTCCTTTTTTTACAGGACTATTTGTCCTCCAGAGATACCAGACGTGTCACTTTTAGCTTACACGCTTTGTCCCAACTAAAATACGCTCTCTTCGTTCTGAGCTTTTTCTAATCCCCTCCTTCCATCGCTTCGCCCAACCGTACCCCTGAACCCCAAACTCTGTTCTTTCATTTCACTATCCTATCCACTGTTTGTCAGAAGGGTTTCTGGAGAGAAACCAACCTGGTGCGGTGGTGGTGGAAAGCAGTTTCTGCAATCCATCTTCTCTCACTTCTATTTTTAGAACAAAGACAAGGCTGAAAATTAGAAAACCCTGGTAACCTCAGCTCAGACTATGGTCCCGACCTGCTCTGCTACAAACTAGCTAGTGATTAGTTACGTCGTTCAACCTGTGTCTCGGTCCGCACATTCTAAAAGGTGGTCTTTTTTAAATTTATTTTTATTTATTTTTTTTAAAGATTTTATTTGTTTATGTATTTGACAGAGAGAGACACAGTGAGAGAGGGAACACAAGCAGGGGGAGTGGGGGAGGGAGAAGCAGGCCTCCCGCCGAGCTGGGGGCCCGATGCGGGGCTCCATCCCAGGACCCTGGGATCATGACCTGAGTCGAAGGCAGACGCTTAATGACTGAACCACCCAGGCGCACCTAAAGATTTTATTTATTTACTTGTCAGAGAGAGAGAGAGCACGAGCGGGGAGATGGACACAGGGAGAGGGGGAGAGGGAGAAGCAGACTCCATGCTGAGCAGGAAGCCCGATGCGGGGCTCGATCCCAGGACCCTGCGATCATGACCTGAGCTCAAGGCAGACACTTAACCGACTGAGCCACCCAGGCATCCCTAAAAGGTGGTCTTAAGGCAGAAGGAGAAAGACCTAGCTGTGGCATTCTCTGCAATCTCAAGAGTTCCACAAATATACCGCCCATACAAATACTTAATGATTTGTTACCCCAAGGAAGAAAGGTGACAAATTATAGAAATGTTTTGACTATTAATTAGGTATTCACTTATCATTCCCCTTTAAAATATACACTTGAAATTTCCAGGTTTTTAGAAGTTTCCCTGGTTCATTTATGTGCCTGGTATATATAGATACATTCAATAAATATCTGAATGAAAGAATGAATGAATCAATTTCCAACTCTGAACATAAAGGTATAAGGGGAAGGATTATTTTTACCACCAGATTCTGAGTGGTGACACAGCTGTAATTTGAAAAATTAGAAGCATCTGAAGAGAGCTACCTGGTTGTTCTTTTTGGGCATGGCTGAGGAAAGAATTCATTTCTTCCCTTTTACTTTTTAGTTTCCATCAGCCCTCACCCCTTTCAGGTACTCAGAGAATGAAGCTCTTTACTCCTGTCTCATTATTTCCTCTTTGATCTTGACACCTGCGGTCCATACCAAGAAACGAAACATCCCCAGGAAAAGACAAGCACGTTCCCACCGTAGAGGACGTGCAGTGAAGAGCATTCTTTTGGCTCCCACACCTCTACCTCGAAGTACAAGCAGTGACGGAACAGTGACTTCTGCCCCGCCTGTCTCACCAGTAACACACTAGGGAGCTTGATGAGCATAGCCGCATCCCAAAATAGCTGCATGCCTCACTGGGGCACCTGAAAGATAAGGGCAACAATGCTACTGGTTTACGTTGTATTGTATTTATTTAATATTGAGAGGTGACCGAAGAAAAGCAGGATTATCCTCTTCTCAAGAAACATGACCTTTCTACTGGAAAAAATGAATGAGATATGGGGAAGAGAAACTAAAGGCCAGGAAGGGCAATGAGAAAAGTGAGAGTAAATTTTTCCTTTAAATAAAAAGCATAAAAAATGCCCAAATTTGATCACTGAACACTACTTAATATTCTCTTTTTTTTACACTTGTTAATATTCTAATAATTATGGAGCCTGGGAGACAAAAGTTTATAAGCGCACCTGGCTAGCTCACTTGGAAGAGCATGTGACTCTTGGTCTTGGGTTCATGAGTTTGAGGTCCATGTTGGCTGTAGAGATTACTAAAAAGACAAATAAATAAGGTTAAAAAGCAAAACAAAACAGAGAAAAACCTGGGAGCTATGAAAATTTTTCAAAGTGAGAAAAAGTAGTGCTTCATTATTTTCCCATTAAGTTCTATAAAGATTACTAACAGATGGTTGGCATGCAATAAAAGGAAAGAGGAGTGATTAACTGGATGCAGAATTAATTCATTAAGGTTACATCGTGTCAGTTTTTAACCTAAGGTCTTACTAACCTTTTTTCCAATAAGGTTAACCAAAAAAAAAAGAAAGAAAAGAAAAAAAATCAGAGAAATACCACAGACCAAGGTTTTAAAATCTAGGGTACTATACGCAAATAATGAGTCATGGAACACTACATCAAAAACTAATGATGTAATGTATGGTGATTAACATAATAATAAAAAAATAGGAAAAAAAAATCTAGGTACTATTGTGGGCCAGGTAATTCTCTGTTATTGGGTTTAGTCCTGTGCCCTGTGAGACGTTTAGCAGCATTCCTGGTCTCTACCCACTAGATGCCAGTAGCATTTTCTTTGCCACAGTCACAGCAACTAAATATGTCTGTAGAAAAATGCCAAGGGTCCCTGGGGAGCAAAATCACTGCTGAGTGAGAACCATTCCCTTAGGAAATCTCTCATGAGATCCTTGTGTAAAAGACTGCAAGACCTCACCCATTTGGAACTCAACTATTCGGAAAACAAACTTAATTTGTTTTTGTTTTTAAAGGTTTGATTGATTGATTGATCAGAGAGAGCGAGCGTGTGTGTGCACACGCAGGAGTGCACGCTCAGGGGGAGGAGCAGGCAGAGGGAGAAGCCTCCACAGGACTCCATCCCAGGACCCTGGGATCATGACCTGAGCCAGAGGCCGACGCTTAACCATTTGAGTCGCCCAGGCATCCCAAACTAACCTATTTTGTATATAAGCTGTATAAAACAAAGGAAAAAAAAATTTTTCACTAGAGTGCAAAGCCTTCTTCATAGGAGGGCTCTGTTGGCCCCTCTAAGAAACCATACTCTTTCTCTCTTTCTAAATGACTATAAAATATTCCCAACATACAATACAAAATGTTAATAAGTGATACAGAGCCTAAGTTTGTTATCTGATTTCCAAATCAGCAACACTATATTAAAAGAAAATTAGAGGGGCGCCTGGGTGGCTCAGTTGGTTAAGCGACTGCCTTCGGCTCAGGTCATGATCCTGGAGTCTCAGGATCGAGTCCCACATCGGGCTCCCTGCTCAGCAGGGAGTCTGCTTCTCCCTCTGACCCTCTTCCCTCTCGTGCTATCTCTCATTCTCTCTCTCTCAAATAAATAAATAAAATCTTAAAAAAAAAATAAAAGAAAATTAGAAGAGATGTCTTATGCCACATGCAAGGGCCCTAACACACTAATGACAGCAAGAAAGGAAACTGACAAATTATAAAAAGTGAACAAACATAGGGGCGCCTGGGTGGCTCAGTTGGTTAAGTGTCTGCCTTTGGCTCACGTCATGATCACAGGGTCCTGGGATTGAGCTCCCTGCTCAGCAGGGAGTCTGCCTCACCCTCTCCCTCTGCGCCTCCCCCTTACTCTTGCTTTCTAACTCTCTCTCAAATAAATAAATAGCATCTTTTTAAGAAAAAGTGAAGAAACATGTTTTTGAAAGAATAACAAATCAGAGGGATATTAGTCCTATGTTTGGGATATGTTCTCCGGATCACTTTAGTCCTTGACATCCTACTTTACAAAAGACATGACTCTCCCTGTCTCTTTCTGTCAAATAAATAAAGAAAATCTTTAAAAAAGAAAAATGACATGACTAGGATGATGAAGTATCTTGAGACAAGGTAATGAAGAGCAAGCAGCTGAGGGAACTAGTGTTATTTAGCTTAGAGAATCAGAGTATGGCAGACGACATGATAACTTTCTTCACATATTTGTTGTGCTTCCCAAAATACGCATTTTTCAGTAATCCCAAATTGAAGTAGGTATCCCATTTATATTACATTTTTAATCATCTCAGTATCATAGAAAGAAGTTCCTAGTAATTAAAGCTCTCCAAAAACGGGCTGCCTTGTAAGGTAATGAGTTTCTCACTGCTGATCTGATTGCCAGAGTCATCCGTCTATTGCCTGTCTGCTCGCTCTACTTCTCACTTTCTGCTTGTCTTTTCCTGCTGCCAATGAAATTCTAAATTACCTCCATCCTGAAATACTTTCATTCTTCCTATACCTCAGCTTCTCTAAAGTACTCTGTCAAGGTACTCTTCACTGTTGACTTCCTCCAAAGAGTGATTTATACTCCCTGTTTCTATTTCTTTCCCTCCTATTCAGCATCAACATATTTCAGAATAGCTAGCGGTCTGCATAGAAGTGCAGACCTCTATATGAAATTACATACCTGTCACTAGCAATATCTTTGGTATGACTAGAATTTTATTTATTTTATGAAATAAGGCTATCACCTATGCCTATGGCTACATGCTTGTGGGAAGGTATGGTTTCCCTGCAAAAAAGTAGACTTTCTTTCACCTGGAGAAAAGAGGTAGGTCCATAAAAAGGAAACCAGAACTCTTACACATATGTATAAGGAAACTGGACCTTGTTCGCTTAGACTTTGATGTGTTTGAGGACCCTCCCAAGAGGTACAAGTTTGGCCTCTGATAAATGGAACTAGGCCAAGAGCTTCTCAGCAAGATAGGTCTTCCATGAACCAGTTCACTGAAGAGAAGTACCTATTAATCCTAAGTTTTGTAATGTTCTTTTTTCTTCTTTTATCTCCTTACCTTTGGAAAGTCTTGCTACAACATTCCAGGCTTCTCTCAGTTGTATTAAGTATTGGAGGGTAGAGACAGAATTAGAGGAAAAGAAAAGCACGCTGCCCTCCTTGTGCTCCTTCCTTGAGGTTACCAAGATGGTAGGTACAGTCTTTAGCAATAATTTCCGAAGAAAAAATGTTTTTGCTTGAAGGTGCAAACATTCTTCCCCACATTCCATTGCAACCTCTCTGCTGAAGCTTCAGTTTCAATAAAGACATGAATAACCTAACTGTAAAACCAGTGACCTTCTTAGCTATTGTCCAATGGAAACTTTTTTCATCATTTAAACTGTTATGAGCCCCCCAATCTCTCTCAGTTCCCACACCATTTTCTAGGTAGTCTTCAACTCTTCTAATTCTTAGTTCTACTATTTTTCCCCCTTGGTTCTTCTTCTTCAATGACTCTTAAACACCAGGTTCATCTTCGAACAGCTTCTCGTGTTCTCACCGTTTCTCACAGAAGAAGGGACTTCTAAACTTCGTTTTCACTCCAAACATTTTTTTTTTAAGATTTTATTTATTGATTGTTTTGAGAGAGAGAGAGAGCACAAGACAAGGCGGGGTCAGAGAGAGAAGCAGACTCCCCACCGTCCCACTGTGCAGGGAGCCCGACACAGGGCTCGATCCTGGGACTCTGGGATCATGACCTGAGCCGAAGGCAGACGTTTAACAGACTGAGCCACTCAGGCACCCCAAACAAACTTTTGAATTCCAGACCAAATTTATAATTGCCTGCTATGAATCTCTACCTGGATATCCTATAAGTACCTCAAGCTCAACATGCTCAAAACTGATCTTCCAAATCTGCTTGTGCTTTACCTCCCCTAATTGATTTCTCCGCTTGGATTAATGGCATTACTAATTATCTAGTTCCTAAACTAAAAATTCTGATGCTTCTATCTCCCTCACTTTCAAGCCATCAAGTACTTTCAAATCTGCTTTCAGAAAATGTCCCTTAATACTGGACTAGTGGGTGCCTGGGTGGCTCAGATGGTTGAGCGTCTGCCTTCGGCTCGGGTCGTGATCCCAGGGTCCTGGGATCGAGTCCCGCATCAGGCTCCCTGCTCCTTGGAAGCCTGCTTCTCCCTCTGCTTCTCTCTCTCTCTCTCCCTCTGTCTCTCCTGAATAAATAAATAAAATCTTTAAAAAAAAAAAATACTGGACTAGTTAGGGACACCTGGGTGGCTCAGTCGTTAAGTGTCTGCCTTTGGCTCAGGTCATGGTCCCAGGGTCCTGGGATCAAGCCCCGTGTCGGGTTCTCCGCTCAGCGGGGAGCCTGCTTCTCTCTCTCCCTCTGCCTACCTCTCTGCCTATTTGTGCTCTCTCTCTATCTCTCTGTCAAATAAATAAATAAAATCTTAAAAAAAATACTGGACTAGTTATTGAACAAGATCAAATTTTATTTTTTTATTTTTTTAAATATTTTGTTCATTTATTTGGCAGAGAGAGAGAGAGAGAGCACAAGCAGGGGGAGCAGCAGGGAGATGCATAACCAACTGAGCCACCCAGATGCCCAAGATCAAATTTTATTTTGAAAATGGTGCTGTTTTGGGCACCTGGATGGCTCAGTTCATTAAGCGTCTGCCTTTGGTTCAGGTCATGATCCCGGGGTCCAGGGATCGAGTCCCGTGTTGGGCTCCCTGCTTCTCCCTTTCCATCTGCCCCTCCCCCTGCTTGTGTTCCCTCTCTCACTGTCTGTCAAATAAATAAATAAAATCTTAAAAGGAAAGAAGGAAAGAAAGAAAGAAAGAAAGAAAGAAAGAAAGAAAGAAAGAAAGAAAGAAAGAAAGAAAGAAAGAAAGAAAGAAAAAAAGAAAGGAAAGGGTGCTGTTTACAACTGAATATCCATGAACATAAGAATGAAGTTGGACCCCTTCCTCACACTAAACATAAAAATTACCTCAAAATGGTTCACAGATCTAAATGTAAACCTTTTTGACCTGGGTCAGGTGAAGCTTTTTATAATATCAAAATTACAAGTAATGAAAGAAAAATGAGATAAATTGGACTTCATCAACATAAAACTTTTTTGTTTGAAAGGATACCATCAAGAAAGTAAAAGAACCACCTATATAGTGTGAGAAAATACAATTCATATATCTGATAAAGAACGTATCTAGAATATATAAGAATTTACAAGTCGGGGGGCACCTGGGTGGCTTAGTCGGTTGAGCGTCTGACTCTTGACCTCAGCTCACTCAGGTCTTGACTCAGGGTTGTGAGGTCAAGCCCCACGTTGCTCCATGCCCAGCATGGAGCCTACTTAAAAAAAAAAAAAAAACCAAAAAACCCAAAAAACAGAATGTACAACTTGGGGCACCTGGCTGGCTCAGTCAGTAGAGCATGTGACTCGTGATCTTGGGGTTGTGAGTTTGAGCCCCACATTGGGCATAGAGCTCACCCCCCCAAAAAATTTTTACAACTTAACAAAAAGATAATCCAATTTAAAAATGAGCAAAGGACTTGAATAGACATGTCTCCAAAGAAGATACACAAATGGCCAATACGCAAAAAACATCTTTAGTGTTTGAGGAAATGCAAATTGAACTCATATTGAGATACTGAGATGCCAATTTACATGGACCAGAATAGCTATAAGAAAAAAGACAAAATAACAATTGGTGTTCCAAGGATATGGAGAAATGAGAACCTTCACAATTACTGGTGGGTATGTAGAGTGGTGTGGTGCTTTGGAAAACAGTTAAATACAGAGTTACTCTATGACCTAGCAATTTCACTCCAATGTATATTCCCAAGGGAACTGAAAACCTATGTCCACATAAAAACATGCACAAGAATGTTCATAACAGCATTATTCATTATAGTCAAAAATGGGAGAAACCTTGGGGCGCCTGTGTGGCTCAATCGTTAAGCATCTGCCTTTGGCTCAGGTCATGATCCCAGGGGGCTGGGATCAAGCCCCACATTAGGCTCCCTGGTCGGCCAGGAGCCCGCTTCTCCCTCTCCCGCTCCCCCTGCTTGTGCTCCCTCTCTTGCTGTCTCTCTCCCTGTGTCAAATAATTAAATAAAGTCTTTAAAAAAAAATGAAGAAACCCAAATGTTCGTTAAGTGATCAATGGATAAATAAATGCAGTATAATCATCACATAATTAAATATTATTTACTCATAGAAAGGGATGAAGTACATGTTACAACATGGATGAACCTTCAAACATCATGCTAAGTAAAAGAGGCCAGTCACAAAAGGTCATATATTTTATGATTCCCTTCATGAAATGTCCAGAATAGGCAAATCCACAGGGACAGAAAGTAGAGTAGCGGTTGCCAACGGCGGGGAGAGGTTAAGGAGGAATGCAGAGAGAGTGCTAATGATTATGGGGCTTCTTCTGGGGTGATAAAATGTTCTAAAATTGATTAACGGTTGCAGATCCCTGTGAGTATATTAAAAACCCTTGAATTGTAACGCTTTAGGTGAATTCTATGCCCCATGCTCATAGTCACTGCTTTAATGTGCAGTGAATACTAACTAGTCTCATTTTCTTCAGTTTCCCCAGGTATAATCATAAACGTCACAACACTATAGTTGCCTTTTTAAAAAGATTTTATTTATGTATTTATTTATTCGAGAGAGAGAGCTTTGGCGGGGGGGGGGGCGAGGAGCAGAGGGAGAGGGACAAGCGGACTGAGCTGAGCGCAGAGCCCGACTCGGGCCTTGATCCCATGATCCCGAGATCATGACCTGAGCCAAAATCAAGAGTCAGACACTTAACCCATTGAGCCACCCACGTGCCCCTATAGCTGCTTTTTCAAATACAAATATTTGGGGCACCTGGGTGGCTCAGTTGTTAAGAGTCTGCCTTCGGTTCAGCTCATGATCCCAGGGTCCTGGGATCAAGCCCCACATCAGGCTCTCTGCTCCGCGGGAAGCCCGCTTCTCCCTCTCCCACTCCCCCTGCTTGTGTTTCCTCTCTCACTGTGTCTCTATCTATGAAATAAATAAAATCTTTAAAAAAATAAAAAAATACAAATCTGTTCTAAGGAAAACATGTAACATGAAAATTATAAAGGGTAAACCTTATAAATATGACCACATAAAATTAAAACTTTCTATTGTGATAAAACACCATCAAATTAAAAAAAATTGGCAAAGGGGCGCCTGGGTGGCTCGGTTGGGTGACTGCCTTCGGCTCGGGTCATGATCCTGAAGTCCTGGGATCGAGTCCCGCATCGGGCTCCCTGCTCAGTGGGGAGTCTGCTTCTCCCTCTGACCCTCCCCTCTCTCATGTGCGCTCTCTCTCTCTCTCATTCTCGCTCTCTCAAATAAATAAATAAATAAAATCTTTAAAAAAATTGGCAAAGAAGCATGCAACTCATAGGACAAAGGCTTAATTTTCATAATATACAAAGAAATCTTTCAGAGCAATAAAAAAAAGCAAACAATAAAAGACAGTAATATGCCAAGCACAGGAACAAGCATTCGTATAGGAAGAATCAGTAATGGCCCGAACAAAAAGACATTCAAATTTAGTAACAAAACAAAGGAAAACAAAAAGGGTTTTTGTTTTGTTTTGTTTTGTTTTGTTTTCTCCTATAGGGATTGGTAAAAATTATGACAACCTGACGACCGACAATACCGAGGCCTGGCTGAAGTTTTAGAAAATAGACACTTGGAGTAAATGTAAAATTTGTAAACCTTTTTAGATAGCAGCTTGACAGTATCTACTAAAATTTGAATATTTATACTTTTTGACCCATGATTTTTACTGTGCAGGGATTCTACAAGATACTGCCATAGTATATACAGATTAAAGTATAAAGATGATCACTGTAGCATGGAGTTGGAGGAAAAGTCTAGAAACAAGACAAATGTCTAAGGAAATTTATTTTTATTTTTATTTTTTTTAAGATTTTATTTCATTTATTTGACAGAGAGAATGACAGCGAGAGAGGGAACAGAAGCAGGGGGAGTGGGAGCCACCAAGGCGCCCCTAGGAAATTTATGTTTTTTTAAATGTTGCCTAGCATGCCTGGTTGGCTCAGTAGGTTAAGCGTCTGCCTTCAGTTCAGATCATGATCCCAGACTCTTGGGATCAAGTCCCACATTGGGCTCCCTGCTCAGCTGGGAGCCTGCTTCACCCTCTGCCTCTGCCCCTCCCCCTGCTTGTGCTCTCCCCTTTCTGCCAAATAAATAAATAAAAATCTTTAATCTCACCTTGCACTATTACACCCCCTTACTTATCAGTTACAACATTGATATTTTTTTCAGTTTCCCAGGAAATACTCTGTTGCTTAGGGCCCTATAAATATGTTCCCTCTGCCAAGAATGCTCTTTTCTTCCACAGCTAGCATATTCTTTTAGGTCCCAGCTTCAATGTCACTACTAAGAAAGGCCTTCCCTGCTCACTCTTCCTAAAGAAGATCCTTCTTTGTTAATTTCTGTTTTAAGTGCTTGTTGCTTCCTTCAATGCCCCACTTGGTATCTCCTGTGGCGTGGGCTTTCAATAACTATAGAATGAATAAATGTATAGTTATCAATAAAATACTATGTCATTATTAAAAATAATAAAATTTAAACTATATATATTGACTTGAAAACATGTCTAGGTATATGTTTCTTCACTGTCTATTTTACTCTTTTTTTTCAAGTAAGTGCTATACCCAACGTGGGGCTCGAACTTAAGACCCTGCGATCAAGAGCCTCATGCTACATTGGCTGAGCCAGCTGGGCGCCCCTCTTCACTGTATTTAATATATGTTCATTGTAAAAAAAATGATATATGTTAAAATATATATATATTTATTTATTTTTAAGATTTGATTTATTTATTTGACAGAGAGAGACACAGCGAGAGAGGGAACACAAGCAGGGGGAGTGGGAGAGGCAGAAGCAGGCTTCCCAGGGAGCAGGGAGCCCGATGCGGGGCTCGATCCCAGGATGCTGGGATCTTGACCTGAGCTGAAGGCAGACACCTAACGACTGAGCCATCCAGGTGCCCCTAAAATATATATTTAAAATAATATATGTTCATTGTAAAAAAAAGTAAAAAGTACACTATATTTGTGTACTTTTTATATTTAAAAGTAAAAAGTTAAAGACTTGCACTGCATTCCTATTCAATTTCAAGATTAACTGGTTAAACTCTGGGGGTGTGTATACACAATACATGACACACACATATATGTACAGATATTACAGATGAATACATACACATGCTCTCTGTATATATGTATAATTTAAAAATGGTGTTATATAAATACATATATCATTTCACCATTCTGATATTTTTTCACTCAACAATGTATCACGAACATTCTTTTATATCAGTACATTTCCATATGCTACACAGTGGCCCATGATATGGTGGTGGACACCATAATTTATTATCCATTTAGGATGCATTGCTATTGCAAATAATGCTGCAATAAACATCTTGGTCCATTTATCCTTGTGAACTTCTGAGAGAATTTTGTAGGAAAAATTTATAGATAGGAAATTGCTACTTGAAAGGTAGTTATATTTTAAATTTTGAAAAGAATTGGTAGATTCCCCTTTCCGAAAGTACTAATTTTATTCCCACCAAGTGTGTAGAGTATCTTATTATATTTCCACCCAAACTAAATATTAATCATTCTTTTTTTTCCCCCTGAGAGAGAGCTAGCACACATACAAAGGGGGGAGGAGCAGAGGGAGAGAGAGAATCTTAAACAGGCTCCTCACAGAACCCAATGCAACACGAGGCTCAATCTCATGACCCTGAGATCATGACCTGAGCCAAAATCAAGAGTTGGACACTCAACTGACTGAGCCACCCAGATATGCCCCTTGATCATTCTTTTAAATTTGTCCAGTCTCATAGGTAAAAATAGGATATCATTTCTATATTGATTATTATTAATGAAGTAGAATATATTTAATATGCTCATGTTTTTGTTGTAGTTGATTATGTTTATGTGATCTGCCTCCTCATAGAAGATAGTCACTAGGGGCACCTGGGTGGCTCAGTCGGTTAACCAACTGCCTTCGGCTCAGGTAATGATCTCAGGGTCCTCGGATTGAGCCCCATGTTGAGCCCCACGTCCAGCCCTACGTCTGGTTCCCTGCTCAACAGGAGTCTGCTTTTCCGTCTCCTTCTGCCCCTTCTCCCCTCTCCACCACCCCCACCCAGTGTGCACGCATGCGCTCTCTCTCAAATAAATAAAAATCTTAAAAAAAAAGAAGATACTATTACTTCCAAAAGGGCAAAGTATGGTTAGAATGATTTCATTCTTATGAATGAATGAGTTATATATAAACACATTACACACATGTACATGTGCACAGGAAAAAATATGGAGCACTATACCAAATGGTTAACTCTAGTGAGTGGGATTATAAAAACCTTGCAGTACTTTATCTGACATATATTTTTCTGGAATAAATGAAGAAAGAAAAAAAAGTATTAAGCATGCTCTGTTTGGTAGTAACAAATAATAGAGAAAAACATTTTTATTTTTATTTTTTGAGAAAAACATTTTTAAACACTGCTCTAATTATATCACTGTTGTGTTCAAAATTCTTCAATGATTGCTTCCTGCAGTATAAAATTCATATTGATTAATGGAGCACTCCAAACCTTACACAACTGACCTTTATTTTCATCCTCCTCATTCACTCCTACCTAATCTGATCACACAGACTACCTCTGTACTTTTTTAAAAAAAATTATTTATTTATTTATTTATTTATTTAAGAGAGAGAAAGAGAGGGTGCAGGGGGAGGGGCAGAGGGAGAGGCAGATAAGCAGACTCCCTGTTGAGTGGGGAGCCTCATGCAGGGCTCGATCCCAGGACCCCAAGATCATGACCTGAGCCAAAATTAAGAGTCGGACGCTTAACTGACTGAGCTGCCCAGGCGTCCCACTTCTGTACTCTTTGTTTCATATTTTCTCTCTCTGTAATATAGTTATTTACTGTTTCTGCCAGTTGCCATACCTTTAAGGCCCAGCTCAAATGTCCCTCCATTTGTGCTCTTTTCTTTTTTTTAAAAGATTTTATTTATTTATTTGAGAGAGAGAGAGAATGAGAGAGAGAGCACATGAGAGGGGGGAGGGTCAGAGGGAGAAGCAGACTCCCGGCCGAGCAGGGGGCCCGATGTGGGACTCGATCCCGGGACTCCAGGATCATGACCTGAGCCGAAGGCAGTCACTTAACCAACTGAGCCACGCAGGTGCCCCACTTGTGCTCTTTTCAATACTCAGAAACAATTAATTATGCTCTCCTGAGGACTTACACAGTACTTTTTTTTTTTACAGTTCTATTATAGGCCTAGCCATAACCTTGTTATGTATGAAACTTGAATGCACATAGTCATTTCTTTAGTTTCCCTTCATTTTCTCCGAGCACTGATTAAAGGGCCTAGTATTATAAAGGAGCAGTTATGTGGGGCAGAATGGCAATAGACCAGGTCACTACAGAATTATCAGTCTTAAGAGAGATAGAAGCATAAGAGACCTATGAGACTCATAAATCCCATGGTGACCCCACAGAAGACGGTGCAGATTGTGTCTGCACCCCCCAGATTACCACGTGCATGGGAGTTTATGTGAATGCTTCCCCCACACCCCAGCCGTGCATGACTTCCTGTCTCATGTAGGGACTTGGGGGAAAGATATAAATTCAGGCAGAAGGAAGGGTGTGGCAGTGTCCGGGAAGGCTTCCTCTTTGAGAAGTTAAGTTGAGAAAGACCTGAAGGCTTGCTACTAGTTGCCCGGACAATATAGGGGGGAGGGAGATAGGAGAAAATAGTGTTCTGGGTTGAGGGTACAGTGTAAGAAGGAGCTTGAAGGATAGAGTATGGTATGTTTGTGATCCTGCAGAAATTTCTGCATAGAAGTATAGAGGGCCAAGGGATGCGAATAGGCTGGGAAGCAAGAAGGGATCATAACACAAACAGCCTAATATGTTAGGTTAAGGAGTTTGGACTTTCTTCTGAGTACCACAGAGAGCTAGCAGGTTTAGCACACTAATAACATGAGCATGAATTTTAGAAAGATTACTGACTAAGATTACTAAAACTCTATAGGGGCTTTTATACAAAAGATGACAATGACTTGAACAGAGGTCCTGGCAGTGGGCTCAGAATACCACGTATCGAAAAGACTCAAAACATAAACCTCATGCAAACCTCTGTTTTCAAGTAAATTTCCTTGAGAGGCAGATCTTATGATTTCTTGTTTGATTTGGTTTTTCTTAAACTTCAGACGGCAAAAATAAGATACAGAAATAGTTGTGACAAAGCAGGAAAAGTAATACAGAACCTGCCCTGGGGGTATTCAGTCAATAAACATTTACTGATCAACTATTTTATATTGAGTCTTTGGCACAATTCTCTGTAAACCCATAGACAAAATTCTTATGACTTCAAGCCACTGGTAAGCTTCTAGATATGTGCTAGCTGATCATGGAGAAGAGCTTTTCTGAGAGCTGGTGGCCCTCCTTGCAGAAGAAAGTCTTTTAGAAAATATTTCAGCTAATCTCAGTTTGTTTCTCCAGAACAGAGACAAGGTTACATAATCATTAGAAGATCAGGTGCTGACTAACGGCATTTACTCCCCTTTAGCATTCATGACCTTGAGTTCTATTGGTTTGGGAAGAATAACCTCTCATTTATCCACTACAAAGAGCCTGTGTGGATTGACCTCTCCCTCTCTCTCTCTCATGTTGGAAAGAGCTATTCTTCCCTCTGGGGCGCCACACTTTCACCATGGGGATTTCCCCACATCTGGGGCATGTTTATTTTCGTCTCTAATTGTTCCATATCACTTTCTTTCTCCTGCTTGGCTTTTATCATTGCCACTTTGGAGTCATAGATAACACTTTATAACCTAAGAACAAAAACTATTTGGAATGTTGGGTACTCAGGGAGAGATGTCTGGGAGGGAGCCTAGGCAAGAGAAGGGGAAAGGTGAGGCACGCTGACACCCCCTGGCAGTAGGTAGGGGAATGTCCATCTGCAAAGTCCTGGAGACAATGGTTCTTGCTTATGGGTCAGAGTCAGGTTCTGAAAACTCAAAAAATTAGACAATCTCTAAGATCTCTTCCCATTTAAAAATTTTACAATTCTCAATGTGAGATTTCACCAACATATCTATTCATAAGGCTTATAGGTAAAGAGAAATAAATCATTCTTCACTGAAATTAGGATTGAGGACTTGAGACTCTGAAAAATCTGGGAATAATAGAAGTTAAATTTCTGGGATTTCATACAGTTCCTTCAGTAGATTCCTGTAAAAGTTATCCAAAACATTTAACAACCTTTTGCCTCTAACTTTCAGCTCCTCTTAGAATCCAATCACCAGTGACACAAAATTACAGGCATACCTTGTTTTATTGCACTTTGCTTTGCTTGCTTTACTGTGCTTTGCAGATATCGCATTTTTTATAAATTTAAGGTTTGTGGCAATCCTGTGTTGAGCAAGTCTATCAGCAACGTTTTTCCAACAGCATTTGCTCACTTGGTATCTCTGGAACATTTTGTAATTCTCACAATATTTCAAAACTTTTCATTATTATTATATTTGTTATGGCAATCTATCATCAGTGGTCTTTGATGTTACTATTGTAACTGTTTTGGGGTGCCCCCGAATGTGCCCATATAAGATGATGAACTTACTGGATAAATGTTAGTGTGTCCTGAGTGCCCCACTAACTGGCCATTCCCCTGACTCTCTCCCTCCCCTCAGGCCTCCCTATTTCCTGAGACATAACAATACTGAAATTAGATCACTTAATAACCCTATGATAGTCTCTAAGTGTTCAAGTGAAAGGAAGAGTTGTAAATCTCTTACTTTAAATCAAAGCTAGAAATGATTAAGCTTAGTGAGGAAGGCATGTTGAAAGCTGAGATAGGCCTCTGGCACCAGTTAGCCAAGTTGTGAATACAAAGGAAAAGTTCTTGAAGGAAGTGAAAAGTGTTATTCTAGTGAACAGAGAAATGATAAGGAAATGCAACAGCCTCATTGCTGATATGGAAAAAATTTCAGTGGTCTGGATAGAAGATCAAACCAGCCACAACATTCCCTTGAGCCAAAGCCTAATCCAGAGCAATGCCCTAAGTCTCTTCAATTCTAGGAAGACTTGAGAGAGATGAGGAAGCTGCAGGAGAAGAGTTTGAAGCTAGCAGAGATTGGTTCATGGGGTTCAAGGAAAGAAGCCGTCTCTATAACATACAAGTGCAAGGCGAAGCAGCAAGTGCTGATGTAGAAGCTGCAGCAAGTTCTCCAGAAGATCTAGCTCAGATCATTAACAAAGGTGGCTACACTAAACAGATGTTAAATGTAGACAGACTGCCTTTTATTGAAAGATGGTGTGGGGAAGCCTCTGTGGCTCAGTCGGCTAAGCGTCTGCCTTTGGCTCAGGTCATGCTCACCAGGGACCTTGCTTTTCCCTCTGCCTGCCGCTCCCCCTGCTGTGCTCTCTCTCTCTCTCTGTCAAATAAATAAATAAATAAATAAATAAATAAATACATACATACAAACAAGCTTAGAAAGAAAGGACAGAAGAAAGAGAGAGAGAGAGAGAAAGAAAGAAAAAGAAAGAAAGAAAGAGAAAGAAAGAAAGAAAGAAAGAAAGAAAGAAAGAAAGAAAGAAAAGAAAAAAAGAAAGAAAGAAAGAAAGAAAGAAAGAAAGAAAGAAAGAAAGAAAGAAAGAAAGAAAGAAAGAAAGAGAAAGAAAGAAAGGAAGAAAGAAAAAGAAAGAAAGATGTCATCTAAGACTTTCATAGCTAGAAAGGAGAAGTCAGTGCCTGGCTTCAAAGTTTCAGAGGAGAGGCTGACTCTCTTGTAAGGGCTAATGCAGCTGGTGAGTAAGCTGAAGCCAATGCTCATTGACCATCTGAACAAACAATGCTCAAGAATTTTGCTAAGTCTACTCTGCCTGTGCTCTCTAAATGGAACAGCAAAGCCTGGATGACAGCACATCTGTTTACAACATGGTTTACTGAGTATTTTAAGCCCACTGTTGAGACCTACTGCCCAGAAGAAAAGATTCCTTTCAAATATGAAAGCTCATTGACAATGCATCTGATCATCCAAGAGCTCGGATGGCGATGTCCGGTGAGATTCACACTGTTTTCATTACTGCTAATACACCATCCATTCTGTAGCCTGTGGATCAAAGAATAAGTCTACTTCAAGTCTTATTATTATTATTATTTAATATTTATTTATTTGAGAGAGAGAGTGTACATGTATGGGGGGAGGGGCAGAGGGAGAGCAAAAGAGAGAAGTTCAAGCAAACTCCCTGCTGAGCACAGAGCCAGATGCGGGGCTTAATCCCAGGACCCTGAGATCATGACCTAAGCCAAAATCAAGAGTTGGATGCTTAACCAACTGAGCCACCCATGCACCCCTCAAGTCTTATTATTTAAGAAGTACATTTTGTGAGGCTAACATAGCTAACATAGATAGTGATTCCTCTGATGGATCTGGGCAAAGCAAATAAAAAATTTTGTGGAAGGGATTTACCATTTTAAGATTTATTTATTTATTTTGCTGGGGGAGAAAGAGAGAGAGACCATGAATCTGTGTGTGAGCAGGGGGAAGGGCAGAGGGAGAGGGACAGAATCCTTAAGCAGACTCCCTGCTGAGCACAGAGCCTGATGCAGGGCTTGATCCCACAACCCTGAGATCATGACTTGAGCTGAAATCAAGAGTTGGACGCTTAACCAACTGAGACACGCAGGTGTCCCAGGGATTCACCACTTCAGATGCCATTAAGAACATTCATGATTCGGGGTGCCTGGGTGGCTCAGTCGGTTAAGCATCTGCCCTCTCCCTCTGCCTGCCGCTTCGCCTGCCTGTGCTCTCTCTCTGTCAAATAAACGACATCTTAAAAAAAAAAAAAAAGAACATTTGTGATTCATGGGAAGAGGTCACAGTATCAACATGAACAGGAGTTTGAAAGAAGATGATTTCAGCTCTCACTGATGACTGAGAAGTTCACGATCTCAGTGGAGAAGGAACTGCACATGGGATGGAAACAGCAAGAGAATTGCAGTCGGAAATGGAGCCTGAAGATGTGACTGAATTGCTCCAATCACATGGTCAAACTTGAACAGATGAGGACTTGCTCCTTATGGAGGAGGAAAGAAAGTGGTTTCTTGAGATGGCATCTACTCCTGTTGAAGATGTTGTGAAGATTGTAGAAATGACAACAAAGGATTTAGAATATTACATAATCTTAGCTGATAAGACAGCAGCAGGGTTTGACCTCTCAAACCTGACTCGTTTTTTTTTTTAAGATTTTATTTATTTATTTGACAGAGAGATAGAGAGAGAGAACAAGTAGGCAGAGAGGCAGGCAGAGGGAGAGGGAGAAGCAGGCTCCCCACCAAGCAGGAAGTCCGATGCGGAGCTCGATCCTAGGACCCCGGGATCATGACCTGAGCCGAAGGCAGACACTTAACCGACTGAGCCACCCAGGTGCCCCAATTGACTCCAATTTTGAAAGAAGTTCTACTGTGAGTGAAATGCTATCGAACAGCATTGCGCACTACAGAGAAATCATTTGTGAAAGGAAGAGTCAATCAAAGGGGGGCAGACTTCACTGTTTTCTTATTTTAAGAAATTGTCCTGGGGTGCCTGGCTGGCACAGTTGGTAGAGCATGGGACTCTTGATCTGGGGTCTTGGGTTCAAGCCCCATGTTGGGCCTAGAGCTTACTTAAGAAAAAAAGAAAGAAAGAAATTGCCACAACCACCCCAGTCTTTAGCAACCACCACTCTGATCAGTCATCAGTCATTAATCTCAAGGCAAGACCCTCCACTAGCGAAAAGATTACCACTGGTTGAAAACTCAGATGATGGTTAGCATTTTTAAGCAATACAGTATTTTTAAATTAAGATATGTACATTGTGGACACATGGGTGGCTCAGTCGGTTAAGCACCTGACTTTGGCTCAGGTCATGATCTCGGAGTCCTGGGATCAAGTTCCGCCATCGGCTCCCTGCTCAGCAGGGAGTCTTTCTCCCTCCGCCTCTGCCTGTTGCTCCCCCTGTATGTGCACTCTCTCTCTGACAAATAAATAAAATCTTATATAAAAAAAGATATGTACATTGTTCTTAAATTTAGCATGATGCCAGTGCACACTTAATAGACTATGGTATAGTATACACATAACTTTTGTATGCACTGGGAAGCCATAAAATTCATTTGACTTGCTTTATTGTGATATGTTTTACTGTGCTGGTCTGGAACTGAACCTGCACTATCTCTGGGATATGTCTGTATTAGCTAGGCAATTTGTTGAAGAAGTGAAATGGGTTTTGGAGGGAATTCATTCTTAACATGAGGGATGAAAGAAACAGGTGAGTTGCCAGATTTAGCAAAAACCAAACAGAACACCATTAAAATTGAATTTCAAATGAATGATGAATACTTTTTATACTATTAATACATCCATGCAATGTTTGAGACATACTGATACCAAAAAACTATTTTATCTAGCAACCCAAACCAGGTAGCTAAAGTTCCATCTCATAGGTTGTCAGGAGGATTAAATCAGATAAAGTGGCAAAGTACCTAATATAATGTCAATAAATAAAAGTTCTTTTTGCCTCTCCTTATGCTGAGGAATATGATACTAATAACTTTCAATTATTCATGTGTAGATTGTCCAGTCACCCAGCATACTGCTGGTTCATTTCTGCCCCCCCCATCCATTTACCTCAGCTACAGAAATGAAACATATGAAAAAATACTTAGTATTGAGTTAAACACAATTATAAAAGGAAATCTGAGGGGCACCTGGGTGGCTCAGTTAAGCATCCGCTTTAGGCTCAGGTCTTGGGATCAGGCCCTACATTGGGCTCCCTGCTGGGAGTCTGCTTCTCCCTCTCCCTCTCCCTCTCCCTCTGCCCCTCCCCCCGCCTGTGCTTCCCCCCCACAAATAAATAAATAAAATCTTTAAAAATAAATAAATAAAAGGAAATCTGCTACTGGATAGTGGTCATAAATATTGTGGTTTAAGCATACAATAGCTTCCAATAGCACAAACAATCAGCTTTGTACTAGACAGCTTCAGGTGTTAGAAAGAATTTATGGTATAAGTGCAAAAGCCTATTACAAACAGTATACCTTGGCTAAGTTCTGCTTTGAGGTTTAGATACATAACATCAGTGCTAGGCACTGAATTAGGGGAGGACTGAGTATGTTAAAGTTCTTTGGAAATTGTAAAGCTCTGAGCTGTTGGTGCTGAGTCCCATAAAGCACTGGAAGTGAGGATTCCTTGAACCAGAGGTCAGGAAATAGCTCACCTCACAGGCAGTCATTCCTCAGAGGCATTTCTCTTCATATGTAGCTTCAGAAATCAGAGCATCATTTGCACAGCAAAATGACTTCATCTCTTCCCGGGGTATTTCCTTAACTCCCACTCTGGACATTAGGCAACCCATCTTTACCTCCTCTTAAGATAGTTATGTCAATTGCAGTTTCATGAGAATTGCAGTTCCTATTTTCTGATGACAGGGCTTTGGGGTTTTGTTTGTTTATTTGAAGATCCATTGTCAACATCCCTCACCAGAATGTTAAATTTGTTACAGTTGATGAACCTACACCGGCACATCATTATCACTCAACATCCATAGTTTATGTTAGGGTTTACTCTTGGTGTTGTACATTCTATGTGTCTGGACAAACCTATAAATGACTTGTATCTCCCATTACAGTATCATGCAGTATAGTTTCAGTGCCTTAAAAATCCTCTATATTCCACCTACTCATCCCTTCCTTCCCCTCCAACCCACTTTTAATGAAATAATTTTCCAGATCTTCAACTTTCATGTGTTTTCTTTCATGAAACAGCTTTTCTTCAGAATGTGCTGGGTTTGGGCGCCTGGGTGTCTCAGTCGGTTAAGTGTCTGCCTTCAGCTCGGGTCGTGATCTCAGGGTCTTGGGATCAAGTCCCACATCTCTCCGGCTCCTTGCTCAGTAGGGAGTCTGCTTCTCCCTCTCACTCTCCCTTTGTCCTCTCTCTCTCAAATAAATAAATAAAATCTTAAAAAAAAAAATGTGCCGGGATTGCTCTTTTTTCTTTCCCACTTTTCACTGCTTTCTCCTCCTTTGCAAAAGAAAAACATACCTCTAACCCATCTTAAATTTTTACTGTGGTGCAATAGGCAAAATCTGAGAGTGCATAGCTTCTGAGGGACAGAGCTGTGGCAGTCATTACGGCATTGATGGGAAATATTAAAGCAGGCAATGCCTTATTTCATCCAGCGTTACTCAGAGTGTGATCATCCATGGATGGACAACATCAGCATCTCCCGGGAGCTCGGAAGACAAGCAAATTTTCAGCTCCACCCTAGACCTGCAGAGTCAGAATGCCTGCAGGGTGGGACCAAGAATTCTGTATTAACAAGCCTTCCAAGTGACTCTTACGTGTGCTAAAGTTTTATTTATATATTTATTTATAAATACAATTTAGTTATTTTTTTAAAGATTTTATTTATTTATTTGAGAGAGAGTGTGAGCAGGGTGGAGAAGCAGAGGGAGAGGGAGAAGCAGACTCTTCGCTGGGCAGGGAGCTCCATCCCAGGAGCCTGGGATCATGACCCAAGCCAAAGGCAGACACTTAACTTGACTGAGCCACCCAGGCGCCCCAGTGTGCTAAAGTTTTAGAAGCATCAACTGGTAAAGAAACCCTATGCAAAGTCCCATAGCTCTTGTCTGTCTGAGAATTAAGAAGGAAGATGGTTGACACAGGGATATAAATTAACATTTTTACTTGAAATAAAAAAACCTCAGACTTTCTTTACGGAAAGTATGAATGAGCTTACTGGTTTGCCATTTGGTTTGTATTTCTACAAACTCAGTGAGCTATGTCTCTATCTAAAGGCTTCCAGACACAAAAATTTACAAAGCCTATGTGTATGGCTGTGCCGTTGAGGGGGGAAGTGGAGGCCGAAACCCGACTGTGCAGCTTCCTAGGGTGAGTAAAGGCTGAACTACAGTCTGCAGTACACTGGCCAGGCCCTGCTCTTCTGCCAAAAGAAGGGCCATCTCTTTCTTTTTACAAGGGCACCATCCCTAGAAAACCTGTTCTTCCTGCTTTTTCCCAGAGGGACATCTTTTCCAAATTTGCACAAAGGCACTGGGAAGTCTAGCAATGGCCCTCAAAGCACATACTTAACATATTAGACTGCAGAAAATTAATCCCTGGAAGCTATTTAAACATTAAAAATTTTTATTTTAGGGGCACCTGGGTGGCTCAGTCGTTAAGCGTCTGCCTTCGGCTCAGGTCATGACCCCAGGGTCCTGGGATCGAGCCCCGCATCGGGCTCCCTGCCCCGCGGGAAGCCTGCTTCTCCCTCCCCCACTCCCCCTGCTTGTGTTCCTGCTCTCGCTGTGTCTCTCTCTGTCAAATAAATAAATAAAATCTTTAAAAAATATTTTTTTATTTTAGACATTAACTTAAAAATGCGTGAGGTAGGGTATATAGTTTTTCAAAATTATTCAAAATTGCGAGTAAGTAAGTAAAAAACAAAAAGAAGAAGAAGGAGAAGATCACGGCTTCTGTCCTTCTTGCAGTATTGCTCTGGTGCCCACTTCCCACTGTAATACCGCAGGCCCGCAAGTCTCTTCCTTCCTCTGCGGTTCCTTTTTTGGCTTTTACTTCTTCTTATGTATACTTGACACACAATGTGACATTAACTTCCGGGTGTACTACACAGTGATTCCACAAGTCTGGATGGCACGCTACACTCACAGTAAGCATAGTTACCATCTGTCACCGTACAACACTATTATAATATCATCAACTATATTCCCTAATGCCGTGCCTTTCGTCCCCACGACTTATTCATTCCATACCGGGAAGCCTGTATCTCCCACTCTCCTTCACCCATTTTGCCCATTCTCATACTCTCCTCCCTTCTGACAACCAAAAGTGTGTTCTCTATATTTATGGGGCCCTTTCTGCCTTTTTTTTTGGTTCATGTGTTTGTTCATTTGTATGTTAGATTCCATATATAAGTGAAATCATATGGTATTTGTCCTTATTTCACTAAGTATAATACCCTCTAGTTCCCTCCATGTTGTCACAAATGGCAAAGATTTTATTCTTTTTTATGGCTAATATTTCATTATATATACACACACCACATCTTCATTTGCAAATATCTTTTCCCATTCAGTAGGTCGCCTTCTTGTTTTGTTGATGATTTTCTTCTCTGTGTGAATCTTTTTATTTTGGTGTAGTCCCAATGGTTTATTTTTGCTTTTGTTTCCCTGGCCTAGGAAAATGTGGCTAAGGCTGATGTCAAGAGATTATTGCCTATGTCGTCCTCCAGGAGTTTCATGGCTTCAAGTCTCACATTTAGGACTTTAATCCATTGAGTTTATTTTTGTGTGAGATGTAAGAAAGCGTGGCCTTTTTGCACATCATACCCTTATGTTGAGACAGCTTCCTCTCATCTTCTTCCTGATCCGTTGCCTAAATGTTCTCAGGTTTATTTTCTTCTCTCGAGGGCTCTGCCACTTAATTGCTAGGACCATGACAACATTTCGAGCCTTGCTAAAGACACCAATCCACACGTCGCTTGCCTCACCTCAGCTATGGGAGAGTGCTCAAGGATATACACTGCCACCTGGTGGCCTACTATGAAAGAGATCTGGCGACGCCAGGGCGCCATTAACAATCTAGCAACCAGGCTGAAGGCGGATGCGCAGAAGCACCAGTCGTGGGCGGAAGAGACAAGAGAATAGCGAAAACTCCCTCTTCTTTCATAATATTTTCTCTGCCTGGAAAGATCTTTCCAAAAATTTCTCTCAAAATTCTCTCACCTTTCAAAGTCCAGCGTAAATGCCACTTTTTCCATGATCCCCCTTCTGAACTTCAAGTTAGAGTATCTCACTACTGTTGAAGTACTGCCGACTGATTCGGCATCTCACTTGTAATTCTTACCGAGCTCCACATTGCCTATTCCAAACGATTTCTCAAAAACTCAGATCCTTTGAGGTACATGCCATCAGGATACTGTAATCTGTTGATATCCTGGGTTACTTCCCCTCTTTCCTTGGAAATTTTAAGACCTGATTCATTCTCTTGGTTACACCAATCCCATCATCATCATTCCTAGTGACTTTGTCATCCATGGAAACAGTGTGCTGGCCTCTCAACTCCTTGTCCACTCATTTCCAGTCATCTTGTTTTCAGCCCACCTCGGTCACTTACTGCCATGGGGAGCCCCCCAGTCCGGGTCATTAATAATAAATGCATTCCTTCCAAAACCTGTTTCTTGCATCTCACGCTAACCATCACCTCCTCTGCAACAATTTCTTAATAGATGTCAGATCTCTAAGCCATCAACCCTATCAAGTTTTCACTGCTGATCACTGCTCTATTTTTGCTTCCCACATCACCCAACTTAAATTATTTCACTCATCACTCTACACACTCCTCTGCACAAATTTGCAATTCCCTGGCACTTCCTCCCCTCCTGTTGTATTCCTTGGTGAAATCCCAACCCTTGGTTAATTCCAACCCTACTTACTCTGCTTGCTTGCACTCACTAACTAAGCAAACATAGGTGGGGAAAAATCCACTACCGTGCTAACTGGTCTCACATTAGATTTAGGTGATAATCTCAAGTGGGCTCTCAGCACTGCTCTGGAAAGCTTTATTTTCCAAAATCAATTAACTCTCTATTCTCCAAGAAAACAATTTCACACCTTTTCCTTGCGCTTGAAATTTCTAAGATCTCTTCTTCCTTTTTCACTCTCAATTGAAAATCTCATTTATAACTTCATTGGAAACCTAGAGAAGAGAAATTCCTCATTTTCTTACTTCACTACCAAATCTACTAGTTTGACTATTGTCAGTATCCACACACTCAGCTTCCCTGCTGTTAAAATGGATGATGTGTCTCTTGTTCCCATCTGTTAAGGCCAGCCCCTCCACTAGAAAACTGGATTCCTTTCCTTCTTGTCTTACTCAAGGATTTTTTTTTTAAAGATTTTTTATTTATTCATTTGAGAGAGAGAGAGCATACGAGCGAGGCACAAACGGGGGGGGAGGGTCAGAGGGAGAGGGAGAAGCAGACTCGACACTAAACAGGGAGCCTGATGATGCAGGGCTCGATTCCAGGATTCCAAGGATCATGGCCTGAGCCAAAGGCAGATGCTTAACCGACTGAGACACCCAGGTGCCCCCATATCAAGACCTTCCCTTAGATAAAGACAAAATTCAGAAAAGTGGACACTTCAGACATGGTGAGAAGCTAGAGGAGAATCTTATACTACCTATAAAACTCTATTTCTTAAGCAGGGAGACGGAGGTTAGATGTTCATTTAAAAAATTCTTGTTTTGGGGCGCCTGGGTGGCTCAGTCATTGAGTGTCTGCCTTCGGCTCAGGTCATGATCCCAGGGTCCTGGGATCGAGCCCCGCATTGGGCTCTGTGCTCCGCGGGAAGCCTGCTTTTCCCTCTCCTATTCTGCCTGCTAGTGTTCCCTCTCCTGCTGTGTCTCTCTCTCTCTGTCAAATTAAAAAAAAAAAAAAATTCTTGCCTTTTTTACAAAGATGCTGCTGAAAGTGAATAAGGAAGCCCCTGACCCTCCCAAAGCTGAAGCCAAAAGCAAAGGTTTTAAAGGCCAAAAAAGCAGTGCTAAAAGGTGCCACACACCACGACTCCAAAGGCAGCCCAAACATCCTCAGAAGAGCATCCCCAGGAGAAACAAGCTTGACCACTATGCCATCATCAACTCCCCCCGACCACTGACTCAGCCATGAAGAAAGAAGACCACAATATTCTTGCATTCACTGTGGAGTGGATGTCAAAGCCACCAAGCAGCAGACCAAATGGGCTGTGAGGAAGCTCTGTGACACGGACACAGCCAAAGCCAATACCCTGATCAGGCCTAATGGAGAGAAGGTATATGTTCAACTGCCTCTTGACTGTGATGCTTTGGATGTTGCCAAAGAAACTGGGATCATCTAAACTGAGTCCAGCTGGCTAATTCTAAATATATTTTTTAACCATAAAAAAATTCTTTTTTTTTTTTTCTTAAGATTTTCATTTATTTATTTGGCAGAGAGAGACAAAGTGAGAGAGGGAACACAAGCAGGGGGAGTGGGAGAGGGAGAAGCAGGCTTCCTGCAGAGCAGGGAGCCCGACGCGGGGCTCGATCCCATGACCCTGGGATCGTGACCTGAGCAGAAGGCCGATGCTCAACGACTGAGCCATCCAGGCGCCCCTACCATAAAAAATTTTTTAAACAATTCTTTTTTTTTTTTTTAAGATTTATTTATTTGAGAGAGTGAGAATGAGAGAGAGAGAGCACAAGAGAGGGGGGAGGGGCAGAGGGAGAAGCAGGCTCCTCACCGAGCAGGGAGCCCGATGTGGGACTCGATCCCGGGACTCCGGGATCATGACCTGAGCCGAAGGCAGTCGCTTAACCGACTGAGCCACCCAGGCGCCCTACCATAAAAAATTCTTAAAACACATATATTCCCTTATAGAAAGGAAAGAATTCTTCTCTCTCTATAGGAAGGAAGGAAGTCCCTCTCAAGATGAGCACCCCATATCTGGGCTCCCTTTAAAGTAAAATTCCTCCCATTCCTTAAGTCATCTCTATTAAACCTACTCCAGTAGGCTTTTGTCCCTCCTGCTCTATCTGAACAACTTCTGTCAAGGTCATCAACAAACTCAATCTTATCAAATCCAATGGCCAATTCTCTCTTTCCTTCCCAACCACTCAAAAACCTCTGACAAAACTAATCACTCAAATAAGTTTCTTCCCTTGACGTTTGATACATCTGTCTGTCCTGGTTTCTAGTTCCTGCCTTTTCTCACCATTTCTAAATGCTGGACTGTCTCCAGTGTCCAATCCTTAAAACCCTTTTCTACATACACTCATGCCCTGGCTTGTCACCTCCAGACCCGTGGCTTTAAATACCATTTATATCAAATTTCAATCTCCAGTTGGGACCCGGTCTCTAAGCTATAGAATTGGGTGTCTCGCCAAGGAGGGCTAATGGGAATCTGAAACCCGGGAGTGCTCCACGCTCTTGCTCACTTCTCCACTGACTTGTGCTTCCTCCAGTTTTCCTACCTCAATCACTTAAGCTAAAAACAAAGGAACTAGGATTGAATTCTGTATTACATTCTCACCCTCTGCCCAATTCATCAGCAAGTCCTGCCTGCCGAACTCACTGCTTTTACTACCGGTTACTACCATCTGTACTCAAGCCAACATGATCTCTACCAATATGCCAGTAACAGATCTGTCTGCTTCTATACAGTTTATTGTCCAACCAACAGGTTTTAGTGACCTCTTAAAAACATAAATCTGACTTATTTCTCCCCTGGTCAAAACCCTTCCAGTGGCCTTTTATCATATTAAAAAAAAAAAATCAAACATCTCACCACGGTCCACTAGGCCCTAGGTGATCCGGCCCTGGGCTGCCTCCCCAATCTTATTTCCTACTCTTCTCCTTGATACATTACCCTCCTTCCTTGCAGTTCTTATAATGGTCTTTGGGCCAAATGCCGCCTACCACCTGTTTCTTGTGTTTTGTTTTTGTAGTTTGTTTTCTTAACTTTTTGAGGTAATTATAGATTCACATTTAGTTGTAAGAAATAATACACAGATCCCATATATTCCTTACCCAGTTTCCCCTAATGGCAACATCTTGCATAACATAGTGCAATATCATGACCAGGAAATTGATATTGATAAATCTACTCACCCTACGGCCAGTTATCACTCTCCCGATCCCAACCAGTAGCAACCATTAGTCTGTCCTCCACCTCCGTATTTTTATCATTTATTTTTTTAAAGATTTTATTTATTTATTCATGAGAGACATAGAGAGAGAGAGAGACAGAGGCAGAGGGAGAAGCAGGCTCCCCAAGGAGCAGGGAGCCCGATGCGGGACTCGATCCCAGGACCCTGGGATCATGACCTGAGCCGAAGGCAGACGCTTAACCATCTGAGCCACCCAGGCGCCCTATATTTTTATCATTTAAAAAAATGTTATATAAATGGGACCTATTTTAGTTTGGGCTGCTATAACAGAGTACCATAGACCGGGTGCCTTAAACAATTTATTTCTCAGTTCTGAAGGCTAGGAAGTCTAAGATTAGGGTGCCAGCATGGTTGGGTTCTGGTGAAGGTCTTCTTCCTCGTTTACAGATAGTCGCCTTCTCGTTGTAGCCTCACATGGCAGAGAGAAAGCACACAAAGTAGCTCTCTGGCCTCTTCTTACAAAGGCACAAATCCCGTTCATGAGGGCTCCACCCTTATAACCTAATAGCCTCTCATAGGCCCCACCTCCAAGTGCCATCAGACTGGGGATTAGATTTCAACATAATGAATCTGGGGGGGGGGATACAAACATTCAGTCCACAAGATCATATCATATATAACCTTTTAAAATTGCCTCTTTTCACTCAGTATAATTCCCTTGAGATCCATCCAAGTTGTTGTATGTAGCAATAGTCTATTCCTTTTTTTTTTTTAAGTAATCTCTATGCACCCAACATGGGGCTCGAACTCACAATCCCGAGATCAAGAGTTTCATGCTCTATCAACGGAGCCAGCCAGGTACCCCTTTTGCTCATTCTTTAAAAAAAGGTTGAGGCTTTTTAAATAACAGTTTTATTGACATAAAACTCACATATTATACAATTCACCATCAAAGTGTACAATTCAGTGGTTTCTAGTATATTCAGAGTTGTTTTTGCCTTCATAGGTTTGTGTATTCTAGACGTTTCATATAAATGGAATTATACAATATGTGGACTTTTGTCACTGGCTTCATAAACTCAGTACAATGTTTTCAAGGTTCATCCATATTGTAGCATGTACCAGCACTGTTTCCTTTTATTATTAAATAATATTCCATTGTATGGCTATACCACATTTTATTTATCCAATCATC
Source organism: Eumetopias jubatus (assembly GCF_037043125.1). Lineage (NCBI taxonomy): Eukaryota > Metazoa > Chordata > Mammalia > Carnivora > Otariidae > Eumetopias > Eumetopias jubatus. The sequence goes on along the minus strand of NW_028274814.1, from coordinate 45,523,222 downwards.
AATTGATGGACATTTGGGTTGTTTCCACTATCGTGAATAATGCTACTATGAACACTCAAGTTTAAGTTTTTGTGTAAACATACATTTTCAGTTCTCTTGGGTATATAGCTAGGAGCGGCACTGCTGGGGCATATGGTGATTCTATGTTTAATGTTTTGAGGAACTGCTAACCTATTTTCCAAAGCAGCTATACCATTTTATATTCCTACCAGCAATGTATAAAGGGTTTCAATTTCTTCATCCTTGCCAACACTTTTCAGTGTCTGTATTTTCAATTATAGACAACTGGTGAGCATGAAATAATATCTCACTGTGGATGTGATTTGCATTTCCCTAAGGGCTAGTGATATTGAGCATCTTTTCATGTGCTTATTAGTTCTTTATCTTCTGAGAAATGTCCACACAGATCATTGGCCATTTTTTAATTGCATTGTCTTTTTATTATTGAATTGTAATTAGTTTTTGTATATTCTAGATACAAGTCCCTTTACCGTACACATGATTTGCAAATATTATCTCCCATTCTGAGGGTTGTCTTTTCACTTTCTTGATGGTGTCCTTTGAAGCACAAGTGTTTAACCTTGATTATATCCAATATATCTATTTTTTCATTTGTTATTCATGATTTTGCTACCTTATCTAAGAAGCCGTAGCCTAATGAAAGATCACAAAGGTTTACATATATGTTTTCTTCTAAAAATTTTATGGTTTTAGGGGTGCCTGGGTGGCTCAGTCCATGGAGCGGCCAACTCTTGATTTCGGCTCAGGTCCAGGTGTCACTCTTGATCTCAGGGTCCGGGGATCTGTGCTCAGTGGGGAATCTGCTTAAGAACTGCCCCCCTCCCTCTCCCTCTGCTCCTTGCTCACCTCTCTCTCTCAAATAAATAAATAAATCTTTAAAAAAAAAGTTTTATGGTTTCAGATATTACATTTAGGTGTGTGATCCATTTTGAGTTAATTTTTGTAAATGGTGTGAGGTAAGGGTCTAACTTCACTCTTTGGCACATGGCTATCCAGTTGTCCCTGCACCATTTGTTGAAAAGCCTATTCTTTCCTCACTGAATGCTCCTGGCATCCTTGTTGAAAGTTGAACAGAGGCATATGGGAGTTTCCTTCAGGACTCTCAATTCTATTTTATTCAGCTATGTCTAATGTTATGCAAATACCACCCTGTTTTGACTATAGTTACTGTTGAGTTTTGAGAGGGCTTTTTGTCAATACGTGGTTTGCAAATATTTTCTCTGTAGCCTGTCTCTTTACCATCTTCACTGGGTGTTTTGCAGAACAGAAGCTTTTAATTTTGGTCAGGCCGAATTATCTTTTTTTTTATGCTTTATGCTTTTGATGTCAAGCCGCTTCCTGTGTTTATAAATAAAGTTTCATTATAACACACCCATCCTCATTTGTTTACATAATGTCTGTGGCTGCTTTAACATGACAGCAGAGTTGAATAGTTGTTAACAGAGACATAGGGCCTACAAAGCCTAAAATACTACCTGGCTCCTTACAGAAAACTTTGTGGACTCCTTGCTCTAATCTGCTAAGCCTTTCTACCCTAGCACCTTTACATCTACTCTTCCCTCTATCGGAAACACTTTCTTCAGATCTTCTCGTGGCTGGCTCTTTATTGTCACTCAGGTTCCTGCTCAAATTCATGTTGCACAGGCCTTCTTTGACCACATTATTTATGCAACCCTACCTTCCCATCCCAACATGTATGCCTTTACCTTGCTTTATTTTTCTTAATAGAATGTATCACTTCCTTTGCCAGAATATAAGCTACTTGAGGTGAGTCCTTGGCACCAACAGTACCTACCATAGGTACTATTTTAAATATTTGAATGAATAACCGAATCACAGAGAACTACCCATTTTTGAGAAAAACAATCCTGTTATTCCATAAATTATTTCATTAGGGGAGCAATACTTGAATAAAAGAACTATGTATCTGATTCCCATCATAATTTGTATAAGTGATGTTTGTGTGTCATTTTACCTCTGTGGTATTCCCTAACATAGCAAGCTAAGGAGTTACAGAGCGCTAGAGGGCAAGGATCTTTGGATGTCTTTAGATTTAGTTTTCTTTTTCTTTTTCTTAAGATTTTATTTATTTATTTGTCAGAGAGAGAGAGCATGAGCAGGGGGAGCGGCAGACAGAGGGAGAAGCAGGCTCCCCGCTGAGCAGGGAGCCCAATGCTGGGCTCGATCTCAAGACCCTGGGATCATGACCTGAGCCTAAGGCAGAAGCTCACCAGACTGAGCCACCCAGGTGCCCCTAGATTTAATTTTCTAACTCTATATTCCTTCCTGATCTCCTCTTGAACCTAAACTACAATCTAACAGGTGAATACTAATGTAGGTTATCTTTTTCACACTGTGATTGCTTTCTCCCCATTGTTTTTGAATTCTGAAACTCTTGATCTGTCTACTACAAGGACCATGCAAAACAAAAGAAAAGAAAGAGGGCTTTGGTATAAAGACATTGATCACAGGCCAGCTCCAGCATGCTCTAGCTGTGTGACCTTGAAAATTTATCTCAAGGGGCGCCTGGGTGGCTCAGTTGGTTAAGCGACTGCCTTCGGCTCAGGTCATGATCCTGGAGTCCCAGGATCGAGTCCCGCATCGGACTCCCTGCTCGGCAGGGAGTCTGCTTCTCCCTCTGACCCTATCCCCTCTGATGTGCTCTCTCTCTCTCATTCTCTCTCTCTCAAATAAATAAATAAAATCTTTAAAAAAAAAAAAAAGAAAATTTATGTCAAGATCTTAAACCTTGAATTCGGTCCGCCTCACAAACCAATGTATGTAAATAACTGGAAGTTCCCAATTATTTAATATTTTCTATATGCCTAGCTTCTGGCACAAAGCTCCTAAAACCCTTGTGATTTTCTAAGGGATAAGAACACTAGGAGTATCTCTCGTTCTATTATTTGTCTTTGACCCCGTCCCTGACACAGAGATCCTAAGAGCCTTATAAATTCCTAAGTGATGAGAGCGCTAGGAGCATCTTTTGTTCTAATCAGGTGACTCATTACATTAATGAGAGGACTCCTGGATGGGGGCTGGTCACCAGAAAGACCAAGCCATGATTAGAAGCTTGGCGATTCACCCCACGTCCTCACCCTCCAGAGCAGGGAGAGGGGCAAGAAATTGATCCTACTTACGTGAGGAAGCTCCATAAAATCCCAATAGTAGGGCTTTCAGAGAGCTTTCAGGCTGGTGAACACATGCATACTGGGAGGGCGACTCACCCCAAGTCCAGGAGGATAGAAGCTCCTGCACTTGGGAAGCCCCCAGACTTGCCCTACGTATCTCTTCATCTGACTGTTCATCTGCACCCTTTATCGTAGTCTTTAATAAGCTGGTAAATATAAGTAAGTGTTCCTGAGTTCTGTGAGCCACTCCAGCAAAGTAGTCAAACCCAAAGGAGGGGTTGTTGGAATCCCCGATCTAGGGCCAGCTGGTCAGAAGTATGGGTAAAACCGGGGCTTGCAACTGGTATCTGAAGTGTGTGAGTGTGTTGGCGGGAGGGTCAGTCTAGTAGGACCGAGCCCCTAACCTGTGGAATCTGATTCTATCTCCAGGTAGATAGTGTCCTAATTGAATAAAATTATAGGACAACTAAGTGGTGTTACAGAAGATTGCTTGGTGTGAGGAAAAACCTCGACATATTTGGTGACTAGAACTGAAGTGTTTTGTGTGAGTGGGAAACAAGACCCAAAGGAAAGAATCACAGTAGGGAAGAACTGGATTTTTCCCTACATAGCCAAATACTCGGCCAAGTGCTTAGAATATATGATCTAATTTAATTGTTACAATAATAGACAAAGAGACATGTCATGCAAAAAGCTAATTATACTGTGGCTAGCAGATATGAAATAGGACAAACTTTCATAGCCATTTGTATCTGGCTATGTCAAAATGACCTTGTCAAAAGTAACGACAGCAACAACCATCTTAAACCTTTACTTATCCTTAATTACTACCAAGATTCAGGAGACTTTGTATTATTGGGATGTTTCATAGATATGGACTTCTTTTAAAATAAAAACAACAATGATATATTGGTATCTTAACAACGATAGGTCGGCATAATTAGAAGCTCACAAATAACAGAGGTAGACAATTCTGTGATTTTTGAAATGGAAAACAAAGTACAGGGTCTAATCTAATTATTAAATAAATATACAGCAGGGGGGACTAGATAGGGGTCTGGGATGGCAGGGGCACGGTGGCTTTGTGTTTCATATCTTGCTCTTATACTGCTTCCTCTAACATCTTTCCAAAATAGTCTTAACAATTGTCATGTAAATGTATCATCTTTTAAAATGTACTGACTTTTAAATTTTTCCAAAATGCTCATCTTTTGGAAAATATGCTAAGGAAGAGCAATTGCTCCCCCAGCTTTTCTTCCCTTAGTATGACCATTAAACAGTTCAGGAAAAAAATCGGGCAGTCTGAGACGCCAGCCATTCAAGATACCAATGATTTCCCAGAAACAACTTTATTTAAAGTTTTTCTGGATGTGATCACATGTGGTAAACCACTGACTTCAGGCAACATGTGATTTTAGCCACCCAATGATGTCTACCCTACCCCATCTCATTCCAAAGGGTTAATGCCTTTTGGGAGATTCTTATCACAATGCTTCTAAGGTAATAGGGACTCAGTTACACTCTAGAGTCTGCTCTATAAGAAGACTTCTTCCTATTGTGAATTCATCTATTACTCTGTATTACTCTTCACACCTACACAGCCATGCTTCTTTTCGAGGATGGTCCCCCAAGACCAGTTATGTATAATTTTACCAAGACCTGTTTGCAATTACAATGCTGAACACGGCTATTTTATCATTCTTATTACTCTTGATAATATGAAAGCACAAAACACCCTAAGGGGCAAATACTAGTTAATTGTGAAAAGACAACGTGAGAATGTACCAAGTCCACTGGCTGCAACAGTCTCTCCCACCACCACTTATGTATGGCATACATGATCAAGATAACAAAAGTTTAGGAAGATGACAGGTATCATGATTATTAACACAACCATGACAAAACAGTTTGATACCAATCTGACATAAATTCTTAATACTCACAACCTGTTTGTTGCGCTCCATCTCTCTGCTATACTAAGAATTGACTCTCCCTCCAACTCCTCTTCAAGGTACTGCTTCCTGTAAACTGTAATTGGCTAGTTATTTATTCGCTCTATCTACTTAAACTCTTCAAAAGCTTAAGTATGACTTAGTCCACCAGTGGGCACACTAATAAATACTTGTGGAAGAATGTGAAACCTTCACAGAATTCTAATGGTGTCTTAGATTAACTCAATTCTGGGGTCGTCAACAAAGCTCTTTCCACTTGTTCAGTAGCCAGTGGGAAGAATTTTATCAAGTTAAGGGTTCTGGGGAGAGAAAAGGGACAGAGCTGGATATGGTGAAAATGGAACCCCTATATTTTGAGTCATTGCTCTGTCATCAACTAGTGGTTTCCCCATTAGCAAAATAAGCAGGGGTTAGGTAATCTTGCTGTTACAAAATTCTGGGACTTAATGTGGCTTATTTTGCCATATAAAATTTAAAATATTGGAAATAAGCCACCTTTGGCCTAAAGTGCTTCAGTGAGCTGTAGTGGAGTCCGAAATCATGATTCTGCTTAACCAGTTATCAAGTCCTGAATCTGTTCCCTCCTCTCCTGAAGTGGATGCACGGTTGTGGGGATCAGCTGAGATGTTGTATGTTGAAGCACCAGTGTTATTTCCTGAGTTTATCAGGAGGTGGCAGAGAATTAGAACAGACCATTCCTCTGACTATTGCACAGACTCTGTTACTCCTCCTTTCCATTTCTCTCTTCAAACTTCTCACCCCAGTCTCATCTCCCTCCTTTCCTGTCTGCAACTCCTTGTCTTCTAGGTCATCCTCATTTAGGAGATGGGGGGAGGGGACAAATCGAGAAACAAACAAAAACAGTCCATAACTCTTTAAACTCGAGTAAATACTTTTGTTAAAAAGGGAGATGCTACTTGGTTATTTATGAAATTAATTCAGATAAGTTCTTCTTCCATTTGAAAACAAGTGGAAATTCTCAATTTAGTCTATGTATTGAACTGGGACAAAATTAATAGTATTTTGCCAAGGACACGGGGCCTTACTCCCCTTCTCTGACACTTCAGGAATAAAGCATTAAATGAATGGATGATCCATAACTTTCTAAGAAAATTCCAGTTTTCATCTTGCAAAAACCTACAAAACTAATCTCATCTGCTTAACAGTTAACCCGTGCTAGACATCTTTCAAGTTCCCTCCGCCTGGACCATTCTTCATGGCTTCCTCACTTCTTTCAGGTCTCTGGTCAAGACACTTCCTGGGAAAGGACTTCTCAGACCCACCCCATCCCTCTCGCCCACCCCCACCCCCGATTTAATATACCATTCCTTCTCCCTCGCCCACCTTAATACACCAGTCGCCTCCCCATCTCTTACTGTGTATTCTCTTCATAAGATTTATCACCGTTTGGCATTTTATTATCTATCCGTGTGTTTTCCTTGTCTGTCTCTTCGCTAGAGTATAAGCTCCGGGAGGGCAGGGCCATTGTCTGGTACGCAGTGGGATCCCCAGCTTTTAGAGCAGGGACTGAGGCACAATAGGTGCTCGGGAAATAACCAATATTGTCTCCAGTACTCAGAGGCGACGTGCCGGTTTCTCCAGAGCCGCAGGACCCGCTCTCCCTCAGCCCAGCCCAACTCTGGGTCTCCACCCACCTGGACCCGATCCCAGCTCGCGGGCTGGTCCTCCCACCTGCCGGCCACTGGGACAGCTCAGCGTGTCCACCACCCGGACCCGGCAACTGCAGTTGGGCCCTGCGGCTCCGCTCAATTGTCCGTCTCCGGGGCCCCCCACGCTTCTCCGCTGTCCCAGGTCGCCGCGCTCGGGAGTGGCAATAACGGCGCCACTGCCTTCCGCGGGGCGCGCTCCGCAGCCGTTAGGGCCCCGCGCTGCGGCCAAATGCCAAGGATTCTTTTGGAACGGATCCGCGGATGTGGTCGTAAAACGTGACTCGTTTATCCGGCTCCCTTCGGAAGGGAGACGCGCGCTCCCCCCCGCGGGCTGCGCGGGGGTCCGGCTCGCGAGTCCCGACCACGGCGACCCCAGCCCCACTTCTCACCCACACACCAGACTGACCCCCGCGGGCGGCCGCCGCACGACCCCTCCGGCGTCTTCGGACGCAGGCGGCTGGGAACCCTTTACGGGGAAACAGTGCTGGGCCCCACCATCCTCCAAGTCGCCGTTAGGAGGGTGTTAACATTTCCGCTTTAAGAGATACCCGTCCCCCTCACCGCCCTCTCGCCCCGAGAAGGCGCCCCCAGAAAGCCCCGCGGGGCGGGCCGGAGTGGGTGCCGGGAAGGCGGACGGGGGTGCGGGGGGGGGCAATTCCTGGTAGCTCTTTAGGCCCCTGTGGCTGTTTTCTGATGAAAAACCCAACTGTCTTTCTTTCCACCTCCCAGAAAGGACTCTTTGGAGTTTCTATTAAAAGTCGTCCCCTGCCGCCCTGTTGGTGCTCTCCAGGGGAGGGGAGGGCCCAAGAGAACACAAAAGTGTTTTGGAGAGATTGCTCTTCTCCGAACCTAACTTGGAATTATTTGGAGCCTCACCATGATGGCTTGGTCTTTAGTAAAGAGGCGAGGCCATAGTGACGGTTTTTTGTTGTTGTTTTTGTTTTTGTTTTTTTTTAAGATCTAACCTGAACTTCTCAAAAGAGATTGCCCCAGTGAACAAGAAACACGTGAAAAGGTATGCAATTGAATTGGTCATCAGGGAACTCCAAATTAAAACTACATGAGATTCCACAGCAGGCCCACCAGAATGGTTAAAAGGAAGGAGGAGGAAAAGGAGAGAAAGAAGGAATGCCAAACGTGGGAGGGCATACGAGGCACCCAAGACTCTCATACACTGTTAATTAGGGGTATACATTGATAAATTGGTGCCATCACTTGGGAAAACTAGCAATATCTATTAAAACAACATAGGCCTACCCTGTGACCCAACAATTTCATTCCAAGCTATTTCAACAGAAGTGCATATACATGTTCGCCAAAACATAGGTACTAGCATGTTCATCTCAGCAGTATTCATAATAGCTCCAAAACTGGAAATATATAATCCAATGTTCATTGAAAGAAGAATGGATGAATACACGGTGGTATATTCACTCAACGAAATAGGATACAGCAATGAGAGCAGATGTATTAAGGTGATATGCAACGATAGGGATGAATCACAAAGTTTAGTGAAAGAAACCAGGGTGCAAAAGAGAATGTATTGAAAGATTCTATTTATATAAAGGTCAAAAACAGCAAAACTATGGTGTCATAAATCCAGATTGTGCTTACCCGTTGGGGGATTGTGACTGGAAGGGACAGCAGGGCTTCTGGGGTGTGTTCTGTCACTTGGTCTGGGTGCTGTTAACTTTATAAAAACAACCATCCAATAAAACATTTTTCCTGATGTGTTTTACCTTAAAAAGTTTTCAGTTAAGAACAAAAAAGACTGACATATTAATTTGTCCAACTTCTCTGCTCAGTTCTACCTGCATCCCTTTGACAATCATTATAAGGCTCTCACTGTGAGGTCCTGGAAAGATATATCTGCCTTCCAGGATTTTATAAGCACATAAAAGTCATTGCTGGGGAATAGTCTTTGATACTATGCTAATTGTTAGGGAAATCCAAAATAATTACTCTGGAAGAAAGTTGGGGAAAAGAATATGCATCTAGGCAGAGTTTCTGAGTTAGAAGGGATCTTAAGATCCTTATAATTTCTTGTCAACAGGTGCTAGCGTGATCAACTATCTCAGTTATCCCAGGACTAAGGGGTTTCCCTGGGACAGTCCTGGGCAACCTGGGATGGGTAGTCACTCTAACAGGGGCTGAGCCTGATTCATCTTTGTTTTTTTGTTTTATTTCGTTTCTTCTTCTTCTTCTTCTTCTTCTTCTTTTTTTTTTTTTTAAGATTTTATCCATTTCTTAGAGAGCACAAGCACGGTAAGTGGCAGGCAGAGGGAGCGGGAGAAGCCGACTCCCTGATGAGCAGGGAGCCCGATGTAGGGCTCCATCTCAGGATCCCGGGATCGTGACCTGAGCTGAAGGCAGACATTCAACGGACTGACCACCCAGGTGCCCCTATTTTGTTTTGTTTCTTGAGAAGGGAGGAGGACCAGGAGGAGAGGGAGAGAGAGAATCTTCAAGAAAACTCCCCACTGAGCTTGGAGCCCCACCAGCGTTCGATTTCACGACCCTGAGATCATGACCTGATCCAAAGTCAAGAGTTGAACGCTTAACTGACTCTACCACCCAGGCGCCCCCTGATTCATCTTTGAACCTGAAGTTTCTAACACAGAGTCTGGCACATAGAAGATGCTCAATAAGCTCGATGAATATTTGTTGAAATAAAATGGGGGGCAAATGGTAACAAATAAAGGCACCCTATCAGGTGATACCAGTTATTTTGTGAATGGCAGGAAATTGCAGGTCAGGTAGGGATTAGGACTGAGGAGGGCCTTGAATGCCACACTGAATAGTTTGGATTATATTTTATTGACAATTGGTAGCCATGGAATGCTTTTGAACAAAAAGAGTGACATGAAAAAAAATTCTGTGCTTTATTCAATGTGGGCCACTGAAGGGGATGAGTTGACATAAGTAGACTCTACAAGCCAAAGTCCAGGTCGAGGGTTATTAGGAGTCCAGAAAAAAAGTTGAAGAATAGACTTTTAGAACTGTAAGAGAACTAAGAGTTCTATTAGTCTAATGCCGTTTTAAATAAGTTTTTTTTTCTAGTCTATGTTCCTTTTACAAACTGTTTCTTCCACACCTTCCCTTCTCCTTTCTTAAATGTTTTGTTTGTAATATTAATTTTAGTTAGCAGTAGATGAAGGCCCAGTGGTAAAGCGACCTGTTCAAGGCTATTTGGCAAGTCTGAAACAGACTAGACAAGAAGCTGAGTTTCTTCCCCGCTATGGCTGTGACCTTATACTACTTCGTGGTTTCAGAGCGATGCCACACTGGAACAGTGTTTCCTTGGGAAAGGAAAAACAAGGTCGTATTTTTTTTTTTTTTTTGAAGTGAAATGTATCCAGTTCTTAAATTCTGAGAGTATAACCTTCCCATCGTTTTGGTATTAAAAATGTTCATTCTCAGGGCACTTGGGCGGCTCAGTCAGTTAAGCGTCTGCCTTCGGCTTTGGTCATGATCCCAGGGTCCTGGGATCAAGTCCTACGTCGGCTCTCCGCTCAGCTGGGAGCCTGCTTCTCTCTGCCTGCCGCTCCCCCTGCTCGAGCTCTCTCTCTCTGTCAAAAAAAATAAAATCTTTAAACAAAATTCCTTTAAAAAATGTTAATTCTCCAATGAAATGATGTTCATGGTAGATGGTAGCTGGTAATGTCTTTATGTGACTATATAAAAAATTCTTTGATCCCCATTATATCTCTATTGGTTTATAAAATAAAAAAGTGTGAAACAGACTTTTGCTTCATTCTTGTGCTGCTTCTGGCTCAGAATCCTTTCATTCTACTTATTACCAAGGACATTTTATTTTATTTTTTAAAGATTTTTTTATTTATTTGACAGAGAGAGACACAGCAAGAGAGGGAACACAAGCAGGAGGGAGTGGGAGAGGGAGAAGCAGACTTCGGGAGGAGCAGGGAGCCTGATGCGGGGCTCTATCCCAGGACCCTGGGATCATGACCTGAGCTGAAGGCAGACGCTTAAGGACTGAGCCACCCAGGTGCCCCTATTTTTTTGGAAAGATTTTTAATTTATTTGAGACAGAGAGAGTGCACACACATGAGTGGGGAGAAGGGCAGAGAGACAAGCAGACTTCTTGATGAGTGACGAGCCCAATGCAGGACTTGCTCCCAGGACCCCAAGATCATGACATGAGCAGAAGTCAGATGCTTAACCAACTGAGCCACCCAGGTGCCCCTTTTTATTATTTTTAATGATTTTATGTTTGGAGCTCCTGGGTGGCTCAGTTGGTTAAGCGTCTGCCTTCCACTCAGGTTTTGCTCCTAGGGTCCTGGGAGCGAGCCCCAGGTCACGCTCCCTGCCCAGCGGGGGGTCTGCTTCTCCCCCTCCCTCTGCTGTTCCCCCCACTCATGCTCTCTCTCTCTCAAATAAATAAAATCTTTTAAAAAAATGAAGATTTTATTTTTAAGTAATCTCTACACCTAATGTGGGGCTTGAACTCACACCTCTCTGATTCAGAGTCAGTGCTCCACTGACTGATCCTTGAGGGGGTGGGGGGTGGGCAGAGCATGAGGAGGGGGAAGGGCAGAGGGAGAAGGAGAAGCAGGCTCCCCTCTGAGCAGGGACCCTGACACAGGGCTCGATCCCAGGACCCCAGGGCGATGACCTGAGCCAAAGGCAGCCACCTAACCCACTGAGCCACCCAGGCGCCCCTCCCTCCTTTTTATATACTTTCCTCTCCTTAGAGAGCCTGGAAAACCAAAACCTCAATTTCCTAGATTTTCTTGTAGCTAGGATTCTAGTTGTGAGTTTTGATTCATCAATAATGTGCACATCCAAGAGACCCGAGAAGTGGAAGTGAGGCAGGGGCCCTCTCCTGGCTGCTTTGGTAGCTGCTGCTGGCCAGCATGGTCATGGGATGTTGGGGTTTTCCGCAGCGTGTCCCAGCAATCATTTACAAGCTTCGTGGCCACTGAAGGCTGCTGAGGCAGTGTTTGCAACAGTAGCTTCCTGATACCCGGATCTTGAGGAAGGCACTGTGTTCTTGAACTCAACAGTTTCAGCAACAGTCTTGATTCCTCCCCTTTCTGCAGCTTTCCCTGGTGGGTGAGTTTAGTAGTCCTGTTTTTTTGGTCTTTTTTTTTTTTTAAGATTTTTAAATTTATTTCACAGAGACAGAGTGAGAGAGGGAACACAAGCAGGCGGAGTGGGAGAGGGAGAAGCAGGCTTCCCGTCGAGCAGGGAGCCCAATGTGGGGCTCCATCCCAGGACCCTGGGAGCATGACCTGAGCCAAAGGCAGACACTTAACCGACTGAGCCATCCAGGCACCCGGCAATGTATACCTTATTATGCTAGAATTATTTGTAGTTTAGAAATAACTTTCCTATGGTACTTTTATTATTGCAAATAAAGCTGCCCCCTGCTCCTCCCCTTATTTCAAACTATTGTCATAAGTATACTTAAGAGCCAGTATGATATACTCTCTCATAAACGATCTGGCCTAGAAGATTCTAGAAAATTATAAAGGGGGAATCATTCTGGATAAATAAAAGGTACTTGAATCTTGACCAACAGCCCATGCAGTGTCCTGCAGTGGGAATAGTTACAACACTTTTGGGAAGTTTTTGCACTGTTTCCTCAATTTCAGAGCAGTTTTTAGACCATGTTCAAGCATTGGTGAAATCTTGCTGGAAAGCAAGTGATTCCGTAATTTCTGGTATAGCTGATTATCTCTCAATACTCTCAAATAGTTAAGTTCTTCCTACCCTTGACTCTCAGATTGTAGGTGAAACAACTTATTTTCCATTCATTGGATGTAGAGGCCATCTTTTTTACTAATTCCATCTAACTTTTCAATTTTTTCTAGGAATGTAGGTTAAGGGGAAATCTGCTTGCAAATTTTAAAGGCCTCAGGGTGTTAGGTTTGGGAAGCAGGACTACCTCTCATTTTATGGCTGGATTAACCCAGGTGGTAAGTGTGAAACATTTTGGGTAGGTTTGGGAAGCAGGTCTACCTCTCATTTTATGGCTGGATTAACCCAGGTGGTAAGTGTGAAACATTTTCCAGGATTATGAAATTGACATAGATACTTTATTTTTTAAATATTTATTTATAGATACTGTATTTTTAAAAAGGATTTTATTTATTTATTTGCGAGAGAGCACAAGGGGGGTAGGGGTTGTGCACAGGGAGAGGGAGAAGCAGGCTCCCCCCTGAGCAGGGAGTACCCCCACGGGGCTCCATCCCAGAACTGCGGATCATGACCTGAGCCAAACACAGGCTCAAGGAGCCAAACGCAGGCTCAAGGAGCCAAATGCAGACTCAAGGGACTGAGCCACCCACGCGCCCCTATTTTGATATAGATACTTTAAAAAATATATTCTGAAGGTCTGGCATCTTTAGAATTTGTCCTTTATACTATAAAAAAAAGTCTTCTCGGGCGCCTGGGTGGCTCAGTTGGTTAAGCGACTGCCTTCGGCTCAGGTCATGATCCTGGAGTTGCGGGATCGAGTCCCCGCATCGGGCTCCCTGTTAAGCGGGGAGTCTGCTTCTCCCTCTGACCCTCTTCTCTCTCGTGCTATCTCTCATTCTCTCTCTCTCAAATAAATAAATAAAATCTTAAAAAAAAAAGTCTTCTATTCTTGTTTGGTTCAGATCTCGGACCATGTGTGTGACACTACCAGGCATCAGAGGTACAACGATGAACAAAACATATTCCCTACCTAAGGTTTCTGTATATGATTAATGCTCTTATTCAGACAAATCGTTTCAGGTCTCTACACCTCCGCCCACTCTTTTCAATTATTTTATTAATGATTCTTTAGGAACCCAACTGCTTGGATACTATGGTCCCGGGTCTATCCTTAGGTTTCTCTATTAGAGCCTCAGTTTCCCTATCCTTCCCTAGGGAGCGTTAAACCCCATGTTTTTCCTTTCCTCTATCTCATTCTTTTAGGTAATGTAAGTAAATGGGAAGCCTGGGACCAAAGGCTCATAAGAATTTAATTACCATGTGTATTCCAGAAAGCCAGGGTACGCTCTGACTTCGTTGAGTAAACAGGAAATTATCGATCCTATGCAGGAAATGACCGTGTTTGAGGGCAACGAAGGTGCCGCGGATTTCCCTCTTTCCTTCAGTTCCCTTCTAAATTTATTTCCGGGTTTTAATCAAGTTGGTTCTTCAGTACAATAACAGAGTCCAGCTGGCTCTTCCCAGTCCCACCCTAGACATCGTCCCTGAGAAAATGGCCAATAGGCCCTTCCCTTTAGTGGACATTTTTATGCCTCGTTTTACCTCATTGCAAACCTCAACCAATCAGTAGTTGCGGTAGGAGGTACCAAAATAATCTTCACTTCCTCTCCAAATAGCCACCCCCTCGCTTTCGTCATCCTGATGGATTACTGATGTAGCCAATTAACAAGCAACCTTGGGCCCAGCCTACCTTAAACCCAATCAATTAAAACGAAGACGGGGAATTGGGGCGGAGAATGGAAAACTTGCCCCCTCTTTTGGAAATGGTTTGAAAAGGCGCGTCCGGATTTCGTTAACTTACAGTTTTCGACCGAGAATCACTGCATACTGTGTATCTCAAATGCCCCAGTTCTGTTCTCTTCGACCCCACCCCAAGATGAGCCCCACCCCTCACATATATCCCCCCCGCCCTCCAATTTCAGGCGGGCACGCCCCCATCCTGAATCCTCCGGAAAAGAACCAGACCAAATAACTGGTGCTTTACACGTTCCTCTCGGGCGGGTAGAGTAGGGGAAGGACTGACCCTGCGGCCTCAGGCGCCAATCTTTCCATTCAGTGCGTCTCTCCTCCCTTCCCCACGTTCCCGGGTCGGAGCTGACACGGGAGTGGGAGGAGCTGAGTGCCCGGCTGGGGGAGAGGCTAAGGCTTCTTAAGGTGGAATGGAGCTGTTGGGAGGCTGGGCCTCAAAACAAGTCCTGCTTTCCAACCTCGTTGATCAGTTTTTCATCTCTAGTCCCCTAACTTTAGTTCTAGACTTAGTTTTAGGGAGAACAAACAGGTTAGGTAGAGGATATAAAGTTAGCGTAGAAAACAAAATAATAAAGTTATGGAGAGGAAATCCGTACCATGGAATTTTTCTTTTATGATTTAATCTCTGCTGTGTTCCATTCTGTTATCCCTAGATACCCTTTAAAGTAGCAGCTAGAATTTCTTCTGATGTGCAAACGTGAGCTCAAATTTTGTCTAATAAATATTTCCAAATGAATCATTTGTATGTTCGTTTATTCCCTACCCACTAGATCTGACTGCAGCCACGAAGGGAAGCAAAAATCCTGAGCTTAGTGGCTGTGGGTTACTTCCTACACCTTTTACCAGCAGGTCCCCTGGAAGACTGGAAGAGTGGAGGTGGTGTGTTGCACAGCCTTGCAGTCTTGGCTCTAGTTAAATCTTCTCATTTGTAAAATGGGGATAATAATACCTACTTCCGAGGTTTAGTGTCAGTACTAAGACATAGCCGCAATGAAAACATTGTAATCTGAGAAGTGTAAGCAAACATAAATAATACAGTATTGTAAATACAAAGTATGTAATAATAGTAAACACTTACATAATCCTTACTATGTTCTAGCATTTTTAAATTTTAATTTTTTAAAAAAGATTTTATTTATTTATTTTGACAGAGAGGGAGACAGCAAGAGAGGGAACACAAGCAGGGAGAGTGGGAGAGGGAGAGGCAGGCTTCCCGCAGAGCAGGGAGCCGGATGATGTGGGGCTGGATGCCAGGACCCTGGGATCATGACCTGAGCCTAAGGCAGATGCCTAACGACTGAGCCACCCAGGCGCCCCTTCTAGCATTTTTTTAAACAGTATTTTTTAAGTAAACTCTACCCCTAACATGGGGCTTTAACTCAGGACCCCAAGATCAAGAGTCCCATGCTCTACTGACTGAGCCAGGCAGGTGCCCCTTAAAAAACTATTTTGTAGTTTCAAACACATACACATGTAGAGAGAAGAGCATTTTATTTATTTATTTTTGAAAGATTTTATTTTTAAGCACCTCTACATCCGAGGTGGGGCTCGAACTCACCACCCCCAGATCAAGAGTCATATGCTCCACTGACTCAGCCAGGAGCCCTGAGAATAGTATTTAAAAAAACAAAACATGTTATAATAAACAACACTTGGTCGATCTTTTATCATCTATACCTCTTTCCCCTGTCACTTCATTATTTTGAAGGGGATTTCAGGCATTTCATGATTAAATACTGCAGTATCCATTTTTAAAAGATAAAGATCCTTAAATAATAACGCAGTACCATTAACACATCTAATATAACAATAATTCTTTGATATCACCAGAGTCAAGATTGAAATTTTACTGATTGTTTTGTAATATATTTTCCAGTTGCTTTGTTCAAATCAGGATTCCCCCCCCCCAAAATGTCCACATTTTATATCTGATGGATATGTCTCTTGGTCCATATACATTGCATTTGCTTGGTATTATTCTTAAGCCTCTTTCAAGCTTCAGGCTCTTTTTCTCTGTGCACTTATCTAAATGCATTACATGCATGAAGTCACATAGTTTTTCCACAATACTGTGAAGTAGGTACTATTAATATCCCCATTTTACTACTGATGAGGAAACAGAACAGTTAAGTGATTTAAGTTCTCACAGTTATTAAGCACAAAAGCTGGGATTTGGATACACAAATCATATTCACTGTGTTTTATATATAATACATGTCTTTAATAAATGCTTCCAAAATGGTATTGTGACATATTAGTCACCAGTAGTATGAAGAAGCGTTTTGCTCAAGGTAGACTAACACTTGTGAATTATGTGGTATGTTCTATTTTAGAAAAGGGTGAATCTTTACATTTTGGTTTCTTGCATGTTTGAGTGACTCCCTCTCTCTCTTTCTCTAGATCTATATGTTTGTGAGCTCTACACCCAATGTGGGGCTCAAACTCACAACCTCAAGATCAAAAGTGGCATGCTCTACTGATTGAGCCAGTCAGGTGCCCCTCAGTGACTATATTTTTATGCTGCTCCATATCTCCCTTCTTAATCCAAAGTACTCAGAGAATGAATGCAAGTGCTTCCCCCTGTCTTAAGGTGAAAACAAAACAAACGCAGGCTTATTGATCAGTTTTTTCTTTTAATTTAAAAATTACATAAGCAAAACCCATATGAACACTAATTATAGATATAGTAGAAAATGAGGTGAATTATCTTCAAGCTCACATCTTTGGTGTATATCCACTTGTGTGTGTGTGTCTACTCAAATATATACATACACATAAGTATATATTTTAAAAAGCAATTACATGATTATGTTATACAAATTGTTTTGTTTTGTTCTTAAAGATTTTATTTATTTGAAAAAGAGAGACACAGCGAGAGAAGGAACAAAAGCAGGGACAGAGGGAGAGGGAGAAGCAGGCTTCCCGCTGAGCAGGGAGCCAGATGCTGGGCTCGATCCCAGGACCCTGGGATCATGACCTGAGCCGAAGGCAAAAACTTAACGACTGAGCCACCCAGGTGCCCCTATATTATACAAACTTTTTAAACATGATTTTTCTCACTGGAATATATTCAGATATATGAAAAAATTTGGTTCTTTTAAAACAATGTACACCTATTGCAAAATATCTAAATGGTAAAGAAGATATAAAAAGAAAATCAACTCTTCATTATATAGACATACCATTACTTATTTAACAGTTACCCTGTTATGGTTATTTAAGCAAATTTTCTCATTTTCTACAGTTACAAATAATGCAGCAAATATCTTGCATATACCAAATAATTTCTTGAGCTTTTATTTTTTCTAAATTTCCAGGAAAAGAGGGTCTAATCCTTCCCTAGCTTTCCCATTTTCAGTACTACCTCTCTACCCTGCCCCCCAAATTCCACATACATACAAATATGTCAAAAATGATTGACAAATGAAACATAACAAAACATCTAACACGTAGCAAGAAGCATTTGATGCCAAATTATCCATGTGTGGGAAAACAAGTTAATATTTCAAAGAGGGGGAAAATACAGCTTTAAATCTGGATAGTGGAAGGGTAGGGTGAAAGAAAAGGCTCAATTGCGCTTCACTTCCTTTACGTTTAAGGATTTTTTTTCATATATACATGTTTGTGATATAGATAGATCACAACCAACCAATTGACCTTTCTGCTTTCTATTTACGTAAAGGAAATGCCATCTATTTTCTTTTTTATTTGAATATAGTTGCACACAATGTTATGTTAGTTTCAGGTGTACAACCGTAGTGATTGGACAAGTTTATCCATTATGCTATGTTCATCACAAATGTAGCTACCATCTGTCCCCATACATCTCTATTACAGTAAGTTTAAGGATGGTTTTTAATTCTGACAGTTCAGGGCAATGGAATAGAAGTTAAGAGTTGGGTCTTTGGAGTTACTTCAATTTGTTAGTTTAAGTGCTGACTTTGCTACTTACTAATCATGTGAAGTTAGACACCGTCATAATCTCTAAGTCAGTTTTCTCATCTGTAAAATAGGTCTTGTAATAGCAGTACTTTATGGGATTGCTAGAAGAATTAAATGTGATAACACATGCAGAGTTCTTAGCTTAATGCCTGGCACACTGTGAATATAATGTAATTTTATACATGTATAACTTAAATTATCATATATTTAGCCAGAAGATAAAAAACTTTACTATCTGAATGTGAAATGTAGTCATCAAGCTGTAAGCTTGAATATAGTCTTTTTTTTTGAGCAATTCAAGTATTTCATGGATGATATTTTTTGCTTTCATATTATTTTATATGATAGAAAGTAGAATAGTTTGAGAAACGTTTAACAGGTCAGAGGATGAAATAGATAAGAATTTCCAGAGGAATAATGTGACTGGAGGAGGAAAAGTAGAGGTGGGCTCCCTGGTGGCATTTTCTGTCTCTGGATGGGGGTTATTCTGGAAAGGGCAGAGAATAACATTCTTTACTGTGTGTCACTCAGGATAACATATGTTACAAGATCGTCAAGTGAACTGAACGAGAAGTCATGTTTCGCATCCTTTGTATACTGTACAGTTTAAAAAGTATTTTCACATAAATTATCTCATGTGGTCCTTGCAACAGCCCTAGTGGGTAGTCAGGGCGACCATCAAGGTCCCCTCCTCGCTATGATTCCACAGAAAAGGGGCCTTGCACAAGTTTATACAGAGTTTAGTCTAGAGTTTTCCCGGTTACATGCTCCTTTATCTCTTTACACATCCACTCCTTCAACAAGCATTTACTGAACTACAGGATGATGTCAGGATAACAGATTAACTCCGTCCCAACGCCATAACCCTTTATACACTCTCTCCGGGGGAACGGGAAACCCATCAAAGACGTTCCGGAGAAAACCCCTCGGGGCTGTAGTGTATAGGACACCCCAGAATGCGCGTGTGAAATCGCGGCGGACAGTGTCGGCCGTGACCCGGGAACCGTCCCGGTAGCAGGGAGGCTTGCCGTCCCGCGCCGCCCGCCAGTGGCTCGCTGCCGGGCGGCCCGGGGGCTGCAGGTGAGCGAGCGGCGGCGCGTCCCCTGGTTGCGGGTCGCGCGGCTCTCCCGGCGCCGCGCCCCCCGGCGGCACGGCCTGCGGCTCAGCGCCGCCCGCTCCTCCTTAACCGGCGCGGGGAGGCGGCGGCGGCGGCGGCGGCGGCGGCGGCGGCCGGGCGGGCGGGGGAGGGGGAGGGGGAGGGGCGCGGAGCGCGGCGCGGAGGCCGGGGAGGAGCCGGGGCCTGCAGCGGAGCCGAGCCCGAGCCCGAGCCCGAGCCCGAGCCCTGACACTGTCCGTCCGCCTCCTTGCTCCCCGGGAGCCCGGACTGGCCGGAGCCCGAGAGGTGGCAGCGCCGGGGGCCTCACGCGCCGAAGCGAGCGGACCGGACGGGACTGGACTAGAGGAGGCGCTGCCGCCACAGTAGCCGGGGACGGGAGTCGGGAGCCGCGGCCTCCCGGACCCTGCTGCCCAGGCCAGCTCAGGGAGAGCGGAGAGTAGGAAAACCCCACCCTCGGGGGCACCCCCGGAGCGGAGGCGGGAGCGGGGACGGGAGCAGCCTCTCTCGCCGCTGGAGAGGAGACCCTTACCACTCGGGCGAGGGGAAGAGGAGACCCCCGCAGGGGAGAGTCTCTCCTAGAGGCGAGGAAAACCCCCATCCTGGCCCGGGAATAGAGCTCCAGAAGTAGAAAGGGGTGATCTTACTAAAGGAAGCAGACAGAGTGAGACCGCCCCAGCGTGCCTCCACCCCTCCAAACGCACACTCTGAGCAGTTCAGGACTTTTTGAGGCCAAGAGAAAGGGGGAAATGCCTATGGAGTAGGCGCCCTCCATCCTATCCAGTACTCACAGGGGAGAGGAGTCCTTACATTCAGAAGCAGAGGACACTCCAGGGAAAGAAGAGGAGTCGGCTTTCAGCCTTTCAGGAGAGGGGAAGAACTCTCCTCTCAACTTCCTTGTACCTAGACAGTGGAACAGGGCAGAGTCCCTCCGCTCAGATCTCCAGCAGACAGAAAGAGCCCTCCACTCCCGAAAGATCCAGTTTGGGGGGGAGGGGGACTCCCCCAAGGGGGAGGAGACAACTCCTGGTTGGGAGAGGCTCCTCCCCTCCTCCCCAGGGTTACAGGCAGGGTGTGGGGGGTGTGCCACCTTCCCCAGGTAGGACCTCCTTCTCCTCCTCCCCCCCCTTCTCCCCCCAACGCTCCTCATCCTCAGGGGACCCAGTTCCCCACCCCAGCTTGGGATGCTCAGCCAAGTACAGGAAGAGCCACTGAGGATGAGACTCTTCATCCGCCTTTGAAGAGGGGAGTCCCTCCAACCCCAAACTCCAGTACCAGGTGGTTCCCTCCCTTTGCTGGGGGAACCTTGGAGACAGGTTAGTGCTTTCTTTCACCTTCTCTGTCCTCTTTAGGTACTAGTGGGTGTAGGGGCTGAGATGGTGGCTCTTGGGTTTCATCACTGGGGAAGGTAGAGTAGTAACTCAGAGAATCCTCTGGGGAATGTGCTCTGAGGAAGCTCCTGGATTCAAACTTAATATCTTGCTGCAGAAGCTCTGAGAAATGGGTTTCTGGGTGTTTGGGGACTAGATGGCTGGGATTCATTTGAAGTCCCTAGGGACATGTATGTTTTCATGCTGAGGGCAAGGGAATATCAGCGAACGCCTGCATTTTCAGAACTCCATCCATACTGTGTAATAATGATGGGACACATCCCAACCAGACTCCCATAGTGTTCTCCATTCTTGGGCTTTTTTACTTCACTAAAATCATCGTGGCATTTCATGGCCTAGACTTGTCTAGGGCTTCTAATGATCTTACCTTTTCTTACCTTGTAAGCCTGTGTCAGCTTAATGTCCACCAGAGCTGTTCTCTCCAACCCACTGTGATTACTGTCTCCTTGACAAGAAAATCAGTCTGTCCCCACTCACCCTTCCTCAGACACCAGGAGGCCTCCTCTCGAGGCATACCCATTCCTGGATGGAAGCATGGCTCTATCAAAATCCAAAGGGAAAATGGAGATCCCACCTGTCCCAAGGCAAGAAGAAAGGGTGTAGGGGAAGGCTAACTCCTGGGTTGAAGTGCTTCCTTAATGCTGGCCCGGTACCACTGCCCTCATGCCCTACACAGCTCCTGTCCACAGCTCCTGTCCTTCACGGACAGTTCCTCAGGAAAAAGCAGATCCTAGATAGGAAGAGAGGGGTGTTGCTGCTCAGCCTCCTTCCAGTCTTCCATCGAAATAAGTTGACCCCCCTCCCCCACTCCCACTGGGAGATTTGACCGGTGATGAATTTTCTTTCAGAAAAGCACCTAATGGTTTCATCTTTTCCCTTCCCGTTTCTTGTTCAGTTCTGTGTCTCTGGAATCTTGTATTTAAGCTTTCTTTCGTGAGATATGGAGCAGGAATCCTCAAAGCCCAGAATCGTCAGAAAAGGCAAGAAATAGGTGCCCGGAAATCCTTCTAGCTGAGGCCGGGCTGTATGTGTTTAAGCAGTGTGTCTTTCCACCTGGGATCACCAGCTGGGGGCCTGCCTTACCGCCTTGCCATTAGTACATTCCTCATCTGTGTGCACCTCACAGCAAAACCAAGTGGGAGGCTTCATCTTTCGTGGGTTTTTATGTTTCCTTCTTCTTTCTCTGTCTGGGCCATGGTGGGCTGCCTGAGTCCCTACGTACGTCCACTTGGTCCTGGAAACTACCTGTTAGTGGTGGTATGTGAGGCAGGGTTATGATCCCGGTCTGCACACTGTGCTGGAGAGTGGCATGCATATGTTTCTTAATTCAGGTGAATGTGGCTTATCTCTGTTTTGAGTGGGTTTGTGTGTGGAGACAGTTACATCTGTGCTTTTCAGACTAAGCCTCCAGTTACCCAGAATCCTATGTTTCTGGTAGGCCTCTAGAAGCAGGTGCCCCTGCACAAGGACCTGGAGAGAGTGCTGGTAAGGCTGCCCTGCTTGGAGGAAGGGCTTGGCCTGCCCTGGCCAGTGGGAACCCTCACGAATGGCTGCATGAAAGTCACTTCTTGTGGCAGGGCAGCTCAGTGTCAGGCTGGGGCCACTTCTTCTAGAACTAGCAAGAGAGTTTCATTTCTGGTATCTCTGGTCTCGAAAGCATGAGGATCCTTGGCTCTTACCTCTAGAACTCCCTCCCCCACTTTGTGAAAAGAGCTGACTCTGGTGTAATAGCAACCCATTTCTCCCAAAGTACTTTCCCAGATGGTGGAATGCAACTTGTTGAGTGGCTCAGAGTGAACTGTATCACAGTGGCTCCAGGTGGACCCCCCACCACACAGTGTAACTGACCCTGCTGGGACGGAGTTTCCCTAATTCTCCTTGCCTCTGTGGAATCCGCTAGAAGCAGATGGCTGTTGGGTTGGATTAAGTATGGCTGTTGGGTTGGAAAACTGTGCTGTTTTCCAGATCATGTCTTATGACTAGACCTGGTCCCTGCTGAAAAATAAGAGATGATATCCCCTCGTTCCTTCATCTTTGGCATCTACTTGGTCCTGGCATTGGTCAGTAGTGGGGTGACATTATCCCCAAAGTAAAAGTTGGAGATTCTGACATCCTGAAAGCTATTGCAGACTCAGTTCAGGTTTTGTGACGTACACCATTGCAGGCTTGCTGTTTCCAGTCTGACCTCTGTGGTCTGCTTTCTCATTTCTAATATTCTCTGTTTTTCCCCATTCAAAAATAATAATAGCTGCACTTACCTAAGGCTTACTAAACACCTTAAAAATATTAACTCAAGGCAATCCTCACAACAACCCTGTGCAGGTACAGTTATCATCTGTATTTTATAGATGAAGAAACTACAACACAGAGAGGTTAAGTAACTTGCCCGAGCTTGCACAGCCAGTAAGTAGTGGAGCCAGGATTGAAACCCAGGCGGCCTGACTGGTGATTGGTAATGTGGTAAACTTAACCACTGCTCTATTAGTTTTGGCATTCTTTTCAAAGCAGGAAGTTATCACTCCTTAGTACCTGACCTTGGCACCATACAGAGAACAATTCCTGGCCTTTCAAATAAAGTGGGAAGAAAACCGTGCCTGTTATTTTGGATCTTACACATCTCATCCAGGATCAGTCTTCCACTCCAACAGAATGTCTTTCTGTTTTTCTCCGCCTTTCTCCCAGTACTATAGTCTTCATTAGACGTCCTGTGGATGTGATGGAGCCTGCCCTTTGGCTGCCTTTCCCAGTTTCTATGGGTATTTCCTTTCAGTCTTCCAGCACGCAGAGAAGAATGTGGCCTGACTCAGGTTCTGCCCAAGCCCAGTGGCACGAGGCCCACCTGGAGGGAGATGTCTGGGTAACTAGGTTGGTTGGACTGAGAAATGGAAGTACCTCTTGTTTGCCTTTCTAATAATAGCCCTGGACATTAGCCTCGTGCCATTATTTTGGGGAGCATGGAATGTGTGGCAGCCACGAGCTCATTAAGCTTCATTCACTTCCCTCCGGGGATGAAGCTTTGGCAGTGTTTATGACTTCATCCCTTTTATTGAAGGGGGAAACTGAGGCATCAAGACTTCAGGGAGCAGGGGTTGGCTAGGGACACTTAGTGAGTCAGTGTCAAGGTTGGGAATAGAACTGAGGGACCTCATCTCTGAGGTTCTATGCACTGGGCTGCCCTTCAAGAATGGGGAAGTGACGGGGGTGAGGAAGTGGGGTAAAGGGAGAAGGGTGCCAAAAAATCAGAAGGACCTTCTGCAGCAAGCTTCTTGTAGCTGATAAGATGAGGATGTATTTTGAGTGCCGGGCGGTATCTGGAGGGCTGACTGGGAGGGTGCTGAAGAAAGGTTAACTTTAAGCTCTCCTAACCTGGTGCTGGGGTAAGGAGAGGGAAGAGCATAGAACAACTAGCAAAGGCTGAGAGTGCTTCTCTTTCCGGAATTCACAGCAATTGGCACGTGCCAGATGGGTTCTGTAAACCACTTGAAGTCTACTCTCATGTCCCTGTCCAGTGTTGGGAGACTTTCAGATGAAGTGTCCACGGAAGGCTTCTGTGTTCTTAAGATGACGTTTCCTAGGGACCTTTAGCAGGAGATAATAGGGAATTCTTTATAGACCTCCCCTTCTGGGGAGGACCCAGGAGAACCCTGGTCACTGAGAACCTGCTTATTGTCAAGTTACTTTTCGGCTGGGATAACCCAGCTATAGGACCAATTATTGCCCAAAGCCCCCTACTTTCTTTACCCCAGGTGCTGTGGCATTTTGACTTTGGCTGTGCTAGGAGGTCTGAGGCTTCTTGGAATGATTAAATGGCCCTATTAGCTTCCAAGTTTCCATGATATTATAACGCAAGATGGTTGTGGTGGGCTGTAAAGGAGGGTGGTGGGGAGAAAAGCTAAGGATAAAGGGGAAACCCCTTCATGATGCTATTTATAAACATAGCTTTTTTTTTTTTTTTTTTTTTCCTTTCTCCTGTCAAGCAAGCAATTCTTGGGTTTCGATTGGGTCTCATGCTGCTCAGGCCCTGAGGCACGAAGGTGTTTCCCTTCAGCCTTGTGGAGTGGGTGTGTTGCTGGCGAGGAGGACCGTGCAGGGTACATGTGTGTACATGCCAAGATTGTGTGGGTGGGGACCTGGGGGGAGAGGCACATGAGTGAGAATGCTGACCCTTAGGAGAAAGGGTAAATCTCAAGGGGAGGAGAGTCCCCGCTACAGGAGACAGAGTGAGCTGACAGCCTGCAAGATGTGTTGGCAGTCAGGAGAGAGGGGTAGGCAGTCATATCTGGGATTGAGCTTTTAACTGCAAAGGATGTGGATTTGTGTGTAGTTGAATCCATAACGCTTGTGCATATTATCTGGGTGCGGATTTAGGAATGACATCCGCGATGTGTTTCTGTCCAGGATTCTGCATTCTGAGGCATGCTAGCCCTGGCTGCTCCCGAGAAATGCCCTGGTGGGACGGTCAGCGGGGGTTCGAGAGGGAAATACTGGCTGGACGCTCCCGGCTGAGCAGGCACAAACCTGCCAAGCAGTGAGTGCTTAGGCGGTTGCCGGCATGGGCTCTCAGGGAGCGCCAAATGGCTACCAAGCGCTTCCTGCCAGCCCTTCTAGACCCTGCAATAA
This sequence comes from Eumetopias jubatus, assembly GCF_037043125.1. Classification (NCBI taxonomy): domain Eukaryota; kingdom Metazoa; phylum Chordata; class Mammalia; order Carnivora; family Otariidae; genus Eumetopias; species Eumetopias jubatus. The sequence continues at coordinate 45,497,911 of NW_028274814.1, read as the reverse complement.
CAGAGAGCACCGGGCGTTCCTCACCTTCCCCCACCAACACGTCACTCTGGCTACACCTCTCTGCCAGCAAGAGCGCCCAGGCTGTGTGGGTGGTAGCAGGGTGTGCAAACATCAGGCGTGGGCGGTTTGGCAGCGCCAGGAGTTTGCATGGAGGGGCAGCGAGCCTGCGTGCCTGGCTGGGAAGGAAGGAGAGAGGAGGAGGGCGGGAGAAGGGGAGCCAGCTCTTAGCCCCAGAGTGGCTATTTTTAGCCAGGCTATCTGATTGTTACCGGTGTGCACACAGCTGGGTGTCGTGTCGCCCTGTCGTCCCCCGCCCCCGCCGCTCAGTGAAGCCCAGCGGGCCGAGAGGTGGGAGGTCCTTGTCGAGGACTTCTTCCTGGTGTTGGTGTCTGTGGGCGGGAGCTTGCCAGGGGTAGCTTTAAAGGTGTGAGGGCAGCTGTAACTCAGGATCTGTTACCTCTGTGTGTGACTTTGTGCTCTGCTGGTAATGTACATGTATCTCATTGTGATCTCTGGGTATGGGGGCCTCTGTTGATGTGTGTGTCTTGCGTCTGTCCTTTGCTGGTTGTCATTTGTAATTTATGCTTAGGGTGAATCGAATATGCCTCACGTGCACATATATGGGATAAAAAGGGTGTGTGCTCAAATACATCTAATATGAAACATCTGTAAAAGTGTTGGTGTGTGCTTCATTGGTGTATATTTGTGTTTACTCAGACTGTTTTTCTTTACATGTTCACTTGTGCTGTCTGTCTGTGGATGTTGTATGTAAATAAAACAAGCGTCACATAATTGGAGAGTAGACTTTGGCTGATTTTACCTGGTATATTAAGTTTTTAAAAAAATTATATAGTTTAAAATATTATGTGGTAGGGCTTTAACTAAGGAGGATTGAGGGAATAGCTCAGTTGGCGGGGGGGGGGGGGGGGGGGGGCGGGGGGTTGACTTCTCTTTTAGTCCTGACTGAAGGGAGAGTCCTGTTGCCTATGTTGTACATTGAGATGTAGGGTAAGTACCCATCTGTCACCTGGTAGATGATTGGTGATATATTGTTTGGGGGCTTTGGGAACACTTGGTTGAGGGCTGTCCTGTGACAGTCTCCAGTGGGAATTATAATGGGAAGAAACTCTACTTCCCTTAAAGCACTAAGATTTGAATATTATTTGCCACTGGTAACCGGCTATAACACTCATCAGTTCTATTTTCCTCTCCCCTTTGTTCTCTTCTCTGCAGAACCCAGAAGTACCATGGCTTCTGACCTAGAGAGTAGCCTTACCTCCATAGACTGGCTCCCCCAGCTGACCCTTCGAGCTACCATTGAGAAGCTTGGGAGTGCCTCTCAGGCCGGGCCTCCAGGTGGCAGCCGCAAGTGTCCCCCAGGCTCACCCACAGATCCAAATGCCACCCTGAGCAAAGATGAGGCAGCTGTGCACCAGGATGGCAAGCCACGGTACAGCTATGCCACCCTCATCACCTATGCCATCAACTCCTCTCCAGCCAAGAAGATGACCCTTAGTGAGATTTACCGCTGGATCTGTGATAACTTCCCCTATTACAAGAATGCTGGCATTGGCTGGAAGGTGGGACGGCTTCTATAACCTGTGCTTGTTTTTAGCCGTTGACAGCCTTTTTCTCTACTCTTGTTTCTTCCTATAACCTGGTCTAGTTCACTCTGACCTGTTTCAGAGATGTGTGAACTTAAAATCTTATATCTCCCATCCCCTACTCTTTTTCAGAGTTGAACAACTTTCATAAGGTATTATCAGGGAAACTTCAGTGATATCGAGCCACTAAGTGTAGTTATGAGGATGGCAGGATGCTGTTGTTCATCATACCCTCTTACCTTCTGAGTCCTCAAAAAAGGAGATTCATTCATTTCACAAATACTTATTGCCACTCTACTATGTTCAAGTCACTGTGCAAGGCATGGCATTGCCTCTTCCTACCTAGAGGTAGGAGTCTCATCAGATTTCCAAAGCTTCATTGCACATAGTCCTCATCTTTTGAAAAATTGTATACCAATAATAATAATAATAATAATAATAATAATAATAAGGTCCTTCACCAACAGCTCATCCACCAAGCAAGTAGATAGAGGATAAGTTGTTTGGCTGGCAATAAAGGAAGAAGGAAACTCCTCTGCCAAGCAAAGAAGGAAGACTGATGGTCTCCATCTTTTGGAGCAGCAACCCATTGGCCAATTGTTGACTAGGAATGGGGATTTAATGTAGTTCTTTCGCTCTGTAAATCACCAGTTGATAAACCAGATGATGAGCTGGAGACTACTAGAAGCCTTCAGCTTTTCCTTCATGAATATGTCCCTGCTAACTATCACAACCCCCAACCTCATCCAACATACATATGCAACATTATTTCTTTCCTCCAAATGTAACATTCCCGTGGGCTGTTGAGAAAACAAAGGTGAATTTGTGCCTTTGCTTTGCTCCTAATTTGTATTTTGTTTTTATTTATATAAATAGTCTTAAAGTATTATTCTTTTATGGGAGATCTGATTAAATTGAGACACTGCGCAGATGTGATTTTGAGGTATTTATATGCCTGTTGTCAGCTGGGTGGAAAGATTGGAAAACTATATAACCAGAAAGATTATATAGTTGGTTTTTTTGTATATACAAGAAGAACCTGGTAGTCAAATTTATAGGCATTACCTCCCATCATTTTAATTTCTGCATTTTCTGATCTCAGTGCTCTTGCTATCTGCTAGGTAAGTTCCTCCATCAGTATAGTTAAGAGGTACTAAGTTTGCCTGACACTTGAACTTTATTGTATGTTATGTTCTTTTGTGTCCCTCTGTGCCCTATTGGAAAATTTTCTGCTTTACACAATGCTCAAACCTAACTTGCTTCTCTGCTTCCCTAGAATTCAATTCGGCACAACCTTTCTCTCAACAAGTGTTTCCGGAAGGTGCCTAGACCTCGGGATGACCCTGGGAAGGTGAGACGCTCCTGTAAGCACTGAGAGGGGGAGCAGGAAGGAGAGAGGAGTAGTTGACAGCCTAGAGTCCTGTGGCTGTTTTAATTACCCAGAAGAGGAAATCATGTTAATTAGAGAAGCAGCTTTATTTTTTCTCAAAGGAAGAGCTTGGCTATCACGCTTGTGGGCCCCCACTAGTATGAGTGACTAAGAAAGATTGTGAAATCTTTTTTTTTTTTTTAAATAGAATTATTTATGGTAGAGTTGACTTTCATGCCCCCTTTCTTATGTGTGACACTCTTTCTAGATGTGAAAGGTAGGCTAAATAACCTTTGTAGGAACTTTTCTGTACAAAAATCCTATGACTTTTATCTTCAAAAGGGAAAAGAGATAAATCAATTTCTTCATTCGATAGATGTGGACGCTGGAGTTCAGGAGAGAGCCTCGCCTCAGATCACACAGAAGGGGAGGGTTGTGTCTGGGCATTTCCAGCTCTTTGAAGTAGATACCAGAACAATCGAGACCTGTGTTTGGACCACAGGTCATACCTCTGACATACTCATTGAACTTTTAGGACAAATTTACTCCTCAAAAATAGCCAGTACCCTCAGGATTCTGTGTGATTCTCCAGTTATTTTTCTTTTTTTTTTTTTAAGATTTTATTTCTTTATTTGAGAGAGAGAGAATGAGAGCCAGAAAGCACGAGAGGGAAGAGGGTCAGAGGGAGAAGCAGACTCCCCGCCAAGCAGGGAGCCCGATGTGGGACTCGATCCCGGGACTCCAGGATCATGACCTGAGCCGAAGGCAGTTGCCCAACCAACTGAGCCACCCAGGCGCCCTCCAGTTATTTTTCTTAATATAACTTTTTTTTTTTTGGTGAAAATCCTCCCAAATATCTACTTTTCCAGAGGTGGGAATTTCCATATATAATGATTTTGTTTTCTATGGGGATGGGTTCTCCTTCCAGGGCTCTTATTGGACAATTGACACCTGCCCTGACATCTCCCGAAAGAGAAGACACCCTCCAGATGATGATGTAAGTCCCCACTTCATGGGGAGATGCCATTTCTGAGGCAGCTGCTCAGGCCACATCCTGTCCTGTAGTTTTGGTCCTTTCCTGTGTTTGGGGCAAAGGATGAGGTGAAACCATGGGTCTCGGGAGGATGTTTAGTTTCTGCTTCTAGATTTCTGTTCTTTTACAACCCTCAGCTATCCCAAGACTCACCAGAACAGGAGGCAAGCAAGAGCCCACGGGGAGGCGTTCCAGGGGGTGGAGAAGCCTCACTACCTTCCGAGGGGAATCCTCAGATGTCCCTTCAAAGCCCCACATCTATTACCAGCTACAGCCAGGTGAGCAGTAGAGGTGTCAGGGTGCACAGGGACAGACGGACGGACAGGTGGGTGGGTGGCTGAACAGATTCATAGATCTGCCAGTTCAGAATTCTGTATTGAGTACCTGTGATGTAGTAGGCAGATACATTGGGAAAGAAGGGGAAATCAGAAGAGGGAAGCTGAGAGAGAGACATAACAGAACTTTGAGAAGGATCAGAGGGAAGAAAAGTGGTGAGAAGAGAAGGGGAGCCAAAAAGGTTATGAGAACGGAAGATGGACAGAGTGTGGGAAAAAGGCTCGAGGTACATCCCCATAGGAATAAATGAGACAGATGGGGGGAGATGATGTTCACTCACTGACAAGTTAAGAGAGGATGAAGACAAGCCAGAGAGCTTGGTGAGCATGAAAGGGCTGTGTTCCTGATTTAGCACATGGATCGAGTCTCTCTCTTACCTCTCTCTTACTCCTTTTTGCAGGGCACGGGATCTGTGGATGGGGGAGTGGTGGCAGGAGGGGTTCCAAGCCGAGAAAGCGCCGAGGGTCCTCCTCCCCTGTATAACACCAACCATGACTTCAAATTCTCCTACTCAGAGATCAATTTTCAGGATCTAAGCTGGTCCTTTCGCAACCTCTACAAATCCATGCTGGAGAAATCCTCTTCCTCCTCTCAGCATGGTGAGCCTGCGGTTGGGGTGGGGGCACGAACGTCCTTATACTCCTGAAAGGGTGGTAACATTCTCTTCTCTCCCTTCTGTCTTGTTTTTCACACGAGGAGAGGTTGATCACTGGTCAGGGGAAGCATCTCAGATACCAAAATTGTTTGGAGTCAAGCTCTTCTGGCTTAGTTCTGAAGGACAGCTGTTTCGAGAGGCAGGCTGGGTTATTAGCTTCAGAAAGTGAGTTGGAGGGATCCCCCTTCCAGAACTAAGGGCAGTGACTTGATGGCTGCAAGCAGGTCATTTAGAGGCTGGCCACTAGGGGACAGCAGTGTTTCCTTTCCCTCAGAATCTGCTTCGTTGTGAGACATAAAATTTAATTTTTTAGCATTTTTACATTTATGTTGATTTTTATTTAAAAAAGGATGTATTTATTTATTTGAAAGAGAGAGCGAGCAGGTGGGAGGGGGCAGAGAGGGAGGGGCAGAGGGAGAGAATCTTCAAAAAGACACCCCACGAAGAGCAGAGCCTACCTCGGGGCTCGATCTCACCACCCTGAGATCATGAGATCATGACCTGAGCTGAAATCAAGAGTCAGATGCTCAACCAACTAAGCCACCCAGATGCCCCGTGTTGATTTTTATTAGAAGAAAATCTCAAACAGATGGAAAAATAGAGAAAATAGTATAATAAACCCTCAGGTTTCCAACTTTTAAGACGGCCCAATTTTAACAGGTACCAATATTCTGTTCAGCTCGTTTCATTTACCACCCACTTTTTTTTTTTTTTAATTGGAGTAATTTAATGCAATTCCCAGGAATGTCATCCCACCTATAGATACTACTTCAGTGTGCAGTCTTAATGATAAAGACTTGGTTATCCACTGCCATTATTACTCTTAACACATTTAATAATACTTCCTTAATATCAGTTTATGTTTTGTCCATACTCAAATTTCCCGAATTACTGTGTGAGATAATCTAAAGTTCTTATTGGAAGGCTCCTTAAGAGATCATCTGGTCCAGCCCTCTGCAACTCCTGTTTGTTTCTGTTGTTAAAGAAATTAGAGGTGGGGGTCGACTTCGGGTGGGGCATCAGAGCCTCTTCGGTGTAGCCACCTTGTACAGGCCACAGGGGATGAATGGGATGATGAAAAATGATTAGAAGCCACCTTTCGGAAAATTTATATTAACTGCCATGGATTTCTTCTTTTATATCTCGGGGGATTTAGATCTGGAGTTATGCTCCAAGATGGTAGCCTTTGCTTGACGAATGAATCCAAGTTGGGATTGGTTGATCAGAAGTGGGGAGCAGGCAGGGGCTCTCAGAGACAAAATGAAAAATCAGATTGAATGAGGATTCAGGTGTTCACTCAAGTTTAATGCCTACCTAGCCTCAGTCTCTAGCTCTTCCCTGCCCAGTGTGTGTGAGAAATTCATCCATCCTCACTCTATGCCTCACCCAACTCCATTTGTTGGTAGTGAATCCAAGAAGGTGGTAACAGCAGAAGAGTGTAGACACAGTAAGCAAAGAGAGTAGGTGCCCAGTGGCTTTATTTTATTTGTAATTTACCTTTTATTTATTTATTTGAGAGAGAGAGAGCATGAGCAGGGGAGAGAGAGAGAAGCAGGCTCCCTGCTGAGCAGGGAGCCCAACGTGGGGCTGGATCCCAGCACCCTGGGATCATGACCAGAGCCGAAGGCAGATGCCCAGCCAACTGAGCCACCCAGGCGCCCCTGTAATTTACTTTTTAAACTTCCCTTGATAATCTGACCGCTCTTGACACTGTGATTCCAGGCCTACCCCCAGATCCCTGAGGAATAGCATAAAAAGGTACATGCTGACCTTTTTGCTAAAATTTGAGCAGTTGCCCCACTGTCAAGGCCCTCCATCTGTCTGTTGTATCTACAGAGGTGGGGGAGTCTTGGGGGGCGGAGGGAGCCGAGAGGATCCTTGCCTTCTCAGAACACCCTTACCCTTTGAAGTCTGGGTCTTTTCCCCCCAAAGCCTCCCAACTCAACCCTGCCGAAGTCCTGTTTAGTGAAAAATGCATTGGGGTGTCCAGTAAGGTCAGTCGGTTAAGGGTATGACTCTTGGTTTTCTGCTCAGGTCATGATCTTAGGGCCCTGGAGTGGAGCCCGGTGCTGGGCTTCATGCTCATCGCAGAGTCTGCTTGAGGATTCGCTCTGCTCCTCCCCTTGCTCGCCATGCTCTCTCTCTCTCAAATAAATAAATATATCAAGGAAGGAAGGAGGAGGGGAGGGGAAGGAAGGAGGGAAGGAGGGAGGGAAGGAAGGAAGGAAGAAAGAAAAGAAAGAAAGAAAAAGAAAAAGAAAAAGAAAAGAAAGAAATGCATTGCCCAATTCACTTGGCTGCCTCCTCCTGCCCTGCAGGCTTCTCCTCTCTCCTGGGGGACATGCCGCCCTCTAACAACTACTACATGTACCAGCAGCCGCCGCCGCCGCCCCAGCAGCCGCCGCCCCCCCAGCAGCCGCCGCCCCAGCAGCCGCCGCCGCAGCCGGCCCCCGCCCAGGGCCCCTCCGCTGTAGGGGGTGCGCCTCCACTGCACACCCCAAGCCCGGATGGTTGTACCCCAGCCGGGGGGAAGCCGGCTGGGGCCGAAGGCTATGGGCCTCCCTCGGTGATGGCCATGCACCCACCCCCACTGCAGCACGGAGGCTACCACCCACATCAGCACCATCCCCACCCCCACCCTGCCCAGCAGCCGCCGCCGCCACCGCCGCCGCCGCCGCCGCCGCCGCCGCCGCCGCCGCCGCCGCCGCCGCCGCCGCCGCCGCCGACTCAGCAGCAGGCGCAGGGCCAGGCTCCTATCAACAGTACTGGCTTCGGTGAGTAAGGAGGGCGCACTGACCCGCTTGTTCTGACTGGGGCCTGGAGATGCAGTTGGTTAGGCAGTTAACAGTGGGCGTCTAGCCTCAGCGCGCCCAGCAGAGCTCCTCTGAACCAGCGGAAGTTGCTCCTTAGAGCTCTGTGTTATGGAATTCTTGGACCACCTGCCGTTGCTTTACATATTCTCCTGCCTAGGAGCTAGGCTGCCTCTCTCTAAAGCATCCATAGCTTTACTAGTCCTCCATCTCCCGGGAGGGAGATTTTAAGATTATCCTGGTAATGTAATTGATAAGCTTGCACTTAGTCGGCTGTCAGTTGGCTGCCGGTTTACATTTCACCCCCTTTTTATTATCCACTCTCCCCACCTTTTTATAGCCTTTCCTCCTGACTGGTGCTCCAATATCGACTCCTTAAAGGAAAGCTTTAAGATGGTGAATCGCCTCAACTGGTCCAGCATTGAGCAGTCACAGTTCTCAGGTGAGTGATGAGAGGAAGATGACCCGAAAGAAAAGCAAGACATTGTGAGTGGGAAGCCCAATAGAAACCAGCAGCAGAAGGGGTTGGCTCGGTGAAGTTTGAGGATGGAGGTTTCCACGGTTTTCCCTCCATATTTCACAAGGTGGATGATGCCGATGTTATTGTCAGATTAATTTTAATTAACTTTGCCTTAACTCACTCAAAATATGACCGTGTTTTATCCTACCCTATTCTGTCCCTGAGTGAGAAGGCTCTCAGGAATTCAGAAACGACCGCTACTTTGTAGTTCTGTCACCATTTACTGGCTAAGTCACTCACTCCCTTTGAAATTTTGTTTTCTTTGCCAGCAAGATGGAAATTGTAATAAGAATTTAGGAAGGGACCAACAGAAGAAGAGTTTGAACACGTAGAGCTCTAGGAGATGTCAGTTGTTATTGGCAATGAATCTAGTCAGTGATGTTGATTTATGATGTGGTGGGAGCAGTGAGATGGGGGTAGAGACTGTAGGGGCTTCGGGACCCCTGCAAAGGGTAGCACTTCTTGCTTCTCTGTTTGTAGAACTGATGGAGAGTCTGCGACAGGCAGAGCAGAAGAACTGGAGCCTCGACCAGCATCACATTGCCAATCTGTGTGACTCTCTCAACCACTTCCTTACCCAGACTGGTCACGTGCCCCCCCAAGGGGGCTCCCACCGGCCACCAGCCTCTGCCCGTATTGCTGACTCCTGTGCCCTTACCAGTGGTAAACAAGAGCCAGCCATGAACCAAGGTAGTGAACCAAGCAAGTTGCCAAGGAGGTGGAGGCTCTCGTGAGAAGAGAGGGGGAGGAAAGGGCAGAAGAGAGCTGAGAAAAGTCATCTGATGAGCAGTGACCCAGACTGAGCCGCGGGACTGGTTTGTCTGCTACGTTGGCTGAACATCTAGTGTATCAGTCAAGTCCTATACTGAAAAACTGTATGAGTCCCTTTTCCACCTTAATTTGGGAGATCAAAAATCCTTATGAAAAGGGAGGAGAAAGTGCCCATTCCAGATGTGTGTCGCAGTCACCCCTACCTGGATCATGTCAGATGGGGTTGTGATTCTCTACGGTTACACTATCTTTTAAACCAGTGAAATGAGAGAGATTCAATGATTATGTTTCTGTATTAGTCATCCTTCGACTAGCCATGATATTTCACAATTCTAGGGACCAGTAGGGTCTCTTTTTGCCCTAAGTGGTGAGGACTGATAGTTTCTGCTGAAGCTACAGAAGAGAGCAAGGAAGGGAGGCGACATTAAGGGGAGAAAGAGTATTTCTTTCCCCCTCTATATTGGGCCCCACCTCATTGAGTAGAATGAGGTATACTCAAGTAACTCTTATCTTGCTTTGGCAGTGAACTCTTATGTGCACCCACAAGCCCCCCACCTCTACCCTGGCCCATCACCAATGTACCCAATCCCCACCCAGGACTCAGCAGGATACAATCGCCCAGGTAAGAGCCCGGAAGCTTGTTTCTCCAACAACCCAATACTCTCTCCCCTGACAAGTTGTTTTTGCTTTCCTCTGGCTCTGAGCCTACATTCTCTTCCCTTCTGCTTGCCCCTGCTGGGAGTGCGTGAACCTTCATGGTTCCTAAGGCTGGAGGGTGGGCCCCTTGCCAGGGAGGTACATGTCATAGGAGACTAAAGAAGGCTGATTTACTTTGAGCATAACTTGTGCCTGCAATAATAAAAGGGAGTAAAAGCAGGGGTACCTGAGTGGCTTAGTCGGTTGAATGTCTGACTTTGGCTCAGGTCATCTCGGGGTCCTGGGGTCAAGCCCCACATTGGGCTCTGCGCTCAGCGGGGAGTCTGCTTCTCTCACTCTCCCTCTGCCTCTCCCTCTGCTTGTGGTCTCTGTCTCTCTCTGTCTCCCTCAGATTGATAAATAAAATCTTTAAAAAAAAAAAAAAAGGAAGTAAGAGCATGCACAAGGATGTAGAACACTTATGTCCAGCTTTGGAATCTAGATGGAAGATATGCTCAGGCAGATACAATGAACATGTTATACAGACATACCTGCCTTGTGCCCATGTCTGCTTTCCTGTCACCTGACTCCTATATCAGGGGTCTGGGATTGAACTACCTCTGATGGGGGTGGGGGGAGTTGGAGGAAGACCCTAACTTGCCATGGATAGTATAAAATGAACAGATCATTTGCTTTTAAATACATTTTAGAAAGATCGCCATTATTATCCTGCCTAACCACAAGTGTTTTGCATTTTTTGGGTGACATCAGACTCTTTGTCCATGTGTTCCTTATCCGTGTAATATATCTACAAATTTCTCTACTGTGATTTCATATAATAGTATGTTGTGTATGTTTTTTTCATTATTACATGGTCTTCGTAAGTATAATTCTTAGTGGCTGCATAGTGTTAAATCGCCATGTGACCTCTGTTTACTCTGGTTTATTTCCTGAGACCCCGCTGAAGTGGCGGCTAGCAACAAAAACAACCCTGGCCTCATACGGACCATGGTTTCACCAGCCCTTCCTCACGGTAGTATTTGGGGCTGAGCACTGCCTACCTAGAGCGGTAGAATAACTTCCCAACCGCTGCCCTTTTAATTTCTTTCTCTCTTCCTGACAGCACACCATATGGTCCCTCGGCCACCGGTTCCCCCTGCGGGCACCAACGAGGAGATCCCTGATGACTTCGACTGGGACTTGATCACTTAGGGCATCACGGAGCACAGCCCTGAGCCTGAGGCTGGGCAGCAAAGTCTGGCAGTGGGGCAAGAACGGCCCTGGCCCACCCCTTCCTCCTTGCTGTATATACTTATATAGCCTCTTTTTTTCTTGCTCTGTCAGAGAAGCCACCGCGAGATGCTGCCGAAGATAACCCCCCCTTTCCTGCCTCCTTCTTCCTCTTCCTTCTTGTTTTTTTCCGAATTCTTTTATTATTATTCTTATTACGGTATTATTATTATTATTGTTATTATTATTATTGGTTATATGCTGTCCCCAGTCTTCTGCCCCTCCTCCGTGGACCGTGTCCACCCCTTGCTAATTTAAAACCATCTGGTCGGAAGGTGAGGCCTTGATGGCAGCAGAAAAAGGTTTCAGACTTTGATTTACCTTTCTCCTTGAGAAACTCAATGCTAATCTCACCTTTGGGCCCTAAATTGTTTTCTGTTCCTGTCAGTTCAGTCCAGTACTAGAGAAGCCACATTCTCAAGTAAAAGGGATCTAAAACATTGCTTGGCAGCCATGAACTTGCAGGTTTTACTCAATGGTGCTAATTTTGTCCTCTGAGCTCTTCCTTGTCCCTTTATATCTTCAGTCCTTACTCTGCCGATGCTCACTCCCCATCTAGGGAAAGAGTGATGGTGGTGGTGCAGGAGGGTGACCATAAAATCCTAGTGGAATGAGACGTCTGGGTTGGGTGGAGTCAAGTACTGTAGAGGGGCGATGGAATATAAAACAGTTTCTATATGCTACTAGAAACTTCCATTGGCTTATTCCTTGCCCTTAGTCTATTGGAGATAGAGTTGGTCTTGGCCAGAACTCTGCTTCTGTGGTAGGGATGAGGGCACCTATTCAGCATAGGTTCAGCTTTTAGGAGATGGTTTCAACTTAACCCTTTTGAGTTTTTAAAGATAATTCTCTCTGGAAATTAACTGTGGCTCATATTTGTATTTACAAATTATCCTTCAGTCCCCCTTTCCCATTTGGCAAATATTATTTTGTTCTCCGTCAGTTGTTGGCTCAAATCTTCCTCCCCTTTTATCTTCTTCCCCTGTTTTATGGATCTCAAGAAAGAAAAAGAAGCCATTATCACTCTTTTAGTTTCATCACGTCCTAGGACAAGATGGGAACCTCTTTCCCACTGATCATAGCAGAACCAAACCTATAGCCTTGGTGGTAGGAGGGTGGGGGAAAGGGAAAAGGAGCTGGCATTCACATGGGTAGGGGATATTTCAGTTATTTAATTGTGTAGGCAAATGCTTCTCTCGGAATTCAGATCATTGGGGCTGAAGCTTGCCATTCGGCTTTCGAGGAGTGAAGGAAATTGGTAGACGGGAGTGAATAATCTAGAGAGGAGAGTTTACGAGGGCCAAGGGAGACCCCCCCCCCAGAAAAAGGTACAAGGACAACTTCTCTCCTTTAAGGAGGAGTGGACATGAGTTACTGCTGCAAAGTACTTAGTGTATGTTTAATGTTAATTGTTGAATATTAGTTACGAGAGGGAAGAACAACTTACTTCTGTTTTTATTTCACTGGATGTTCACTCTCTGAAAGCTACAGGACAAATATGTAAGGCATGGACAAGGCCACTCTCCGTGATTTCTGCTTTTCGTTCGTATTCTTTTATTTACCCATGATTTCCAGGAGATCTAGCTTTCTGCTCTTCTGCTTTTCACCCCTTCCTTTCTTTGTAAGGGGGTTATATATGAGAGTTTGTTGAAGAAGGCTGAAGCAAAGGGGCAAGAAAGGGCGGTTAACTAAAGAGCACTTTATTTCTGTGAAGTTCTTTGTAAGAAATGGGGGTATGAGTGGCTTTGAGTCCCCCGTTGTTGGGCAGTCAGTGGGGTTGCAGTATGACATAATATTTCCCACTGGGGAAGGAAGACTTTCTCTTAGAGGGTGGCGAAATGCCTTTGCCCTGTGTCCCTAATTCTAGGCATCTCTTCCTGATTCCTACCAGTCAGGGTGCCTCCTACACACAGCTTTCCCTTTGTTCTCCCCAAGATTCCCCTCTTTACAAATGATCACTTCTCTTCTCTAAACCCCTTTTCTACTCAGATCCATACAGGATTTGCGAGGGTAGACTAAATTGTACATGTAAATGTCCCTTGTTTATAATTCATCTATGTCTTCTGAAAACTAGTCTCATGAAGACTCTGGTGGGCAGCCGGAGTAACTGAAGTTTGGGGCTAGGGCTGGAGATTGGCCATCAGGCCTCCTGGGATTTTAGCTCCCTTCCATTACACTCAGCCTTGCTAAATGGCACAGGACAAAGCTGACCCTCTTTGGGCCTCAGTTTCCCTTCCCCTCCATGAAATGGAAAGAATACTACCTTTTCTTGTTGGTCCAGCATTGCTGGGCTCGAAGTATAGTCATTGTCCTATTGGGTGATGTGTGCAAAGCTGCAGGAGGTCGCTGCCTACAAGAGGAAATGAGGGAGAAATAGGAGGAGAGGGACAGATGGAGCAGTTAACGTGGTATATAGATCCACTCATCCTTGCTTTCCTCTCTTCGACCCCCAGGTTTCTGGTTTGGTGAGTCCTTTGTACCACCCATAATGCTTTGCATTGGTGCAGGCTGGCAAGGGGGTGTATGATCTCACAAGTTGTTGTTGTGTTTTGCATGCTTTCTTAATAAAAAAAAAAAAAAAGGAATGTTTTTGGTTTTATCTTACTGGGGCTGGTCTCAAATTTCTTTTTGCCAGGGTAGGAAGGCAGAAAAGGGGAAGCATTTGTCTTCAGTTGGCCTTGTACCCCTTCCCTGCCTCCCACCCCTGGGTCCGACTAGTTGGTCTTGAAATTGTTTTGTAAGATTGATGGTAAAGAAGAATTAAAAAAAACATGCATTGAACATTGCTTTTTTTTCCCAAATGCTATTAAATATAGTGAAATATTGTTGGGAGAGGCAGTCATCCCTTGTAGCTCCGTGTATGGCCTAGGCCACCTTGCCTGTGTTCTGGGGTATTTCAGGGATTGGAGATACTACAATTTCGGGAGGAGTTGGATCTCCATCTGGGACTTCCTGTGAATACTCACAGGTACTTACCAGAGTTTTTCATAAGAAATGAGGGAATTCCAGTTGTAGGATTTTTTTTTCAGAATACTTTTCCAGGGATGGAGATCTCAAAGGGAATCCAGAAATAGCAACATTGAACCTTTATAACTATGCCATTCACCCTAATATCCTGTACACTAAGTGCAGGAGTTTGGGACTTACACCCAGGGTCTTGTGAGATATGTTGGGACTTCCAAGAGCCTAGCTAATTGCCATTATAGCAAGCCTCCAGCTACCCACTATGAGATTAATTTGCTGTATATTTAGAGATTATGACATATTCTGAATGTCAAACAATTAAGAGGATCCATGAATCTCAGTCTTGCAAGGAACCACAAGAAAGAAAGCATTTATTCATATTAAATATATAAGAAGATTACATTGGAAGGTGACAGTGCGAATTTTACATCATGTCAGACATTGTTACCTCACAATTGAAAGACTTCCCAGTGATTTGCAATTTTTCTACATAGTACTTTATTACTTGTTTATAGTCTAGAGCCTCACCTCAATCACTGAACAAATAATCGTGGCTTGCAAGTCTAAAATCTCTCATTTTCTCTCTTTTTTTTAGATTAAATAATTATATTCCGCTTAGGTGAGGCTATATTGTAGTACAAACAAACCTGAGATTTTAGAAGTTTAACACAATAAAGTTTATATACACAGACAAAAGAGAAGGTGTTAGAGTTAAATAATGTTTGTTTTTTTAATGAAAGGATGGAAGGAAAGCTATATGTATGGTTAGAATGGATCCACAGAATAGAAGAAAGTGTGTGGTGATGAGCAAATTGAAGTATGATGATTAATGAATATTAGGATGATGGATAAGCAAAAAATACGAATGTGGATAAATTCATCTTTCAAGACAAGTGATCTTATCATGTATATGAAAACTAGTTGCATAATCACATGATTTATGGTAAATATCAGAAGAAATGTCTAAAATTGTTGCAAGTATTATTTCTGGGAGATGGGAGTGGGAGGAGAGATTGGTCGGGCAGAGAGGGGCAGGAAACGTCTTATATTTCATTATAAGCCTTGGGTTCTCTTTAAACTATATGCATCTATATTGCTTTAGGAAAGATAAAAATTAATTTTGAAAACCTAAAGATATACCTGGTGAATGATACATATGTGTAGCCATGCTTTACAAAGTTGGATGGTGGGCGCCTGGGTGGCTCAGTCGGTTGAGCAGTCTGCCTTCGGCTCGGGTCATGATCCTGGAGTCCCGGGATCGAGTCCCGCATCGGGCTCCCTGCTCAGCAGGGAGTCTGCTTCTCCCTCTGACCCTCCCCCCTCTTGGGCTCTCTCTCTCTCACTCTCTCGCAAATAAAAAAATAAAAACTTAAAAAAAAAACAAAAACAAAGTTGGATGGTATTCCTGGAGGGTACTCAGTCACTATGCAGTGAATTCAAGGATTACTGCTCCATCCTCCACCCTCTTTCTCTTCTCATTGGAAATGAGTGTCTTAGGGAATATTAGTTTCAAGCAAGAGGAGAAGAACGATTTGAATCTTATGAAATTAGAGGTTATTAGATGCACAAAGTCTAATATGGAAGACGATTTAGAGCCAGGAGAGGAATAACCCTAAAGGAGCTTAGGAAAGGGAATGGACAAGAGATGGTTCTATCAATGGGCAGATTGAGTAAACAAATAGAAAACTCCCCAAACTGCAGCTTACATGCCATTTTATGAGTCACTTTTCAGATGCCTTAGCAGCCCATCTTTACACAGTAGATGCCTCTTTAGTTGTAATAATGGAAACTTGGAATTCCCATGTCCTGTATCCAGGAGTATTGCAAATAGCAGACATCTGACGTTGTACTCTGCTCCAGGCTCAGTCTCATAACTGCTTGTTTTCATTGACTTTTTCTTTTTGCACCTTCTTTTCATTGAAAAACATCACCACCACCACAACAAAGCCATAAAGAAATGATCATTTTTCACTCAGGTAAGACTAGATGAAACGGTTTTAAATTGAATCTGGGAGGGGATTTGTACAATACTAAAGAAAAAAATGCATGATGGAAAAATCATTTTAAAACAGACTAGGTTCTCATTGATCTCAATGGCTTAGTTTGGGATAAAAATAGACTAATTTATACACTGATTCTCTAATTGTATCATTTATTAGAAACGAGAGTTTGTTAAAACACTTGCTGGGGCCCACCCCCAGAGATTCTGATTCAGCAAGTTTCTAGGTGATTCTAACAAGTTACCAGGTGACACTGATACCACTAGTCTCGGACCATACTTTTGAGAACCTATGGATTGATTCTTTGATGATTTCTGAAATCCCCTGCTCAGGATATCCCTCGTTGTTTTAGAAACATGTTGCACTGGGTGAATACCTAAGAACCTCTGCTTGGGTCAACGGCTCCATATCGTCACACATTTGTACTGACGCTGTTTCTTTCCAAAAAGACTTTGCTTTGGGGACAGCTGGTAGAGTGTGTGAGGTCTTCACTGAAAGCTGCCTCCAGAATGCCCTTCATGGACTGCTTTGCTTTCTTCCTGAAATCTTTTCCTAGGAGGGCATAGAGGAAGGGATTAAAGCAACTATTGGCAGATGCTAGAGCAATGGACACGTGGTCCCAAGACAGCAGAGCTTCTCCAAAGGGAGTTTCTGGGCCAAAAAACAGTGACAGGACTCCAACGACGTGGTATGGAGCCCAGCAGACACAGAAGACAACCACCACAGCCATGGCCACTCGCAAGGTTTTGATCCGAGTCTTGGTGAAGCGGCCCCGTCGCATTCGGAAGATAATGAGGCCATAGCAGTTCAACATGACAATAAAGGGCAGAAGGAAACCCACCACTAGCCTAGTGATGGTTATTGCCATCAGGGGTGTTAGTACTTGATTGTCATATGAAAACTGGCCTAAATCATCATCCTGGAAATCTTGGGTTAGCTCGTATGCGTATAAGGAATTGGTGGAAGTACCAGAGTAAAGCTCTGCATCAGTAGAGAGAAAAGTATCAGAGTTATCTGGTGGGTCAATTCTGTGATCTTCAATGGGAAACCCACTGGGGATTATAGATGAGACCTCATCAGGAGGTTTAAATAAATTATAATATGGATGTTGACTAGATAATTTGGCTGAATCCATAGGGAGTGACTCTCCAGAAGGTCTTTGAAATGTTTGAGAATAGAGGATAGTGGTGGCTGTCCAAGGAAGATCATTTGTTTGTAAAGAGAAAGACTCTAATCTATCATCCATTTCTCCAGGCATCTGAACAATGGAGTTGTCAAGAGACCCATTTTCCAGGAGATCAATGGTGAAGTCTGAATAATCTAATGAGCTGTAGAGACCAAAATTGTAGCCACACATATAATGGTTGTCTACAGTGAATGTTTCCCGGTACATGAACACAGGTATACACATTACAAAAGCCACCACCCATATACATCCACAGATAGCAAAGGCTGTCCCCACATTGCGGTGATTCTGGCACCAGATTGGCTTGAGGACCAAGAGACAACGATCCAGGCTAATGGCAGTCAGCAGGAAGACGCTGGCAAACATGTTGAGGATGATGATGGAAGGGAGGAGCTTGCAGAGGAGCCAGCCATAGGGCCAGTGTCCTTGGAGAGCCAAGTGAGCCAGGGAGAAGGGCAAGGAGAGGCAGCAGAGGAAGTCCGCCAGTGTGAGATGGAGAAACCAAACCGTGTTCACTGTCCGCTGCATCTTGAAGCCAGCCACCCACAGCACTAGGCCGTTGCCTGGCACTCCCAATAAGAAAGTGAGGCTGAGAATGATCATGGAGAGAATGACTTGGGGTTCATACCAGGGCTGTGAGGGTAGGTCAGTTGAATCGTTATCAGCAGAGAAAGCCTCCATTGCTAAACTTCTATAAAAATATAAACAAAAATATTAAAACTATCTTTTTTTTTTAAAAAGCATATCCTTAGAATTATAACCCTCTGTAGAACTACAAAGGCCCCTGTTTTATTTTTATTTTTTATTGATTTTATTTATTTATTCGTCAGAGAGAGAGAGAGAGAGCCAGCACAGGCAGGGGTAGAGGGAGAGGGAAAAGCAGACTCTCCGTCAAGCAGGGAGCCCGGCGCGGGACTCGACCCCAGGACTCCGGGATCATGACCCGAGCCGAAGACAGACACTTAACCTACTGAGCCACGCAGGTGCCCCCGAAGGCCCCTGTTTTAGTTTGTATTCCTTGACTTCACTTCACAATGGACCACACAGAAACATTCTGTGATCGTTAAAATCTGCCATATCAATTTAAATGTGTATCAAAATCATAATTTCATTTGGAAGTCCTCTATCAGTGTATATTTCTCCTCTTTCTCGCACTTCCAATGTCTCAGTCTGCCCTGGTTCCTTTCCTCACCCGCTGTTCCCTATTAAATAACTGGGGGCACCTGGGTGCCTCAGTTGGTTAAGGTCTGCCTTCGCCTCGGGTCATGATCCCAGGGTCCTGGGATCAAGCCCCACATCGGGCTCCCTGCTCAGCAGGGAGCCTGCTTCTCCCTCTCTTCCTTGCTTATGCTCTCTCTCACTATCTCTGCCTCTTTCAAATAAATAAAATCTTTTTTAAAGAAAATAAAGACATAACTGAGTCTACACCTTTTTTTGTGTAGTGAGTCATTTGAAAGTCTGGTGGAGGGAATGGATGGACCTTCTGCCCTCACAGAAACGAGAATATGTAAACTTAAAATCTTACATACCGTTTGAGTGGTGATGGAGCTTCATAAAGCCCTTTCATGGGTCTAAAGCTGGGAACCTCTGCTCTAGAAGTTATTGTTTGTCCATTTAGCTTATTTGGTTTGTTTTGTTTTGGTTTGGTTTGGTTTGGTTTTAAAGATTATTTATTTATTTGACAGAGAGAGAGAGAGAGCGCGCGTGCACAAATAGGGGGAGTGGCAGGCAGAGGGAGAAACAGGCTCGCCCTGAGCAAGAAGCCTGACTGAGCCACCCAGGCGCCCCCAGTTATGGCTTCAGATACAACCTCATCTTTTCCTTTTGCTTTCAGATTTCTCAAGAGTTGTTTACCCTCTCAGCATTGATTCCCTCATCACCCGTCATTTCTTTCTTGTTTGTTTTTTTCAGTGTTATTCATAAATATATACACATATATTCATATATATACATATGTGTATATATGTATGCATATTTTTCTTGATCAAAATGTAACAAAATTTGATTATTCTGTGCATATTTAAAAATTCTTTAATTATGGCAAAATACACATAACACAAAATTTACCATTCTAACCATTTTTTAAGTATAAAGTTCAGCAGTGTTAAGTATATTCACATTATTGTACAATTAATCTCTACCACTTTTTCACCTTGTAAAACTGAAACTCTAATTCTATGCGACACAGCTCCGCCCGCACTTCCCTCTTCCCTCAGCCCCTGGCAAACTACCAGGCTATTTTCTGTTACTATGTATTTGACTACTCTGGACATCTCATACAAATGGAAATCATACATTTGTCTTCTGGTGTCTGGCTTATTTCATTCAGCATAATGTTCTCAAGGCTCATCCATGTTGTAGCATATGTCAGAATGTCTTTCCTTTTTAAGGCTAAATAATACTCCATTGTATGTAAACACCATATTGTTTATTCCACTCATCTCTTGATGGACATCTGAATTGCTTTCATCTTTTAGCTCTTGTGAATAATGCTGCTATGAACTGGCATGCATATTGTTGTATAAACTGCTTTCCTTTTTCAGCAAGTCTCCACATTATGCAGTAAGATTGTACCTTAAGGAATACTCAGTCTTCATCTAGTTTTTTTCCAACCGTCCCCAAAACATTTTCTATAGCTGATTTGTCCACAGTTATAGCCAGTCTAGGATCACACTTTGCATCAGAACGTTATGTTTCTTAAGTCTCTCTCTCTCTCTTTTTAGCATAGTTTGTCTTTTTCAAGGATGCTAGCTTGTTTCAGGGTCTGTTGTTCTCACCACTCACTTTTTACCCTTTGTAATTTGTAATGTTTTAACCCCTTGTAATTTGTCTTCTGCCCTATCACGGTGCTAAAATTACCTCTAAATAACAAATCCAAACATGGTTCTCACTGTCTGCATCCACCTCTACATTCTCTTGGCCTCTGTGACATTACCCTCCCCTAATTCCGAAGACTCCCGTAAATGCACCCTACCCTATAGCTTTCTTGAACAATTCACTATTCTGGCTAATGCTGTTTACTTCTGTCTGGAATTACGTCCTTCACCTTAAACTCCTTTGTCCTGCATCCTTAATCTCTGCCTCTTGAAATCCTAGCCATTCTTCAAACAAGCTCAAATATTATTCTTCCTTGAAATCTCCTCTTATAGTCTCAATCAGAAATTAGTTCTTTAACCTCTTAAATTTGTATGTATATGTGTTGAACCTCCTTTCATATTCTCTGTGCAGTGATGCATTTTGTCTTGTGTTATAATTATTACCAGGGCTATTTTATCTATTACTCTGGCCTTAAATTTCATGATGGTAAAAATGAGTCTAGTTCTTAAGTGCTTGTTCTACTGAAGTTAGCACAATGCCTTATATGACATAAGGATCAAAGATTACTTCAGTGGATGGATGTTCATTTGGGGGGTTTGGTTTTCAACTAATTTTAAAATTCTTATTCTTATCCATTTAATCCATTAAATATGCTGTCTCTTCTAACTTCTCTTTTTTCAGTTTCCAATTCTTACTGGCTATAATAGCATTTTGTGTTTCCTTTCATAGAGTCCCAAAATATTTTCGTGACTTGGAATTAGTTCTGCTGAGCTAACCAAATGCTGTCGTAGGGCCTTACGTGATTAGCAGAAGTTAAAATAACCGAGTCAACAAAATAATAAAAAAGAAGAAGTGGTTCTCCTTCTCCTTCTCTGTAGCCTTATTCACGCAAATATTCAAGTCTTATTAGGATCCTTTCTTTCTTTGTTGTGCACGGCAGCTACCGTGATCCACTGTCCTGCTCCAATACATGTAGTCATATGGAGACCCATAAAACATTGAGAGGAGGATAGAATCAGAGAAGCTAGGACTAAAAGGAAACATAGCAATTATCTCTCTTGTCTCTAGTTTTATTTTGCAGTTTTTGACATGGAAACTCGGCAAATTAGGGACCGTCACATATTCACAACTAGGAGGGTTCTAAGATCTTAAGTCCAATGTCTGTCATGCCAATACTCTTTCCACTACAAAGAACCACAGAACTAAAAAGGCTTTGGTATTTTTTTTTTTTTTTAGATTTTATTTATTTATCTGACAGAGAGAGGCACAGCGAGAGAAGGAGCACAAGCAGGGGGAGTGGGAGAGGGAGAAGCAGGCTTCCTGCTGAGCGGGGAGCCCGATGCAGGGCTCGATCCCAGGACCCTGGGATCATGACCTGAGCCGAAGGCAGACGCTTATCGACTGAGCCACCCGGGTGCCCCCAGGCTTTGGTATTGTTAATAAAGGGAAAGGTACGGAGAACTGCACAGACTGAAGTGATAAAGACTGAAAAGAGGGGTACCTGGGCTCAGTCTGTTAAGTGACTGACTCTGATTTTGGCTCAGGTCATGATCTTAGGGTCATAAGATCGAGCCCCGAGTTGGGCTCTGTTCTCAGCACAGAGTCTGCTGGAGATTCTCTCCCTGTGCCCCTGCCCACCCCACCTTGTGCTCTCTCTCTTCTCTCTCTAAAATAAATAAATAAATCTTAAAAAAAAGATTGAAAAGGGTAAAATTCCAATATAAATAGAGTCATTGGTGTGAGCTATAGTTTAAATATCACATATCATCTGTTTTGAAATGAAAGTATGTATGAATCAGTCTTAAAAGCTTTTCAGAATGGACAAGATCACTTTTTACATTTCTCCAAGTGTTTTGGCTGAAAGATACCTCTACATTTAAGATTGGCAGAATTCTTTCTTTCTTTCTTTCTTTCATTCTTTCTTTCTTTCTTTCTTTCTTTCTTTCTTTCTTTCTTTCTTTCTTTCTTTCTTTTTTAGTTTTCAATACTAAATCGGCCAAAAGTAATTAAAAGGATAAAGAAAATCCTGAAACTAAAGTTCAATTATAATAGGAAAAGAAAGTAGATTCCAGAATCAAATACTAACAATAGGGCAACAGAGTCAGTAACAATAAGGAATAAACAAAAGAATAAAAGAAAAAAAAAGAGGAAAATGGAATGAGAAAAAATATATATACATAAAGGCAACTGATTTGAAGAGCAAAACTATTGTGAAAAGCTGGAACAAAGTTCAGAAAGAGAAACAGCCAATTTAAGAGAGGAAAAAAATGGCATGAAAATTCACTATTAGTTCTAGAATGAAAATATGAAGAATGAAGATAAATAGAAGGTGAGATATTTAGAAAAAGGTGGATGTGGAGACAAAACAAAAGAAATAAAATTTGGGGAAGGAAGGCGGGGAAGAGAAGATAATGACCCTCAAACCATTACTGGTAATAAGCAGAAGTAGCATGAGTTATCAGGTGGAAGTAGGGTTTCTTACCAAAAACCTGAGACAGTAGCTGAAGGCCTCAGCACCAGTCTGGAGGTCCCCACAAATCCTGTGTGGTTCTCACACTTACCTACAATCAAGTTTGTGAAGTATGTGTAGGAAATCTGCTGAGTGCTTTCTCTTCCCTCTTTCTTCGTTTCTGATGATGATAGATGAAACTCCACACTTTTGACTGCTATCTGACTTTACAGGATGAGTTTTGAAGTGAATCACTCCTCAGTGTTTCAGATAAGACAAGTGAAAAAAGCAGAAGTGGGAGGGGATAATTCTGGGATGTTTTCTGCAGGACACAGACTACGGCTAAGGAGAGAGTACTTCTGTACATAAGCTTCTCACTTGATAAGTTTTTGCTTGCATTTTAGAAATGCACACAAATGACCCTACGTAATGTGAGCGTGGAGGTGCTGAGTGGTTGGGATGCATGACCTGCACAATCCCAGGTAAGAATCTCAAATAGGATCTCTTAAATGCTTACTATATGTAAAGAAACATGCCATACGATAATCAGATTAATTAAGCTATGTTCTAATATTGAGAGATTCACAATATAGTAGGAGTATGCACCCCTACACACACAAAAAAACGCCTATGATACAACCAAGACTATAATGGCAGAAGTACCAATAGACGTAAAATAGTAGAGATCCCAGCGTCCTGGGATGGAGTCCCGCATCGGGCTCTCTGCTCTGCAGGAAGCCTGCTTTTCCCTCTCCCACTCCCCCTGCTTGTGTTCTTGCTCTCGCTATCTCTCTCTCTGTCAAATAAATAGATAAAATCTTTAAAAAAAAAAAAGAAGTAAAATAGTAGAACATAACAGGGAAGGCTACATTTAGCCTGGGGCAAACTAAGAAAGTCTTAAGGTAGAAGTAAGATCTGGGCAGGTCCTTAAAGAATTTTTTTTTAAAGATTTAAATTTTTAAAAAATATTTTTATGTATTTATTTTAATTATTTTTTTAAAGATTTTATTTATTTATTTATTTATTTGACAGAGAGAGCACGAGAGAGCACAAGCAGGGGAAGCAGCAGGCAGAGGGAGAGGGAGACACAGGCTCCCTGCTGAGCAGGGAGCCCAACCCAGGACCCTGGGATCATGACAGGAGCCAAAGGTAGATGCTTAACGACTGAGCCACCCAGGCGCCCGTTTTTAAAAAGATTTTATTTATTTATTTTATTGGAGAGAGAGAGCGAGCTTGAACAGGGGGAGGGGCAGAGGGAGAGAGAGAATCCCAAGCAGACTCCATGCTCAGCATGGAGCCCGACACAGGTCTCAATCTCATGACCCTGAGATCTTGACCTGAGCTGGAACCAAGAGTTGGACACTTAACCGACTGAGCCACCCAGGCACCCTTGAGCAGGTCCTTAAAGACTTCTATAGATAGGAGAAGCTCACATGCTGTTTAGAGTTTTTAAGTGGAGCAAAATGAGAGGCAGGTCAGTGGGAGAATGCTTCAGGTATTGGGGATGGGCAGAATAGTCAATCAATTAGATTGTTTCATCAGGAAGGAGTGTAGAAGATTGAAGCAATGACTGCTGCTTAAAGTACACCTCTTAAAGAATTCTCACTCACATTATTCTTTTATACGTACACATATGAAATAAAATTCACTTGGGTCAAATGTATTTGAACACTGTTGCCTGGGGTAAAGGCTTCAGTCCATATTAATCACCTTATTGTCCAAACAATATCTGCTCCTTCTCTTGTTTGCAGAGAAATCACCGCGAACTATTTTTTAAGGCAGAAAGACCCAAGAAAAATGACAAGAGTTGAGAATGATTGATTGACTGCTTGATGTCTATTGTTATCTAATGACAGGAGTAGTACATATAAGAAAGATTAATTGAAATAATACAAAAGTATAAAGGGTAAAAGAATGAAAATTTTTATTTCCAATTCCACTGCCTGGAAGTAACTAGTTTTAATAGGTTAGCATTCATTCTTTGTGAATTTGTTCTAAGTATAACACAAATCTTTTAAAAAAGTAGTTTCAAACAAAAATGGGATTATAATTTACATGTGATTTTATGACCTGCTTTTTTTGCTTAACAATATGTTGGAGCATATTTCCATGTTAGTGCATATAATTCTATTAATTATATTCTGTTTTTTTATCTAGTATTTGGAAACATGGAATAATGAAGGTATTCAGAAAGCACAAATACTAAGCATACAAAAGATAGTATTATCATGTGTGCATATATACACATTTTATATATATCTACATATATACATTAAATAATTCACTCCCATGTTAAAAAAAAAAACCTTAAATATAGAAGGACTAAAATGAACACTAAAATTTCCAGAACGCCTAGCTATCCTATTTTTACTCCCTGGAGGTAATCTCTTTCATAAATATAAATGCAATTTCATTACATATGTTGTCTTTGCTTTTTCTATTTATCTTTTCATATCAGGACATAGTAGTCCACATCATACTGTTTAAATTGCTCCGTATTATGCCATTTAATCAATTATTCCTCTGTTGACGGATAGTCTGTTTTTATCAATATTTTTTTAAAGATTTATTTATTTTAGAGAGAGAGAGAGAGAGAGAGAGAGAGAGAGTTCAAACATGAGCAGGGGGAGGGGCAGAGGGGAAGGGAGAAGGAAAGAGAATCTCAAGCAGACTACCTGCTGAGCGCAGAGCCCTATGCAGGGCTCAATCTCACGACCCTGAGATCATGACCTGAGCTGAAATGAAGAGTCAGACGCTCAATGACTGAGTCACCCAGGTGCTCTGGTTTTATCAACTTTTAAAGCAGTTACAAGCAATGCTCCAATGAGTACTTTTGTATTTTACACATCTATGAATATTTCTGTAGAATAGATTCCTAGAGTTAAATCGCTAAATCTAAGAGTATGTGCATTTACATTTTTGAAAGATATATAATTTCCTACTAAAGAGATTCCATCAATTTATACTTCCACTAACAGTGGTGAAAACATCTTTTCCACTTGCAAAAGATAAGGTCTTTATCATTAAGTTCAGTATCATAAACATGTACTCTACTCTTACTACAGACACTATGCTTTGTGCTGTAGGAGATACAGAAGAAATGAGAGACGTACATCATTATACCATAATAAGGGCTGCTGGGTCACTCTGGAAAAGAGTATGGAGGTTCCTCAAAAAGTTGAAAATAGAGCTACCCTACGACCCGGCAGTTGCGCTAGTGGGTATTTACCCCAAAGATACACATGTAGTGATCTGAAAGGGCATGTGCACCCCAATATTTATAGCAGCAATGTCCACAATAGTCAAACTATGGAAAGAGCCTAGATGTCTGTTGACAGATGAATGGATAAAGAAGATGTGGTATATATACACAATGGAATATTATGCAGCCATCAAAAATGAAATCTTGCCATTTGCAACGATGTGGATGGAACTGGAGGGTATTATGCTAAGTAAAGTCAATCAGAGAGAGACAATATCATATGATCTCCCTCATATGTATGTGGAATTTGAGAAACAAGGCAGAGGATCATAGGGGAAGAGAGGAAAAAATGACACAAGATGAAACCAGAGAGGGAGACAAACCATAACAGACTCTTAATCTCAGGAAACAAACTGAGGGTTGCGGGAGTGGAGGGGGGTGGGCAGGATGGGGTGGCTGGGTGATGGGCATTGGGAGGGTATGTACTATGGTGAGCGCTGTGAATTGTGTAAGACTGATGGATCACAGACCTGTACCCCTGAAAAAAATAATACATTATATGTTTTTAAAAATTTTTTTAAATTTTATTTATTTTTGAGAGAGAGAGAATGACAGAGAGAGAGAGAATGAGAGGGGTGAGGGTCAGAGGGAGAAGCAGACTCCCTGCTAAGCAGGGAGCCTGATGCAGGACTCGATCCCGGGACTCCAGGATCATGACCTGAGCCGAAGGCAGTCGCTTAACCAACTGAGCCACCCAGGCACCCCTAACACATTATATGTTAATAAAAAATATTTTAAAAAATCTTTCTATAAAAAAATAAAATAAAATGTTTTATCTGGTAAAAAAAAGGGGGGGCTGCTGGGAGGTTCCCAATGTGCCCAGAAACATGGAAGAGAGAAAGGCTAATTCTTACAATATAATTCTTACAAAGGCAAACAGATGCACTGAAGAGGTAGCACTTGAGCTAGGCTTTAAAGATGGGTAGAAATTTTACAGGCCCTGGTAGTGCAGAAAAAATAACATTTTATCTGTTTCTCTGCCCTAGGAGGTCATGACTTTGTTTAGTTGAAAAGGATGTTGACTTTTGAATATAATTCAAAGAATTAAGAGTCTTTAAGGTTGTTTCTCAAGTGGATTCAGTTTCACTGGCTCCTGTCCTTCTAAAGATTATAAAGTAATTAAAACCAGGTAGAGAACTTCCAGCTGTGATCTTTAGATTGCAGATCAGGAAGGAAATTATTGAAAACATCTTGTAAATGGTAGTCCTGCTTCTGGATGACTTCTGTCCCTTCTTAGAAAGTACTAGCTGTTTTGTGGTGTAATGTTGAAAATTGGGGAGATTTATGTGGTTATCTTCTGTTTTGTTCCTTTTTTTTCTTTAACATTTTATTTATTTGAGAGATTGAGCATGAGCAGAAGAAGGCGCAGAGGGAGAGGGACAAGCAGACTCCCCACTGAGCATGGAGCCCAACCCAGGGCTTGACGCAGGGCTTGATTTCAGGACACTGAGATCATGACCTGAGCCGGAATCAAGACTCGGAGGCTTAACTGACTGAACCACCCAGGAGCCCATGTTTTGTTCTTTTCGAATATCTAAATTATAAACGTCTAAGCAAAGATTAGATGATCTAGAAGGAAATTTTGAATATATATTACAAAGTCAGTCATGAGCTTTATGAGCTACTGATTAATTCTACATTTTCAGTGATGGCAATTTGTAGTCACCTGGCCAAATTAAAAACTTCAGAATCATAGAATCTCTAGCCTGCTTTGTCTGAGAGAATTAAAAATAAATATGCAACAAAAATTTCTGCCCTTAAGGACTTTGATGAAAACTGAGTTTGAATCCCAGCTCTACCACTTCATTGTGGGACTGTACAGAAATTATTTAAACCCTGTGTTTTCATTTCCTCACCTGCAAAACGGGGATTGTGTTGGATCTTGTCTATTGAACTTAAACCCATTCCCATCCTTTCTTATTATCTCTCTATTGGAAGCCTGGGCACCACATGTCCTAGACCTTCTCTCCAATGGAATTCCGAGGAGACTCTGCCATAGGGGCATGCTCATGTGCTATTGGACGGTGAAAAATAAAGGGAACCATTACATTTGATTCTGGAACTTAGTTTGTTCACAAAGATTGCAAAGCTGTTTTTTTACTTATTTAATTTATTTATTAAATAATCTCTAAGCCCAACGTGGGGCTCGAACTCAAACTCACAACCAGGAGATCAAGGGCCGCATGCTCCACTGACTGAGGCAGCCAGGTGCCCAGGATTGCAAATCTATTTTACTTTATTTTATTTCATTATTTATTTATTTGTTTGTTTGTTTGTTTAGTTAGTTGGTTAGTTAGTTAGTTTTGAGAGAGAGTGTGTGAGTGTACACGTGCTAGCGGGGGTACGGGGGCAGAGGGAGAGGGAGAGAGAGAATCTTAAGCAGGCTCCACGCCCAGCATGGAGCCTGTTGTGGGTTTGATCTCACACACTGAGATCAGGACCTGAGCTGAAATCAAGAGTCGGAGGCTTCACCGACTGAGCCACCAGGTGGCCCGCAAATCTATTTTAAAAAGTAAAAAGAACAAAAACTGTAAAATAGACTAAACATTAAAACTATGTATCTATATATAGTATATATAGATATAAATATATTATACACACACACACACACACACACAGAGAGAGAGAGAGGGAGAGAGGGAGAGAGAGAGAGAAAGAGATTGATTGAAAAGGGAATCCTTTAGCTTCTGGCTCCTGTAGCAGAAGACAACTGTGGAGACTCCTGCGAAGGAGACAGGCTGGGTGGCTGAGGCAGCTGCTAGCCCCTGTGGGCTCTGGCAGGATTACTGCTTCCACAGGCCTGTGAGTTCCCAGATGCCTGTGATGCAGCAACAGGAACCCTCAGCCTCAAAGACAAGTGCATCCTTGCCCATTCTAGGTGACACGCTTCTCCAATTCTAGGGAAGCAGCCTCCTGCAGTAATATCATCTCCTTCCCTTTTATTCCTCTAGCCCTTCCAACACCTGTACCCAAGTCCTTATATTAAATACCCTGTTTGACGGACCTACAATGGTTTCTATTTTCCTGGCTGGGCAATGACTGATTCGGGGGAATATTCACTGTACTGTGTAGGTTTGTTAGGAGTTAATAAATACATGCCAAGCACTTGAAAGAGTGTTGGCACATAAGGACTCAATAAATGTTCGCAATTATGATGCCAAAAAATTACGTGGCTTCCAGTTTTGCCTATTATATCACAACCATTCTCCCATCTTGGACATGTAACAAATAACTTACGGAATGTTCTTTTCCCATTGTTAAGTCATGTCCTTTCTGTCAAATCAAATCGTAACCCGTGGCCCTCCAGGAATGTAGATTAGATGTACTCCCTTCTTCCTCTTGCATAACTGCCTAATTATGCATAGTTATAGTAGAACCAAGAAGGAATACAAATTGAAGAACAAAATCACCCAGAAAGGGAAGCAATTCAGTTGAACAGTAAATAAAACAAAGCAAAAAACTGTTAATCCCATCAAAATGGCAAGTATCTGATGCCTGGATCTTGAAAGAAGTCAGTCAAATTTGGCATGATAAATCATTCAGATCTGAGTGGTTTAAAGAAAAGTAAATGTTTCTTCTATTGATTTATTGGTTATTATTATTATTATTTTTAAAGATTTTATTTATTTATTTTGACAGAGAGAGACACAGCGAGAGAGGGAACACAAGAGAGGGAGAAGCAGGCCTCCTGCGGAGCAGGGAGCCCAATGCGGGGTTTGATCCCAGGACCCTGGGATCATGACCTGAGCTGAAGGCAGACGCTTAATGACTGAGCCACCCAGGCATCCCTGGTTATTATTTTTCTATTATAGTATGTACCTAGGATAGCCAAGGGAGGGAGATTGAAGGGGGAGGAAACAGAGTCCAGGCACATTTTTCATGAACACCCTTTGGGGCTCTCATTCTGTGAAACTGAAAGTGGACAAGGGGACAAGTTTTCAGTTTCTGCTTATCTAATCTGATGAGAAGCCATAGGAACGTTTTTTGGTGGGGACTATTGAGGAACAGATAGCTCTCATAAATGTAAGTCTACATAACTTTTTGAGTAAATTTTGGTGGATTTTGTAGGTTAGCTACCCTACCTGTTCTCTATTTAGAAAATGGTGTTGGGCATTAGGGAGGGCACGTGTTGCGATGAGCACTGGGTGTTACAATCAACTAATGAATTGTTGAACACCACATCAGAAACTAATGGTGTACTATATGTTGACTAATTGAACATGGTAATAAAAAAAAAAAAAAGAAAATGTCTTCTCCATTTCTTTTCTTCTTCCTCTTTTTTCCCCTATTTCATTTTCACTGAAAGGCAACAGAAGATGGTGCTACTGTGTTGGGAAACCTCCCAGTGTTCCCCTCTGGTAGGGAAAAAAAAAAAAAACCCAAAAAACTTCTCTCTCTTCTGTGTATCTCCTTCACACAGCCGACATTTCACTTCTGACACTTCTGGTTGCCACACCTGCGGGCTTTTCTTTTCTTTTTTTTTTCCCGCATCAAACAATTCTGTGAGACTAGCTGGGGTCAGTATAATTCAATTCCACACTATCTTCCTGGAGCTAGTGTTTCATCCCACAGATTAAGGGCTGAGTCCCACAGGACTGCTCTTCACTTCAGGTGCTAATGGCAAGTGGTAGGTCCCCAGGTTACTCACAACCTTTGTGCCTTGTGGCTACAAATTGGAGGTTCCCATGACCTCCTCCCCCTTGGGTTGCACTGTTTACTAGAGTGGCTCACAGAACTCAGGGAAACACTTACTTATGTTTATCAGTTTATTAAAGGACACAAGAAAGGATACATATGTACACCTAGATGAAGAGATACATAGGTGAGGGCCCTATGAAGTGCAGCAGTGCAGGAACTTTTGCCCCTGACGGGGTGGGATGTGTTACTCTCCCAGTGTGGTTGTGCTCACCAGCCTGGAAGCTCTTTGAATCTCCTACTTTTGGGATTTTTATGGCCTTTTCCGCACACAGGCGTGATCAATTATTAACTCCTTTTCCTACTCTTCTACCTTCTCAAGAGAATGGGGGATGGGCCTGAAAATTTCAAGCTTCGAATCATGGCTTTGTCTCTCCAGAACCCTCAACCAGGAGCCATCTGGGAGCCTACCCAGAGCTGCCTCATAAGACAAAAGAGACTCCTGTCACCCAGGAGATTACAAGAATTTCAGGACCCCTGTGTCAGGAGTCCGGTTCAAAGACCAAATATACAGAACAAATGCTCCGAATGCTCTTATCACTTAAGAATTTACAAGGGTTTTAGGAGCTCTGTGTAAAGAACTGGGGGCAGAGACCAAGATATATATTTCTTATTATAAATCACAATATCACACGTGGCCATTTCAGGTGAGATGTTCCTTATATATTTGCCACATTTTTAAAAATTTATTTATTTATTTTTAAAGATTTTATTTATTTGACAGAAAGAGAGAGAGCACAAGCAGGGGGAGCGTGAGAGGGAGAAGAAGACTACCTGCTGAGCAGGGAGCCCGGTGCGGGGCTCAATCCCAGAACCCTGGGATCATGACCTGAGCCGAAGGCAGATGTTTAACTGACTGAGCCACCCATGTGCCCTATTTGCCACATTTGCCAGCCACTGAGGGAAAAATGGTGGTAGAATGGTAACTCCATTTTTTAAAATTTTTTTATTTTATTTTATTTTAAGATTTTATTTTATTTATTTGACAGAGGGAGAGAGACAGTGAGAGAGGAAACACAAGCAGGGGGAGTGGGAGAGGGAGAAGCAGGCTTCCCTCGGAGCAGGGAGCCCAATGTGGGGCTCGATCCCAGGACCCTGAGATCATGACCTGAGCCGAAGGCAGACGCTTAATGACTGAGCCACCCAGGCGCCCCTACTTTTTTTATTTTTTAAAAATATTTTATTTATTTATTTGACACACAGAGAGACAGTGAGAGAGGGAACACAAGCAGGGGGAGAGGGAGAGGGAGAAGCAGGCTTCCCCTTGAGCAGGGAGACCGATGCCAGGCTTGATCCCAGGACCCTGGGATCATGACCTGAGCCGAAGGCAGACGCTTAACGACTAAGCCACCCAGGTGCCGTGGTTACTCAATTTTAGTAACTATGTTCTCTGTTGTGTAGCTTCTGAAATACTGAAATCAATGTGTCAGTGCTTATCTTTACCTAAATGAACATGGTAACTCTTGTTTCAAATGTAAATTCGCATCAATGATAGTAATAACTTACACACTGAGATCTTATCTACCAGACACTGTGTTAAGCACTTCATTGGTTGCATGTTATTTAGCTCTCCCAACTCCCCAGTGATGAGATAGGTACTAATATTAGTATCTCATTGTCAAAACGGATACTGAGTTGCAAAGAGGCTAATGAGTTATCCTCGCTCACACCACTATGTAAACGGCAAAGTTAGAACCAGACAGCTAGCCTCCAAAGCCTATCCTCTTAGACAACTTGCTCTGGCATGAATGCTCTATTCTCTCCGTATTCGTGGTAGTTTATGCTCCACAAAGTCACCAAGAACACTGAATTGGCAGGTTCTGAACCATTGCTGCTAGGGGAAATACAGATTTAGGTTCTGCCATCTGGTCGTAGTGTTTTGGTTAACTGATCACTATACAGTTGACCCTTGAACACCGAGGAAGTTAGGAGTGCTGACCCTCCACACAGTCAAAAATTCACATATAATATTTGATTTCCCCTAAACTTAACTGTGAATAGTCTACCGTTGACCAGAGCCTTACCAATAATAGTGGATTAACACACATTTTGTATGTTACATGTATTATATCCTGTATTCTTACAATAAAGTAAGCTAGAGAAAAGAAAATGTTATTAAGAACATCGTAAGGATGGGGCACCTGAGTGGCTCAGTCAGTTAAGCGTCTGCCTTCGGCTCAGGTCATGATCCTGGAGTCCCAGGATCCAGCCCCATGTCATCTGACTCCCTGCTCAGCGGGAATCTGCTTCTCCCTCTCCCTCTGCTGCTCCCCCTGCTCCTTCTCTCTCTCTCTCTCACCCTCTCTCTCTCAAATAAATAAAATATTAAAAAAAAGAAAATCAAAAGAATGAGAAAATAAATTTATAGTACTGTACTGTATTTATAATAAAAACCCAAACCCACTATAAGTGGACCTGAGCAGTTCAAGCTCATGTCGTTCAAGGGTCAACTGTATAAACTTGTTTTATATGTGTTTCTTTTTTTGTTGTTGTTTTTAAAGATTTTATTTATTTACTTGAGAGAGAGGGCATGAGATGGGGGAGGGTCAGAGGGAGAAGGAGACTCCCCGCAGAGCACGGAGCCCGATGTGGGACTCGATTCCGGGACTCCAGGATCATGACCTGAGCAGAAGGCAGCCGCTTAAACGACTGAACCACCAAGGTGCCCCTATATGTGTTTCTGTTTAAAGACACCTTATTTAAGGTACATTGTTGATTAATTAACACTGATTTCTCCGCCAGCAGCACTATAACTCATGTCTGAATGAAATTTATCTAACATACATATTTTCTTTGTAAGGCACATCACAGACTTCTCGCACTTAGGAACATAACACAGCACCTCTGCACTATGCTTGGGGGCCATTTCATTTTATTTTTTTTATAAAGATTTTATTTATTTATTTTTGAGAGAGAGAGAGAGAGCACACACAAGTGGGGGGAAGAGGCAAAGGGAGAAGCAGACTCATTGCTGAGCAGGGAGCCTGATGCGGGACTCCATCCCAGGACGCTGGGATCATGACCTGAGCTGAAGGCAGACATTTAACCAACTGAGCCACCCAGGCGCTCTGCTTGGGGACCATTTTAAACAGAAAAATCACCAAGAAAAAGCATAAAAATGCAAAAATCTTGGCACTACATTGACTGCAAAGGGCACTTGTTTAAAATATGAGAGGTGAGGGGCACCTGGGTGGCTCAGTCAGTTAAGCGTCTGCCTTCAGCTCAGATCATGATCCCAGTGTCCTGGGATCGAGCCCCGCATCAGGCTCCCTGCTCAGTAGGAAGCCTCCTTCTCCCTCTCTCACTCCCCCTGCTTGTGTTCCCTCTCTTGCTGTCTCTCTCTCTGTCAAATAAATAAATAAAAGCCCCGCTTTTGACTCCCTGCTTGGCGGGGAGCCTGCTTCTCCCTCTCCCTCTGCCCGCTCCCCACACCACCCCCGCCCCCCCTCCCCCTGCTTGTACTTGCTCTCTCACGCTGTCTCTCTCTCAAATAAAAATAAAATCTTAAAAAAATAAAGTATGAGAGGTGAAACAAGAAGGTACAACACTGCCTTGTTCAATATCAGCTGTATATGTGCATTTCCAGTGAATCAAATTTTCTGCCACTCTGTGTGTCCAAGAATGACTGTGTTTCCACAGTCATTCCCCAATATTTGGGGAATATTGATCTTGGGGTTACAAATAAATTTAGGCAAATAGGCTAATTCGCAAATACAGAATTCATGAATAATGAGGATCTACTGGAATTGCTAAAAGTCTTGCATATTCTGCCCATTAACTAGATGGAGATATTGAAGGGAGAAGAAAAACTGAGGCAGGGGCGCCTGAGTGGCTCAGTTGGTTAAGCATCTGACTCTTGATTTCGGCTCAGGTTGTGATCTCAGGGTTGTGAGATCAAGCCTTGTGTTGGGCTCATTTTGAGCATGGAGCCTGCTTAAGATTCTCTTTCTCCCTCTCCTTCTGCCCCTCCCTTCCCTGTCTCTTTCTCCATCTTAAAAAAAAAATTACCAAGGCAGAGTTGCGTGCTGGTTAAGGACCTGGTCTTGGAGACATTTAGATCTATGTTTACCAGTTGTGACAGTAGACAAGTTAGTTAATCACACTTTGTCAGTTTCTTCACCTGTAAAACAAGCAGGGTAATAATAGGACCTACCTGTTGTGAGGATTAATGATATAATGCACGTAAGCATGTAGAATAGTACTCAGTATTCAATAATTGTTAGTCATTACTATAACTCAACCATACACATAGTATTACTAATACATGCAAACATTTAAATATAAATTATAGGCAGCTATTGTGTTGGTATCAGAAGTGTAAGGTGTTCTCTTCCTGACATTTAATTATTAAATGAACAAATCAATAGATCTTTTCATATCTCAGCATATTTTTGATGAAAATGGGGATAATACTACAGACCAGCCAAGACTGTTGTGAGAAATAAATGAGATAGTGTATGTGAAAGCATTTTGTAATTTTTAGAAAAGATTTATTTATTTTAGAGAGAGAGAGCATGTGAGCAAGGGGAGGTGGAGAATGAGAGGGAGAGAATCCTCAAGCAGAGTCCCTGCTGAGCGAGGAGCCCAACCCAGGGCTCCATCCACGACCTTGAGATTATGACAGGCGCTGAAATCAAGAATCGTATGCTTAACCAACTGACTCACCCAGGCGTTTTGTAATTTTAAAGTGCTATATATCAGTTAACACAATTATTGTTGTTACACAGAACATTTATTGTTGAAATCAATAACAACTTAGCTGCTTCATGTATCACCTTTTAAATGTATTGTGAGGTATATAATACATTTGGAAGAGTCTGTACTGATCATGTACATATGACTACCATGAACATGTACGTTTTATTTTATTTTTTTAAAGATTTTCTTTATTTATTTTTGCGAGAGAGAGAAGGAGAGTGAGAGGGAGAAGCAGACTCCCCGCTGAGCAGAGAGCCTAATGCGGGGCTCAATCCCAGGACCCTGAGATCATGACCTGAGCTGAAGGCAGATGCTTAACTGACTGAACCACCCAGGTGTCCGATACAGATGTACATTTTATTTATTTATTTATTTTTATATATGTACATTTTAAATAATAATGAAATGACTACCATGAATTTATCATCCAATTCTTTTCATCCAGTTTTAAAAGTAGAATGCAACCAGTATCACTCAAGCACCCCCTTTGCCCACCCTAATCTTCTTCCTCCCCCCTGGCCCTCAATATCCACAACTGGGAATTTTGTGTTTATCATTTCTTTTCATTTTGAAAATGGTTTTGCCACCTAAATGTATTTCCCCAAACCATACGATTTTAGATTTGTTCATTTTTGAATATTGCCCAAATGGACAATCTTGTTATTTCTTTTGTTAACTTACTTTCCCCCCCAATCAACATTATGTTTTTGCGATCTATCCCTTTTGCTGCACATAGCTAGTAGCTTCTTCATGTTCATTATTCTATTATACAAATATACTCCAGTTGATTTGGTCTAATCATGGACATTTATTTCCAATGTCTTGCTGTCATAAATGGTAAACAATGTTGCAATAATATTCTTGTGCATTTTTCCTAATAACATCCAGCCCCTGGTTTTATGTTTGCACCTAGTGAACATATGCAGGAGTTGCTTACTTCAGTGGAGAATTCCTGGTATAGCCACATTCAACTTTACTAGAAACAGCCAAATTCCCACCAGTTCCATTGCCCCACATCCTTGCCAACATTGGATATGGACCAATTTAAAAAATTTTTGACTGTGTCATGAGAAATGTCTTCCAAAACTCTTCACTAAATAAGGAGATTACTCTGGAAATCAAGTATTTCCTTAGAAAATCATCTACAGACTCTAGTAACTCTAGGAGGGATTAGAAATTGCTTCTGCTGGATTTACATTTGGTGGTGCAGTATGAGATGACAGAATTGGGAGGAAAATCAGACATATTTAGCTGCAGTGTCTGATCCTTTTGCTAATTATATCCCACACCTGCCACATGCCTCATGTCCTTGAGATGGAGTGGAGGTTCTCAAAGGATGAGTTATTGCTGCAAACCTCCCTGGGACCAAATCATTATCCATGTTTTGTAGCTGTTAAAACCTGAACACATAGGAAGAAGGTGTTCTTAAGAAAAGGTATTTTTCTTAAGTCAGAAAAAAGAATCCTAACTCAAGAGTTCTCATTTGGAACTTCAAGTGAGCATATTCAAGTGAGACATATCCTTTGTTTTTCAGGGTTGTAGAACCCAGTAGAATTTTCTCCACAAATGCTAAAGTGGCTTCGATCTTAAATTCTGTAATTCTAGGACTTGCTCGGCTTTTTCCCCCCTTAGGCCTCTAGGTCATCACCATTCTAACTGTAGATATTGATTGAACACATCATGTGCCAGGCATGGCTTATGTGTTGGGGATACAGAGTCAATCAATTGGACAAAGTTAGAATTCATGACCTCTCAGATTTAGAGATTGTCAAATTCACAAACCAGGTCAGTTTAACCTGACCCAGTAGCTGCAGGACCACATTGGGAAGCAAGGAGTAGGAACATGTAGATTTAGGTCAATGACTGACTTTATTTACTATTTAACTAAAACATCATGAAATTATTGTAAAACCAGTACAGTGTTTCTAACTTTTAAAAATGTTCATTTTTGAATTATACAACTAATACGTGCTCATTGCAAAAATCAAATGCACTTTTTAAAAATTTTAATTCAATTAATTAAATGCAGACATGTTTAAAACAAAAGTGAAAATTCTTTCTCTACCTCTCCTTTTCCCAAGTGCATTTCCCAAGAAGTGATTGCTATTTAATGTATCCTTTTCAAAGTTTTTCTATGTACATGTAAGTATATGTGAAGTGTGCGTATGTGTGTGTGTGAGCATTGTGCATACTCACTTTAAAAATATACATATAATTCTGCAGCTCACTTACATCACTCAGTAATTTACCGGGTTATTTTTTCATTATTTACTTTAAAATTTTTACCTCTTGGGCTCCCATTCTTTATTTTATTATGATGACATATTCAAAACAGGCAAATAAGTATATAAAAAATAGAATTAGCATCAGCTTTATCAAGTTGTGACTAATCAGCTTCATTAAGGTTTTTATATTATGCTGTATTTACTTCAGATATTTTTTTAAAAATTTTATTTATTTATTTGAGAGAGAGAGAGAATGAGAGATAGAGAGCATGAGAGGGAAGAGGGTCAGAGGGAGAAGCAGACTCCCTGCTCAGCAGGGAGCCCAATGCGGGACTCGATCCCGGGACTCCAGGATCATGACCTGAGCCAAAGGCAGTCACTTAACCAACTGAGCCACCCAGGTAACCTACATCAGATACTTTTAAAAAGATATATACTCCTTCCCCAAATCTTTCAGCTCTCTCTTTCCCCAGAGATAACCCCTTCCCCCTAATTGCTTTTATACTTTTATTACATATGTACGACTTCATAAGCAACATGTAGTTTCATTTTCATGTATTGAAATTTTAGATGCATAGTTCTTGATTTACTGTTACAATTATTACAACAGTAGCATAAAGAATGATATAAAATGAAAGAGTTTCCCTTTCTTTACCCTTTCCATTTGCTAGAAATAATAGCCCCTGTTAAGTATCTTAGCTATAGTTCATAATTATTTTATGCCTATCAAGTCTAGATATTATTTATTTATTTATTTATTTATTTATTATTTTAAAAAGTAAGCTCTAGACCTAACATGGGGCTTGAACTCATGATCTCAAGATCAAGAGTTGCATGCTCTACTGACTGAAACAGCCAGGCACCCCTTATATTTATTTTTTATAGAAATGACGTAATATTACACTTTTTTTGTACCTTGCAGTTTTTCACTTATTAATTTACCTTTTCATATCTGAGCATATAGATCAATCTCAGTGTTTAATAGGTGCATAGTACTTCATTGATAGATGTACCATAATTTATTTACTTATGGAATGGATCAATTCCAGATTGATGGACATTTAGATTACTTCCATTTTCTAATTACAAAAATTCTGCAATAAATATCCTATTTATTTTTGTGTACTTGTTAAGTTCCCTTTATGGTTTATATTAAGTGAAAAAAATAGATGTGTGTACAAAACTACACGAGTTTACTATTTTTGTACCAGTATCTTGGGTGCTTCTTGTATTAAATAGTGTGGTGTGGTGAAGAGAATGTTAATTTGTAAATCATGAGACATGAGTTTCCAATCCTGACTTCATCACCAACTGTGTCTTTGGACAAATGATTTAATAAGTCTGGGATTCAAGTCTGTCATATGTAAAGTGCAAGATATCAACCACAAGGTCACTAGGTCCATTCTAAGTAAGGAAGATTTATAAACCATGATTGAAATCTCATTACAACTTTTATCACTGCATTTGTAGCAACCCTAGGACTTAGAACATTTATACTTTAACAAGTACGATTTCATGAAAGATAACAGTACCCTGAGCAAAGGTAAATCAGAATTGAAAACCCTGTGATAAATAACTTTTTGTATTTGTGCAAAGAATAAAGAGCTGAAAAATATGTTACTGGTGGAAAAAAGTCAAGAAAACTTGACTTTTATTTTCATGTTTAAAATATATCTAAAAGTAATCAAAATTTGAGATGGATGAGGCCTCTGTCATTTCTAACAAAAGTGCTTTTGTTGAACTCGGTTAAATCACATATACTTGGAAAATCACACATAGGAGAAAATTAGCTTGATTTCTGGGACAGTTGATCTAGTCTCCAGTCTGGAACTTTTGAATTGTGTAGCTGCTACCCTGTACTGGTGGGCAGAGGTGAATTCCAGCCAAGACATTTAGCAGTTTTTGATTGGGAAAGAACAAATTATCCCAGTAAAAATGGACAGAAACAATTATTCAACAGAAAAAAAAAAGTATGGAGTTCATACTACATTCTGAAAACTGTGATGGATACTGGGTAAACACAAACATGTTTCTTGCCTTTGTACGTATAAACAGATGAATACAATGTGATAAAAATTAAAATGTAAGTATAAATAATGCTGTGGGAGCATAGAGCAGGGTTTAGGGAAGTTGAGAAGAACTTCTCAGATAAAATGATATTTAAATTACATCTCAAGGCATTTTACCAAGGAATGAATGGGAAGGGCATTTCAGAACAGAACACAATAAAAATTATAAACTGCCATCATGTTTAATAGGGTTATCATTTTGGGAAAACTTTGTTTCAAGTATATATGTGTGCATTGGGTTCTAATATAAAATGTGTTTTTACTGTGGGTAAATTTCACTCATATGTGGAATTTAAGAAACAAAACAAATGAACAAAGGGAAAAAAGAGAGAGATAGGCAAACCCAGAAACAGATTCTGAACTATAGAGAACGAACTGATGGTTATTGGGGGTGGGGGTTGATGGGATAAATATGTGATCGAGATTAAGGTGTGCACTTGCTGTGATGAGCACCAGGCGATGTATGGAAGTTTTGAATCCCTATATTGTACAACTGAAACTAATATTACACTGTATGTTAACTACATTGGAATTAAAAAAAAAGTACCTGGTGAAGTCACAGAGGAGGTATTATTTGAGCACATATGTGAATGTATCAGTTTGTCAAATTGACAGGCTAGAGGAAAATGTTCAAGATAGAAGGTTTAATGCATGTAAAGGTGTGAAGAATATGAAGAACACAGACAATTCTGGAACCAGAAGTAGTTGAGTATTACTGAAATTTTAAGTGAAAGTTTATTGGCTTTCTTTTTGTTTGTTTTTTATCATGGATCTCTTCTTATCATGCCGTTATATCAAGGTATATTTAAAATATTTTTTATGTTATATATATATATATTTTTAAAGATTTTATTTATTTATTTGAGAGAGAGTGTGTGTGAGAGAGAGAGTGTGTGTGAGAGAGTGTGTGTGAGAGAGAGCGAGCGAGCACGCACACAAGCAGTGGGGAGGGGTAGAGGGAGAAGCAGACTCCCTGCTGAGCAGGGAGCCCAATGTGGGACTGGATCCCAGGACCCTGGGATCATGACCTGAGCTGAAGGCAAATGCTTAACTGACTGAGCCACCCAGGCATCCCATGTCATATATATTTTAATATGTATTTTCTACTGATAGATGTTCATGTTGTTTCATATTACTATTACAAACAGTACTGTAATAAATATTGTACCTACTTTACTGTGCATATAAGAATGTCTGTAGGGGCGCCTAGGTGGCTCAGCTGGTTAAGAGTCTCTTTTCAGGTCATGATCTCAGGTGGTGAGCTGGAGCGAGGTGTCTGACTCCCTTCTCAGGGTGGAGTTTGCTTGAGATTCTCTCCTTCCTCTGCTCCTCCCCTCCCCTCGTGTGCTCTCTCTCTCTCTCTCTCCTCCTCCCTCTCCTAAAATAAATAAATAAAATCTAAAAACAATAATGTCTCTAAGAGGGGCGCCTGGGTAACTCAGTCGTTAAGCGCCCGCCCTGCTTGGCGGGAAGCCTGCTTCTCCCTCTCCTACTCCCACTGCTTGTGTTCCCTCCCTTGCTGTGTGTGTCTCTCTCTGTCAATATATAAATAAAATCCTAAAAAAAAAGTCTCTAAGATACCTAATAGTGGTTTTACTAAATTTAAAGTTATATACAATATTTTGATCAATTCTGCTAAATTTCCCTTCAAAATGTTGTGTTAATGTACATTCTTGGTACTAGCGTATGAGAGTAGCTTATTTCCCACATTCTTGCCAGGGATATATATCGTAAATCTT
This sequence comes from Eumetopias jubatus, assembly GCF_037043125.1. Taxonomy (NCBI): domain Eukaryota; kingdom Metazoa; phylum Chordata; class Mammalia; order Carnivora; family Otariidae; genus Eumetopias; species Eumetopias jubatus. The sequence continues at coordinate 45,456,783 of NW_028274814.1, read as the reverse complement.
TTAATTTTAAGATTATCACACTGCCAGGTAGACTATTATTAAAGATAGGTTTTCAACCAGTCAGTATAATGAAGGGGCGAAGACCACTGCCATTGTAGTCAGAGAGACTTCAGCTCGTAACTTGGTTTTGACATCTATCCCTGCTAATTAAATTAGTTCAGGGGCGCCTGGGTGGCTCAGTCGTTAAGCGTCTGCCTTCGGCTCAGGTCATGATCCCGGGGTCTTGGGATCGAGCCCCACGTCGGGCTCCCCGCTCTGCAGGAAGCCTGCTTCGCTTCTCCCTCTCCCACTCCTCCTGCTTGTGTTCCCTCTCTCACTGTGTCTCTCTCTGTCAAATAAATATATAAAATCTTTAAAAAAAAAAATTCACGAACACTAATGAGCTATTATTTAATGACCACTATTTGCTCCAAGTCCTATTGTAACGATAAATTCTATTGAACTCTTTCCATAAATATGTTCTTTGTACACTTCGCATGTAAATTTGCCACAACACTATCACTTTGAACCAATTTTTTTTTAGAGATTTTATTTATTTATTTGACAGAGATACAGAGACAGAGGGAACACAAGCAGGGGGAGTGGGAGAGGGAGAAGCAGGCTTCCTGCTGAGCAGGGAGCCCCCCACGGGGCTCAATCCCAGGACCCTGGCTGGGATCATGACCTGAGCTGAAGGCAGACGCTTAACGACTGCGCCACCAGTCGCCACCACTCTTCTTGAATTTATCAGTAATTGAGTTGGTCCCATTTAAGAGTTTAAGATGTTCACATTTTCAAAAAAGATAATCAGAATGCACACTGAAAGTGAGGCAAACTATTTCAACAGGTGCTGTTCTGTAAAATCCAAGATTAAAAGGTGCTATTAGGCAACTAATCAGGCTGGGCATTTTTAAAATTTAGACGCTGGAAGATTAAAATCCACCATGCCTACTGCTGGGTCATATATTTACTGTCGGTACCCGGTTCGGGATTACCAACAGGCAGATACCCCTTTTCTGCCGGGAAACTATGGTTAAAAAGTGGTTCTTGTCAGAAAAACATTCTCCAGATTTCAAGACGGTCCTCCTGCTCCCTAAGCACTGCGGGCAAGATGGAGCTTTCCCTAATCACCTTTCGGGAATGGAGATTTCTATAACGTGGGTCACGCACTGGAAAGGCCTTTTTGCCATTACCCAAGATGGCGAACTGCGCAGCTTCACGATTTCCAGGTTTCAATATGGCTTCCCCAACCCGTACCTCCGGAGGTTAATCTCAAGAACCAAACTAAAATCGCGCGGAAGTAGCGTAAGCGGAAGTTGCGCGCAGCCCAACTTCCCACCCTCTACGTCCGCCCCCGTTCCTACGCCCCGCCACCGGTGGCGCGGAGTGCAGAGCCAAGATGGCGGCCGAGTTGGAGTACGAGTCTGTTTTGTGTGTGAAGCCAGACGTTAGCGTTTACCGGATTCCTCCACGGGCCTCCAACCGCGGTTACAGGTACTAACCCCGATACACTGCAGCACACGCATACCGGGTCGGGGATGACAGTTTCCTCCTCAGGTAGCACGCTGCGAGTCCCTTGCCACTGCCACCTCTGGGTTGTCACCTTGCTAGCCTCCCTACCTGGGTTGTTATCGCCCTGCCCCTCCTGTTCTTTCCTCACTGTGGAATGACATCCTGGTTTCCGCTGCTTTAAAAAAAAATTACCGTCTGCACCCTCCCACCCCTCCTCCCTTGGGCCCCTCTGGGTTACCCATCTGCTCCCCATCATCCACATCCAGTCGTGCCTGCTCCATTGCCAGTCACCTTTGGTTCTTTTCCTGCGTCCTTCAGTTTGTCACCCTTGTCGAAGCCCCCTCCCGTCCTCCCGCTCGTACACATTTCCAGTACCCCGTGCGCTTTTGTGGGTAGTCATTGTGTTGGCCATTCTGTAGGTGATAGTTTACCTTCTGTGCTGTTGTCAGTCTTGCTACCAAATACCATCCACCATTTGGTTTTCCTTTCAGTTCTTTTGCTAGTGGGCAAAGGTTATGATTATAGGTTTTCCAGTGGGTGTCTATTCTGTTTTTTTTTTTTTTCAGTACATTTTCTTGATGATTACATAGTATTTTCTATTTTCCTTACCCCCCTCCCTTCTTAACCTCTTCCATAGCTTTTTCTCTCCAGAGTTAATGCAGCATTTTCTCTGTAGGGCCAGCTAACCATCTTGTAATCCAATGATGGTGAGGTTCTGAGGATGCTGTAGGAGGTCGTGAAGTCATGTAGTGGAAAAAGTTAACATGTTAACTGGGTTACATGTTAAGAAATATGAGTATGACCCCTGGCAACTTAACAGCTATATGATTTGGGACAAATCTCTTAACCTTTCCAAGCCTTAGTTTTTCTCATCTGTGAAATAGGAAAAAAAAAGTTAATGGTAATAAAGCCTGCTCTAGTTGTGTACCTCACAGAAGTTTTTGGAGGGTTAAATGAAATAATATAATAAATGTGAAAGAATTTAGGAAACAGTAAAGCAGCATATAAGTATATAAGATATTGTTCTTACTGTTCTCTGATCCACATCACCATCATGATTTTCCTCTTGGCATTTATAATTATTTTGGCTGTTGTCCTCCTCCTGTGTCCATTATTTTGCCTCCTTACAGGAGGTTCATTCATCATGAATCAATATATTTGTACTTGCTGACTTGTGCCTTAGACCCTGTGGGTTGTACCTTTTGGCAAAGAGGTAGTCCTAATTCCAGGCTTTCAATCAGACTCCAAATTGACCATGAATAGGAATCTACATGCTTTTTGATAGTAGTTAGGGGTAATAATATGTATGACTCAGCTGAGACATCACCTTCCTTGGGAAGCCCCCTTGACCCTTCCATTCTGGCTTTGGTGTGTTCTCTGCGTGCTTCCATAGCACCTGTGCTTGTCTCTATCATAGTGAGTGTTCTTCCGTCTGTATTGTAATTGCTCCATCTGTTTCTCTAGACTAGCTATGAACAACTTGTTTCTTTTCTAATTTAATAGTACCAGGGTCTAGTACAGTGTCTGGCACATAGTCGGCACTCTGTAAACGTGGAAGAAATTAGTAGATTGCACTTAATCTATGGTGATTAACATAACAATAAAAAATTAAAAAAAAAGATTGCACTTAATCACGTAAGTTAGCATTGAAGTAGGTGAAATAGCTCATGACTTCCAACTTTAGTAGTAAAGCCTTCCTAAAGGATATGATACACCACAAAGTGGGGTTCTCTTCTTTTTCTTCTACTTTGTTTTTTTTTTTTAAAGACCTTCCTTCTCTCATCTGCATTCTCTACCTTCACTTTCTAGTTTATCCATAGCCTTTTATCCTTATGTCAGTTAATTGCACTGAGCCATCAAAACATTTTTTTAATTTTCCTCTTTTTCTTGTTATCTATGGTTTCCATGCTTATTATTGACATTTCCTATCTTCCAAAAGGCATTTTTTCATTAGCCACTCTTACTATAGTGAATGAAGAGAGCTGCACTGAGTTTGCACCAAGATTCCCATTTATTTGCTTTTGGCAAGACACTTAACTCTTTTTGTTTTTTAAAGATTTTATTTATTTATTTGAGAGAGAGAGAACGAGAGAGCACACAAGCAGGGGGAGCAGTAGAGGGAGAGGGAGAAGCAGACTCCCCACTGAGCGGGGAGCCCGATCCCAGGACCCTGGGACCATGACCCGAGCCAAAGGCAGACGCTTAACCAACTAGGCCAACCCAGGCGTCCCGACGCTTAACTCTTTTGAACTGCGGTTTCCTCATTGGTAAAAATGGATATACTACTACTTATCTTGCAGTATCCTCTCACTTAATTTTCATAAGAATGGGCATAATGCTTGGCACATAATAGATGCTTAATAAATATTACTTTTATGTCTTTTTGTCTGCCTAATCTTGTTTACAGAACCCATTTTATATTATGAGCATGATTCTTCTTTAGGCTGCCATTAAAGGAAAAACTGGGCTTTTTAGGAAGCAGGAGGAATACTTGGTTTGAGTGACTAACAAGATTAGAGGGAATGAATGACTTCGATTCATCTATGGTGAGCTCTTGCTTCTCAGGCTTTCACTGACAATTTAGGTCGATGAGAAAGTTATAAATGATTAAGAAATAGTTTCCCAACCTCTAAAACTGTTTTTATATTCATCACTGCCCTCCTCCTCAGCTTAATCAATAGTAAACTCAATAGTCTGTTTTAATGTGATGAGAAGAATGCTGGACTTCAAAGTTAGGCATCATTACTTACTGTGTTACTGTTCTTCACTTAGAGAGACAGAGATGATAGGCTTTTCATGCCTATTCCGTATGGTTGCTGTAAGGATTTATTACTGAGGTAAGTGAAAATTTGTGAAGTCTGTTCAGAAGACCAGCGAAACCAAGAGTTCCTCAGGCTAGGTTTTGGGAGCGGGAAAGGAACTAAGGTTCAGGGCTGAGGGAAATTGCTGCTGGGAATATCCATTCACTTACTGACAATTTGTTTAATGTTGGCCACTGGACATGCAAGATAAATAAGACAAGGAACCTGTCCCAGGAAACACAGCTGGTAGGCTTGTTCCTAATACATTCAGTACACTATGTTTAGCTCATGGTGGCATGACAGAAGTAATGACTCATTTAAAAAAAAATTAAAATACAGGGACCTTTAGAACATTGTAGTCGGATCAGATTCAAGGGCTTGAGCTTCTTTGAGGCAGGGCATCAAGAGAGGAGGACATGACAAAGATTTGTCTTATAAATCCTGTTCAAAACCTGTGCTCATTTTCATTTTTCTCTTTTCCACCTTTTGCTTACTCTCTCCTTAAACTTATTCTTGTTTAGATATACCTTATTGTTACCTTTCTAACTTGCAAGTATTCGTTTTCAGGTTTCTAAGGGATGAGTTTTGTTTTTTTTTTTTGCCATTTTATTTTTAAGTAATCTCTGCACCCAACGTGGGCCTCGAACTCACAGCCCTGAGATCGAGAGTCACATGCTCTACTAACTGAGCCAGCCAGCTGTCCCAGGATGAGTTATTAATAACTTTTACTTTGCCCTCTCTTTTCCACATGCTGACAAAACAAAATCACAAGGCAGTGCTTTGTAAAATTGGTCATATTTAAATAATGTCTTAGATTTCATTCAAATTCATTTATCATACAGATTATAAGTATTCAGTAGTTTGTAATGTTTCCATGGACGTCGCTGTCTCTAGCCCACATGTCTTTCCTAAACTCCAGACTCATATTCAAATGCCTTCTCTCTAGCTTTGCTTGAAAATCTATTTGACATCTCAAACTCTACATATTCAAAACTGAACTCCTGATCTTTCTTCCCAGACGTGCTCTACCTATAGCCTTTCTGTGTCACTTATTGGCAGCTCCTTTGCTCAGGCTAAAGTCTTCAGAGTCATCCTTGACTTCACATTAAATCCCTTAGAAAATCCTGCTTCTTTACTTTAAATAAATATATCCAGAATCTAGCTACTTCTGCTGCTCTCTGTTCCTAGTCACCATCATGACTCCTAGATTACTGCAGTAGTGTCTTAACTAAGTACTTACATCCCTATATTGCTTCTACACACAATAAAGTAATCCTTTTAAAATAAAAGGGAGATTGGGACGCCTGGGTGGCTCAGTAGGTTAAGCGTCCAACTCTTCATTTTGACTCAGTTCATGATCATCTCAGGGTCATGGGATCAAGCCCTGTGTCCGGCTCCATGCTCAGTGGGGAGTCTCTACTTGAGATTCTCTTCCTCCCTCTCTTTCTCTCTCTCAAATAAATAAGTCTTTAAAAAAGTAACTACTCTCTTAAAACAAATAAAAGGAAGATCATATTTTACCTCTGCTTAAAACCTGTAATGGCTTCTCCTTCACTCAGAGTCAAAGCCAAAGTTCTTACAAGACCTGTAAAATTTGGTCCTCTGTTACCTCTCTCACTTCATCTCTTAATTTATTTTATTCTTACTGCAGTGGCTTCCTTTTTTTGAGGGCAAACATTCCAGACACACTCCTACCTTAGCGCCTTTGCACTAAGTGTTCCAATCCTAGAATCGCCTTCTTCCTCCAATATCTGCATGAGTAACTTTCTTGCTTTCTTCACGTTTTTGTTCACATTTCACCTTGTTAATAAGGTCTCCCCAACCACCTTCTTGCATGTTGCAAGCTGTTTACTCTCCCACTACCCTCCCAATTTCCCTTTTCTGCCTCTGCATTTTCTTTTTATTTTAGCACTTACCATCTTCTGAGATACTAATTATTTTGCTTATTTTTTATTATCTGTTTTCTATTATAATGTAAACCTCATGAGGGTAGAAGTCTTCGTTTTGTTCATTCACTGTTGTATCCCAAGCATCTAGAACAGTGCCTCTGATTTAATACACACTCTGTAAATATTGGTTGAATTCAGTGAAAGATGATACGTTTAGGGATTTGGGACGGCTTCTGTTACCTAGTATAATTCATTTAGTAGACTTTGTTGTTACCTGATCAGTCAAATACTATTATATAAATTATTATTACTGTTTTTTGAAAAGATTTTATTTTATTTATTTGACAGAGAGAGACACAGTGAGAGAGGGAACACAAGCAGGGGGAGTGGGAGAGGGAGAAGAAGGCCCCCTGCCGAGCAGGGAGCCCGAGGTGGGGCTTGATTACAGGACCCCGGAATCATGACCCGAGCTGAAGGCAGACGCCTAACAACTGAGCCACCAGGCGCCCCATTATTATATAAATTATTTTCTGCAGTATGGAAATAGTATTATGGGAATTTTTTTAAATTGCTCGTATTTGTACTTTACATGTTTTTCTTGATGCTTATTGGGTAATCCTTACGTAGTAAGGATTTGTTTGCTTTGGGCTATATGTAATAATGAAACATCTATGTAGAGGGGATCATGAGTTTTTTTTTTTTTTTTTTTTTAAGATTTCATTTACTTTTTGACAGAGAGAGACACAGCGAGAGAGAGAACACAAGCAGGGGGAGTGGGAGAGGGAGAAGCAGGCTTCCTGTGGAGCAGGGAGCCCAATGCGGGGCTCGATCCCAGGACCCCGGGACCATGACCTGAGCCGAAGGCAGACGCTTAGCAACTGAGCCACCCAGACACCCAGATCATGAGTTATTCTTATTGATTATTTAATAGGTAAAAAGAATAAGCAACCAGGACAGCAAAACAGGAATATGGCAAATGATTCTGTGTAGGCTTTTAGTAATTAAAGACATGGACCTAAGACTTCCTATTTTCCTATCCTAGGGCATCTGACTGGAAATTAGACCAGCCTGATTGGACTGGTCGCCTCCGAATCACTTCAAAAGGGAAGATCGCTTATATCAAACTTGAGGATAAAGTTTCAGGTAATCTGCTGCTGACTCTTTAACATATTAAGAGTATTAGTTTGGTGCATTTTTGTAAGTACATTTAAGTTGGGGACTGGCATGGAAATGTTTGTTAACTGGAGTTTTAGATTTTTTGCTTCCTTTGCTCAAAGAAGTCTTTTCTTATCTGTCAGGGGAGCTCTTTGCTCAGGCACCAGTAGAACAGTATCCTGGTATTGCTGTGGAGACAGTGACAGATTCCAGCCGCTACTTTGTAATCCGGATCCAGGATGGTACTGGTAAGGAATCTGGGATTTTGAATGGGATGATATTAGGAAAACAGGTAAATGCACTTCAATGAAAGTGTGTCCTAATTGCATTTATCTTACTTCAGTTTACTAAATTTTTCCTCTCCTTTCTCCATAGTTAACTATAGTTGCTAAAGGACAAGGATTAACATGTTATTTGTAATAGGTATGAACACAAGTTCAGGACATGGTAATTAATAGGTAGACGTAAATAAATCAAAATGTCTAGCTAACCAAAGAATTAACACATATTGCCCATTCATTCATTGTTTGTGGTAGGTTTTGATGGGACTGTCTTAAATCATCTGTGTCTAGGGCAGTCTGTCTTTTCTCCATAGTCTGTATCAGAGATTGTTAAACTTTTTCTGTTTGGACACAGATAGTAAATATTTTAGATTTTTGTTCTTTATTGTAGCCACTTAATTCTGCTGATGTAGTATGAAAGCAGCCATAGATAATATGTAAACAAATTGGTGTAGCTGTGTTCAAGTAAAATGTTACTTATAAAGACAAGCAATGGCAGTGTTTGGCCCTTGGGCTGTATGTAGTTTTTGGACCCCTGGGTTGTGAGAAAATGTTTTATGTTCACGACTTGATTTAGTTAAGGTGACTGTTAATTTTCACTGGGTGGAATTTTCCCTAAGGGACACTTCCTATTCTGAGTATTCCTGTCTTTTTCACAGGGCGTAGTGCTTTCATTGGCATTGGCTTCACAGATCGGGGTGATGCCTTTGACTTTAATGTCTCCTTGCAAGATCACTTCAAGTGAGTGAAACTTGTCCTTTAGTTACCTGGTTAAAAAGTTTTGGAAGTGCTCCTTTTCAGTTGAATAGACACTATCTCTTTTACCTCCTGGTTTCTGTATTTGGTAAACTAGTTCATTATGAATTTGAATCTTCCCATTTGCTGTTTCCTTACATTATCTTTCTATCTGCTTTGACCTTTCCTTAAAACCTGGAACATGTTTTCGGTCCCTTGTACAGTGTCTTGAGATGCTTTTGCTTATGTCTCTGGGGAATTGGCACTTGATTTTAAGTGGCTGAGGGAGGCATATAATAATAGCAGGACTGTATGGGAGATATGTGGGGAATTGTGTGCCAGTTTTGTTACTTTGTATAGCTGACATGTTTTATGTCTGTTTTCAACATTTCTTCCGCCTGCCTGGTTTTGGCACAGCTGTGGTGCATAGCACTGTGCACAATGTCAACTTCCTACTTCAAGGGCAGGCATAGGCATAACTCTGCTTTTCTGGCTCAGGACTCTGAAATTGTGGAATTCCACTCCGTTGGCATAAGGAAGCAGCCTGGAGGGACTGAGAAATTAATTACACTCCCTCAGGGGTAGCCCTCAACCATGGAGGATGGGGATTGGCAGCTAAATGCCCTCCTTTGGAGGGATAAGTTAAATATGTATTCTGGGTGGTTCCTCAGTACCATTGAACCCTGTTGCCCTCTTTCATGGCTTTTCTTCCTTTCCTTCCTCATTCTTCATGTTTCCTCGCTCTGCTTTCTGAAATCTGTTTCATGTAAGTTAGTTACACTCAGATTTGTGTGTCGGTCTCTGCTTTTAGGTAATCCCAAATTAAGATAATTTACTCTTTTACTGAAGGTGGGTAAAGCAGGAATCTGAGATTTCCAAAGAATCTCAGGACATGGACAATCGTCCTAAGTTGGATCTGGGCTTCAAGGAAGGACAGACCATCAAGTTGAGTATTGGGGTGAGTATGATTTCTTTCCCCCACTCCCTGTATTTTTATAATAAGCTTGTGACTTTTTCTTTCTCTTCTCTGTTTTCTCATTGTAGAACATTACAACTAAGAAAGGAGGTGCTTCTAAGCCCAAGACTACAGGGGCTGGGGGTCTGAGCTTGCTCCCACCCCCACCTGGAGGCAAAGTCACTATTCCCCCACCAACCTCCGTTCCCATCAGCAATCATGTCACTCCACCACCCATTCCAAAATCTAACCATGGAGGTAGTGATGCAGGTAAATCTCTCCCTATTACTTTTAACTTTGAGAAATCATCATATCTTAGGTTTTGATTGGGTAGCACCTGTTTACCAAGGAGTGTGTTGATGTTTTTGCTATGAAATGGCACTTGGTACTGACAAGGTGATTCTGGCAGCCTCTAGTAAGGAATTAAAGCTTTTCTAGTGAACCGAGAGTCATGGTAGTTGGTAGGTTCTTTGTCAGAAAATGAATAGATATTAAAAAGACTATTTTCTTCATTGTACCTTGGTTAGATGCTAGTAGGCCTAAGTCAGATGGAGAAAGATTTTGGTCATAGCTCTGCTATTTTATATCTTTTTTTTTTTTTAAAGATTTTATTTTTTTTTATTTGATAGACAACGAGAGAGGGAACACAAGCAGGGGGGGTGGGAGAGTGAGAAGCAGGCCTCACGCTGAGTAGGGAGCTCGACACAGGGCTCCATCCCAGGACCCTGGGATCGTGACCTGAGCCAAAGGCAGATGCTTAATGGACTGAGCCACCCAGGCACCCCTGTCTCAATATTCTTATCTGTAAAATGGAGACTTAGAATTACCCCAGGATTATAAAGGAGAAATGATGTGACACTACTTAGCACAGTTCATGGAACGTTGTAGTCAGTCAGTAAATGTTATTTCTTTTAATCTTCTCTGTTTCTTCACAAAGGCAGTTGGGAGAAAATTAGACAGCATCTGGGTTTGTGAATACATTTTCACTCTTCTGTACTATCTGATGGGAAAAATAGTTATTTCCATTTCAAAATGAGAACATTAGAACTCGGAAAGGAGTTTTCCAAAGATTAGAGAAGCAGATATTAGAATCTAGTTTTAACTTATTATATTGCAGGGATGCAGAGCATTCTTATCATTGATTGCTAAGAGTAAAGTTTCTCTTTCTGGAATTTTGAGATAAAAATGGTTGTAACCTACTTCTTTTCATAAGTGTCTCTAGAAGGCACTGGGGATAATGTCTAAAATTTTAATTTTTTTGAATTAAACTTTTTATTTTAAGGTAATTATATTCACATGCAGTTGTAAAAAATAACACAAAGAAATCCTGTGTACCCTTTACTCAATTCCCCTAAATGGTAACATTTGCAAAACCAAAGTCAAATATCACCAGGAAATTGACATCAATACCATCTACTGATCTTATTTAGATTTCACCAGATTTATGTGTTCTCATTTGTGTATATATGTGTGTTTTTAGTTCTATGCACTTTTATCATGTGTAGGTTCCTGAATCCATCACCATGGTCAGGATACAGAACAGCTCCATCAGTACAAGGATCCCTCATGTCATCCGTTTATAACCACACCTACCTCCTGCATCCTGCCCCACACCCCCTCACTAACCCTAGGCAATCACTGATCTCTTCTCCATCTCTATGATTTTGTCACTTCATGAATTTATATACATGGAATCACAGAGTACATAACTTTTGGGGATTGGCTTTTTCCACTCAGCATACTTCCCTTGAGATTCATCCAAGTTGTGTATATCAGTAGTTTCTCTCTCTCTCTCTCTCTTTTTTTTAAGATTTTATTTATTTGACAGAGCACAAGCAGGGGGAGCGGTAGGCAGAGGGAGAGGGAGAAGCAGGCTCTCTGCTGAACAGGGAGTCTGACACGGGGCTCGATCCCAGGATCCCGGGATCATGACCTGAGCCGAAGGCAGATGCTTAACCGACTGAGCCACCCGGGTGTCCCTCAATAGTTTCTCTTTATTGCTGGGTAATATGGAGGTACCACAAGCGTGTATAACTGTCACCCATGGAAAGACAGCTGGGTTGTTACAGTTTTTGGCTATTAAAAGTAAAGCTGCAGTGAACATTTGTATATAGATTTTTGTGTGAGCATAGGTTTTTATTTTTTTAGATTTTATTTATCTGACAGAGAGAGAGACAGCGAGAGAGGGAACACAAGCAGGGGGAGTGGGAGAGGGAGAAGCAGGCTTACCGCTGAGCAGGGAACCCAATGCGGGGCTCGATCCCAGGACCCTGGGATCATGACCTGAGCCGAAGGCAGACGCTTAGCGACTGCCTTAACTTAAAAGCACCCCTGAGCTTTTATTTCTAAGATTTTTATTATGTTTTCCCTTTTCTTTTCTCATCTCTTTACTGTGTATTCAGATATCCTTTTAGATTTGGATTCTCCTGCTCCTGTCACGACACCAGCACCAGCTCCAGTTTCTGCAAGCAGTGACTTGTGGGGAGACTTTAGCACTGCATCCAGGTATGAGCCTAGTGAAACCACCATACTCTCAATCAGAGTGCAGAGGATGTGTTACAGTCAAATGAAATCTTGATCTGGGAAAGCAGGGCGTTGCAGGTCATACAGAGTCTTTGGCAGGAATTCTAGGTAAGGAAGTAGAGGAGTGCTGGGGATGGTGGGGTAAGAAAACTGTAGGATGAAGTTTGAGTGGGATATTTCAAGCCTTGATAATTAGAATTTCTAGTGAGGTATAGTTTCAAAAATTCTGGGTAGCAATTTCTTGGAAGCTATTACGTGAAGAATGGAGTAGCTATCCTAATTCCTTTGGCTTTCTCTCTGTTCTCCTGTCTTGCAGCTCTGTTCCAAACCAGGCACCACAGCCATCCAACTGGGTCCAGTTCTGAATAGCATTGGCAGGACATTAAGGACAGACTTGAAGAAAAAAAATGACCTTGAGGGCACCAATCTGTGAGGGAAGCTAGGAACCCCTTCTCTCCCCAGAACCAAAATTACTGGACAGTCTTTTTCATAGCTTCTCCATTGCATTCAAGCTGGTTTATATCACTCCCCTGTGTTGTTACTTGCTGTACAGCCAAGAAAGTATCTCTTATCCCCTGTTCACTATTAAGGCAGGGAATAATGGGTCTTAACCATACTTGTGGCTGACTATGCAGGGCTCAGAAGGCCAGGTCTCTTTGAGGGGGAAATGAACTCTACCATCTGTAAAATTTTTCTCTGTCTTTTCAATTCTTTAATTTATTTCCATATCGTCTCATGACCCCGTGTGCCCTACTTAACAATTTCAGGGGAAACAGAAATCTTGAAATTTCCTTTTCCATTAACCTAAGACCCTAAAAATGGATTGACTGACCTCAGTGTTTACAAATTCAGAGTTTTGATAGGGATAGATATGAAGAAAGACCTGTTTCCTGGGTCTGTGTTATAGATCCTCCTTCAGGCTTATCCTGTTCAGTGAACATCCAGTGCCAGGTGCAGCTCTGTCACCCTCTCATGTGTTTACATGTTTCTTCCTGTGCTCAGAGGGTTTTGTTGGTGGCACTTTCGCTGTTCTTTTGTTTGCTGAATAGTGCAACAGCTTTGACCAGTGGGTGTCTCTTGGATGAAGGAGGTTCAAGGGGCCGTGTTTCCCAAGTTATGTTGTAGAGAAGCGTTTACTTCCTTGCAGTTCCATCTATCTGCTGCATTACTTTGTATTTGCCCCATTATTTGACCTGAAGTTGAAGGGTTTAGAGTTTTTAACAGGATGTGTCGAGCAGAAGGGTTGAAAGCACGTAACTCTCTTTCAGTACCCACATTGCCTTGCTGCCTGGGTATCTGGCCCCTTTCCATAAACATTTATTTTTCAGTCCATCTAGCTCTTCACTAGAAAGCTGCTATTACCTACATCGTCATGTATGAAGGAAGTCGGAGAGTCCATGGCACGCTAGCTGTGATAGTTTTGCCCACGTGATGGCCTTGATAAATGGTCACCTGGGGTATCTCAGAAGCAAGTTGCTCTCCAACCACTTTCCCTTCCCTCTACCCCACCATTCCTTTTATGATGCTGTGAAGAGAGTTCCCTTTCTTAGATGAACGGGCACTACCTATTTTGTTTGTTAATGGGCAATTTTGAGGATGAGATGGGAGGATATCATTTCTTCCCTTAGCACTTCTTTGGATGTGTACACTCTGGCTGAAGGGAGTCTTATATTTAGTTTCAAAATATATTCTCTCTCCTGTATTTCCTTCCTGACGCTTTTAAACTTTGGGTCCATTTTTTTTCATTGCCTCCTGTTCCAGGCAGCTCTATTCTTAACAGAGCCATGGCAGGACATTTTTAAAATTCCAATAGAAAACACTAAATGGAAAGTTCTTTAGAATCACTAGTGACTAACTACTGGGAACCTATTTTCTCAATCTTCCTCCACGTTGTGTTCTTTGTATTCTCAAGATGATAATATATTATGTATTTGAATTGCTGGAAAATTGAAAATGAAATTTAAAATATATGTATATAAAGCATATGCTGTATTGGTGCAATAATGGTAATTAAAAATGTGGAAAAAGGTAGTGTCTCCTTTATCTTTTAATTTGCCTACTTCAGTGCCTTTTTAATTTAACTGACCCAATATAAATGGGCCAGTAGGTAATAAACAGACATTTTATATCAATTACTCTTTTTCAAGAAATAGGGCTTTTAAGTTCAGATTACACTTCTGTCTTCATGGTTCTAAACCCACAGAGCACTCCTAATAGAGATGATTTATATATGAATTATTTATTTGCTGGTATAGTTCATTTCATTTGCTTCAGATTGTCTTTATGATCTAGGCCACCTCTCACATCCCAGAACTATAAGCAGCTTAAATGAGGGGAATCAGTGTAAGAGGTGGAACTAAAGTCAGTGTCACAGACTTGGGAAACCAGAAGATCTTGGAGTTCTCATTCAGTGATTTTCACAGAAGGTGAATCAGAATGATATATGTGCTGGCCTTTTTTTTTTTCTTTTTTCTTTAAAGTAACATGCCATTCCCTCCAGAGGTTCTGATGCACCTCCTCCTTTTGCTTTCCTAGAATAGGGCCTACATGGCTTTCCCACCCATGGCCTTTCTTAGCATTGCTGAGGTGGTGAGGCACTGTCATTGATAGAAGTGTATGCTAAACCTCAGGTTTTATTTGGGGAAGAATGTGGACAATCTTTTTTTTTTTTTTTTTAGCTCAATCCCCGCAGTTACACATTTGTATCTGTCTTCCCAGTTGTGGTGTAAACTTTTATTACTCCACTTCCTCCATCCTGATAACCTTCTAGGCAGTTGGCTTGCCTCTAGCTTTCTTTTCCTCCAGCTCCAATTCAGCTTACCCGGTACCACCAGAATCATCTTCCTAAACCGAGCCCTGCTCATGCCCTTTCTTCCCCAGTTCATTGTCCTGAACGATTTTCCTTTGCTTACAGAATAAAGTCCATAGTACCATTTCATCCTCAATTCTGTCTTCCCTTGTACTCACAGTATGCTCCTGGAACTAGGGTACTAGTCATTCTTCAGATGCCATTAGCGCCATGAGCACTGAATGCTTGCTAAAATTCCCTCGGCCTAGAACACCTTCCTGCCTGTTGAAATCCTTTCCAATCATAAAGCTAGTGTACATACTACTTCATGAAATGTCACCTATCCTCCCAGTCTGAAAAATGATCTTGGTTTTGTTTGGGTTGCTGTTGAAATTCTCTTATTAGTTTGTAAACTCTTTGAATATAAAGACCATGTCTGCATTTTTATCTACTCACCATACTTCTGTATGCCTTTCCATAGAGCCGATGCTCACTTGTTGAATAAACAGTGATTTCAGTGAAGAAGGACTAGAAATCAGTAAGTTGAGTGTTTTCCTTTTACTCATTCTCAGGGTTGTTCCTTGCTACATGACATAAGTATTCCTTATATGCTTTGTCATAGTTGGAGAAAATCTCATTTATGTGCTCCCGAGTCCGTCAGTATTAGGGATCGGAAAAGCAGTGATGAAGAAAAATTTTACTTTGGTACTTTCCCTATGACCTGGGAAAAGAAAAATGATATCGTAAAGCACAGCTGTGGGTAGGTTTGGTAGCTTATTGTCTCATTTTGATTATTATAACTGTCTAAGATTACATTGCACTTTGGTTATGTTTTAGTTATTTTCTAGCTTCTAAAAAATCCATTCTGGGGCGCCTGGGTGGCTCAGTTGGTTAAGCGACTGCCTTCGGCTCAGGTCATGATCCCGGAGTCCCGGGATCGAGTCCCACATCGGACTCCCTGCTCAGCGGGGAGTCTGCTTCTCTCTCTGACCCTCCCCCCTCTCATGCTCTCTCTCATTCTCTCTCTCAAATAAATAAATAAAATCTTTAAAAAAAAAATCCACTTCTGTTATTGCCTCTTAACTGTACATGAAGATAATATATATGGTTTGTGACTAGAGGACTCCTACTCAGGAGCTGCCCATCAAGCACATATTCTGTTGAGAAAGGAAAAACTAAGAGAGTGATTTATTACCTTTACTTCCAGGTTCCTTAAGCCTGGAGGATATATATAGCCTTGTGATTGTTTTCACAGAAATTTTATGGTTTGGCATTTATTTCAGATTTTGTAATAGTCATCTTCAGTCCCCTTTTGAAAGATAACAAGATACAGGAGTAGTATGTTTTTTAAGAAGCTCTGCTATGCTTGAATTGCCTATATTGGAGCTGGGAGTAAAATAATTGTCCGCAGTGACCTCATGTTCTGCCTTAACAGTCTGGGGATAGTGTCATCCCCTCAGTTACATACAGTAATGCATTAAGACCCATTGTGGATTATGCTTTTTAATATTTTCTTTTTTCTTATGTGTGCTCTGCCACTGAAATTGTAATAGGAAAGAAGGCCTTGGAGCACTTTCTGTGAATGCTTAATCTGACTGCATATCAGCATGGGACCACTAGAGGGCGAGCTCCCTCTAGCAACTCTAGCACAACTGTAGGAAATACTGCCCAGACAGCCTGGTGACAGGGAAGGTGTTTAAAAAGACATAGAAAAAAGACTCAAGGGACACATCTGTGGAGTATAAACATGCATTTGATGCAAAGTTTGTTGGGAATGTAGAGAAATTGCTGTTTAGGTAGGCAGGAAATGAAGTGGAGAATAAGATTTTCTTTAGACTTTAATACTTAAATAAATATTTGAATGGGGAATATACTTACTAATTTTAATGACCTCCCCATCAAAATAGATGATTAATAGGTAGTAAAGTGTAGTAGTGGTTATGAGCATGGATTTGGGAGGGAACAGATTGCCGTGGTACAAAATTTTGCTTTGCCACATACTGCCTTTTTAACTTTGGACGTTACTTAACCTTTGTTTGCCTTAGTTTCCTCATGTGCAATATGAGGATAATAGTTTCTACCTTATTGGGTTATTGTGACAATAAAATTAAAATTTTAAAGTGCTCAGGACGGGGCCTGGCACACAGTACTACTACTGCTGCTTGGTGGCTATTCTAATTCTGGGTATCAGGATGTGCAATGAAATGGTAAATGTAAGAGCACAATGGTGTGAGTTCCTTTCTTTTTTTAAAAGAAAATTGAAGTTTTATGGAGATATAATTGACATATGTAACATTACATTAGTTTGGGTATACAACATGTTAATTTGATACATTTATGCATTGCAATATGATTACCACTGTTGTGATGCTAACACCTTTTTTAAAAAAAGATTTTATTTATTTATTTTAGAAAGAGAAAGCTCCTGGCTGGCAGGGGAGGAGGGTTGGGGGGGCAAGGAATCTTGAGCAGACTCCGTGCTGAGTTGTGGAGCCTGGTGCAGGGCTTGATCTCAGGACCTGAGATCATGACTTGAGCTGAAACCAAGAGTCAGTTGCTTAACAAACTGAGCCACCCAGGTGCCCTGTTAGCTAACACTTCTATTACATCACAAATTTATCATTTCTTTTTTCTGGTGAGAACAATTAAGATCTAGTGTCTTAACCTCTTTGAAGTTCATAATGCAGTATTGTCTTTAATCACCTTGCTGTGCATTAGATCTCCAGGACTGGCTTATCTACTGGTTTCAGGTTTGTACCCTTAAACCCCATCTCCCCAACCCCCACTGGGTAATCACCACTGGTAATTACCGCTCTACTCTTTGTTTCTATGAGTTTGGCTTTTTTCAATTTCATATGTAAGTAATAACATATAATATTTGACTTTCTCTTTCTGACATTTCATTTAGCATTGCCCTTCAAGGTCCATCTACATTGTTGCATATACACATGTATACATCTTGTCTTTTTTATCATAAATGGACACAAGTTGTTTCTATATTTTGGTCTTTGTGAATAATGCTTCAGTAAACATGGGAGTGCTTATACGCCTTTGATATCCTATTTTCATTACTTTTGGATGTATACCTTGAAGTGCAATTGCTGGATCATATGGTAGTTTTCTTTTTAGTGTTTTGAGGGACCTCCATACTGTTTTCAATAGTACTGTACTAATTTATCTTTCCATCAAGGTGTACAAGCGTTCCCTTTTCTCCACATCCTTGCCACTTGTTATCTCTTGTCATCCTGATGACAGCCATTCTAAAAGGTGTGAGTTGATATTTCATTGTGGTTTTGATTTGTGTTTCCCTGATGATGACTGATGTTGAGCATCTTTTCATGTGAATGAGCCCCAAGCATCACTCCTGCCAGTCTGGGCCCCACCCTAGGGCTTGGAATAGAGTAAAGTGGAAATGGTATCTTTGTGGTCTTGAGTCACAGTTGACTGCTTGTGACTCTAAATAAACATAACCTACCTTTTGTAAATGAAGGAAAAAAAGAGCTGACGGCCATTTTATGTCTCCTTTGGAAAAATGTATGTAGTTCCTCTGCCAATTTTTAATTCAATTGTATTTTCGTTACTGAGTTGTAGGAGTTTATTACATATTTTGGATATTAACAACTCCTCAGATATAGTTTATAAATATTTTTTCCCATTCCATAGGTTGTCTTCATTTTTTTTATTTTTTTTATTTTTTGAGAGAGAGCAGGAGTTGGGGTAGGGGGTGAGGGGCAGAGGGAGAGGGAGAAGCAGAAGCAGACTCCCCGCTGAGCAGGGAGCCTGACATGGTGCTTGATCCCAGGACCCCGAGATCAAGACCTGAGCCAAAGGCAGATGCTTAACCGACTGAGCCACCCAGGCACCCCATCTTCACTTTTGTAAAATGTTTCTCTTGTTGTACAGAAGCTTTTTAGTTTGATATAGTTCTACTTACTGATTTTTACTGTTGCTCCTGCTCTTGGGGTCGTATCTAAAAAATCATTGCCAAGACCAATGTCAGGGAGCTTTTTCCCTATGTTTTCTTAGAGGAGTTTTACTGTGTCAGGTCTTACATTTAAGTCTTTAACCTATTTTGAGTTGATTTTCAAGAGTGCTGTAAGATAGGGGTCCAATTTCATTTTAATGCATGTGGTAATCAGTTTTCGGAACACTTTGTTGAAGTCACTGTCCTTTTCTCATTGAGTGTTCTTGGCGCCTGGTCAGATAAATGCAGGGGTTTATTTTTGGGCTCTCTATTATGTTCCATTGGTGTATATGTCTATTTTTATGCCATTACTATACTGTTTTAAAATCTGTAGTTTTGTAGAGTAGTTTAAAATCAGGAAGTATGATGCCTCTGGCTTTGTCCTTTTTTTCCTCATGATTGCTTTGGCTATTACTTTGGCGTATACTTTTGTGGTTCCATACAAATTTTAGGATTGTTTTTTCTATTTCTGTGGAAGATGCCGTTGGAGTTTTGATAGAGATTACATTGAATCCATAGGTGGCTTGGACAATATGGACATTTTAATAATATTTATTCTTTCAGGATGCCTGGATGGTTCAGTCATTAGGCATCTGCCTTCAGCTCAGGTCGTGATCCCAGGGTCCTGGGATTGAGCCCCGCATCAGGCTCCCTGCTCGGCGGGGAGCCTGCTTCTCCCTCTCCCACTCGCCCTGCTTGTGTTCCCTCTCTCGCTATCTCTCTCTCTCTGTCAAATAAATAAATAAAACCTTTAAAAAATATATTTATTCTTTCAGTTGATGAACACAGGATATCTTTCCATTTTTTTTGTTTTCAGTTTCTTTTATCAAAGTTGCAGTGTTTGGTGTATAGAAATTTCTCCTTCTTGGTTGAATTTATTCCGAAAGTGTTTTGTTTTTGATGCTATTGTGAATGGGATTGTTTTCTTTATTACTTTGTCAGTGGTTTCATTGTTAGTATATAGAAATACAACTGATTTTTGTATGTTTATTTTGTAACCTGCAGCTTCACTGAATTGGTTTATTAATTCTAACAGTTTTTTTTTTAGTGGAGTCTTTAGGATTTTTTATAAGATCATTTCATCTGCAGAGACAGTTTTCCTTTTTGATTTGGATGACTTTTATTTCTTTTTCCTGCCTGATTGCTTTAGCTTGGACTTCCAGGACTGTGTTTAATAGGAATGGTGAGTGGGATTCCTTTTCTTATTCCTGATCTTAGAGGAAAAGCTTTCAACTTTGCATGGGCTTGTCATATATGGCCTTTATCATGCCAAGGTATATTTCTTCTGTAACCAATTTGCTGAGAGTTTTTATAATGAAAGGATGTTGTTATTTTGTCAAATGCTTTTTCTTTTTTTTCTTTAAAGATTTTATTTATTTTTTTGAGAAAGAGAGAGAGAAAGCACAGAGGGAGAGTGTGAAGCAGAAGCAGGCTCCCTGCTGAGCAGAGAGCCCAATGCGGGACTCGATCCCAGGACCCCAGGATTATGACCTGAGCCGAAGGCAGACACTCAACCAACTGAGCCACCCAGGCTCCCCATTAAATGCTTTTTCTATATCTATTGAGATGTTCATGTAATTTTTTTGTCTTTCATTTTATTAATATGGTATATCACAGTTCCTGATTTGCATCCCAGGGATGAATCCCACCTGATCATGGTGTAAGATGCTTTTTTTTTTAAAATAAGATTTTTTTTTTTATTTATGCATTTGACAGAGAGAGACACAGCGAGAGAGGAAACACAAGCAGAGGGAGTGGGAGAGGGAGAAGCAGGCCTCCCACCAAGCTGGGAGCCTGATGCGGGGTTCGATCCCAGGACCCTGGGATCATGATCCGATCCGAAGGCAGACGCCCAAGGACAGCCACCCAGGTGCCCCTGGAGACACGTTTCTTTTAAAAAAGTTTTTTAATTTTTAAATTATTTTAATTTAATTTATTATTAATTTTTTAGTTTAAGAGTAGAGTTTAGTGATTCATCAGTTGCATATAACACCCAGTGCTCATTATGGAGATACGCACTTCTTTCCATTTAAAAGCCACCACATAAACTCCATCTTTTTTAATCAAAATCCTTAATTCTTACAGGTTCCAAGAAATCAGAACCTTGAATTCAAAAGAAATTTAATGACAGTTTTGCAGAAAGCACCATAACATCTTTGAATGATAGTTATCCAGTATCTGCTTGGGTAGATCACTCTTTGAAAGATAACCTTTTAGAATACAAATGAATTTGGGAATTCAGCAGGCCTGGATTAAAATTAGAAGTCTAATTTTATTGACTCTGTGGCCTTGGGCCAATTAAATAACTTCTTAAACTCTCAGTTTTCTCATTGGTCAAATGGGGAGTGACAATGCATATTTTTCAGGATTATTTTGAATATTGAGATAATGAAAGCAATATATTCATCATAGTGCAGGACGTAGTAAACTCAAATGTGTTAACCGTTATTGTAATCCTTTTTCACTAGTAATGACTAATAGCAGGGCTGGTTGCCTTTTTTTTTTTTTTTAAAGATTTTATTTATTTATTTGATAGAGAGAGACACAGCGAGAGAGGGAACACAAGCAGGGGGAGTGGGAGAGGGAGAAGCAGACTCCCGCTGAGCGGGGAGCCCGATGTGGGGCTCAATCCCAGGACCCTGGGATCCATGACCTGAAGGCAGACGCCCAACGACTGAGCCACCCAGGCGCCCCAGGGCTGGTTGCTTTTAAGGGGAGGAAACCCAGGTTGAGTCATAACAATAAGTAAATAAACAGTAACATTACCAGGAAGGGCAAGGGTGAAGATGGTCTTTATAGAGTGATTGGTACTAAGAACTTCTTCAGGCTGGTACCAGCCCAAGGATTGCTGTTATATGGCTATGGTATTCTATGAACTATGTTTAGAAGCCTTAGGAGTCTTGATTATTATTCTTTGTATAGATTTGATGGAAGCATCATAAACCTGCAGTGGGAAACCAACAATTTTATTTTTCCAAAAACTGGTATTAACTTACCCTTCTTTTTAAAGGTAGGGTCAGAAGAAGAAAAATATGTCAGTCCAAGTTTTCTTAGTTCTTTTCAGTGAACACCAGTGCCTTCCAATAATTGATTATCCAGTCTAGCCAGTTTGAGGGCCTATCAGTTAGTTGCTGGTCATACATAGAGCTGTTGATGCTCTGTTGTTTGCCTGCCGTACTTTGTGGGCTTCCAGTTTTTAAAAGTGGTTGGTAAATGAATTGTGTACGTTTTGTGTGCACTGTCTTTGCCCCAGCTCCAGGTTATGATGGCCCCTCAGACAGGGCCCTCTAGTCTCCATTCATTGATTGCATTTCACCCCTTTTTGGTATCTTTCTTTGTATTTAACTGAGGTGTCTCTCACAGACCAGCCCACTGACACCTCTTTTTGACCATCTCAGTGTCCTTAGTACCACGTATCAAGGAGTATTTCTGAGTCTCTTTCTTTGTTGTCCTGGAACAAAGGATAGTATAGGTCTTAGGACCTATCACCATCACTGTCTCAGCCAGAGCACTTATGTGAGCATCAAACCAGGAGAAATCCCAATGAGAATGGGTACTTCATCTTGTGATCCAGATTTATTCAGCCCTCTGAGAAAGACTGATTGTAGCAATAACCCTAATTTGACCACACCTTCTTGTAGTGTTTGTCTTGGTAGCATCTGCACTGACTCTGGGCTTGACTATGAAATGCTTTGGCCAGTGAAGGACTACATAATGTGACGCAAGCAGGGATTTGAAACATATGTGTGCATCGGACTTGCTCTCTTGCTGCTCTTGGAACCCTGCTTGGTCTATTGGAGGATGAGAGACCACATGGAACAAATATAAACTGTCTCAGTTGGGCCCATCTTAGATAAGTCCCTGTTAATATGCTATCTGACCATAGAGAGATGAACAGGCTGAGGTGAGATCAGCCACACCTGACTCAAACCAGAACTATCCAGCTGAGCCAAGCCCAATTTGCCAAACTCAGGAATTTGAGCTAAATTGATCGTTGTAGTGTTAAGCTACTAAGATTTAAGATGGTTGTTTATACAGATAACTGATATTCTCACAAATAAGTCCATTACGTATATTATAATAAAAATAAAAAGGATGTGGTAAAGGCAAAGTAAATAACATTTTAAAACAATTTTAAATTTAATGTTACTTATTAGGAGAACAAAATATCTGATTAGTTATAAGTTTGATTTATTTCAGTTCTTGCTTTTAATAGCTATCAGTTGTAAAACATACCTCATAATGACATGGCTCAAATGGGAAGAATATCATTAGCTGTACTTAAGAAGTTATGATTCTCTTTCAATTCTCTCTATAAATCTTTTTGTTAAAACCACCTAGTAGATATCTTCTTTCATGATACTAATCTGGTTCTTACAAACTTATGAGTGTTACATTTTATTTATTTATTTTTTTAAAGATTTTATTTATTTGAGAGAGAGAGAGAATGAGAGACAGAGAGCATGAGAGGGAAGAGGGTCAGAGGGAAAAGCAGACCCCCGCTGAGCAGGGAGCCCGATGTGGGACTCGATCCTGGGACTCCAGGATCATGACCTGAGCTGAAGGCAGTTGCTTAACCAACTGAGACACCCAGGTGCCTACATTTTATTTTTTTAAAGATTTTATTTATTTATTTATTTGACAGAGAGAGACACAGCGAGAGAGGGAACACAAGCAGTGGGGAGTGGGAGAGGGAGAAGCAGGCTTCCCGCTGAGCAGGGAGCCCGATGCGGGGCTGGATCCCAGGACCCTGGGATCATGACCTGAGCCAGAAGGCAGACGCTTAACGACTGAGCCACCCAGGCGCCCTGAGTGTTATATTTTAAACTCATTAATAAATGAGTTCAAAATGCACTAAAACCATTCATTTTGAAGATTTCAGAAAGGAAGATGGATAAGCCATATCCTGATATAATTTTTGGCAAAAGGAAAATCACAACATGATGGAAATAGTTTTTCCTCATCATCAGTTTTCCAACCGCTGTTTCCATAAGTTTCTTTTATAAAGTAGTTGTCTTCTTACTATTAAAAATCACCTTTACCTTGAAAGCACAGGTTGTGTGTGTGTGCGCACACGCATGCTTTTGTGCCTTAACATCTGCTAAAGCATAGCACTGGAAGCTATTTCATAGCACTGGAGAAGTGAGCAGAATTAGAACACTTCTTTTTTTGTTGTTTTTTAAGCATAGCAATAATTAAGTTTCCCAATTCTTTTAAGTAATTTGCCAAAGTGAACAAGATGGTCACTTCCCATCTTGTTAAAAAAAAATCACAAATATTTAATATCTTAAGAAACTAGTCATTTTGAGGTATTGTAATGATTTATGATACCAACTGCCTGGAGTTACGCCAGATTTCACAGATTAAGGTCATAGTCCTCCACAAGACTGCCCTCATTTCAGATACCAGCCACAAGTTTGGGGAACTTCAGGACTTCGCTTACTTCCGATCAACTTTGTACAAATTTGGGGGTTCCCATGACTCCCTCAGGTTTGATAATTTGCTAGAACAACACACTGGACTCAGAAAAGTGCCAGCCATGCTTTTATTATAGCAAAAGGATATAAAATCAGAACTATCCAAAGGGAGAGATGCATAGGGTGAGCTCTGAGAGGGTCCCAAAGACGAAGCTTTCATTGTCCCTGTGGATGCATATTAATGTATGACAATACACATAGTATTACCAGTCAGAGGAGCTCGCCTGAGCTTCAGTGCTTAGAGTTTTTATTGGAGTTTATTATGTAGGCATGCTTGATTGAGTCATTTGCCACAAGGTTGAACTCAGTCTCCATCCTTCCCCAGTCTGGGCTGATTTCTCATGGCTCAAAGCCCAAGCCCTCTAATCCCATGTTTGGTCTTTATGGCTTGGTCAGTCTCTATCTTGAATCATCTTGTTAGCACAAACTAGGGGCTCACTAAGAGTGACTTCTTTGGCATAAACTGTCAGGGCCCACTGTGAATAACAAAGACATTCATATTAGGAAATTCTAAGGATTTAGAGGCTACCTCCCAGGAACTGGGTACAAAGGCCAGCCAAATTATTAATTACACAGATACTTAAACTACAATATGATGGAACATACAGAGAGTGAATGAACAAGTGAAGGTACGCCATCAACTTAAAGAGTTGTGGAACCTCCACTCTTTTCTCGTGATAGACTCTGTACCACACATGACATGCAACCAACACTGAGCCCGTATGGTAGTAATAAAACTTATTTTACTTAACATTTTAAATACCTATTAATAGATGTTCTAGTATTTTATTTCTGTGCCCTGGGGTATTGTGCCCCATTTTAGAGATCACTGCTCTAGAGATCCCTTGGCTAAATTATTTAAAGAGTGCTACAGACTGAATGGGTCTCCTGAAAATTCATATGTTGAAATCCTAATTCCTGATGTGATGGTCTTAGGAGGTGGGGCCTTTTGCAGGTGACAGGTCACCAGGGTAGAACTCCCATGAATGGGATCAGTGTCCTTACACACGAGACCCCAGGGAGTTCCCCCACCACTTCTGCCAAGTGAGGACATAGTGAGAAGACAGCCATCTATGAATTAGGAAGGGGATTTCTCACCAGATAGTAAATCTGCTGGCATCTTGATCTTAGACTTACCAGCTGCTAGAACTGAAAAATAGATTGTTGTTTAAGCCACACAGTCTGTGATATTTTGCTGCCCTTGACATGTCTTCCTGTAGGTAGAATGTACTTCCCTGTCCTATTCATATCCAGTCCAGGTGACTTCCATTGGCCAATGGGATCATAGTGGACATCATGTATACCTTATCTGAATAGAGGATTGGAATGTTTCTGCATGTTTCAGCTTATCAGGAGCTGCTCTAGAAACCTAGGTTCCAGAATGAGAAAATACTAAGAGAAGAGCCAAGCAGAGTTACAGTGAACCTTATGCAGACCATAAGCTCACATGCAGTGTGAATGAGATATAAATGTTTGCCGTTGTAAGCCACTCAGATTTTGGGGTTGTTTGTGATATAGTGTAATCCAGTTATAATGTAATTTACTCCAGGGAAAGAGAGATACCTTTAGGAACATATTTTGTCTTTTCTTTACAAACTTAGATTGTTAAGGCTCTGATAATCAATGATTACTCTTGGGAGGAGGGTGTATGTGTGCACACATGCAAGTGTGCAAGTACTTGTTAGGCCTAGTAGTTATTTGCTAGAAAATTTGCAAGAATCAGCCCTTCCCCCTCTTACCTTTTTTCATACCCTTTTCCCTTTCCTTACCAAACAGTTCAGTCCTAAATGAAATCTTAGGTAGAGCAGAACAAGGTAGGTGTCTGATGTAGGGTGGGATGGGGGAGTAACAGTGGCCTGGTGCAGGATGTCAGAACTCAGGCAGGGTGAGAAGGGTGATATTCAGGAGGTTGGCTTGAGAGTGGTGTGGGAGTCCAAAAGAGTCCAGAGAACATCTCTGCAAGAGTGGGGGAGAGTATTTCCAGCATGGGGAACCACACTCTATAGTGAGGAGAGTGTCCACACATGGCAATAGCTTGGTATAGGGAGGGTATCAGAAGCAGCCTGGTCTGGGATGCCAGTGTTGGAAAGGTGAAGAGGACGTCTATGTGGGGGAGTAGCCAGGTGCAGGGAGCTTAAGCAGGATGATCCTTCCTGGGAGGTGGGAGACCTGGCATGGGGTTTCATGGTCCAAACAGAGTGAGGAAAGTGTACATGCAGAGGGTAGACCTGTGTGTGTTTTAGAGGCCGAACAGGGTAAGGAAGTTGTCCATGTGGGAGGGTAGCCCAGGGTGGGGACTCCGAGCCCAGGAAGGGTAAGGAGAGCTTCCACACATCCAGGGGGATCTTGTGTAGGGTTTTAGAACCTAAATGGGATAAGGATGGATTCCAGGTGAGGGTTAGGGAGCCAGCATCAGCAATCAGAGTCTAGGCAGAGTAAGGAGGGATTTCCTGTGGAAGGTGGCCTAGCATAGGGTGTCACACCTGAGCAAGATGATGTCTATGGAGGTTGGCTAGCTCTGTGCAAGAACACCCAAGCAGGATAAGGGCTCCAACAATAATGGTGGCCTGGGTTGGGAAGTCAGAGCCCAGTCAGGGAGAGAAGAGCATCTTTGTCAGGGAATGACAAAGACAGAAGATTGACTAAATTCAGGGGATTACTCAAAAAAAAGTAGTCAAAGACAATGGAAGCAGGTTTCTTACTGTAACAGAAGGGAATTAGAAATGTGGAAGGGAGAAAACTAGAATGAACTCTTTAGTGTTGGATTCGAATTAGAGGTTATTAGTGTGAATGCATGGTTTTCAACATACCTTGATATAGAAATAAATGAGGTAAGTGTGTGTGTTATGCAGGCGCTGGAGGAGTTTGGTGGGGGAGATTAAAAGAAGGAGGATCATTTGAGGAGAGCTGAATCTAGGGTGTGAGCTAAGAGCATGTCTGGGAAGATTCTATATGAAGGTTCAATTTTCCGAGTGATTTCCTCTTGTCCTTTAGAAAAAGTCGTCTTTGTGACTGAGTTATCTCCTAATTTGTGATTCCATTAAATTATCCTAACTTGTTAAAAAATAGTCACATTGACCTGTATCGTCTTGTTGCAGTGTGGTGGGGATTAAAGGGGTAGAAAAGAGTGGAGTAAAGGCTGACCTACCCCATTAACACCCAGGAGAGAGAGCTGCTTTCAGGAGTGCTGGAAGTGACTGTAGCAAAATGAATGGAGATCTGTGAGGGAGTTAGTTGAGAACAGGGAAAAACAGCACAGAGGGTCAGCTTCAGAAGACATATGATAAGCTTTGGCTTCCCTACTACTTTAGAAGATACTGACTGAAAATGGAGAGGCTAACATGTGAGTTGTCAGTGATCCTCTCAGAATGTGGTACCCAAAAGGTGCCTGATGAGCTACAAATGATGAGAATACAGCATGAATGAGTATATGCCCGGGTTGGTCTAGAAATAATTATGTTTGCATACAGATGTACACAAATATTTGAATTTCATTCTTGCTGGTGAGTTCAGATAATACAAGTCTCAGAAAAGATTTCTCCAATTGCTTAGTTTCCATTTGTTTACTTCCTGTTTTTTTTTTTTTTTTTTTGATCTGCCCTTTGAGTTCCTAAGTTCCTACTTTTATTACACTTGCTGACATATGATTCTATGCTATGATTAAATGCTATGATTCTCCCTGTGTTGGTCCTGGGGATTGGGCCTCTCTCTGAGGTTTTTAATTTTCATGAGATTCCTCTTAGGGTTATTTGCGTATCAGGGGCTCCTGTTCTTGATAGGAAGTATGACAAGTTGCCACCATGTTCGGGTTCCATTTTGAGATGTGTAAAGGAAGAGGTTAAAAGGATTTTTTGAACAGAGCAGATTTCTCAATATGACTTCAGAGACCACTTATGCTGAATTGAGTTTCAAAAATGAATCCAAGTCCTCAAGCACCAAATCATGGCCTCCTGCAGGTAAGAAGCATTTTCTGGTGGTCAGAGTTTATGATGAGATGAAGGATGAAGAGAGAATACTATAAATGAAGCATAGGTAATGTTAGTTACTGCTTCTCTGGCTGCAGTTGGGACACATTGGATTCTGAGTTGCCTGAAGATAAGCATTAAGGGGGTGTACAGTTATACTCTTAACAAAATTGAGGTGTGACAAATCCACCACAGTCCCGAGCTAAGGAGAGTGCTAATTATGCTGAGAAGTTGTTCTTCTGTACTTTCTGAAGCTGAGTGAAGTACAGTCAAGAGATTGGGTACAGGTCTTGAAACCATCAGCCCAAATGCACGGGCTATTGATGGATTAGCAGGCTCAGTTGGAGGGGAAGAGTTTGAGTAGAGAATGTTGTGGGTGTATTTGTTAGTACCGGACTGAAGTGGAACCAAAGACCGTTGCATATGAAAGAAGAGAAAGTTACAAAGAGAGTCTCTAACATTACAAGGGAAATTGCCCTGCATTCAGAAAATCTATTGCATACCCCACTTGTCAATACCTCATAACTTTGAGAAAACAATTCTTTTTATTTCTTTATGGAGGTATGATTGACAAATAACATTATATAGTAGTCCCCCTTATCTGTGGGAAATATGGTCCAAGATCCCCAGTGAATGCCTGAACAGTGGATAGTACTAAACCCTATATACTGTGTTTTTTTCCTATGCATATATACCTATGATAAAAGTTTAATTTAAATTAGGCACAGTAAGAGATTAACAGCAATAACTAATAATAAAACAGAACAATTATAACCATATATTATAAAAGTTATATGAATATGGCATCTCTCTCAAAATATTGAACTGTATTCACGTTTCTTTTTCTTGTGATAATGTGAGATGAGAAAATTCTTATGTGATGAGATGATGTGAGGTGAATGACAGAGGCATTGTGACCTACCTACTGTTAGGATCATCTGCCTCCAGACCACAGTTGACCGCAGGTAACTGAAATCATGTAAAGCGAAACTGTGGGTAATGGAGGGGACTACTGTCTTAGTTTCAGGTGTACAGTGTAATGATTTGATTTTTAAAAAATATTTATTTACTTGACAGAGAGAGAGAGAACACAAGCAGGGGGAGTGGGAGAGGGAGAAGCAGGCTTCCTGCTGAGCAGGGAGCCCGATGCGGGGCTGGATCCCAGGACCCTGGGATCATGACCTGAGCTGAAGGCAGACGCTTCACGACTGAGCCACCCAGGCGCCCCTGATTTTTGTATATATTTGTGAAATGATCACTAAAATAAGTCTAGTTAACATTCATCACCATAGATAGTTAACCCAATTTTTTTTTCTCGTGATGAGACCTTTTAAGAGTTAATCTCTTAGCAACTTTCAAGTATGTAATAATACTTAATAGTTGATAACACTGTAATAATCTAAAGCATTAACTATAGTAAACATGCTATACATTACAACCACAACTTCTTTATTTTATAACTGGAAGTCTGTACCTCTTAATCCCCTTCCCCCATAACCCACCCCCCGCCCCGCCGCTGGCCATCACCGATCTGTTGTTCTCTGTTATCTGTGAGTTTTGCTTTGTTTTGTTTTTCGGATTCCACAGATCAGTGAGGTCATTTGGTATTTGATTTCTCTGACTTATTTCACTTAGCATAATGTCCTCAGGGCTCATCTGTGTTATCACAAATGACAAGAGTTCCTTCTTTTTTTATGGTGGAATAATATTCTATTGTATATGAATATCACATTTTCTTTGTCCATTCATGGATGGGTGGACACTTAGGTTGCTTTCCTATCTTAGCTACTGTAAATAATGCTGCAGTGAACATAGGAGTGCATATATCTTTTTGATTTAGTGTCTTTGTTTTCTTTGGGTAAATATCCAGGAGTGAAGTTAATAGATCATATGAAATTTCTATTTTTAATTTTTTGAGGAACCTCCGTACTGGTTTCCACAGTGGCTGCACCAATTTACATTCCCACTAACAGTGCATGAGGGTTCCCTTTTCTCCATATCCTCACTGACACCGTTATTTCTTGTTTTTTTGATACTACCCATTGAGAAAATAATGAAATAGTGACTTAACCATTAAATAGTGACTAAAAAGTTCTGACCATATTTTAAGAATGTGATGAGGGAATGAGTATAATAAAGATTTATGTGCTATGGCATTATTTAAAGTAGTTAAAGTTGGGAACAATCTGGAAGATTATTTACGTATCTAATGAAATACTTTGCCACCATAATAGTGTTAAAGAAGAAGATAGGCTTGTATGAAAAATGTTCATGGTATAGTATATAAGAATATGGTTGGTCAGAAACCAGTATATATGGTATGTCAATCATGTGGGAAAATGTGTATGTATGTATGTATGTATATACACTTTGAAAAATTACTGGGAGGATATATACCAAAACATTAGCAACAGTTATCCTCAATGGATACTGTGCTTTTATATATTTTCTGAAGTTTCTACAATGAACATTATTATTTTTCTCCTATTTTCATATTATTTCAAATGTCATATCGTTGGCAATACTATGTCATCCAAGAAGAGGGAGAAGGAGAAGGGAAGTAAGAGCTAGAATTTATTACTGATGAAACTCATTTGGTTTCTCCTTCAGCTCCCAAAGAGAAGACCAGCCCACACAAAAGTAACCCCAGCTTTCCCAAGCTACTTTTTGCCTCGTTGCTGGTACTTCTGCTGCTATTGACAATCTCATTTTTTATCACTTTTATCAGTAAGTACTCATCTGAATCTGTGAGGAATGTCTGTCTTACATAAAGAGATGACATCCATTAGATACTGACATTTAATGATGGGTATATCCAGAAATCTGGAAAAGAGGTCTTCTTTGGGGTTGGTGGGGAGGGACACAATTAATGGGAATCTGTTAGGAATTTTGTTACTTATTTGAATTTAGTTTATAAAAATAATGGAATCCACTCTTTAGAGAAATTGAAGAGTACATGTGTGTACATGTGTTTGTGTTTAGAGAGACATCTATTAGGCACCATTTCTACCCTAGATAGTTGTGGTAGATGAGGACAAAGCTATATTTGCCTATTAGTGTTTATAAGGCCGGGGGTTTTTGAGTGCACGGAGACATATTTTGAGATGAGCAGGTGGATAAAAAGAGATGGGCAGAAATGTTCCAGGAAGAGTTTGTCTGTCCTGCCCAAGACTGTAAGATCTAAAAGCCAATTTAGCAAATAAGTGGATTTCCTCGTATCTTTGGCTTTAAGAATTTGTTGAATTTTTAAAAGGCATGAGAAGTAGTTAAGCCAGTATGTGGTGGGTCAAGGAGCAAATGTGAGATAAGGAGGAAAGAAAGAGAAAATTCACTTTCTAGAGGGAGAGATAAGTTATTTTTAAGTTGTGAGTATATTGGTGTGGTGAGGAATAAGAGCCATTTAGGAGTAGATAGATTAAAGGAAAGAAGATGAAGAAAATAGTGCCTATTCCTCCTGATTAATGTTGGATTAAAAACAAAATTCTTACTCTCTAGGTAACCCAGAACTCCTCAGAATTAGCTCATTTCCCCCACAAGGACCTATGCTGTGTACATCCTCAGAAGTGTTTGTCCTCCATTCTCCCACCTCCAAGGCTTAGCCTTTGCATTTAGTATTGAAGGAAAATATGGATAAATCTCTTTGCAGTCATTCTAATAGAACTATCATGTCCTCTTTCAACTACTCATCTTTCAGCTCTTCCTGGAGAAATCTATGGTTTCAAAATCAGTAGAATTAGGATTACATTGAATGTGGGGTGATGAGACATCTTTTCCGCAGTCAGGATCCTTCTCAAACAATTGGGCATTTGTAGATCTTGTACAAGGAAGTAACAATAGAAGGCAAAGTCATAACACTACCAGGAAAATGAATGACCTTTTTTTTTCAATGTTTTTTCAAAAGTATTCTCAGCTTCTTGAAAAAAAAAGACTACAAAAGAACTCACACAGAATTGGAATGTATGAAAGAAAATTTGACCATGGAAGGTAAAAATTAATGTGCCTATAATTCATTGGTTGACTGTACTATATAAGGATACTAAGTCAATATTTTCAATAAGATTCACAGGTAGATCATACTAAGAAGTTGAGTCTCATGGTCATTTCAAGCTCTAAGTGTAGAAATACATAAGACCTGAAATTCTTATATGCATATCTTTATCTGTACAATGAAATAGTCTTCATTGTGGAGCTGGCTGTTTAAAACCATGGGTAATCTCTTTATGGAATGATTGTCCAGCCACATCTTTGGTGTTCTCTCCAGAACACACTTTCTCAGTTTTTATACTATGGATAGGCTGAGAATTTTCCAAATCTTCAAATTCTGGTTCCTTTTTGTTTAACACTTTCTTCAATTTATCTCTTTCCTCTTGCATTTTACTATAGGCAGTAAAGAGAAATCAGGCCACAGCTTTAACACTTTGCTTAGAAATCTCCTCTGCTAAATATCCAAGTTTATAAGTTCTGTCTTTCATAAAACATTAAACACAACTCCCACCAAATTCTTTGCTATTTTATAACAAGAATTGCCTTTCCTCCAGTTTCCAATAGCATACTTCTCATTTCCATCTGAGACCTTACCAGAAGCACTTTAATGTTCATATTTCTACCAACATTCTTTTCATTATAGGATATCTATATTCTTTGAGATGATAGGAGCTTTCTCTACAGCTCTCTTTTCTTTCTGAGCCCTCACCAGAATTACCTTTAACATCCATATTTCTACTGGCAGCTCTTTCAAGGCAACCTAGGCTTTTACTAACAGGCACCTCAAAACTCTTCTAGCCTCTACCCATCATCCAGTTCTGAAGCCACTTTCACATTTTTAGGTATTTGTTACACTCCACTTTGGTGCCAAAATCCTTATTAGCCTGTTTGGCTGCCGTAACAAAATATCACAGACTAGGCGGCCTAAACAACAAATTTATTTTCTCATGGTAATGGACGCCAGAAGTCCCAGGTGACATAAGAGTTGGTTTCTGGTGAGGCCTTTCTTCTTGGCTTGAGACAGTCACCTTCTTGTGTGTCCTCACATAGCCTGTTCTCTGTGTGAATGGGGAGGGAGAGCTTTCTGGTGTCTCTTCCTCTTCTTATAAGAACATAAGTCCTGGGGCACCTGGGTGGCTCAGTCAGTTAAGCACCTACCTTCAGCTCAGTCACGATCTCAGGGTCCTGGGATTGAGCCCCGCATCGGGCTCCTTGCTCAACGGGGATCCAATTCTCCCTTTCACTTTGCCTGCTGCTCACCCTGTTTGTGCTCGCTCTCTCTCCGTCAAATAAATAAAATCTTAAAAAAAAAAAAGAACCCAAGTCCTATTGGATTAAGGCCCTACTTTTTTTTATAACCTCATTTAACCTTTATTACTTCCTTGAAGTCTACCACTGTAGTCACATTGAGGATTATAACCTCAGCACATGAATTTTTGGGGAACACAATTCAGTTCAAAACAAGTTTCTATGTAATTTATTGGAAATTCTTGTGTATGTGGTATTTGTTTCTTCTATCCTGTTTATTAATTTATTCAATCATGTATCTGTATCATCATGTACTCATGGATATTTATCTTATACTTTGGGTTGCAATCCAATACTATATTTATTTTGTTGCTCAAATTGTTCTGCCTTTGCCACTGGGAGTTATTTCAATTGGTTCCTGTGGCCCTTAGACTTGCCCCCATCAATGTGTTGTTATGCTTTGTTTTTGAGCACTTCCTTACTTTCTGGGACTGTAAGATTCTCTGGGCTTATATTGTATATTTCCTGTCTCAGTCTTAGAATCAGCTATTTCTCTGTGGAGCCATGGCTCCTGTTACTGAAGAATGGTATTGGAAACCAATATTTGGATACTAGGTATGCTCATTGCTACTGAGGTGTTATTTCTTTTAGGCCCCCTCAGTTCACAGAACAAGGAAATATATATGTGTGTACTAACCTGTGCATGTACATATATTGATAAATATTTATACTGTAACTATGTATCTGTAATAGCGTACACATCAGTTTTTACTGATGTCTGAAACTTTCATTGATTACATTGCATCATTCTAGCCTACTCCCCTTGATATCTTTAATGACCACTCCAACAGAGAGAAATCTGGTTCCCATCATCTGCTCAGTACATTTACATAATTATTCATTTCCAGTTAACACATATAGCAGTATCAGAGTTGTAAACTCAAACCACCATGGGAAACAACTTTATCAACTAGAATAGAGTGCTTATGTGCAGTTTCTTTTGTCTTTAATCCATTCCATTTCCAAAGTTATTGCGGTCATCCTACCCACCCCTAGTGTGGTTGTTTCCAACACTTGTAATATAGTTAGAGTCTCTTGTCACAGTTTTCATTCTTTCATGGACCCCTGGACCTCCTAAATGAATTTTTAAAATTTGCATGCAGGGCACCTGGGTGGCTCAGTTGGTTAAGCATCTGTCTTCGGCTCAAGTCATGATCCTGGAGTCCTGGGATTGAGTCCTGCATCGGGCTCCCTGCTCAGTGGGCAGCCTGCTTCTCCCTCTCCCACTCCCCACTGCTTGTGTTCTCTCTCTCACTATCTCTCTCTGTCAAATAAATAAATAAAATCTTTAAAAAAATAATGTTCCACTATATATAAATACCACATCTTTTTTATCCATTCATCTATCAGTGGGACACTAAGGTTACTTCTATATCTTGGCTACTGTAAACAATGATGCAATAAACATAGAGGTGCATTTATCTTTTCTTTTTAGTGTTTTTGTTTGTTGGGGAGTGTCCGTACTCAGTAGTGGAATTACTGGATCATATGATATTTTTATTTTTAATTTTTTGAGGAACCTCCATACTGTTTTCCATAGTGGTTATACCAATTGACATTCCTATCAGAGTGCATGAAGCCTCCCTTTTTTCCACCTCCTAGCCGACACTTGTTATTTCTTGTCATTTTGATGTGAGCCTATCTGGCTGGTGTGAGGTAATATCTGACTATAGTTTTGATTTGCATTTCCCTGATGATTAATGATGTTGAACATCTTTTCATGTGTCTGTTGGTCATTGTATGTCTTTGGCAAAATGTTTGTTCAGGTCCTCTGCCCATTTTTAGTAGGATTATTTGTTTCTTTGGGTGCTGAGTTGTATAAGTTCTTTATATATTTTGAATGTCAACCCCTTATTGGATATATCATTTGCAAATATCCTTTCCCATTCACTAGGTTGCCTTTTTGTTTTGTTTATGGTTTCCTTTGCTGTGAAAAGCTTTTTTATTTTGGTATAGTCCCAATATTTCATTTTTGCTTTTGTTCCCGTTGCCAGAGGAGATATATCCATAAATATGTTGCCAAGGGATTACCATCCCTATTTTTTCTTTTAGGAGTTTTATGGTTTTAGTTCTCACATTTAGGTCTTTATCCATTTATTTTCATGTATGGTGTAAAAAAGAGGTCTAGTTTTATTCTTTTGCATGTTGCTGTCCAGTATTCCCCACACCATTTATTGAAAAGATTGTATTTTTTCCTCTGTATATTTTTGCCTCCTTTGTCATAGATTAATTGACCATATAACTGTGGGTTTATTTCTAGGCTTTCTGTTCTGTTCCCTTGACCTATGGGTCTATTTTTGTGCCAGTACCATACTGTTCTTATATAATAGTGTTGTAGTGTATCTGGAAATGTGAAATTGTGATACCTCAAGCTTTGTTGTTGTTCTTTTTTTTTTTTAAAGATTTTATTTATTTATTTATTTGAGTGAGAGTGAGAGAGCACAAGCAGGGGGGAGCGGCAGAGGGAGCAGCAGAGAGAGAGGGAGAAAGCCTCCCCAATGAACAGGGAGCCCAGTGCAGGATTCAATCCCTGGATCCTGGGATCATGACCTGAGCTGAAGGCGGATGCTTAACCAACTGAGCCACTCAGGTGCCCCCAGCTTTGTTCTTTCTCAAGATTGTTTTGGTTATTCCAGGTCTTTTGTGGTTCCATACAATTTTAGGATTATTTGTTCTAGTTTTGTGGAAAATGCTATTGTTATTTTGATAGGGATTACACTGAATCTGTAGATTGCTTTGGGTAGTATGGACATTTTAACAATATTAATTCTTCCGAGTCATGAGCATAGTATATCTTTGTATTTGTGTCTTCTTCATTTTCTTTCACCAATGTCTTATAGTTTTCAGAGTATAGGTCTTCTACCTCTTTAGTTAAATTTATTCCTAGGTAATTTACTCTTTTTGGTGCAAATGTAAATGGAATTGTTTTCTTAAATTTTCTTTCTAATATTTTGTTATTAGTGTGTGGAAATGCAACAGATATATATATATATATAATACAATATATTGATTTTGTATCCTACAACTTTAATGAATTTATTTATTGGTTCTAATAGTTTTTTGGTGGTCCTTAGGATTTTTTGTACGTAGTATCGTGTCAACTGCAAATAGTGACAGTTTTACTTCTTCCTTACTAACCTGGATGCTTTTCATTTCTTTTTCCTGTCTGAGTGCTGCAGCTAGGACTTCCAGTACTATGTTGAATAAAAGTGGTGAAAGTGGACATCCTCATCTTGTTCCTGATATTATAGGAAAAGTTTTCAGTTTTTCATCATTGATTAATGTTGTTAGCTGTGGGTTTGTCATATTTGGCCTTCATTATGTTGAGGTACATTCCCTGTAAACCCACTTTGATGAGAGTTTTTGTCATGAACAGATGTTGTATTTTGTCAAATACTTTTTCTGTATCTGTTAAGATGGTCATATGGCTTTTACCCTTCCTCTTTATTAACATCATGTATCACCCTTGCTTTCCTGGAATAAATCCCACTTGACTGTGGTAAATGATCCTTTTAATTTGTTGAAATCAGTTTGCTAATATTCTGTTGAGGAATTTTGCATCTATGTTCATCAGAGATACTGGCTTATAGTGGTTTTTGTTTTTGTTTTTGTTCTTGTTTTGTTTTTAGTGTCTGTCTGGTTTTGGTATCAGGGCCTTGTAGGGCAAATTTGGAAGTTTTCCTTCCTCTTCTATTTTTTGGAATGGTTTGGAAGAATAGATATTAATTTTTCTTTAACTGTTTGGTGGAGGGGTGTCTGGGTGGCTCCGTCAGTTAAGTGTCTGCCTTCAGCTCAGTCAGTTAAGTGTCTGCCTTAAGGGTCCTGGGATCGAGTCCTGTGTTGGGCTCCCTGCTCAGTGGGAGAGTCTGCTTCTCCCTCTGCCTGCCGCTCCCCCTGCTTGTGCTCTCTCTCTCTCTCTGACAAATAAATAAATAAAAATCTTAAAAAAAAAATGTTTGGTGGAGTTCACCTGTAAAGCCATCTGGTCCTGGACTGTTTTTTCTTGGGAGGTTTTTGGTTACCAGTTCAATTCTGTTATTAATAATTGGTCTGTTCAAATTTTCAATTTCTTCGTGGTTCAGTTTTGGAAGATTGTATGTTTCTAGGAACCTATCTATTTCTTCTGGACTGTCCAGTTCGTTGGTCTTCAGTTTTTCATAACATTCACTTATAATTCTTTGTATTTCTGTTGTGTCAGTTATTTCTTCTCCTTTATTTCTGATTTTATTTGAGTCCTCTCTCTTTTTCTTGATAAGTCTGGCTAAAGGTTTATCAATTTTATCTTTTCAAAGAACTAGCTCTTGTTTTTATTGATCTTTTCTATTTTTTTTTAGTCTCTGTTTCCTTCCTTCTGTTAGCTTTGGGTTTTATTTGTTCTTTTTGTAGTTCCTTTAGGTCTAAGTTTAGGTTGTTTACTTTAGATTTTTCTTGTTTCTTGAGATAGTCCCATATCATTATATACTTCCCTCTTAGAACTGCTTTTGCTGCATCCCAAAGATCTTGGACTGTTATGTTTTCATTTTCATTTGTCTTCCTGCATTTTTAAATTTCCTCTTTGATTTCTTGGTTGGCCCCTTCATTGTTTAGCAGCATGTTGTTTAGCTTTCACATGTTCTTTTTTCCCAGTTTTTTCTTGTAGTTGATCTTTAGTATTATACTGTTGTGGTTGGAAAAAGTGCTTAATATGATTTCAGTCTTCTGAAATTTACTGAATCTTGTTCTGTGGCCATGTGATCTATCCTGGAGAATGATTCATGTACACTTGAAAAGAATGTGTGTTCTGCTGTTTTTGGATGCAGTATTCTGTATATATCTGCTAGATCCACCTGGTCTAATGTCATTTAAGACTACTATTTCCTTGTTGATTTTCTATCTGGGTGACCTACCCATTGATGTGAGTGTGGTGTTGAAGACCCTTGCTATTATTGTATTACTCTCAATTTCTACCTTTATGTCTGTTAATATTTGCTTTATATATTTAGGTGCTCCTATGTTGGGTGCATAAATATTTATAACCGTTATGTTCTCTTGTTGGATTGGTCCCTTTATCATTATGTAATGATAGAAGTATGCCCTTCTTTGTCTCCTGCTACTTGTTTTCAGGTCTCTCTTGTCTGATACAAACTTTGCTACACTGTTCTTTTTCTTCTTTTTCATTTGCATGGGGTACCTTTTTCCATCCCTTTACTCTCAGTCTGTATGTTTCTTTAGGTCTGAAGTGAGTCTCTTACAGGCAGCCTATGGATAGATCTTGTTTTTAATCCAATCAGTTACTCCATGTCTTTTGATTGGAGCATTTAGCCCATTTTTACATTTAGACTAATTGTTGGGGCGCCTGGGTGGCTCAGTCAGTTAAGCATCTGCCTTTGGCTCCAGTTGTGATCCCGGGGTCCTGGGATTGAGCCCCGCATCGGGCTCCCTGCTCAGCGGGCAGCCTGCTTCTCCCTCTCCCTCTGCCCCTCCCCCCCCCGCTCATGCTCTCTCTCTCACTCTCTCGAATAAATAAAATCTTTTTTTAAAAAAACCCCAAAACCCCAAATTAAAGTAATTATTGGTAGGTATGTACTTTTTGCCATTTTGTTAATTGTTTTCTGGTTGTTTTGTAGTTCTCTGTTCCTTTCTTCTTCTCTTGCTCTCTTTCCTTGTAGTTTGATGACTTTCTTTAGTGTCATGCTTGAATTTCTTTCTCTTCATTTTTTGTGTATCCATTACAGGTTTTTGGTTTGTAGTTACTATTAGGTTCATATATAGCATCCTATGTGTATAGCAGTCTATACTAAGTTGATGGTTGCTTAAGTTCAAACACATTCTGAAAGTACTAAATTTTTACTCCCTCCTTTACATTTTGTGTATATGAGGTTACGTCTTGCATTTTTAAATTTTGTGTATCCCTTGATTGTTTTTCATAGATTTAATTGATTTTACTGCTTTTTGTTTTAACCTCCATACTGGCTTTATAGGTGATTAATTAAATTTTTTTAAGATTTTATTTATTCTTTTGAGACACAGAGATACAGAGAGAGAGAGAGAGAAAGCATGAGCAGGGAGAGAGGCAGAGGGAGAGGGAGAAGTAGGCTCCTCGCTGAGCAGGGAGCCCAATGTGGGGCTCGATCCCAGGACCCTGGGATCATGACCTGGGCTGAAGGCAGACACTTAACTATCTGAGCCACCCAGGTACCCCATAGGTGATTAATTAAATCTTTGCTATATGTTTGCTTTTACTGGTGAAATTTTTTCCTTTCATAATTTTCTCACTTGTAATTGTGGCCTTTTCTTTCCACTTAAAAAAGTCCCACTAACATTTCTAGTAAGGCTGGTTTAGTGGGGATGAATTGCTTTAACTCAGTTTGTCTGGGAAACTATCTCTCTTTCAATTCTGAATGATTGAGTATTCTTGGGTAGAGTATTCTTGGTCATAGGTATTTTTCTATTTAGCACTTCGAATATATCATGCTGTTTTCTTCTGGCCAGCAAAATTTCTGCTGAAAAGCCAGCTGATAGCCTTTTGGGATTTTCCCTTGTATGTCAGTTTTCTTTTCTTTTTCTGCTTTTAATATTCTCTATTATTACATTTTGCCATTTTAACTATTATGTGGACTTTTTTTTTGAGATTATATTTATTTATTTGAGAGAGAGAGAGGGAGAGCATGAGCAAGGGGCGGAGGGGTAGAGGGAGAAGCAGACTCCCTACTGAGGAGGGGGCCCGATGTGGGACTCAATCCCAGGACTCCAGGATCATGACCTGAGCCGAAGGCAGATGCTTAACCTGAGCCACCCAGGCGTCCCTCCTTCTGAAGTTTTAATGTGGATTTCTTGTATACAACATATAGCTGAGTCTGGTATTTTGATCCATTCTGACAGTCTTCGTGTTTTAATTGGTGCATTTAGACCACTGACACCTGAAGTGATTATGGATACGGTTTTTATCAATATCTATCATATTTGTTATTGTTTTCTATATCTTGCCCTTGTTCTTTGTTCCTTTTTTATCTTTCATTCACTCTTACTCTCTCTTTTGTGGTTTTGAGAATTTGATGTGACTCTGTTTTCATTGCATTCTTAACATATCAGTTATACTTCTTTCTTATTGGCTGCCCTAAAGTTTGCAATATACTTAATACAACTAATCCAAGTTCACTTTCAAATAACTATACATCTTTGTGTACAGTGAGAGTATCTTAAAATAACAAAATAATTTTAATTCCTTCCTCCTGTCTCTTGTATTATTGCTCCCATTTATTTCACTTACACATTAGCATACATAATCAAATACATGGTTGCCATTATTATTATTATTTTTAAAGATTTTATTTATTTGACAGAGAGAGACACGAGAGAGGGGAACACAAGCAGGGGGAGTGGGAGAGGGAGAAGCAGGCTTCCCTCTGAGCAGGGAGCCCGACGCGGGGCTCGATCCCAGGACCCTGAGATCATGACCTGAGCTGAAGCCAGATGCTTAATGACTGAGCCACCCAGGCGCCCCCTCCATTATTATTTTGAACAAACAAAAGATCAATTAAGAATATAGATCAATTAAGAATATAAAAATATGTTTTTATTTTACCTTCACTTATTCCTTTTTTTGATACTCTTACTTTCTTTATACAGATCCATGTTTCTGACCTATATTATTTTCCTTCTCTCTAAGAAGTTCTTCTTCTAACATTGCTTATAAGTCAGTTTCTACTGGCATCAAATTCCCTCAATTTTTGTTTTTCCAGAGAAGTCCCTATTTCTTCTTCACCTTTGATGGTTAATTTTGCAGGGTACAGAATTAGGGTGATAGTTTTTTTCTCTCAACACTTTAAATATTTCATTCCATTCTCTTCTTGTTTCTGTGGTTTTAGAGAAGTCTGATGTAATTCTTATCTTTGCTTCTCTGAGGAGGTGTTTTCCCCCCCTCTGGCTTTTTAGAATTTTTTTAAATTATTTATTTTTTAAATTTTTAAAAGTTTTTATATACATTCTATTTAACATACCATGTAATATTAGTTTCAGGTGTACAATATAGTGATTCAACACTTCCATAGGATTTTTCTTTATCTTTGATATTCTGTAGTTTGAATATGATATGTCTAGATGTAGTTTTCTTTGGCATTTATCCTGCTTGGTGTTCTGTGAGCTTTTTGAATCTGTGGTTTGGTATCTGTATTAATTTGGAGGAAATTCTCAAATGTTATTGTTTCAGTATTTTTTGTGTTCTATTCTCTTTTTATTCTTCTTCTGCTGTTCCCATTATGCATATGTTACACCTTTTGTAGCTGCTCCACATTTCTTGGATATTCAGTTCATTCCCCCCTCCTTCCCCACCTCCCACGTTCTTTTCCTCTTTTTAGTTTTGGAGGCTTCTATTGAGATACCCTCATGCTCAGATTTTTTACTCAGCTGTGTCCAGTCTAATAATGAGCTCACTAAAGACATTCTTCATTTCTGTTACAGCATTTTGATCTGATGTTTCTTTTTGGTTCTTAGAATTTCTGTCTCTCTGCTTACATAGCTCATCTCTTCTTGCATGCTGTCTACTTTGTTCTTTACAGCCCTTAACATAGTAATCGTTTTAAATTTCTGGTCTGAGAATTCCAACATCCCTGCTACATCTGCGTCTGGTTCTGATGCCTGCTTTATCTCTTCAAACTGGGGGATGGTGGGATGTTGTTTGTTTTTTAGTATGCTTGGTAATTTTTTCTTGTTAGCTGGATGTGATGTACTGAGTAAAAGGAAGTGCTGTAATTAGACCTTTAGTAATGTGGTGGTATGGTGTGGTGAAGGGGAAGCATTCTGTAGTCCTATAATTTTGTCTCATTCTTTTAGTGAGTCTTTGCCTCTAGACTTTCAACTTAACAGTGCTTCTCAGCTCTTCTAATTATTTCCCTTAAAGTGGAACAGGATCGCTAGAGTGGGTATTTTCCCTTTCCCTAACCAGGCTCTGATAAAACCATAGCAGGTTAGGCTCTGGTTACATAGTTTTTCCTGAGGGTAGACTTTGTTAAAAAGAACAGAATGCTTTGGTATGTTTTGCCCCTCCCCTTGCCAGAAGCACAAGGGGAATTTTCTCAGATAAACCTGGTAGAGCTCCAGAAAGTAAAACTCGCAAGTTTTTCCCTCCTTCCCCGCCATTGACTGGATTACCCTGGAGTTTTTATCTCTCAGATTTTCCAGGCTGAGCTTCCAGCAATTCAACAATCACAGTTCAGGTTTCCCTACCCTGGGATTTGTTCCCACAGAAGTTTTGGCTCCTGGATTTTTGCTTCAGTTAAGTTGTGATCCTCTGTATTTGTCTGTATGCATAATTTTGAGAGTAGTGTCTTAGCCTGTGAAGAGTTGTTGATTTGCAGTTTGTTCAGCTTTTTACTTGTTGTTAGGATGGAATGGTAATTTTGACCTTCTTTCATGCCAGACTGGAAACTGGAAGTCTATTTATTTTTTTAGTCTATTTTGTCTCTGTTGTTTGAGTAATTTCTGTTATTCTTTCAGTTCACTGGTTTTTCTGTCCTCTCCATTCTGCTGTTGAGCCCATCCACTGAGCTTTTTATTTTATTATATTTTTCAATTATAAAATTCCATTTGGTTTTCATTTATATCTCTAATTTGTTGGCTGAAATTTTCTATTTCTTTTCTGAGGTATTCTTTTTTTCCATTTGGTTCAAACATCTTTGTACTTTCTTGTTGAAGCACCTTTGTTATGGTTTCTTTAATATTTTTGTCAGAGGGGCAAAAGGGGGCAGAGGGGCTCAGTCAGTTAAGTGTCTGCGTTTAGCTCAGGTCATGATCTCAGGGTCCTGGGATCAAGTCCTGCATCGGGCTCCCTGCTCAGCGGGGAGCCTGCTTCTCCCTCTCTTCCCCGCTCATGCTCTTTTACTATCTCTGTCACTCTCAAATAAATACGTAAAATCTTTAAAAAATTAAAAAAAAAAATCTTTGTCAGGTAATTCTAAGTTTTCTTTTATCTTGATAATGGCATGTATTTATTTTC
Organism: Eumetopias jubatus; assembly: GCF_037043125.1. Classification (NCBI taxonomy): domain Eukaryota; kingdom Metazoa; phylum Chordata; class Mammalia; order Carnivora; family Otariidae; genus Eumetopias; species Eumetopias jubatus. Next base: position 45,413,494 of record NW_028274814.1, on the reverse strand, counting down.
TTTTTTAAAAATTAATTTTGAAGTTGAAAACAGAGCTACCCTATGACCCAGAAATTGCACCACTGGGTATTTATCCCAAAGATACAAATGTAGTGATCCAAAGGGGCACATGCACCCCAATGTTTATAGCAGCAATGTCCACAATAGCCAAACTATGGAAAGAGCCTAGATGTCCATCAACAGATGAACGGATAAAGAAGATGTGATACACACATACACACAGGAATATTATGCAGCCATCAAAAAAATGAAATCTTGCCATTTGCAACGACGTGGATGGAACTAGGGGGTATTATGCTAAACGAAATAAGTCAGAGAAAGACGAGTATCATATGATCTCACTGATATGAGGAATTTGAGAAACAAGACAGAGGATCATAGGGGAAGGGAGGGAAAAATGAAACGAGACGAAACCAGAGAGGGACACAAACCATAAGAGACTGTTAATCTCAGGAAACAAACTGAGGGTTGCTGGAGTGGAGGGGGGTGAGAGGGATGGGGTGGCTGGGTGATGGACATTGTGGGTATGTACTATGTGAGCGCTGTGAATTGTATAAGACTGATGAATCACAGACCTGTACCCCTGAAACAAATAATATATGTTAATAAAAAATTTTTAAAAAATTAATTTTGAGAACTTGTAATTCATGGTATGATGGATGATTTTCCATTGAAACCTAGATATTATTGTGTAATATCTAAGAGTCTGGATCTTCTTTAAGCCCTCTGTTTTAGCTGGCTTTTTCTGACACCACTCTGGCAAGGGAGATGGGACCCTGCCTTGTTACTGCCTGATATAGGTAGACTTGATCTCCTTGACACCTGATTGGTGGGCTCCTTGCCACTTCTGGGTGAAGATGCAAGTTCCAGTTTCCATGAGGTCTTCCTTGGTCCTGAATTTTGATAATACAACACACTTAAACTTTTTCTTTTTTATTGGACATCTGTGGCCTTCTGTCAATACAGAGAAAGATTGGAGCTGCTGCCCAAAGGCCTGGAAGTCATTTAGTTCCAACTGCTACTTTATTTCTACTATAACAAGAGATTGGACTGAGAGTGAGAGGAACTGCTCAGAAATGAAGGCTCACCCTGCTGGTGATAAACACCAAGGATGAACAGGTACTTTCTTTTTTTTTTTCTTTTAAGATTTTATTTATTTATTTATGAGAGACAGAGAGAGAGAGAGACAGAGAGAGAGAGAGAGAGAGGCAGAGGGAGAAGCAGGCTCCCAAGGAGCAGAGAGCCCGATGCGGGACTCCATCCCAGGACCCTGAGATCATGACCTGAGCCGAAGGCAGACGCTTAACCATCTGAGCCACCCAGGCGCGCCTAACAGGTACTTTCTAATAGATGATGGAGTCAGGAGTCCTGCCTAGTTGTTGTATACCTCTCTTGTCTAAGGAGTTTTTTTTTTTTTTTTTAAAGATTTTGTTTATTTATTTGACAGAGAGAAAGCACAAGTAGGCAGAGCTGCAGGCAGAGGGAGAAGGAGAAGCAGGCTCTCCGCTGAGCAGGGAGCCCAATACAGGGCTTGGTCCCAGGGCCCTGGGATCATGACCTGAGCTGAAGGCAGCTGCTTAACCAACTGAGCCACCCAGGTGCCCCCTGTCTAAGGAGGTTTTTCACTGTTTTGGAATATTGGTGGTATGGCAGAAGGCTTTTAATAAAACTGATAAGAAAGGCTGCCTAAGCCTTCACATGCTACACCTTCTTCCTATTTCCATAAAACTAATCTCTCCCAAAATAAGTTGGGGGATTTAAAGTATCATGTGTGGGGTTTGAGTTGAAGAATGAAAATATTTTAGGCTGAATATCAGTTTATTATTTCAACCTGTAAATATTTTATAAATTATTAACTATTTCACTGAGAAAGGGGTATTATAGCAATAGAGAAACAAAGTTCAATCATGAAGAGTCAGTCAACAATCAGGAATGAAGTTAAAGAATTTATGAAAGGAAAATGATTTAATCTGCAAAAAATTTTTCATGCATGACTTTGAAGAATACCACCTCTTAGTGAAAGGCGGAAGTGAATCTGAGATGAGAATTCATTATGATCTTGGATAGAAATTGCTTCCATTTGTGTTGAACATTGCTGTATTCTGGATGTTTATGTCTCCCCCAAACTTCATATGGTGAAATCCTAACCCCCAAAGATGATGGTATTTGGAGGCGGGGCCTTTGAGAAGTGCTTAGATACTGAGGGTGGAACCTTGATGAATGGGATTTGTGTTCTTATAAAAGAGACCCCACCCAGCTACCTCGCCCCTTCTACCATGTGAAGACACAGGGAGAAAAAGCTGGCCTTCACCTGACCATGCTAATACCCCAATCTGGAATTTCCAACCTCCAGAACTGTGAGAAAGAAACTTGTTGTTTATAAGCTACCCAGTCTGTGGTATTTTGTTATAGCAGCCTGAGCAGACTAAGCCAAGCATCACGCTCACAAATGATCTCTTTGATCCTGCACTGTTCAGCCAGAGAAGACTTAGGCTTCTGGGCAGGGCCCCCGTGTCGCTCTTCCTGGATCCTTTCCTTTTCTTCTCTTCTCCCTAAGGCTGTAAAGATCTACCTGAATACACTAAAGGCTATAACTCTTTTCTTCCTTTAGGATTTTATCTTCCAGAACCTGGATACATATTCTACTTATTACATAGGCTGTCAAACCCAAAGGGAAAAAGAGATTGGAAATGGGTTGATCAAACATCATACAATGAAAGTGTCACGTGAGTACAGAATTAGATAAAGGAATCCTGAGCCCTGGATCATGCAGGGATTTTAGAGTGTTAAACTATCAGCTCTGAAGATAAAATAGCTTACTCTTCTTTCAACTCTTGGGTTAAATAATTTTATTTATTATCTCATTTAATCATCACAGGAACTCTCTGAAGCACACAGTATTATTTTTCCCACTGTAGAGGTGAGGAAATTGAGTTTAGAGAGTTTAGATAACTCAGCAAAGATTATCCAGCATTGGCAACAAATGATCCTCAAATCCAGCTCTGTTTGACACTGAAGTCTGTACTTTTAATCACTACATTACATATCTCTAAATATAACAAAAATTTATGTCAATTAAGATCATGGCCAATTATTGATTTAATATTTCTCATAAAGCAAAGGAGCTAACTTCTGATAGTTACAATATCTCATATTTCCGTAGGTCTTTTAAAATTCTTAAATACTTCAGTGCGTTTTAATACAATACCACCTTTGATCCTCCTATCACTGTGTGAAACATATAGGAGTATGACTCTAGTCTCTATTTTTTAGATATGGAAATCAGGGAAATTTAATTACATATCTAAGATAACTGGGATCTTAGCAGATTTAGGGGTTTTAACTAGTTCTTTGGACTCCAAAAGCAATATATATATAAAAAAAGGAAACAACTATAATGATACTTGGGACTGGGATGAAATCTTTCTTTTCCATCATTTAAGGGAGCTTATGGATTGGCAGTCCCTTGGGAACAGAACATAATGATGGACAAATAGAAGGGCTATCTGTTAGGAGAATGTTTAATGCAATAAGATGACACAATACTGGGTGATGTAAGTTTTTGAGAGAAATGCCAGAGCTTCAGGTGGAGGAGAAACTGCATGAGAATTGGAGAAGGAATGATTTGGGCATATCTGACCTTGACTTCCACACAGTTCAGCCCAAGCCCCCTCCCTTGCCCTTTTCAAAGCACTGTTTGAAGAAACAACCTCATCCATTTTTTCCCTTTCAGATTTTGGCACTTGGGTGAACCCAGTAATCTTGATGAGGGTTGTGTTATGCTACATTTTTGTTATCTATCAAGAAAATGGGGCTGGAACAATGTTCCTGGTAATGGACATCGCAAGTCGATTTGCAAGATGATGAAGATCTACTTATGAATGGGAACATTCTGCATGAACATGTAGTTGAATTGGTATCCACTATTACAGAGATAGCTAACTTGCTCTTTTTATTCATGTGTAAGTCTTGTGTAAGGAATCTTCATAGCATTTTTCAGTAGGCTGTCACCTATTCCGTTTATGATAGAATCAGTATACATATTCATTCATTTGTGCCTTCTCCATGTGTAGAGATCATACTGGAGAGCACTTTTGCAGACACATGGAGGAAGCATGAGTATCCTTTCCAAATTTTTGTTAGAGAAGTTAGATATTTTGCTAAGGAGTTAGATATTGATAATAATTATATGATGGGGTTCCTCCATCTGTCTGGATTTTTTTTTTCCTGAGGTTGGTCAAAAGCGAAATAATCCTGTTACTTTCCATTACTCTCAGACATATTTATTACCTTTAACTGAAGCATATTATGTGACAGTTGGAATGTGATATCAATGGAAGTTAAGTTCCAGCTTTGTCCCAGTAGACTATTTGGGGTTCTTAACATTCTCTGTTCAGTCTTAGACTGTCATTTAACATCAGTGTACAGTCGAAGGGAAATCAGAAATTGAACATTAGAGATTTAGAATTAGAAGTTATTACTAGTGAGTTGACGTAGATTTATAATCCCTAGTTTTTTTCTTTGCTTCAGTTTTATAGTTTTTGTGTGTAGATTGCCACTCAGAATGGCTCCTGGTTTATTCTTGTTTCCCTTTTCACTGAAGTTCTTAGTGACCATTTTATTTCTACTACAATATATAAAACATCATATTTTCAATAAAGTCTGTTATTCATTGCTTTCATATGCTAATTATAATTGATCATAATAAAGCTGATTCTAGCCATGGCTATCCCAGTGTGACCTCTTGAGATTATGCCCTGATTATCTTGATGCAACTGAGTAATTACATTTGCCACTCATTTCCTGACTGTATCTAAAAATGAGTTCTTTTTATACAGTTCTGATCTTATCCATTGTATGTAGAATTTACCAGTTTATTCTTCAGAGAGCAACTTACTTACAATTCTGGAAGAATTCTAGGGAAGCCTTACTTACAAAGAGCTTTTCCCATTATTATTTCAATAATACAGGGTTGGAGTGAAGGGCAAAAAGAACCCCTTACTAATGCTTTTGATTGTCAGAATAGAGGGTGTGCTTGAACTGAAGTGCAAGGGAGAATTGGTTACATTAGTTACTGCTGGGACTTTAACCTCCACCTTACATTTTATGAATGTGATTCAGATCCTATTTTCTTTAACTTTCCATAAAGCACCACTAAATCAAGATTGTAGGTAACAGAGTTTGTGTAAGATTTGTGTTTAAGGAGTGATACTAAAATGAAGAGGCAAGCCGGGTGGTGGGAGGAGCCGTTACAGGAAGGAGCCGGAGCTGCCGATTAAGCTGATCAAGATGACAACCTCCCAAAAGCACCGAGACTTTGTGGCAGAGCCCATGGGGGAAAAGCCAGTGGGGATCCTGGCCGGGATTGGTGAAGTCTTGGGCAAGAAGCTGGAGGAAAGGGGCTTTGACAAAGCCTCTGTGGTCCTTGGCCAGTTTCTGGTGCTAAAGAAAGATGAAGATCTCTTCCCAGAATGACTGAAGGACACATGTGGTGCCAATGCCAAGCAGTCCCCAGGACTGCATCGGGTGCCTTCGAGAGTGGTGCGACGCCTTCTTGTGAGGCTCTCTTGGGGAGCCCCCAGTCCCTAGCCCCAGCATTGAGTCTCCAGAGTTTGCAGCCGCATGGGGATTCTTCCCCTGTCCTCTACAAAGGAAGAGATTGCTGTTGTACTCACTTCTGATGTACTCCAAGGTCTTTTGGGAGTTCTCTCCCCTCACCATTTCAACTTTTTTGAAATTCTCACTCTTGCATGCATCTCCCTTCTTGCCCTGCCAGTTTCGTGTCAACAATTATCAGCTTTTCTGAGTGGATTCCTGGCCCTTCCTTCACCCCCTGCCCCCACTGGTCTGTTTTATGCTATTTGGCTCCTTTTTTGGCAGAATAGTCACTGTCCTTGTGAAGTTTTTTAAATCAATAAAGCCAGTGGCCTTCAAAAAAAAAAAATGAAGAGGCACCTAGCTGACTTCAAATGAATAGACAGAATTGTGAAAAATAAGATTGTTGCTTTAAGCCACTAAGTTTTGGGGTGGTTTATTATTCAGCAATGTATACCTGCAACACCTTTGAATTATATTAGTTTTGAATCAGATTCTGCAAAATAATGAAACATATTCAATCACATTGCTGTCTCTAAAGAGATTGACAGTTATAAAGTGAGAATAGATTAATTTTGTCATTAGTAAATAAAATGCAAAATTAAAGTGTTTATTTTTTATACAATTTCTTATTCTTGCGTAGTAAGCATATTATATTACATCATAGGTGTGTGGTTCTTAAATAAATATTTGATACTAAGTGTGCATATACAATTTTTCCAATTATTTATTTATTTATTTAGAGCGAATGAGCAGGGGGAGGGGCAGAGGGAAAGGGAGAGAGAATCTCCAGCAGACTCCATGATGAGTGCACAGAGCCCAGTGTGGGGCTTGATCTCATGACCCTGAGATCATGACCTGAGCTGAAATCAAGAGTCAGATGCTTAACCAGCTGAGCACTCCTTTTTTTTCAAATACTAAGTATGACCAAACAAAAATTGTTTTCAGACCACTGTTCTAGAAAGTGGATTTTAAAATGTTGATCAAAGTTTAGGTAATTGTTCTCTTTGAGGTAAAAGAAAAATACAGACTACAGACAAAAACTATTTCAAGAAAGTATGTTTATGTTGGTTTATTAAGCAGATATATTTAAGACTATGAGTGAAATATACTTAGAATTTTAGGCCCTATATTCATCTTTATGGTTGCTATTAAAAACAAACGTATAAACAAATAAATCTACCAACACTTGAAGCCCTTTTAGTCAACCTGCCACTTAGTAAATGGAATAGGAGGCAGTAACAGTGGAATCTTTAGTACCAGGGAAAATACTTCTGCCCATTGGAGCAAAGATGATCAGCCTGGATGAGTTCTCTGAAGGTGGGAATCTGCTGACACATGACAACCCTTCAGGGTTTGTTAATTTTGTCTTGATGATAATACTGAAACATAAATTAAGTTTTGTCTTTGCCAATATAGAAATCATCCATGGTACCTACTTTGCCAAAGATGAATTCAGTGACTCAAGGATGGAAGAAATAATGTAGTAATCCAACTGTATTAAGCCAAATGTCAGTTTAAGTATCACATTCTCTCTACAAAATGAAATGCTCTACATCAGTTAAAATTGTTGCAAACAAAACTATATAATAAAGAACCAGTATTTAGTACTGTGGTACATATTGTTGGTCTATTTATACCTTCTTCCTTAGAAACAAAACTTTGATGTTATTTAGAGAGTCACTTTCTTTCATGCAGCCCAGGTACCTTGTGACCTTTCAGCTCTGTGAATGGATACTGGTTAGTCCAAGGCAATCAAAACAGTCATCCTAGTGGTTGGTTTAGGAATAGGCACAAATTGCACATTTGCCAGTGAATTAATCACCTCTCCTTGTTCTCTGATGAATCAGGAAGCTAATCTCCCTCTCCCAAAGAATAGGAACAGAGAAGTATGTAGTCCTGCCTGCTACTGATCGTCATTGTATCACTATGAGGGGAACTAGATTTAGGATGACAGGAACACCATGGATGGAAGAGTAGAGCAATGGAAAGAATCTGGTTTCTTACGGGTATTGTTGAGCCACTGAATCAACTATTCCTGAAGCATATTCTACTCTGACTTTTTAATAATTAAAGGTAATAAATTTTCTAATTATCTAAGTCTGATTAAATCTTGACTGATATAAAACAGTATATTATTTTTAGTGACCAAACTTTATTGAGAATGCAATAGTCTAAAGGAAGAAGCTAACATTTTTAGAGCATGGTTCAGTGATTTTTGTTTGTTTTGGATTCCACTTATGAGTGGAATCATATAGTATTTGCCTTTCTCAGTCTGATATGTTTCACTTAGCATAGTACCTTCTAGGTTCATCCATGTTGCCTCAAATGGCATGATCTCATTTTTTATGGCTGTATAATTTTCCTCTGTGTGTGTGTGTGTGTGTGTGTGTGTGTGTGTGTGTACACACCACATTTTCCTTGTCCATTTGCCTATTGATGGACACTTGGGCTGCTTCCATAATTTGGCTATTGTAAATAATGCTGCAATAAACATAGGGGTACAGATATCCCTTCAAATTAGTATTTTGTTTTCTTTGGCTAAATACCCAGTAGTGGAATTACTGGATCATATGGTATATCTATTTTTAATTTTTTGAGGGGAACTGCCCTAATTTTTTCCACAGTGTCTGTAGCAATTTACATTTCCACCAATAGTGTACAAGGGTTCCCTTTTCTCCACATCCTCACAAACATGTTATTTCTTGTCTCTTTGATTCTAGCCATTCCGATAGGTGTAAGGTGGTATCTCATTGTGGTTTTGGTTTGCATTTCACTGATAATTAGAAGTGTTGAACATCTTTTGATGTGTCTGTTGGCCAAGGGAAATTAGTTTTCAATAAAAATATATAAAAATATATAATTTTTGTTCCTGCACTTGTGAAAAAAATTCTTTAAATGGATCTGAAGTTTTCATCAGAATTTCAAATGGGTTAGTGACCTAGAAGAGTTTCATTATTTATCTGGGTTGATTTCAGTTTCCCAACATGTTAATTTCACTACTATAGTCCTCTTATAAGGGCTAAAGAAAAACAAAATCATTTAAGGTTACCCAAATAAACCGGTCCACTTCTAGTAATGGAGAACTATTTTGTTGTAACCAACCCTTGTAACAACAACAACAACAAAAACTAGCCAGAGATAGTTGGCCTCAAAGCATTGGGGAGCTATCATGGCACTGAAGACTTGAGGCACATAACCTGTCTGGATCCATGAACAATGATCTGCCATTCTTCCCCAAATTTCTTGGAATTAGGTAATCCCCAGCATCTTGATATAATCCCAAAGGATCATCCCAAGAATGACTTATAGGAAATTTCTTATCTGCCAGTGGTAATAAGAAACAATAATAATCTCATAAATTGAAAATAATGAGATGCTATATATCTTGTACATGTGAGTCTGTATACCAAAAATATCTTCTACACATTTGTTTGGAAAAATATCTAAGTATCTCTTAGAAGGTAGTGCTTGCCACCAACTATTGATTTAATTGTCTTTAAGTTCTTAAACAAGAGAATCAAACTGGGTCTACTTAGTTAAATCATGGACAATAATTTTCAAAAGGGCAACCCAGTGCTACTTTCTTGAAAAGGGATTTGGTTCAAATTGCTGATTCACTTCTGATGTCCCCTTTAAAAGAGTTCAAGCCGAAAAAACAATATGTATTTTGACTCTAATAGTATGTGATTTTATTTTTAATCTGTGTAAGTTATTATCTTTTCCATTGCTAGTTTTTGCTTTACTCCCTTATTAGACTGAAATATGCTGCATTTATCTGTACATCTGACCTGAACCTACCACAAGTCTGCTTTTGATCCAATCTCCCATTCTCCCTATCAATTTTTGTCTTATATTTTGATGTACTACTCCTTTTTGCTTTTGCTCCTACCATCTCAGCACTCTATTCAAAGGCTTGCTACTGTAATCTAGAAATGTATACAGGACAAAGGAATAGAGCACAGGGTTGCCAATGGTCAAGAGCAAAAAGTGACTTGGAGAGCATACATTGGAGATGGGAAAGGAAGCAAATAGGTCTTTAAATTGATTTTCCTATAAATATATATAGGGTTTACAAGAACTGTTTTCTTTGGAACATCAAGTGAATTAGTCCTTGGGTTTATGTTTCTTTATCTCTGAAGTGAACTGGAAGCAGATGGAGATGTTTTATAACCACTTCTTCTTTCCCCCTTATGACTTGTTGTATCTCTAACCAACCCCAGGGAAAATTTTCTGGGGTTCTCAATATCTATTTTAATATTAGCTATAACTATTCCATCACTTTAAAAGCTTGTTAAGTTCAATATGTACCTATCCATAGCAGGGTTTTTTTGTTTGTTTGTTTTTGTATTCAAGATTGCTCACTTGAGAATGTAGAGATATTCATGGTATTAATAAAGAGAAAGATCTACATTCTAGAGAGTGTATGTTATGAAGGATCCCCAAGCCCTTGAGTAATTATAAGGAATTAATGAAGCCTGTCTTTGATGTTATAACCTTTTTGAGCTCCCCCTTTCCTAATCAGGGAGATAATAAAAGATTACTAAACTATGCCCAATATTGGACTTGATGCAATAAGAATGTTTCATTGCTTTTGCAGATACAGTACAGAATCTTCCATTTTGCAATCATATTCCTGAACAATGTCTGTGGATCTTTATGTAATTTCTATATTAACCCTCATTATTGAAGCCATATCTAGTCAGTCAGAGTTTTGCTTACTTCCTAAGACACTGTTCAATACATGGATTAAGTTTTCCCTAAAATCCAACATAAAGGTTGCCTTGTGAGTACTTAAGACCTACAAATAAATTTCTTTTAGGGCATATGAAATTTTCTATTTTGTATGCCAGAATAACTAGGAATCAGAGAGAGAAATTTTATGTCAGGAATTGAACACACGATCTGAATGCTCTTGTGAAAATTAGAATGGACAGTTTTGGATATGTGTCTCAATTTCCTCTTTTTTAAATTTTTTTAAAAAGATTTTATTTATTTGACAGAGACACAGTGAGAGAAGGAACAAAAGCAGGGACAGAGGGAGAGGGAGAAGCAGGCTCCCTGTTGAGTAGGGAGCCTGATGCAGGGCTCAATCCCAGGACCCTGGGATCATGACCTGAGGCAAAAGCAGACGCTTAACGACTGAGCCACCCAGGTGCCCCCCAATTTCCTCTTTTATTTTTCCCAATATTTTTAAATCACTAGAAACTTTAGTCCAAACCACAGCTTCTCCTTCAAGGTATGGTTTATACTGGAAGTATCTTAGCCTTATAAGAGTGTTTAGCAGTTTGTCTTTGATCTCTTTGAATGAAGCGGAGCTCTAGTTGACATCTTCTGAGAAAGAGTCTGAGACATCTTCTGAATACAGGGAGCTCACGTAATGGTACGAGAAGGGCAACCTTAAGGAAGAGGTGAGCATCCCTTTTCTCAGTTCCAGAGAAGAAGGTAGAGGTGTATGATGAGATGATAAAAGTCATCTGGAGAGAAGGGGTAGACAACAGATTGATGGGACAAAGACTGGACACCACAATAAGAGTCATGGGAAGCTGAAAGAAAGAATAATTCCTCAGAGCCAGAAGCTTTTGAAAGACTAAGAAACCAAATATTAATACAGTGGTATAGGAAGAGGGAGACAAAAGTGATGTTTTTGGCAAGACAGGGACTCAATGCATTAATATATTATTTAAGAAGAAAGAATAAGGAAATGGAAATTACAGGTGTCTGAGGGTGAGTTTTGCTCAGATTGTTTAGGGCTATAGAGCCACCACCTGTTTGTTTATTCTGAGGGAGTTTCTAAGCGCTCCTCTTGTTTTAGGTTTTTAATTACTCAGATTCTTCATCTGGTTTCTTCATTGCTCTAAGCTTTTTAGGAATTTTCACTTCCTGACCCCCTGATAACTGCATTCTTCTTGCTGATCTGACGGAGAAATCAGTATGGCGGTCCCAAGTGAGATCCTGGTATGTTGCTATGATTTCCATAGCACTCCTGGGCGCTTGTTTCATTCGAGCTGTGTGGGTAAAGTTCTTCATTGGGTGTCATGTCTCTTGATTCCTTTTCCTATCATGTTCTATTAAGATTTCCTAGGGTATGTTCTCTTTTACCCCATGAACACGTTAGCTCTGACTTGGAATACCATTTTTGATTTTTCCTCCTCCTCCTGTCCCTCCTTTTTTCCCATCTTTTGATAATTGACTCTGCTTCCAGATCTACTCCACCTGGTTTTATTAGCACTTCCCCATCATGGCCTCACACATCAATGTGTGTTAATTGTAGACACCCTGTAAGACACCATCTTCCACTACTGGGTTCCCTAGTGATCACGTATTCTGTAGGCACAAAAACCCTACTTTGAGAGTGCGACTATAATTACTTTTATAATCATAATAGATATTAGGCTCTTTGATTTTCATGTGGTAGTGTTTCCCAGTATGAGAAGAAAAAGTTTTCAAATGAAATATTGAAGATATAAAGGAATAAAATATTTTTTCTCTATTCAATTTACTTCCAAATAAATACTTCAAGTTCATTTTGTGAGAAGTTACAAAGATCTTTTTGCTCTTTAAGCTACAGTTTGGTTTTCTATTTGCTGATAAGGTTATTAAAAATAGTATCGGATAGTCTGGGAGGGAGTGAAAGTGACCTCCTATGTCAAATGGGCCATGTTTGAAGTTCCTTCTGAGATGTAAATCAATCTCAAAGTCTTTTTTTTTTTCCCCACACAGTCTTTATTAAAACACAATTACCACCTAAGTTAAAGTCTGCTTTACTTTTCATGGCCAAGTGCAAAAGAGAAGGAGGCTTAGGAATAGTTATTTCATTAAAAGGAAGCAGATATTCAGGACTCCAAGATAGAAAGGTTTGACAGTACTGAGCTTCATTAGCAGAAGGACAACAAAGAGTAAGTGAAGAATTATGGCAGCACCTGAGAGAGAACAGGTCTTGCTTAAAGTGCACACCCTTGAACATAAAAGTTAATGTTTATCTGAGATATTTAAAATGTCTAAATGTTTAAAGGTTCCTCTTGGTAGTTATTTACCCTGTATGTTTATCTGTAGCTATCAACAGTCAGGATTTTGGAAAATATCAAAATAATCTGCAAGCTTGCTTCAGGATTATTAAAATTAAGAAGAAACAGACAGCCAGTGAGTCAACAAATATCTATTGATTACTTCGTGACCATCACTGTTCTAGGTGTTTGAGATTGATTGACATGGAAAACAGATAAAATCTCTGCCCTGGAATATAGAACTTAAATTTCAATGGGGAAAGATAAATGTTATGGGCATATAAACCAACAAGATTAATGAATACAAACAGGTAATAATTCAGCATGGTCTTTATTGAGCTTGCCTAGAGAGAAGAGATTGGTGGTGGTTGGAAGCAAGCCAGCTTGGTACAGATATATAAAGCATGAGGTTCTATAGTAAAAAAAAAAAAAAATGAATACTAATCCTTCTTCCCTCACAGTGACTTATCATTTTACATATGGCAAAACTGACAAAAGGCTGTCTGAACTACATATATAATATTAACTGGCTTCAGTGAAGGGACAAGCATGGCAGGTAAGGTGTTGCAATGCCTAACCACACTTTCCCTTTTCTCAGAGAGAGGACAGGGTTGAGTTCAACATTGGTTTATTCTATCTTTTTTTTTTTAAATAAAGTCTCTGCTTTAAGATATTTCTACACTTACATGTTCATATCAGACTCTAGATTCACCCTCAAAACAATTTTTCCTCCAGACTTCTTGATCTCAATAAATGCTACCAACATACACTATGTAATTTGCTCAAGGCAATACTAGAAGTTATTTGTTAACAGTTCTTAATTTCTTTTTTTAAAGATTTTATTTATTTATTTGAGAGAGAGCATTACTGGGGGGCGAGGGGCAGAGGGAGAGGGAGAAGCAGACTCCCCACTGAGCAGGGACCCCTATGTGGGGCTTGGTCCCAAGACCCTGGCATCATGACGTGAGCTGAAGGCAGATGGCTTAGCTGACTGAGCCACCCAGGTGCCCCTATTCATAACAGTTCTTGTTTCACATTATCCTCATCCTTATCAAGTGGATAAAATCCTCTTTTTGATAGCTAAAGTTCTCAATAATAGCCTTCTCCATTCCAAGAATCAGCTTTATTACTGGTCAGTTTGGATCTTGGAACATGGCTCAGGATGAGACTGCCCTCACTTTAAAATATAGTCCTGGTAACTTCATATGTGAAGTGTTAGTGACAGTTGAATTCAGAATCATTGCCTGCCTCACACTATATCTAGTGAAAAAAGCCAAAGAAAGGCCAAGTGCATGTTGGTAGTAGTCTTTACGGCCTTACGCCTTCCAAGAAAAAGAATCCGAATAGATTTCAGACTCTTGCTTCTTTAAGAACTAAATTATCCGATCCCCTGCTTCTATGCAGAAACCTATAAGGGGTAAAGAGGGCAGACGTTTCTTTGTATTTCTGTGAGATGTTGGAATTTTCCCTTTTTTGGTATTTGACAAGAATATTGTGTGTGGGGTGGTGAGGGATGATTTTCTTTCTCTCCTTGACCTCTGGTTCTTTTGTCACATTGGGATTCTTTTGTCAAACAATTGTGGAGCTGGCCCTTCTGGAGAGGAAAACATAATTCTATCAGGATAGTCTTCCTCCCACACTTTGTAGGCACTCCCACAACTGGAGTTTTAAAGAATGCCTTCTTGGAAGCAGCAATGGACGCTTCAGCCTTTGCTTTTGGAATGCTCTTAAATGAATGAGACAGAGATGGATATTGATTAAATTAATGCCACATTTGTGTGGTATAAGAGACTGCAAATTTACTCCTTAAGTATATCCAACCTAATATTATTTATGTCCAATGAGGCCGTTCAGTGCAACTAATTCAAATTACATGATTCAAGTTTACATGATAAAATTATTTTATATAATAACATGTCAGCAAGTAAAAGTGCTCAGATTTCAACAATATCTTTTCAAATTCTTGTTACAATGAAAAGGAAAAATAGAAGTCTAAACACAAAATTTCCACTTAGATTATAGTTAAAAAATAATTGATAGCCATGATGTATCTTCTCCAATTTGTTTCCCCCAGTCTCAGTCAGAGTGTTGAGATATTCAGATGTCTGGATAAAGTCCATTTCTTCAGTAGGCCTGTGCTCTACCTAGACCAATGGTTTTCAAACTGTTTTGCTTGCCAATCCCCAATAAGAATTTTTAAAAACAATGTGCCTCCTTATAAAATGTATTTGGACATCTAAAGTTTTTCATCACGTTCATGTTATAGGAACAAGAGCCTTTGTTATAAAGGCTTTAAGTTATGAAATATTATAAATATTGACATTTAAAAAACTCTTACATCTCTTCTTAAAGTCTATCTTCTAGTATTTAAATACTATTACAGAAGTGTTATCCCTACTACCATCATTCATAAAAAAATGAACATGTATTCTTTAACAGTTGGATATTTTACATTATTCTTTTTTAAATTTTTATTTATTTTTTAAAAGATTTATTTATTTTTCTTTTTTTTTTAAGATTTTATTTATTTATTCATGAGAGACAGAGAGAGAGAGAGAGGCAGAGAGAAAGAAAGGCAGGGGGAGAAGCAGGCTCCCAAGGAGCAAGGAGCCCGACGTGGGACTCGATCCCAGGACTCCAGGATCATGACCCGAGCCGAAGGCAGACGCTTAACCATCTGAGCCACCCAGGCACCCCAAGATTTATTATTTTTTAAAGATTTATTTATTTATTCATTTGACAGAGCAAGAGCGAGAGAGAGTGCATGCACAAGCAGGGGGAGTGGCAGGCAGAGGGAGAGGGAGAAGCAGGCTCCCCGCTGAGCAGGGAGCCCGATGTGGGACTCCATCCCAAGACCCCGAGATCATGACCTGAGCCGAAGGCAGACTGAGCCACCCAGGTCCCCCTTGTTTTATTATTTTTTTTGATGTAGTGTTCAACATTATTCTTTTTCTCCCTTCAACTATATCATACTTTATATCATACTTCTTCAGTTTTCTAAAATATGTAATATATGTCTGATATTTTTATTTCCTGGGGAATATTAGACTTTATGTTATAAAATTTCTTCTGGATTGACTTATCATTACAATTATGAGGTTATAATATTCAAAACATCACATCTTTATTACAAATTTTGATAAATTATTACCAAAAAGTAAAACTGTTAGAAACTCATCTTTTAATGAGATGAATGGGACTTTACAAAATGCAATCAGATGTATCCTAATATTACAGCAATGAGAATTCAACATCAATTCTATTCCTATTTTTTAATTCACTGACACATTGATAAATCTTACTGATATAAATAAGTAGATAGGAATAGAAGGTGATTTGTTAGACTATCACCAGTTTTTGAACTTTTTCAGTTATTTGCCAAAAATCATACAGTATTCTGTTATCAAAAATTATTTGTAATGTGTTAATGGAGAATTTGATTAGATTATTCTTCAGTGTTATTGAAGGTAAAGAATAACAAATAGAATAATTTGCAAAAGGTTTTTTTTATTTCTCAGTCAGTAGTCATTTGTTTTCTCAATTTTGAGGAGGTACACTAAAAAAGGTTTCGGTAAGTCTTATCAAACGACTATTAATTACCCTTGTTTTTTAAAGTAAAAAAAGTACCTTGATCAGCCCATTCTCAGAACAGTTGGGAAAATAAAATATTAATATGAGTGTACCTTTTTGACAAGTGCTTTTATTCATCACAGCTTTCAATATTTTTGTCAACCTCAGAGCTGGAGATTTAGCACATTCATCATATGAAAAATGTCTGCACTACATAATTTTATTTTTTTATTTTTTTAAAGGTTTTTTATTGTTTTTTTTTTAAGATTTTATTTTTTTATTTGAGAGAGAGAGAATGAGAGACAGAGAGCACAAGAGGGAAGACGGTCAGAGGGAGAAGCAGACTCCTCGCTGAGCAGGGAGCCCGATACAGGACTTGATCCCGGGACTCCAGGATCATGACCTGAGCCAAAGGCAGTTGCTTAACCAACTGAGCCACCCAGGCGCCCCTGCACTACTAATTTGACAAAGACAATCCCCACCACCAAAACAGTTCATCAAATTTGATTTTTAAATTAAAATAATATGTTAATACATGATTTGAGCAGTTTTATGAAAAGCAGTCTTTAATAATGAACAGAATACATGATTGAGATAGACTTCTAAAAGCAGCTAATATTAGAATGAAACAGATATGGTCTATTTTATTCAATTCATAATGTTATAAAAGATAAAAAAGTCCACACATTGTTTCTCATCAGTTAATATGTAATGATATAACAACATAAAAAATAAATAAAGTAGACCTACATACAACAACATAGATGAATCTTAGCAATATGGATCAAAAGATTAAGCCCAAGAAGACCAGATATATATATATTTTTTAATTTTTCATTGTTATGTTAATCACCATACATTACATCATTAGTTCTGGATGCAGTGTTCCATGATTCATTGTTTGTGCAAAACACCCAGTGCTCCACGCAGAACGTGCCCTCTTTAATATCCATCACCAGGCTAACCCATCCCCCCACCCTCCTCCCCTCTAGAACCCTCAGTTTGTTTTTCAGAGTCCATCGTCTCTCATGATTGGTCTTCCCCTCTGATTTCCCCCCTTCATTCTTCCCCTCCTGCTATCTTCTTCTTCTTCTTTTTTCTTAACATATATTGCATTATCTGTTTCAGAGGTACAGATCTGTGATTCAACAGTCTTGCACAAGTCACAGCACTCGCCATAGCACATACCCTCCCCAATGTCTATCACCCAGCCACCCCATCCCTCCCACACCCCCACCTCTCCAGCAACCCTCAGTTTGTTTCCTGAGATTAAGAATTCCTCATATCAGTGAGGTCATATGATACATGTCTTTCTCTGATTGACTTATTTCACTCAGCATAACACCCTCCAGTTCCATCCACGTCGTTGCAAATGGCAAGATCTCATTCCTTTTGATGGCTGCATAATATTCCATTGTGTATATATACCACATCTTCTTTATCCATTCATCTGTCAATGGACATCTTGGCTCTTTCCACAGTTTGGCTATTGTGGACATTGCTGCTATAAACATCGGGGTACAAGTACTCCTTCGGATCCCTACATTTGTATCTTTGTGGTAAATACCCAGTGGTGCAATCGCTGGATCATATGGTAGCTCTAATTTCAACTGTTTGAGGAACCTCCATACTGTTTTCCAGAGTGGCTGCACCAGCTTGCATTCCCACCAACAGTGTAGGAGGGTTCCCCTTTCTCCACATCCCCACCAACATCTGTCATTTCCGGACTTGTTAATTTTAGCCATTCTGACTGGTGTGAGGTGATATCTCATTGAGGTTTTGATTTGGATTTCCCTGATGCCGAGCGATGTTGAGCACTTTTTCATGTGTCTGTTGGCCATTTGGATGTCTTCTTTGGAAAAATGGAAGACCAGATATATTAAAATAGCTTTAAAAACACTCAAACCCCAACAAATCTAAATGACTTATTATTTAGGTATATATATATATAGATATATGCTAAAATTATTCACTTGTATTCATTTGAAATTCAGAGAGACCTTGGTGCTTCTAATGTATAAAGGATTTGAAAATCAGGAGAGGAGGCCTGGGTGGCTCAGTTGGTTAAGCGACTGCCTTCGGCTCGGGTCATGATCCTGGAGTCCTGGGATCGAGTCCCACATCGGGCTTCCTGCTCAGCGGGGAGTCTGCTTCTCCCTCTGACCCTCTTCCCTCTCGTGCTTTCTATCTCTCATTCTCTCTCTCTCTCAAATAAATAAATAAAATCTTAAAAAAAAAAAGAAAATCGGGAAAAAAAACTTGATAATGATTTTTCTTTGCAGATAATCTAGAACAATTATGCAAGTAAACCTTAGTAAATATTGAAGACTTAATGCTAAAGCATGTTTATTTAAAAGCAAATCTATGGCTCCAAATTATATAATTCAGGGAAACAGTAAATACGTGAAATAAGAAACCCATCTCTAGAAAACAAATGCAGATCCTTGGAATTTTGTGTATAAAAAATATCTCTTTAATCTTATGCCATCTTGCACTCATCCTTCTCTTTCATGAAACACAGGAAATGTCTGGGCATGTTGCCCAAGTATTAGGAAATCATTTGGTTCCAGCTGCGACTTCATTCTACTGAACAGAATTTTTGGTCAAAGAGTCAGCAGAACTATGTTGCAATTGGTGCTCCCTTGGTGGTGATCAACACAGAAGCAAAGCAGGTACTTTTCTTTATTTTGCATTAAAATTTTTTTAGTTGTGGAAGAAAATACAAAATTTACCATCTGAACTGTTTTTTGTTTGTTTGGCCTGGAGCCCAAAGAGGGGCTTGAACTCACAACCTTGAGATCAAGGCCTGAGCTGAAATCAAGAGTCAAACGCTTAAGCAACTGAGCCACCCAGGCACCCCTGAACTGTTTTTAAATGTACAGTTCAGTAGTATTATCCATATTCACATTGTTGCAAAAAAATCTCTACAACTTTTTCATCTTGTAAAACTGAAACTCTATACAATGACTACACATTACCCCCTCCCTACAATCCCTGGCAACCACCATGCCTGTTATTCTCTGCTTGAATGAATATAAGTGGAACCATACAGTATTTGTCTTTTGGTGACTGGCTTATTTCACTTAACATAATGTCCTCAAAGTTCATTTATGTTGTAGCAGTAACAGGATTTTCTTCCTTTTTAAGGCTGGATAATATTCCATTGTACATATACTGCATATCGTTTATCCATTCAAGTGTTGATGGACATTTGGGATGCTTTTACCTCTTGGTTTTTATGACTAATGCTACAGTGGATATGGGTGTGCAAATGTCTCTATGAGAATTGCTTTCAATTACATTGGAAGTTAGATTTCTGGATCATATAGTAATTCTAATTTTAATTTATTTTAAGAACCACCACCCTGTTTTACATGGTGGCTGTACTATTTTACACTCTCACAAAGAATGTACAGGATTCCAATTTCTCCACATTCTTGACAACATTTGTTTTTTTTTTCTTTTGATAGCAACCGTCTTAATGGGTATAAGATTATTATAATTCCATTATAGCTTTGATTTGCATTTCTCTAATAATTAGCAATATTATGAATCTATTCATATACCCTCATGCACTGTTGGTAGGAATGCAAAGTGATGCAACCATTGTGGAAAACAGTATGGAGGTTCCTCAAAAATTAAAAATAAAACTACCATAAGATCCAGTAATTGCACTATTGGGTATTTACCCAAAGAATATGAAAACACTAACTTGATGGGGTGGCTGGGTGGCTCAGTCATTAAGTGTCTGCCTTCAGATCAGGTCATGATCCCAGGGTCCTGGGATTGAGCCCCACATCCACGGGAAGCCTGCCTCTCCCTCTCCCACTCCCCCTGCTTGTGATCCCTCTCTCACTGTATCTCTCTCTGTCAAATAAATAAATAAAATCTTTAAAAAAAAAAAAAGAAAAGAAAACACTAACTTGAAAAGATATATGCAACCTTATGTTTATTGCAGCATTTTTTACAATAGCCAAGATACAGAAATAGTCCAAGTGTCCATCAATAGATGAACGGATAAAGAAGATGTGGTATATATATAAAATGGAATATTATTCAGCCACAAAAAGGAAGACATTTTGTCATTTGCAATGACAGGGATGGAGCTAGAGAGTATTATGATGCTAAGTGAAATAAGTCAGTCAGAGAAAGACAAATACCATATGATTTCATTCATATGTGGAATTTAAGAAGCAAAATAAACCAGCAAAGAGAAAAAGAGAGAAAGAGAGAGAGACAAACCAATAATCAGACTCTTAATATAGAGAACAAACTGATGGTTACCAGAGGGAGGGGGATAGGTTGATGGGTGAAATAGGTGCAGGGGGTTAAGAGTACACTAATATGATGAGCACTGAGTAATGCATGGAATTGTTGAGTCACTATATTGTGCATCTGAAACTAATATAACACTGTATGTTAACTATACTGGAATTACAATAAAAAATAATAAACAAAAGGATTTGTTCATATAGTTGCTGGTCATTTGTATACTCTTTTTAAAGAAATGTCTATTCAAGTCCTTTACTCATTTTTTAAAAATGCAATGACATTTTCTTCCTTCCTTCCTTCCTTCCCTCCTTCCTTCCTTCCTTCCTTCCTTCCTCCCTGTCTCCTTTCCCTCTTTCTTTCTTTTCTTTTCTTTCTTTCTTTCTTTCTTTCTTTCTTTCTTTCTTTCTTTCTTTCTTTCTTTCTTTCTTTCTTTCTTTCTTTCTTTTTCTTTCTTTCTTTCTCTTTCTTCTTTCTTTCTTTCTTTCTTTCTTTCTTTTTCTTTCTTTCTTTTCTTTCTTTTTCTCTCTTTCTCTTTCTTTCTTTTTCTCGTTCCTTCCTCCTTCCTTCCTTCCTTCCTTCCTTCCTTCCTCCCTGTCTCCTTTCCCTCTTTCTTTCTTTTCTTTTCTTTCTTTCTTTCTTTCTTTCTTTCTTTCTTTCTTTCTTTCTTTCTTTCTTTCTCTCTTTCTTTCTTTCTTTTTCTTTCTTTCTTTCTCTTTCTTCTTTCTTTCTTTCTTTCTTTCTTTTTCTTTCTTTCTTTTCTTTCTTTTTCTCTCTTTCTCTTTCTTTCTTTTTCTCGTTCCTTCCTTCCTTCCTTCCTTCCTTCCTTCCTTCCTTCCTTCCTTCCAGAGGAGGGAAGGGGCTGAAGAAGGGGGAGAGAGAGAATCTTAAGCAGGCTCCACGCCCAGTGCAGAGCATGACACAAGGGTCGATCCCACAACCCTGAGATCATGACCTGAGATGAAATCAAGAGTTGGACGCTCAACTGACTGAGCCACCCAGGTGTGCCCCCCTTGCTCATTTTTAAATTTGGGATATTTGTTTTTTTGTTATTGAGTTGTATTTGTTTTTAATATATTCTAGATATTAACTCCTTATCAGATATATGATTTGCAAATATTTTTTCTCATTCCATGGGTTGCCTTTTCACTCTATTGATTATTTCCTTTGATGCACAGAAGTTTTTAAGTTTGATATATTTACATTTGTCTGTTTTTTTCTTTGTTGCCTTTTCTTTGTTGTGCTTTTGGTGTTATATCCCCAATCATTGCCAACTCCAATGTTATAATGCTTTTTCTTTATGATATTTATAGTATTCTGTCTTACATTAAGTCTTTCTTCCACTTTTTTTTCCTGTCCTAGGAAAAATATTTTCCTGTCCTAATATTTTATTGGTCACCTCTAGGCCTCTAGTTAGGTGGGCTCCAGGGAGGGGGTCACCATTCATCAGCTCTCAGCTGGGAGAATGAGAAGGCCTTGGCCTTGCTCTCCAGGGTCAGGGACTATGGAGTTTGAAGGGGCAGGTATGGCCTTTCCTGGGTCAGCATGGGTTATCCCTATAGGGGCACAGGTTTGGGCCAAGAGCCCAAGCTTTCCACCTGTCTGCTAGCCTAGTTGTATTTGGAGAAGTATTCATTGGCCCACACTGGGCTTGATTGTGTCACTGCCTGGCTTTGAGCCAGTGGGACAGACTTCCCCATGCTCATCCATGTACTCGAAGGCCTGGTCCAGCTACAGAGCTTTGTCCATGGAGCATCCTCACAGACAAATCATTGACAGTGATCTAGAGAAGGATACCCTTGCCGTTGGTGATAAAGAGGCCCCTGAAGGCAATGCCTCCATCTTCCTTCAGCATGTCATAATCTTGGGATAAGCTTCTGGTTACATTGACCAGCAGGGGGATGTTGGGGGCCCAAGCCTGCTTCTTTCTGGGGCCTGTTGATCCAAGCCAGATGCATGAACTGAGAGTTGACAGAGACCAGCACCTCACAACCCAGCTTGTGGAAGTCTTCAGTGTGCTTGCTGAAAGCAATGATCTCTGGGGGGCAGACAAAGGTAGAGCCATGCAGGTAGAAAAAGAGGATCAAGTATTTCCCTCTAGTCCAGAAAGCTTCACCTCTTTGAAGGTGCTATCACCAAGGGCGGTGGCCTGGAAGTTCAGGGGGGATTTCCTATCTGCACGTTGCAGCAAGTCATGACTGAAAGCTGTATGAGCCAGGGCGGGACCCATGGACTAGCAGACTGATGAACACATGTTCTTATCACCCAAGTCTTTCTTCTGTGTTCAATTAATTTTTGTATATGGTGTCAGGTAGGAGTTTAGCTTCATTCTTTTGCATGTGGATATCTAGTTTTCCTAACCCCATTTGATGAAGAGATTATCCTTTACCTATTGTATAGTTTTCGAAACTGATTAAAGATCATCTGACCATATACTCAAAAGTTTATTTTGGGATTGTCTATTCTGTTCCATTGTCTGTTATTGTGCTGGTACCATACTGCTTTGAGAGCCACAGCTTTGTAACACGTTTTAAAAATCAGGAAATGTGAGGCCTTCAAATTTGTTCCTTTTTTTCCCAAGATCGTTTTGACTATCCTGGATCCCTTGAGATACCATCTGAATTTTAGTATTTTTTTTCTGAAAAAAAAATTGGTATTTTGACAGGAATGACATTGACTGTGCAAATTGCTTTGGGTAGTGTGGGCATTTTAACTTTTAATATTAAGTCTTAACAGCTTAATATTAAGCCTTCCCATCCATAAACATGGAATGTCTTTCCATTTAAATTGTGTCTTCTTTGATTCCTTTCAAAAATGTTTTGTAGTTTTCAAATTACAAGTTTTTCACATTCTTGGTTAAATTTATTCCTAAGTACTTTATTCTTTTGGTGCTGCTGTAAATGAGATTGCTTTCTTAATTTTCTTTTTATATTGTTTATTGTTAGTGTATAGTCATGCAACTGACTTTTGAGGTCGATTTTGTATCCTACAACTTTCCTGACTTTGTGTATTAGTTCCAACAGTGTTTTTCCAGTTTTAAAGAGATATAATTGCCATATAATATTGCATGAGTTTAAGGTGTGCATTGTGATAACTTGATATATGTATGTATTGCAAAATGATTACCTCAAAAGGTTAGTTAACAAATCCATCAACTCTTATAATTACCATTTCTTTTTTTTTTTTGTGGTCAGAGTATTTAAGTTCTACTCTCTTACTAACTTGAAATACACAATACAGTGTTGTTAACTATAGTCACCATGCTGTACATGACATCCCAGCACTTATATTCATCTTATAACTAGAAGTTGGTACTTTTTGACTAACATTTTCCCTTTCCCCTACACCCCAGCGCCTGAACCACTATTATAGTCTATTTGTATGAGTGGCTTTTTAATTTAATTAATTTACTTTTTATTTGAGTACAGTTGACACACAATATTACATTAGTTTCAGGTATACAACATAGTGATTTGACAAGTTTATATATTATGTTATTCTCAGCACAAGTGTAGCTACCATCTGTCACCATACAGTGCTATTATAATAACATTGACTATATTCCTTATGCTGAGTCTTTTATTCCTGTGACTTACTCATTCTGTAAGTTTGGCTTTTTCAGATTCTATGTGTGAGTGAGATCATACAGTATTTATTTTTCTCTAACTTATTTCACTTAGCTTAGTGCCCTTAATGTCCATCCATGTTGTCACAAATGCAGCATTTCCTTCATTTTTATGGCTGAATATTACATTGTATATATCCCACACTATTTTTATTCATTCATCCATTAATAAACAGGTTGTCTTCATGTCCTGGTTATTGTAAATAATGCTGCAATAAACATGGGGTTGCAGATATCTCTTCAAAATAGTAGTTTCATTTCTTTCAGATATATACTCATAAGAGGCATTGTTGGATCATATATAAGTTTTATTTTCCTCAAAAGTGAGGAACCTCCATATTGTTTTCCATAGTGGCTGTTCCAGTTTACATTCTTATCAACAGCCCTTTCTCTCCACATTCTTGACAGCATTTATTATCTTTTGATATTAGCATTTATTTTCTTTTGGTATCTTTTGAGATTAGCAATCTTAACAGATGTAAGGTGATATCTCATTGTGGTTTTGATTTGCATTTTCTTTTCTTTTTTGTAAGATTTTATTTATTTATTTGACAGAGAGAGATACAGCAAGAGAGGGAACGCAAGCAGGGGGAGTGGGAGATGGAGAAAAAGGGATCCCCCCTGAGCAGGGAGCCTGATGCAGGGCTCGATCCCAGGACCCTGAGATGAACCCAAGCCGAAGGCAGACACTTAAGGACTGAGTCACCCAGGCGCTCCTGATTTGCGTTTTCTTAATGATTAGTGATATTGAGCATCTTTCCATACCTATTGGTCATTTATATGTCTTCTTTGGAAAAATGTCTAGTAAGGTCCTTTGCCCATTTTTAAATGGATTTAAATTATTTAATTTAATTTAATTTTGTTGTTGAGTTGTAGAAGTTCCTTCTATAGTTTGGATATTAACCCCTTATCTGTAGCTGGTTTGCCAATATTTTTTCCCATTCCATAGGTTGCCTTTTCATTTTGTTGATTGTTTCTTTTACTGTGCAGAACTTCTAAATTTGATGTAGTCCCACTTAAATTTTTGCTTTTGTTGCCTATGCTTTTGGTGTCATATCCAAAAAAAATCATTGCCAAGACCAGTGTCAAGGAGATTTTCCTCTATGTTTTTTTCTAGAAGTTTGTTTCAGACTTACATATAAATTTTTAATCCATTTTGAGTTAGTTTTTGTAAGTGGAATAACATAGTGGTCCATTTATTCTTTTGCATGTGATTATCCAGTTTTTCCAATTTTTTCCCAATTTTTCCAATTTTGCATGTGATTATCCAGTTTTACCATTTATTGAAGAGACTACCCTTTGAGTATTCTTGGCTCCCTTGCTAAATATTTATTGTATGTTGTATGTTTATAGGTTTATTTTTGGGCTGTCTATTCTGTTCTGCTGGTCTATGTTTCTGTTTTTATGCCAATATCATATTGTTTTGATTATTATAGATTTGTAATATAGTTTGAAATCAAGATGTGTGATGATTCCAGCTTTGTTCTTTCTCAGGATTGCTTTAGCTATTTGGGGTATTTTATGATTCTACACAAATTTTAGGATTCTATACATATTTTCTATTTCTGTGAAAAATGTATGGGTATTTAATAGAGATTACATTGAATCTACAGATGGCTTTGGATAGTATGGACGTATTAACAATATTAAGTCTTCCAATCCATGAACATGGGATATGTTTTCATTTATTGGTGTCTTTCCCAGTTTCTTTCATCAATGTATTATAGTTTTCAATGTACAGATTTTTCATCTCCTTGGATAAATTTATTCCTAAGTATTTTATTATTACTATTATGTAGAGTATTTATTATGCCACTGTAATGGAATTATTTTTTAATTTCTTTTCCAGGTAGTTTATTGTTAAAAACACAGCTGATTTTTGTATTCTGCAACTTACTGAATTTATTAATTCTAACAATTTCTTGTGGAAGCTTTAAGATTTTCTATATATAAGATTATAGCATCTGCAAACAAGAGACAATTGCACTTCTTCCTTTCTAATTTGGGTGTCTTTTAGCCTGCCTGTCTGCCTTCCTTTCTTCCTTCCTTTCTTCCTTCCTTCCTTCTTTCTTTTTTTATTTTCCATTTCCATTTTCCTGATGATTAGCATCTTTTCATGTGCTTGTTAGCCATTGATTTTTCTTTTTAGTTTCTATTTAAATTCCAGTTCATTAACATACAGTGTAATATTAGTTTCAGGTGTACAATACAGTGATTGAGCACTTCTGTGCAACACCCGGTGCTCATAATAACAAGTGTACTCTTTATTTCCCATCACCTATTTAACCCATCCCCCATCTGCCTCCCCTCTGGTAACCATCAGTATGTTCTCTATAGTTCAGAATCTCTTTCTGGGTTTGCCTCTCTCTCTCTTTTCCCTTTGCTCATTTGTTTTGTTTCTTAAATTCTACATGTGAGTGAAATCATATGGTATTTGTCTTTCTCTGACTTATTTTACTTAGCATTATACTCTCTAGCTCCTCCCATGTTGTTGCAAATGGCAAGATTTCATTCTTTTTTATGGCTGAGTAATATTCCATTATATATATACACCACATCTCCTTTATCCACTCATCAGTTGATGGACATTTGGGCTGTTTCCATGATTTGGCTATCATAGATAATGCTGCTATAAACATTGGGGTAGAGATTTCCCTTTGAATTAGTATTTTTGTATTCTTTGAGTAAATACCTAGTAGTGCAATTGCTGGATCATAGGATAGTTCTTTTTTTAACTTTTTGAGGACCCTCCATATTGTTTTCCAGAGTGGCTGTACCAGTTTGCATTCCCACCAACAGTGTAAGAGGGTTCCCCTTTCTCCACATCCTTGCCAACCCCTGTTGTTTCTTGTGTTTTTCATTTTAACCATTCCCTGACAGGTGTGAGGTGGTATCTCATTGCAGTTTTGATTTGTATTTCCCTGATGATGAGTGATATTGAGTATCTTTTCATGTGTCTGTTGGCCTCTGTATGTCTTCTTTGGGAAAGTGTCTATTCATGTCTTCTGCCCATTCTTAAATTGGATTATTCATTTTTTGGGTGTTGAGTTTTATAAGTTCTTTATGCATTTTGAATACTAACCCTTTATCAGATATGTCATTTGTAAATATCTTCTCCCATTTTGTAGGTTGCCTTTTAGTTTTGTTGATTGTTTCCTTCATTGTGCAGAAACTTTTTACCTTGATGAAGTCTCAGTAGTTTATTTTTGCTTTTGTTTCCCTTGCCTCAGGAGACACATCTAGAAAGTTGCTATGGCTGATGTCAAGGAGGTTACTCCACTTCTCTAGGATTTTTATGGTTTCCTGTCTCACATTTAGGTCTTTAATCCAGTTTGAATTTATTTTTGTGTACAGTGTAAGAAAGTGGTCAGTTTCATTCTTTTTCATGTTACTGTCCAGTTTCCCCCACACCATTTGTTGAAGAGGCTATTTCCTATTGCATAGTCTTTCCTGCTTTATATTAAAAAGAAAAGAGAAAGGACGCAAATAAATAAAATCACAGATGAGAGAGGAGAAATAACAACCAACACCACAGAAATACAAACAATATAAGAGAATATTATGAAAAACTATATGCCAGCAAATTGGACAACCTGGAAGAAATGGATAAATTCCTAGAAACAGAAACTACCAAAATTGAAACAGGAAGAAATAGAAAATTTGAATAGACCAATAACCAGCAAAGAAATTGAATCACTAATCACAAAGCTCCCAACAAACAAAAGTCCTGGACCAGATGGCTTCACAGGTGAATTTTTTTTTTTTAATTTTATTATGTTATGTTAGTCACCATACAATACATCGTTAGTTTTTGATGTGGCGATCCATGATCCATTGTTTTCGTATAACACCCAGTGCTCCATGCAGTACGTGCCCTCCTTAATACCCATCAATGGGCTAACCAATCCCCCCTCTCCCCTCCCCTCTAAAACCCTATTTGTTTCTCAGAGTCCATAGTCTCTCATGGTTCGTCTCCCCCTCCGATTCCCCCCTTCATTTCCCCTTCCTTCTCCTAATGTCCTCCATGCTATTCCTTATGTTCCACAAATAAGTGAAACCATATGATAATTGACTTTCTCTGCTTGACTTATTTCACTTAGCATAATCTCCTCCAGTCCCATCCATGTTGATGTAAAAGTCGGGTATTCATCCTTTCTGATGGCTGAGTGATATTCCATTGTATATATGGACCACATCTTCTTTATCCATTCATCTGTTGAAGGGCATCTCGGCTCTTTCCACGGTTTGGCTATTGCGGACATTGCTGCTATGAACATTGGGGTGCATATGGCCCTTCTTTTCACTACATCTGTGTCTTTGGGGTAAATACCCAAGAGTGCAATTGTGGGGTCATAAGGTAGCTCTATTTTTAAATTTTTGAGGAAACTCCACACTGTTTTCCAAAGTGGCTGTACCAACTTGCATTCCCACCAACAATGTAAAAGGGTTCCCCTTTCTCCACAACCTCTCCAACATTTGTTGTTTCTTTCCCTATCCATTTTTGCCATTCTGACTGGTGTAAGGTGGTATCTCAATGTGGTTTTGATTTGAATTTCCCTGATGGCTAATGATGATGAACATTTTTTCATGTGTCTGTTAGCCATTTGTTTGTCTTCTTCAGAGAAGTGTCTTTTCATAACTTCTGCCCACTTTTTGACTTGATTATTTGTTTTTTGGGTGTTGAGTTTGAGAAGTTCTTTATAGATCTTGGATACCAGCCCTTTATCTGTAGTGTCATTTGCAAATATCTTCTCCCATTCTCACAGGTGAATTCTACCAAACATTTAAAGAATAGTTAATACCTATTCTTCTCAAACTATTCCAAAAAATAGAAAAAGAAGAGGCAAGCATTACCCTGGTACCAAAACTAAGACTCCACTAAAAAAGAGAACTACAGGCCAATGTCCCTGATGAATACAGATACAAAAATTCTCAAAAAAATACTAGCAAACTGAACCAACAATACATAAAAAGAAAAATAAGTCACCATGATTAAGTAGGACTTATTCCTGGGTTGCAAGGGTAGTTCAATAGTCACAAACCAATCAATGTGATATGCCACATTAATAAAAAAAAAAGGAGAAAAATCATATGATCCTTTCAAAGGATTCAGAAAAAGCATTTGACAAAGTACAACATCCATTCATGATAAAAGTCCTCAACAAAGTAGGTTTAGAGGGAACATACCTCAACTTAATAAAGGTCATATATGAAAAGCCCACAGTGAATATCAATCTCAGTGGGGAAAAACTAAGAGCTTCTCCCCTAAGATCAGGAACAAGACAGGGACATCCACTTTCACCACTGTTAAATATTTAACATAGTACTGGGAGACCTAGCCACAGCAATCAGACAATAAGAAGAAATAAAAGGCATTCAAATTGGCAAGGAAGAAATAAAACTTTCACTATTTGCAGATGACATGATACTCTATATGGAAAACCTGAAAGACTCCACCAAAAAATTGCTAGCACTGATGCACAAATTCAATAAAGTTGCAGGATACAAAATCAACATACAGAAATCTGTTGCATTTCTAAACACCAATAATGAAGCAGCAGAAGGAGAAATTAAGGGGTCAATCCCATTTACAATTGCACTGAAAACAATAAGATATCTAGGAATAAACCTAGCTAAAGAGGTGAAAGACCTATACTCTGAAAACTATAAAACCTTGATGAAGGGCACCTGGGTGGCTCAGTCAGTTAAGTGTCTGACTCTTGATTTTGGCTCAGGTCATGATCTCAGGGTTGTAGGATCAAGCTCTGCATCAGGATCTGTGCTCAGCAGGGAATCTGGTTGAGATTCTCTCTCTTCTCTCCCTTTGCCCCTCCCCACTGCTTGTGCATGCTCTCTCTCTCTCTAAAACAAATAAATAAATCTTAAAAAAAAAAACTCACATTGATGAAATTGAAGATGACACAAAGAAATGGAAAGACATTCCAAGCTCATGGATTGGAAGAACAAATATTATTAAAATATCTATGCTACCCAAAGCAATCTATAGATTTAATCCAATCCCTATCAAAATACCAACAGCATTTTTCACAGAGCTAAAACAAACAATCCTAAAATTTGTATGGAACCACAGAGGACCTGACTAGCCAAAGCAACCTTGAAAAAAGAAAAGCAAAGCTGGAGGTATCACAATTCTGGACTTCAAGTTATATTACAAAGCTGTAGTGATAAAGGCAGTATGGTGCTGGCACAAAAATAGACATATATATCAATGGGAGCATAGAAAACCCAGAAATAAAACCACAACTATATGGTCAGTTAATCTTTGACAAAGCCATTGATGTTTTTTAAAGATATTTTAAAAAGACATTTCATTTAGCTTTTTATAGTTGTCTTCCTCAAAAGGGCTCGTTTAATTTATCAAGTCTGCAACTGACTGGATATGGAAGTCTATACATCTAATATTTTACTGGAACAAGAAAATATTTTAAACCTTCTTGTAGTGGACTGAATAATGGGCCCCCAAAGATGTTCATACCCTAAGCCGGGAAACCTATTGAATATGTTACATTCAATAGGATAAGGGGTTTTACAGATATTAATAAATTAAGGATTTTGAGATAGATTATCCTGGATTATCTGGGTGGGCCTAATAGACTCAAAAGGGACCTTACAAGAGAAAAGGAGAGGGATCAGAGTCAGGGAAGGAGATATGATGACAAAAGCAGGGGTCAGAGTTAGGGAGAGAGAAAGATTTGAAAATACACTACTTGCTTTAGAGATGGAGGCAGGGACCATGAATCAAGGAATGTACATGGTTTCTAGAAGCTAGAAAGGGCAAGGAAATGGATTCACCTCTAGAGCTCCAAAAGGAATACAGTCCTGCCAACTCATTCTAAACTTCAGATCTTTAGAGCTATATGATGATAGATTTATGTTGTTTTAAGTCACAGAGTTTGTGTTAATTCATTATAGCAGCATTAAGGAACTAATATATTTCCTTTGAATTTTAGCTTGAGTGTTGTCAAAGGCTCAGCAGAGCTGACAAGAGAGCGAAGCTGCCAGCTTACACATAGATTTTTTTGGCCAGGGACCAGACTTCTGGTGTTTTTTTTTGTTTTTTTGTGAGAGAGTGGGAGTGCAGGTGTACACGAGCCGGAGGAGGGGTAGAGGGTAAGGGAGAGACAGAGAATCCCAAGTAAGCACAGAGCCTGACATGGGGCTCGATCCCATGACCCCGAGACCATGTCCTGAGCCAAAATCAAGAGTCAGACATTCAATCAACTGCACCATCCAGGCACCCTAAGTTATGGTGGTTGTCTTGAGTTATAGTGAACGCTTAATTATGGACAACACAAGTATTACTGATTAAAAGAATGTTCAAAGTGGGAGAATCGCGAAAAATACCTCATCAGAGATCAAAATATACATTCCTTTTTGTGGGAATTTTTGCTTCCTTCTTATTCAGACAGCAAGCTGATTTTATAATGCATTGCAACAAGGAAAGTAAGTGTCAGAGCTGAAAAAGCAGTAGCTTACTAGACTTCCTAGCATTTGTTTTCCAAATCATAACCTTTAGGAAATTATAGGGATTTTGGAGAAAGTAGAAATTAAAATAGAGATTCTGAGAGAAAAGGGAGTGTGTTAAAAGGAGGTAACAAATAAATAATGTAACAAAAGGAGCTGAGAACCAATGGGCCTCGGAGAGTCATGTGGGTAGAGATGACAACTCTCCCAGTGATAACTAGTGGAGAAATGGATGAAGGGCATGCACCTGGCTCCCCTTGGTTTTTTGCCCCTGAATATTGTTGGGGAGAAAAAATTTTCTTTACCCTTCCTAGTTCTTTGGCTGGTCTAATAAATTAATATAGGACAGATTAATAGGAGGAAAACAAATTTAATTATGTACATATGGTAGCCCCATAAAAATATAAGACCCACCAGCAGTCAGGCAATTGAAGCTTACATGTCATTCTGAGCTAAGGGGAAGGTGCTAAGGGTCTGGTACTTCAAAAGGGAAGAAGACAATTCACAGGATGGGAAGAGCAAATATGTGGTAAACAAATGTTTGCCATGCCATGCAGAGACAGTGGGACACAAGGAGGAATTTGATCTCTAGGCCTCACCAAGTTCCCCCCACAACCCCAGTTTATCATACCTAACCCATATTCTTTGTAGTTATCACTGGTGATAGTTCTCTTTCTGGACAAGGCCCTCTATCTAAATTCTTCTGGGCGATTAAGGGAGAGGTAAAAGTTTTTCTTGAATCTGATGGGTCTTGATTGCCTTCAGCTCAAAATAGTATACATGCCAAAGTCTCCCCATTTTGGGGAGACTTGTTCTGAACTCTTTCAATATCTTGGCACTGACCCACTAGAGGACTTGATATGTCTTCTGTGGCAGAGAAGAATCTCAACATAACCAAGGTCACATTTCTTCCAGTCTAGTCCAATGGCATGTGGATAAATGGTAAAAATAAATTGATTCAGAAAAAAAGATTTAATGTTTATTGTACAACTGTTTGAACAGAAATTCGTATTTTCTGCATATTTCTTAATGTCTAATTTATGATACAAGAAGATTTTCTAGATGCAGTTTCAGACTCCACTTGTTATTGTCAATTCAAACTCTTGAGCAAGAAAATTTAATTTTTCCTCTAATTAGCAGGCACACATGTTTATTGAGGAATCCATAGATGTTTTCTGAGAACAGAAACTCTGGGTAATTTAATTTATTGATTCACAGATTACACTTTAGGAGCAGCAGGGGTATACACCAGGAAAGAACTTACCCTTTTAAAGGAGGTCAAGTCACAAGGAACACTATTCATTGTTTGAACAATGTATACATTTTCCCTCCACACCTGCCAGTCTATCTAGGATTTTCTCTTGTGATCTTTTGTTTTTGTACTTGTACCTGGTCATGGTCAAAAGATCCTCTGCTGTCTCCATTTGTGACCTAGGACACATCCTGGTCTGCTCTTGCTTTATATTAATTTGGCACCTTGCCCATGTTTTTACGTTGTTATTTATTTTAATTTATTTTCACTTCAGCATCCCCCCTGTTTTTAGTTTTTCCCTTCTCCTCAGCACCCAGAGGGCAAATCTATACCTGAAACTAATGTAACATTCTGTGTCAAGTACACTTGAAAATAGAAAATAAAAAATAAAAGGGCATGAAGGATAGGTGAGAAAGTTGCAAAATGGAACTATCAGTTGGTCTATTACTTACATGACTTGATGTGGTAGATGTCTTTGCTCTTTTGTTTGGACCTTAAATTATTCTCAAGCCTTTGGTTTATTGCATCCTTCATTACCAGGAGGACCTGAAAACTGATAGTGACGTTGCAGAATCTGCTCTTCCTTTTTCCTGAATAAAGTATTGATCTCACTGAACGCTGAAGGAATTTGTACTATTTCTAGCTTGTTCCTGAGGTTTCATCTTATCAGTAAGTCTTCTTCCATTTGAAAAGTCTCATCAAGAAAACAAAATCTCATATTATTCAAGTCTCTGTATATTTAATACTACTTCCTTGAGAATGTGCTTTGTTGGAAATGCAAGCTGGTGCAGCCACTCTGGAAAACAGTATAGAGGTTCCTCAAAAAGTTGAAAATAGAGCTACCCTACAACTCAGCAATTGCACTACTGGGTATTTACCCCAAAGATACAAAGGTAGAGATCGAAGAGGCACCTGCACCCCAATGTTTATAGGAACAATGTCCACAATAGCCAAACTATGGAAAGAGTCCAGATGTCCATTGACAGATGAATGGATAAAGAAGACGTGGTATATATATATATATATATATATACACACACACATACCATATATATATATATACAATGGAACATTATGCAGCCATAAACAAACCAAAATCTTGCCATTTGCAATGATGTGGATGGAGCTAGAGGGTATTATGCTAAGTGAAAGAAGTCAATCAGAGAAAGACAATTATCATATGATATCACTGATATGTGGAATTTAAGAAACAAAACTGGGGATCATAGGGGAAGAGAGAAAAAAATGAAACAAGATGAAACCAGAGAAGCAGACAAACCATAAGACACTCTTAATCATAAGAAACCAACAGTGTTGCTGGAGGCGAGGGGAGTAGGGGATGGGGTAACTGGGTGATGGACATTAAGGAGGGCATGTGATGTAATGAGCACTTGGTGTTATATAAGACTAATGAATCACAGGCCTGTACGTCTGAAATGAATAATACATTATATGTTAATTAATTGAATTTATTTATTTATTTATTTTTATTATATTAGTCACCATACAGTACCTCATTAGTTTTTGATGTAGCATTCCATGATTCATTGTTTGCTTATAAAAATTAAAAAATTAAAAAAAAAGAATGTGCTTTGATCAATGATTTGGGGTAAGGATGATTTAGAGAGCCTCACTGAGTTATTGGTATTGAAGACAGGGAACCTGCCTCTGACATTTCCAAAACTCTTATGTCACCCTTTCTTGTTTTGGAAAATCTACTGTTATTTAGCCAAGAAAACCATGAACTATTTTTCCAATGTGTGCTTCATCTTAACCTTGACTCATGAATACTGATTATCAATCTTCTCACGTTCTTGAAACTTCAAGGATTCTATTTTTACAAGCATGTCCCACACTATAAAATATTCACGGATC
This sequence comes from Eumetopias jubatus, assembly GCF_037043125.1. Taxonomy (NCBI): domain Eukaryota; kingdom Metazoa; phylum Chordata; class Mammalia; order Carnivora; family Otariidae; genus Eumetopias; species Eumetopias jubatus. The sequence goes on along the minus strand of NW_028274814.1, from coordinate 45,378,816 downwards.
CCATGCTATTTATTGTTTCCTTCCTTAAACTGTAATTCATATCTGTAAAATTGAGCTGTTGCTTATCTTCCTAGAGTGAAATGACTTATGTTTCCTCCTAAGACATTTACTCTGTGGGTACAGTACTAAGATTATCTAATTGTATAATTCTTTCACTTATTTGCTTACTTTATAGAACATCACTCTTGGAATCAACATCATTTCCTAATCCTCCATTCTTGGTTTTACTTCTAACCCTCACTGAAGTGAAAAAGAAAATAAGTTCTCCCTTCCACTCTGAGGTTATTCTTCTAAAAACACTTTGTTGGTAAGGCATACCAGGAACCTCTTATGTCTGTTTCTCTGACGTTTTTATCCAGGAAACCTGGATTTATTCAGAAAGGTTGGACCTTAGTCATTGTACTCTTAAAGGCTAGGAAACTTCAGATATAAAACTCACCTCAAAAGAAGTAAGAGCCTAAAATCCCCCCAAAATTTAAAAGCTTTTCCTTTATATTCAGAAAAATGCAAGCAAAAGAACATTCAAAAATAAAAAAATGTTAAGGACTTCTCCAAATATGTTAAAATCATTTACCTGGTGTTTCCCATTAAGTTTCTCTATTTAATTACCATGTTAGATCTTTCAAAAGACAAACATATATATGACATGAAGGTAATTCATTTATATGTCTTCAGTGTATGAGCAAACATCCACATCTTAGTACTGTAGTAGAGATCAGAGCATGATAATATGTTAGGAAAAGATGAAGTTAGAGAAACAAGTGAGCCTTATGAGCAATTAGGAAGATAAAAAAAAAAAACCCATAATTCTGGGAGATGAAAAATTGGAGAAAATAGTAAAGTTTGGGGAAAGTTAGGGCAGTAAAGGGAGAATGCCATTCAAGAAGAAAGAGAATAGGAAAATAGGCAGTATGGACTTCTCAGTATTGCCAAAGTTTGTATTTGACCATTTGTTCAGAAGGTGTTTCTAGGATTCTTCTAGCTTACATTTTGCCCATTATTATTAATCTTAGGTTGTTAGTCATCTCTTCCCATGCTCCAGACTCCTAGGAAACTGGTTTCCTGAAACATTAGATTGAGAAGATTGTGACTTTCTGCCTTTATTTTGCAGATCTGACAGAAGGAAGAGCTGGTGGTCCCAGGAGAAGCCTGAGTATCTCTCTCATTTCCATTCCACCCTTCAGGAGCTGTTTCCTTGCAGTTTATTGTGTAAATTCTTGCTTGAAATGGTGACATCTAGGGTGCCTGGGTAGTTCAGTTGGTTAAGTGTCTGCCTTTGGCTCAGGTCATGATCTTGGGATCCTGGGATTGAGTCCCAGGTTGGGCTCCGTGCTTAGTGGGGAGTCTGCTTCTCCTTCTCCCTCTGCCACTCCTCCCCTCCACCGACTCATGCTCTCTCTTTCTCAAATAAATAAAATCTTTAAAAAAAAATCTATAAAAAAAAAGAAATGGAGACATCTCTTCATTACTTACAATATAGCTTTTTAAACAAATGTCCCTCAAAATAGCTTTCTTTCTTACCCTTTTAATATATCAGTTTCTACTGTAATTTTCTCCACTTTTATCAAATAGAATTCAAAATATAGACTACATGTTTTATTTTCCTTCTTGACCTTATGATGGCTCTTAAAATGCTAAATAAGCCTTTAAAAAATTAATTGAATACCAGTTTTAGTAACTTTGCCTTGTTCTGGCTACTTTCCCAATTTGGATTCTTTTCTTAAAAAATTATTGAGGAATAACTGACAAATATAATTGTATATATTTAAAGAGTACAATGTGATGTTTTGATATACATATACATTGTGGAATGATTACCAAGGTCAAGATAATTCACACACCCATCACCACATGTGGTGAACCCTTTTAAGTGTGTGTGATTGTGATAAGAATGTTTAAGATCTACTCTTAGCAACCTTTTAGCATACAATGCTGAATTATTAACTATAGTCACCAACTGTACATTAGACTTCAGAACTTAAAACTGAAAATTTGTACTATATCACCCAATTTGCCTTCCCTCCAGCCTCTGCAATCACCAATCTATTCTCTGCTTGTTTTTTATTCTTTTTAAAAAGATTTTATTATTTATTTGACAGAGAGAGAGAGAGAGAGAGACCAAACAAGCAGGGGGAGTGGCAGAGGGAGAGGGAGGAGCAGACTCCCCACCAAGCAGGGAGCCTGACACGGGGCTCAATCCAAGGACCCTGGGATCATGACCTGAGCAGAAGGCAGATGCTTAACCAACTCAGTTACCCAGGTGCCCTATTCTCTGTTCCAATAAAATTGGCTTTTAAAAAGAATTCCACATATAAGTGATAATAAGTGATACCAGACGGTATTTATCTTTCTCTTGTCTGGCCTCTTTCACTTAGTTCACTAATGCCCTTCAGATTTATCCATGTGTTGCAAATGGCAAGAGTTCCTTTTCCATGGTTGAATAATATTTCATTGTATATACACCACGTTTTCTTTATCCTTTTACCCAATGAAGGATATTTAGGTTGTTTCCAAATCTTGGCAGTTATGAGTAATGCTGCAATAAATGCGGGTGTGCAGATATCTTCTTGAGACACTGATTTCAATTCTTATATACTTAGGAGTGGGATTGCTGGATCATAGAGTAGCTCAATATTTAATTTTTTGCCATACTGTTTTCCATAAAGGCTATACCAATTTACACCCCCACCAAGAGTGTACAAGGGTCCCCTTTTCTCCACATCCTTGCCAATTGTTGTTATCACTTGTCTTTTTAATAATAGCCATCTTCACAGGTATCAGGTGATATCTCACTATAGTTTTGATTTGCATTTCTATGGTAACTGATAATGATTGGCCTTTTTATGTGTTCTTTGAAAAAGTGTGTATTCAGATCCTTTGCCCATTTTTAAATTTGCTTTTTTGATACTGAGTTGTATCAGTTCTTTATGTATTTTGGATATTATCCCCTTTTCAGATAAATGTTTTGCAAATATTTTCTGTCATTCTGTAGGTTGCCTTTTCATTTCATTAATTGTTTCCTTTGCTGTTCAAAGCTCTTTAGTTTGATGTAGTCCCACTTGTTTATTTTGGCTTTTGTTGCCTGTGCTTTCCTATCTTATCCAAAAAAATCATTGCCAAGACCAATGTCAAGGATCTTTTTCCCTGTTTTCTTTTAGGGGTTATATGGTTTCAGGTCTTATATGTAAGTCTTTGATCTATTCCAAGTTAATGCTGTGAGTGTGCAACACAGAGGGCCAGTTTCACCTTTGTGCATGTGGATATTTTTTTCTCCATTGTGTGTTCTTGGCACCCTTGTCAAATATTAGGTAACCATATATGTATGGGCTTATATCTGGGCTCTCTACTCTGTTCTACTGGTTTATGTTCCTGTTTTTCTGCCAGTACCATACTGTTTTTAGCTATAGTTTGTAATATAATTAGAAATCAGGAAGTGTGATGTCTCCAGCTTTTTTCTTGTTTCTCAGGATTACTTTGGCTTTTTTTTTTTTTTTGGTAGCTTTATACATGTTTTAGGATGGCTTATTCTGTTTCTTTGAAAAATTCCAGTGAAGGGGCACCTTGGTGGCTCAGTCAGTTAAGTATCCAACTCTTAGTTTCAGCTCAGGTTATGATCTCGGGATCCTGGGATCAAGCCCCATGTTGGCTCTCTGTGGGGAGTCTGCTTGAGGATTCTCTCCCTCAGCATTTGCCCCTCCCTCTGCTCTCTCTCAAATAAATAAATAAATCTTTTTAAAAATGCCATTGGAATTTCAATAGAGAGAGGACTGAATCTGTAGGTCATTTGGGGAGTATAGGCTGTAATCATTTTGGGATCATTAACAATATTAATTCTTCCTATCCAAGAACACAGTATATCTTTCCATTTATTTATTTATTTATTTTTTTCATTTTCTGTCATCAAGGTCTTACAGTTTGCAGTGTAGGTCTTTTACCTCTTTGGTTAAATTTCTTCCTAAGTTTTATTGTTTTTGATATTATTGTATATAAAATTTCTTTCTTAATTTTTTCAGATAGTTTGTTGTTAGTGTATAGAAATGCAACTGATTTTTGTATGCTGATTTTGTATCCTGAACTTTATTAAATTCATTTATTAGTTCTAACAATTTTTTGGTGGAGTCTTTAGGGTTTTCATATATAGGATCATGTCATCTGCAAAGAGAGATGATTTTACTTCTTCCTTTCTGATTGGATTGCCTTTTATTTTATTTATTTTTTATTATTGTTCTTGCCTATTACTCTAGCTGGGAGTTTTAGTACTATGTTGAGTAGAAGTGGTAAGAGTGGGCATTCTTGTCTTGTTTCTGATCTTGGAGGAAAGGCTTTCAACTTTTCACCATTAAGTGTGATGTTAGCTTTGGGCTTGTCATACATGGCCTTTATTGTGTGGAGGAAAATTTCTTCTATACCTAATTTCTTGAGAGTTTTTATTAAGATAGCATGCTGAATTTTGTCAAATGTTTTTTTCTTACATGATTGAAATACTCATATGATTTTTTTCTTTTATTCTGTAATGTGTTAGTTACATTTATTGATTTGTGTATGTTTAAACAGTTTTGCACCTCAAGAATGAGTCCCACTTGATCATAGTTTATAATCCTTTTAATGTGCTCTTGAATTTGGTTTGATAGTATTTTGATGATATCTGCATCTATGTTTAGCAAGGGTATTAGCCTATAATTTTGTTTTCTTTCAGTGTCCTTATCTAGCTTTGGTATCAGGGTAATGCTGCCCTCATAACATGAGTTTGGAAGTGTTCCTTTGGCTTTAATTTTTTGGAAGAGTTTGAGAAGGATTAGTATTAACTCTTCAAATATTTGGTAGATTTCACCTGTGAGGCCATCTGGTTCTAGGCTTTTATTTGTTGGAAGATTTTAAATTAATGATCAAATCTCCTTGCTTAATATTGGTCTGTTAAGATTTTCTATCACTTCATGATTCAGTCTTATAAGTTGTATGTTTTAGGAATTTATCAATTTCTTCTAAATTATTTTTGGTTATAATTTTTGGGTTATAATTGGTTTTAATTATAAAACTTTTGGTTATAATTATTCTGGGTAGTTTCATATGATCCCTTGTATTTCTGTGGTATCAGTTGTAATGTATCTTCTTTTAATCATAATTTTAGTCATCTTTTTTTTTGGTAATGTCAACTTTGTTTATCTTCTCAAAAAAACCCCAACTCTTTGTTTTACTTATTTTTTCTGTTGACTTTCTAGTCTCTGTTTAGTTTATTTCTGCTATAATCTTTATTTCCTTACTTCTGCTAACTTAGGCTTAGTTTCTTTCTAGTTCCTTACACGTAAGGTTAGGTTGTTTGAGATTTTTTAGAAAATATTTTATTTTTTATTTATTTGTGTGTGTGAGAGAGAGAGAGAGAGAGAGAAAACACAAGCAGGGGGAGCGGCAGGCAGAGGGAAAAGCAAGAATTTTTCATTATAAACTTTCCTCTTGAAACTGTTTTTGCTGCATTCTGTAAGTTTTGATTTATTGTGTTTTCATTTCTCTTTGTCCACAGATAGTTTTTGATTTCCCTTTTGATTTCTTCTTTGACCCATTAGCTGTTCCAGAGTATGTTGTTTAATTTCCACATATTTATAAATTCTCTTGCTTTCTTCCTGTTATTTTCATACCACTGTGGTTGGAAAAGATAACTTGATATAATTTCAATTTTCTCAAATTTGTTAAAACTTGGTTTTGTGACCTAACATTTGATCTATCCTGGAGAATATTCCATGTGCGCTTGACAAGAATGTGTATTCTGATGATTTTGAATGAAATGTTCTGCATATGTCTTTAGGTCCATTTAATGGTGATGTGATTTACAATAAGAAATATATATTTGGTCTCTTTCTACTGAAACTCCTGAAATTTCCTAAGTGATGAAAATGAGATAGGTGTCTTTTGGTATATTTAAGAGGTGATTTTTGGAAAGCACCTAATGATGAAGACTGGTTGTAAGGAAAAGCAACCATGTGATTAGAAGGTTGAAACTTTACCCATACCTTGCCCTATGCATGCATCTTTTCTATCTGGCTATTTTTGAGCTATACTTTCATAACAAACTGGTAATCTAGTAAGCAAGATGTTTCTCTGAGTTCTCTGAGGCCCTCTAGCAAATTAATCAAGTCGAAAGAGGGGGTCATGGGAACCTCAGATCTATAGCCGGTCAGTCAGAAGCAGAGGTGAGAACCTGTACTTAACAACTTGCATTTGAAAGTTTGGGTTGGGGCTGGGGGGGTGGGGAAGGGCATTGCGATCTGACGCTATCTCCAGTTAGATAGTATTAGAATTGAATTTAGTTTTAGGACACTCTGCTGGTGTTGGAGAATTGCTTTTTGGTGTGGGACTCACCTCCCCATTTTGGAATTTCATACAGAGTTGAAATTGGTGACCAGAAGTGAAATCAGTCAGAATCTTAGTAGTTTAAATTAATTATTTCCTTGTTGAGTTTTTGTCTGGATGATCTATTCAATTTTGAAAGTAGGGTATTAAAATTCCTACAAATAAAAAAAAATTCCTACATTTATTACATTGCTGTCTATTTTTGCCCTCAGATACATTTACATTTGTGTAATCTATTTAAGCACTCCAATATTGGGTGCATATAATTCATAACTGGTATATCTTCTTAATGAATTGATCCCTTAATCATCTATAACAACTTTCTTTGTCTCGTTACATTTTTGACTTAATACATATTTTGTTTTATATAAAAGTATAGCTACTCTGCTCTCTTTGGGTTACCATTTGCGTGGAACAATTTTTTTCCATCCCTTTACTTTCAGGCTATAGGTGTCCTTAAAGCTTGTTAGTCTCTTTAGGCAGCATATGGCTGGGTCTTGTTTTTTGTTTTTTTAAATCTATCTAGCTACTCTATGTCTTTTAACTGGAGAATTTAACCACTTAATTTTATTTTTTAAAAATATTTTATTTATTTATTTGACATAGAGAGAGAGCAGGAGCAGGGGAGCAGAGTGAGAGAGAGAAGCGGGCTCCCTGGTATGGCAAGTGGTATGAAAATAACGTAGGGCTTCATCCAGGACCCTGGGGTCATAATCTGAGCCGAAGGCAGACGCTTAACCAAATGAACCACCCAGGCACCCCTAACTACTTACATTTAGAGTAATTATTGTTAAGTAAGGACTTACTATTACCATTTTGTTAATTGCTTACTAATTATTTTGTAGTTCCTTTGTTCTTCCTCTCTTGCTGTTCTTCTTTGTGAGTGGAATATTTTTTGTAATGGTATACTTTGATTCTTTGTCTTCATCATTTATGTATCTATTATAGGCTTTTGCTTTGTGATTATTATGTGGCTTTCATAATACATCTTATAGTTATAATGGTATACTTTAATCTGATAACAATTTAGCTTCAATTGTATAAAAAAGTTCTATACATTTATTTGCCCCCTTGCAATTTATGTTGTTGATGTTCCAATGTCTATCTTTTTATATTGTGTATCCATTAACAAAATATTGTAGCTATGAACACTTTTGTCTTTAATCTAATAGCTATAGTTCAAAGTGATTAACCCACCACCATTGCAATATTAGAATATTTTGAATTTGACCATATCTTTACATTTACCAGTGAATTTTATATTTTCATATGTTTTCATGGTACTAATTAGCATCCTGTCATTTTAGCTTGAAATCTCTCTGTGGTATTTCTCATAAGGCATATCTAGTGGTGATAAATTCCCTCAGCTTTTGCTTGTTTGGGAAATACTGTATCTCCTCTTCATCGGTAAAATAACCTGGGCTGAAAGGGTTTGTTTGTTTTTTTCTCCAGCATTTGAATATATTATCCCAGTCTTTCCTGGCTTGCAAGGTTTCTGGAGACAAATCTGTTGATAACTTTATTGGGATGCTGGGGAGCATGCAATGAGCCTTTTTTCCCTTGCTGCTTTCAAAATTCTCTTTCTTTGATTTTTGAGAGCTTGATTATGTGTCTCAGTGAAGATCTCTGGGCTGAATCTGTTTGGATATCTTTGAGCTTTTTGTACCTGAATGTCCATATGTGTCCCCAGATTTGAGTAGTTTATAGTCATTATTTCTTTAAATAAATTTTCTGTCCATTTCTCCTTATCTTTTCCTTGTGGGACTCCCATAATGTGAATATGATTTCTTTATGACATCCATAATTAACATGGGTTTCTTTTCTCTTTTTCATTCTAATTTCTTCTCCTCTGGATAATATCAAGAAATCTGTCTTCGGGTTCTCAGATTCTTCCTTTTGCCTGATTGAGGCTGCTGTTGAAGCTCACTATTGGATTTCTGCTTTTATTCAGTGTACGCTTCACCTCCAGAATTTCTGTTTGTTTTTTAATGATTTTTATTTCTTTGTTGAACTTCTAGTTTGTTCAGCACAGCCTGGGCATGCTGGGTCAAAGTCCAGCTCTTTTTCCAGGGCAGTAACAGGATAGCAGCAGCACATCCCTGGTGGTGGCCCATTAGGGACATGTCAGAACCCAGGGGATGGGTTGCAGAGAAATGACAGTTCAGTCCTGGCAATGACTGGTTAGAGTGGAGAACTGGAACCCTAGGGTGGGGTCAGAACCCTGCAGCTCACACTCATAATGGCAGTGAAAGCATGACTTGGTACCCAGCAGGTAGAGCAGCAGGAGCTCTGGTCTGCATATAGCAAGGTGCTGTGTCATCCTTATCCTGGAGAATGGGGCATAGCTGTGACTGGGGCCCCTGAGGGCAAGTGTCATAACAGAGGACAACTCGAGTCTTGGGAAAGAGACGTAGCAGCAGGGAGTCTGGGCTGCTCCATCGTCTGGGATCCCCATTGGTGAAGATTTTTATTTCTTTGTTGGAGAAAAGTTTTTCTTTCTTTGTTGGAGGAGGTGGTCAGAAGGATGTGACCACTGGTGACCACCGGTTGCTGTGTGAGCTGGACCCAAGCAATTGGAAATCCTCATTCCCTCTCCTGTTCTTGGGGTGTATGTTCTGTCTCCTGGTCTCCAACTGAGCCACCCAAGGTGCCCCATAACAGTTCCTGTTTTAAACTATAACTCTGGGGTAACTGGCTGGTTCAGTCTGTAGAGCAGGGGACTCTTGATCTTAGAGTCATGAGTTCAAGCCCTACATTGGGTACAGAGCTTACTTAAAATAAACAAACAAACAAACAAACAAACAAATAAATAAATAAACTGTAACTCTTACAATTTAACAGGATGGACATTGAAAAAATACACAAAACTGTAAATAAATAAAATAAACAAATATTAGCAAACTCTGAGATAGCAAAGTTTTCCTTCTTAAGATTGGACACAGAGAAGAGTAAATATATTTAGGAGGATTGAAGAGAGTTGTCATTAAATGGTCAGAGTCATGCTGGCAGATTTTAATTTTAAAACACATGAGACAGAATAAATGTAGGAGAACAGGAGTAAGGCTTGTGTTCTGGTGGTTTGTAAAAACATACAAGTTTGTAGACTGACAAACACATGCTGAAGTGTAAGGGAACTAATCCTCTTCCTCTTTACCCGTGATTCATCAAAGCTTTACATAATGGAAATTTGACAAGGGTGTTTTGTTGTTGTTGTTTTTAAGTAGGCTCTTTGCCCATTATGGGGCTCAAACTCATGACCTTGAGATCAAGAGTTGCATTCTCCAACAACTGAGCCAGTCAGACACCCCTGGCAAGGGTTTTTTTTATGACTTGCTTGTGAAATGCAATCCTATTGAAAGACACTGCTTTGTGATGTGTAATCAGACTTCCTGTTCTAATGTTTAAATTTCCATTTAGTTTGAACTCTGTTCTGAGTTCCAAGTAAGTAGGTCCTGCTGTTTCACTTGGAGATCTTTAGTAAGAGTTTAAAATGTTGAAAGGAGGCCCTAGATCTTACCAAGAAACTGCCTCTTCTAGTGCTCCCCATTTAAGTAAATGGATTCAGTATATACGAAAGTGCTCAAATTATACATCTGAGTCATTTTCAATAATTTTTTGTCTATTTACTCCCTGTTTTGTGTTGGTCTCAGCCTATCAATAGTGATGCTATCAGCTAGACATGCCTGGGGAATACACATGGGCCCACAGCAAATCCACACAGAATCTCCCCTTTTGGGACCAGTGTTGTCTGGACCAGCCTTTGTGGTCCTTACAATTGCAAGATGCCCCCAGCAATAACCATCAGGAAACTTTGGGGAAAAACAAGAACAACAACATTAGATTTAATACTCACAAGTCCTGGAGGGTACCAGCATGCCTGGGGCCACACAGTGAAGTCAAGGGTAAAGAGAGAGAGAGAAAAAGCCTAGAGCTCTGCTTTTATTGGGGGGAAAGGGTGAGAAGGTCCTAGAGTTTTGTGAGTTAACCTCTTTATTGGTGAATTTAAAACAAATATAAGAGTGGTATGTAAAGTATAGAAAAGGATAAACAAGCAACCAAATGGTCTGTTATCTAAGTCAACCAAAGACGTCTAAAACAAACGGAAACTTCAGTGAGTGGGGGGCAATATTGGAGGAGGCCATCAAAAGGATGTGACCACTGGTTGCCCTGTGAGCTTGACCCAAGGAATTAGAAATCCTCATTCCCTCTCTTGTTCTTGGGGTGTATGTTCTGCCTCCTGGTCTGTACTGGGAATCATTTTAAGGATGTTTTGAGAGAGTAATGAGTTTTTGAGACTATCTGGCTGAAGATGTGTGATTGAATCCCACTAAGCCCTTTATATAAACTTTAAAATTCTGGCGGACAAGTGTGGTGGTCTACTTGTCTTGTAGCCAACCATGACAAACCTCATATGTAAGTTCCCTTGCTTCTTAAAACTGCCACCCCCAATCTGGAGTGGTCAGCCTCTTTCTTCAGTCTCTCCCTGCCCTCCTTGTAGGGGGGCCAATTTTAGATTTCACCTGTGGAACTCCTGAGACTGTGGCCAACAGAAGGCCTGACTCTTTATCTAGTTATGTTGTTGGCAATGTGTTTATTTGACATAGCCATCTTTTCAGTTAAAAGCTTAAGTCAGACATTTGCATTACCATAAAAACCAAAGCCAAAACCAAACTGTCAGGCACTTATGCTATACTCTCTCATCTAATCTATTATCAAATCCTATTTGTTAGAACCTAAAGATAATGATTAGTGACACCCCTCTCCTCTCCAGGTTCTGGAGAAGTTATGAAATGGACAAAGGAATCAGGAAGGAATACTAGCTTTATTACTTGTAAAGCTGTACTGGAAATGTGGATTGGATTTGCAGCTTGAAAATGTTTCCTAGGGATGCCTGGGTGGCTCAGTTGGCTAAACATCTGCCTTTGGCTTGGGTCATGATCCCAGAGTCCTGGGATCGAGTCCAGCATCAGGCTTCTTGCTCAGTGAGGAGCCTGCTTCTCCCTCTCCCTGCCATTCTTCCTGCTTGTTCTATCTCTCCCTCTGACAAATAAAGATATAAAATCTTTAAAAAACGTGTTTCCTATTATGCTCTCAACTTCAGGTCTAAAATGGAAATCTGTTTTGGGGAAAGGTGTGTAGGCCACATGCAGAAAAAGTCTTCTTTTTCACCTTCCTGGAGAAAGCCCAGAGAGAAAAGGGACACTTGAATCCTGTTTTTTAATTAATTCTTCTCAGTGGAAATAATAAAAGCATTGAATCCTATCTAGAGTCTAGGATACTGTGAGAAATGAAGAGACACAGAAACATGTTGGGAGTGTTAGTAGAAATTCTTTATGGATTGAGAAGAATACAGAGAAGAGAGAATGGTTTTTGCCATGCTGATTGCCTTCCTTGTTTGAATCAATTTTATTGAGGTATAACTTATATGTAACAAAATACACCTGTCTTAGTTCAGGCTGCTAAAACAAAATTCCATAGACTGGTGGATTATAAACACCAGAAAAATTTTCCCCACAGTTCTGGAAGCTGGAAGTCTGATATCAGGATTCTAATGTTGTAAGCTGACCAGGTCCCAGGACCCAGAGGGGGTCTTGCAGGACCAGCCAAAAGGGCCCTTGGCTTTGTGTGGGATAGAAATCAAATGTGAGCTGAGAGAAATAGAGAGCAGAGTTTACTGAAGACACAGACAGTATAGATACAGACAGAATGTCCAGGAGATTGGAAAGGAAAGATGAGTGAGTCTCATCTTAGTTTGGGATCTGGGGTTTTTGTTGAGGATTGTAGTCTGGTGCAAGTGTCTTCTCACCCACCCAGGAGCAAAGACGAGTGTGTAGTTGTCCTTCATTAGTCACTAGCCCGGGGTCTTGGTGAGTTGGTCTTGGAGAACACCATGAGCAGTCACTCCTTAGATGTTATCTATTGTGCTGGAAGACTCCAAAGAAATCATTAACCTCCTTGACCTTTACAAGGAGGACATGGACATACATTATCTGTTCTATAAGACTGTGGAAGGTGGGGGTGTAGGTTCTACCAAGAATAGAGGCAGGAAAAGGAGCAACAAAAGCAGTTTTTCATGGAGTCCCTTTAGTTTTCCTGTCTTGCCAACATGGCTTGGTTCTGGTGAGGGCCCTCTTTCAGATGGCAGACTACTATCTTCTCACTGTATCCTTTCCTGGGGTCTCTTTCATGAGGCTACTAATCCCATTCAAGAGGGCTCCACTCTTATGGCCTAATCACCTCCCAAAAGTCCTACCTTCTAATACCATCATACTGGGGTTAGGATTTCAACATATGGGTTTGGGGGGTGATGAGGGAGCAGAAGCTAGCTAAAGACAAAGCATAAGCTGATACCCTGCCACCTCTCCCCCCCACCACCACTGGTGGGTGGGATATCTGTGATTTCTTCCAGGAAGTTCACAACTGTCTTAATGGTATTGCTTTTAGAGGGAAAAACAACCTTAACTTGACAATGGCAAGGCTTCGGTATCTTGTAGGTCTGCTTTAGCATATGAAAGTTCTTTTGAAAACTTCCCTTTTCCTTATCTCTCCCAACCCCATAGTTATATAATCAATTGCTCCTCAAACCCCAGTGCAGCTGTTTCTGCCCACAGGTCCTGTCCCCATGCTTTAATAAAACCACCTTTTTGAACCAAAGATGACTCAAGAATTCTTTCTTGGCTGTCAGCTCCGAACCTTACCCCACCGAACCTCACCTATGTTTGAAAACCACACAGGGGGGACACCAATTTTAAATGTACATTTCAATGACTTTTGACAAATTTTTACACTCTAGTAAACTCTAATATGGTCATGATAAAACAACTACATTACACCAAAAGTTCCCTTAAGTTCCTTCTTAGCCAATTCTACTCCCAACCCCAGTCCCAAGAAACCATTGTTCTGTTGTGAATATAGATTGGATTTTTCTTTCCTGGATTGTCATATAAACAAAATAATACAGTATGTACTCTTTTGTATATTGCTTCTTTCACTTAGCCTACTGTTTTTGAGATTCATCCATATTATTGTGCCTATCAGTATTTAACTCCTCTTTATTGATGACTAGTATTCCACTATACAAATATAACACAATTTGTTTATCCATTTTCTTGTTGATGGACATTTTGGTTGTTTCCAGAATGTAGCTATTATGAATAAATTTGCTATGACTATTTGTGTGCAGTTTTTTTTTTTTTGTGAGCGCATGTTTTCATTTATCTTGAGTAAATTCTTACAAGTGAAACTGAAGATGTCTAAGTACATCTTTAGAAAACCTACCAAATTCCTGATAAGAAGTCTGTGGTCTTTCTTTCTTTTGTTCCTTTGTACATAATGTATTTTTTTTTCTTCACCTGCTTTTAAGGTTTTCTCACTATTGCCTTTTTTAAAAAAAGCAATTTGATCATAACATACCTTGATTGTGTGTGTGTGTGTGTGTGTGTGTGTGTGTGTGTGTTGTGTGTTCATGTTCATGCTGCTTGGGGTTCATTAAGCTTTTTGCATCTGTGTGTTTATAGTTTTCATCTAATTTGGAAAATTTTCAGTTATTTTTTTACTCAAATAATTTTCTTGGGCCCTTTTGTGGGACTCCAAATATATGTATCAGACTATATTACTCTACAGGTCTCTGACATGTTCATTTGTTTCAGTCTTTTTTTTTCTCTGTGAAAAAATTTTGGATAAGTTCTATTGCTGTGTCTTCAAACTCACTTATCTATTCTTCAGTGTCTAATTTGGTATTAATTCCATTCAATGAAAATTTTATTTCAGATATTTCACTTTTTTTTTAATCTCTAGAATTTCCATGTTTTTTAAAAAAGTCTTCCAGTTCTCTCATAATGATCATATTTTCCTTAGGATACTTTTGTCTGATATTTGTTAAATGTTTTCTCCTTTATCCTTTCTTCCTGTATGTAAGATTTATGTATAGAAAAAATGCATCGTTTGTTTGATAGAGTTTCCTTCAGATAACAACTGCATACCGTCACTTCCGTGAAAATGGGATTCCACCAGGTGGATTTTTTCCCATGAGTCATGAGTCCTCCCTTCCTCTAAGGATCCACCTATTGTTGTCTTTCCTGGTGCCCCTTTAGCATAAACTGTCCTTCTGTACTTTTTACCTTGGAGTTGTGGGTCTCAAACTTGGCTTACCCTTGAGAATCCCCTGAGGAGATTTAAAAAATTCTGAAGTTCACTACTCATCCCAGACCAATTAAGTCAGAATCTGTGGGAGTGGCACCCAAGCATTGGTATTGTTTTAAACCTCCTCACTTATTTCCAGTGAAGCCAAGTTTGAGAACCATTCTCTTTGATATTTGACTTCATATGTTCCTCATACTTCTTTCCTCAGGGCATGTGCCATACCCCTTAAATATACATACCTTTTGAAATTCCCCTTATCATTTTAGAAACACTCTATGCTATCTTTTCAATTTCCCTATCTCCAATTTGTCTTCATGGTTTTTGACTCCAGACTTGTGGAGAGGTAATGATTTATATCTAATCTTGAGAACTTGACTTAATTACTTTGTTAGGTAACTAATTTTCTCAATATTCTATAGTAAAATTTGTGTTCTTTCCATTAAAATATGGTGGCACATTATCATATATTGACTCTAATATACATAACTCTAAGCATTTTCCATTCTGTTACATTGACCTATTTTTCTATGCCAATAAAATACGGTTGTTGTTTTCCTACAGCTTTGTGGTATTCATAGTATTTGGTAGGGCATGTCCATATCTATCCATTCAAGTTTTCTGTTTATATTTGTATCAGTTTTAATATCCTATATTTGCCTAGAATTTTTTCTATTTCATCTTATTTAAAAAATGCTTTAGCAAATAGTTATTACAAAGGGATTTTATTATATTGAAATCTCTATCTATAGTTATTTCTTTCTGTTTATTCTATTTTTTAATTCAATTTTTTACTTTCTTGATGAGTCTTACTGAAATTCTGATATCTTATTAATCTTTTGGATAACTAACCTTTTAGTTTTGCTAATTTCTCCATTTTTATTTTCTATTTTATGGGCTTCTCCCTTTATCTTTAGTATTATTCTTTCCTTTTTCCTCCCTCCCTCATTTCCTTCTTTCCCTACTTCCTTCTCTCTTTCCCTCTTTTCTTCCTTTTCTCCTTTCCTCTTCCTTCTCTCTTTGACTTCTTCCTTCCTTTTTCAACTTGTTAAAAAGAATGTTTTACTTGGTAGAGTTTATTGACGAATTAATTAAGTACTTAATTTTTGATGAAAATGTTTAAAGCAAATTATCCAGGGTAAAGCTAAGTAGAGTCAAAGTTGTCCAGTTAGTGGCTGTTTGGTGTCAGATTGTTTTCTTAATCATTATGTTATAAATTTCTCTTAATGACCACTTTAAGTACTTTATAAATCTTCCTTTGAGTGAATTTTAGCTTTTTTCGATAAATTTTGAGATGTATTGTAATTTAGGGGTTCATTTTTCTTAAAAAAAAAATCTTTTTGGAGCATCTAGGGGTCTCAGTCAGTTGAGCATCTGACTCTTTCAGCTCAGGTTATGATCTTACGGTCATGAGATGGAGCCCCAGACAGACTCTACACTCAGCAGGGAATCTGCTTGAGATTCTCTCTTTCCCTCTCCCTCTGCCCCCACACCTTGCCTGCTCTCTCTAAAATAATAAATAAATCTTAAAAAATTTTTAATTGTGGCAAAATGCACATATCATAAAATTTACTCACCTTAACCATTTTTTAAAAAATTTTTTCTCTTTTTTTCTCTATAAATTTCACTACTCTAGGTATCTCACATAAGTTGAATCAGGCAGTATTTGTCCCTTGGTGACTGACTTATTTTCATTTAGAATAATGGCCTCAAGTTTCATCCATGTGGTAGTATGTGTCAGAATTTTCTTTCTTTCTCTTTCTTTCTTTCTTTCTTTCTTCTTTCTTTCTTCTTTCATTTATTTGTTAATTTAATTAATTTTTTTTAATTTTGAGAGAGAGAGAGGGAGCAGAGAGAGGAGCAAAGGGAGAGCGAGAATCTCATGCAGATTCCATGCTGAGCATGGAGCCCGATGTGGAGCTTTGTCCCATTAGCCTGAGATTGTGACCTGAGCTGAAATCAAGAGTTGGACCCTCAATTGACTGAGCCACCTAGGTGCCCCTATTTATTTATTTTAGAGAGAGAGCAAGCATGAATGGGGCAAAGGGCAGAGGGAGAGGGAGAGAATCTCAACCAGACTTCCTGCTGAGCATGGAGCCCAATCCAGGGCTCGATCCCAGGGTTCCTGAGATCATGACCTGAGCCAAAACCAAGAGTCAGATGATTAACAGGCTGAGCCACCAAGATGCCCCATAGAATTTTCTTCTTTTTTAAGGCTGAATAATATTCCACTGTTTCATATACCACAATCTGTTTATCCATTCATCCATTGGTGAGCATTTGGTTTGCTTTCACCCTTTAATTAATTAATGCTATGAACATGGGTGTACCAATATCTCTTAGAGACCTGCTTTCAATTCTTTTGAGTATATGCTCACAAGTCAAATAAGTGCATGATACATTAACTCAATTTTTAATTTTTTGAGAAGCTGCCATATATTTTCCATAGCAGCTACACCAGTTTACATTCCCACCAATAGTGCACAAGGGTTCCACATCCTTGGCAACACTTATTATTTTCTGTTTTTTGTAGTAGCTGTCCCAGTGGGTATAAAGTGTTATCTCTCATTGTGGTTTTGACTTGAATTTTCCTAATGATTAGTGATGTTGAATTTCCATGTGCTTGTTCATCCTTGGTATCTTTTTGGGAGAAATGTCTCTTCAAGTCCACTGCCCATCTTTTAATTGGGTTGTTTTCTATTATTGAGTTAAAGGAGTTATTTATATACCAATGTATTAATCCCCTCATCAGATACATTATTTGCAAATATTTTCTCCCATTAATGGGTTGTTTTTTTATTGTGTTAATTATGACTTTTGATGTATAATAGTCTTAAATTTATGTATTTTTACTTTTGTTGCTTGTGCTTTCAGTGTCATATCCAAGAAGTCATTGCCAAATACAATGTCATAAAGCTTTTCTCATTTATTCTAAGAGTTTTATGGTTTTAGCTCTTATGTTTAGGTCTTTCATTCATTTTGAGTAATTTTTGTGTACAGTGTAAGGTAAGGGTCCAACCTCATTCTTTTGCATGTGGATATTCAGTTTCCCAACATCATTTGTTGAAAATTGTTTTTTGTTTTTTCCCATTGAATGGTTTTGGCACCATTGATTTTTTTTTTTAAGATTTTATTTATTTATTTGACAGAGAGAGACACAGTGAGAGAGGGAACACAAGCAGGGGGAGAGGGAGAGGGAGAAGCAGGCTTCCCGCGGAGCAGGGAGCCCGATGTGGGGCTTGATCCCAGGACTCTGGGATCATGACCTGAGCCGAAGGCAGGCGCTTAACGACCGGGCCACCCAGGTGCCCCTTGGCACCATTGTTGAAAATCATCGGACCATATATACAAGGGTTTATTACTGGGTAATTTCAAAGATAGTTTGGAATTCTCTTATAAAGTTAAATATAATCCAGTAACTACACTCCAAGCTATTTACTGAAATAATTTGAAAACCCATGTGAACACAAAAACCTGTGCACAAATGTTGATAGCAGTTTTGTTCATACTCACCAGAGCCTGAAAGCAGCCAAGATGCCCTTTCAGTATGAAATGGATAAATAAACAGCCAGACAATGGAATATTATTTAGAGCTAAAAAGAAATGAGCTATCATGTTATGAGAGGAGATGGAGAAAACTCAGTCATATTACTCAGTGAAAGAAGCCAATCCTAGGAGACATACTATATGATTCCAACTATATGAAATTCTGCAAAAAGCAAAACTTTGAAGAGAGTAAAAAGATCAGTGGCTGCCATGGTTTCAGAGGGGAGGGAGGGATGAATAAATGGAGCACTGAAGATTTTTAAGGCAGTGAAAACTATTACATCTTATAATGGTTGATACATATCATTATGCATTTGTCAAAACCCTTAGAATGTATAACACAAAGAGCGAACCCTAATATAAACTAAAGACATTGTTGATAAAAATATTTCAGTGTTGGTTCATTGATTTTAATAAATATACCACACTAGTGTGGGGTGTTCATGGTGGGGAAGGCTGTGTGTATGCTTCTGGAGGGAATACGTGGGAACTCTGTATTTTCACTCAATTTAGCTGTGAAACTAAAACTTCTCTAAAAAATAATGTCTATTAAATTACAAAAAAACTATAGAAGTAAAAAAAGAGAATTCTTTGCTGTGTGTGAATAAGAATAGCTTAATATTTTAAGCTTATTGCTTGGATTGGTTAGATATTTGATGTCTCTGCTTAATTTTAGTGTGCTTAATCTACCAGTTCAGAAAAATGTGCTAATATCTCCAGCTACAAATTTTTATTTTACCTATTTCTCCCTCTACATGTGTCAGTTGTTCTTTCATATATTTTGAATCTCTCTTTCTCTCCACTCTTATGATTAAACCTTCTTCTATGGCTCCTTTCAACAATATATAACATTCTTCTTCATCAGTTATAATATTATTTTGCATTGAATTCTATTTTATTAGAACTTCAAATTGATAGTCAAGCTCTCTTTTAGTTCATACTGCCTGAATCTTTTTCTTTTCTTTTTTATTTCATTTCATTCTTTCAACATTTTTTGATGTTTCTACTTGTTTTACATGTCTCTTGTAGACAACAGCCTTTGATCCAACTTGAAGATTTCTTTGTTTTTTTCCTCTGTTATTTTTATTTTTAAAGATTTTATTTATTTGACAGAGAGAGACACAGTGAGAGAGGGAACACAAGCAGGGGGAGTGGGAGAGGGAGAAGCAGGCTTCCCGCTGAGCAGGGAGACTGATGCAGGGCTCAATCCCAGGACTCTGGGATCACGACCTGAGCTGAAGGCAGACACTTAATGACTGAGCCACCCAGGTGCCCTGGTCTCTGTTGTTTTTTTTTAAGTAGTAAATTCAACCCATTTATATTTATTGAGATGATTTTATACTGAGTTATCATTGTTATCGTGTTTCATATTTTCAGTGTACTCTTTTTCAATTTTATTTCTTTTTAAAAATTGCTTCCTGCTTTTCATTAGGTTAATCAAAATATTTTCTTATTTTAAAAAGTTACATTTTATTTTTGGCTTACAGTGGATACTCTTAATCTCAGATTCATGCTTGTGATTATTGCCCTTATTAATTTCTTAGACATTGTGTTAGTCAGGATAGAGTATATTATACTATGAAAAACATTTATACCAAAACAAACCAAAATGTTTCTTTCTCATGCCACGTAACAATTTCTAGCTGGCTAGGTTCTACATTACAATTCTCCTCGCTTGGCAGCCAAAACAGATGAAGCAGCCACTATGTGGAATAATGGCAATGACTGTTGGGGAAAAACAGCTCTGGAGGGTCTCTCATTGGTATTAAATACTTTGACCTGAAAGTGACAGGTGTCACATATTATTGGCCAGAAGGAGCCACAAGACTCCACTTAACTTCAGGGACTGAGAAGTAAAAACCATCCCATATGATCAGAAGATAGTAAAACTAGAATATTTGACAAACATAAGTAATAACTCACACACTTACCAATGTCCTTATATTTCTCCTTAAAAAGATATGCAATGTTAGCACATTCTTAGTGTTTTTCCTCCCCAGGCTCCATGTTGCTATTGTCTCTAATTAAGCTTTTAGATTGTTACAGATATACATTCCTTTAAAAATTTCTTTGGTCTTAGCTTTTTCTGAGACAACAATAAACTTCACTAAAGGTCTTAGGTCATTTTATAAAACAATAAATTTTATTAAAATGTTTGATTCTCCCTTCTTGTATCTTTGGCAGCACTTGGCTACATTTACTTATATGTTTAAGGGCTTATCACTTATATTTTCAGTGATAGATTTATTTGGGTAGAATATTTATATAGTGTTCTTGTATAGAAAAGACCATTTGGCTGGATATAAATTTTAGATTCCAAATACTTTTTAAAAAATAGATAAAAAAATATTATTCTATTGTCTTCTTGCATCCAATGTTACTATTGAGAAACATGAGGTAAATCAGATTTTTATTCCTTTGTAGGAGATTTGTTCTTCTTCTCTGGAATTTTTAAAAATACCCCTTCTATCTTTGGTATTCTTAAATTATGGTAATTTAAGAATTCTTAAATTATGGTTCTTAACACATAATTTATTTCTAGCTTTTATTATACTATGAACCCTTTCAAAAGCCATAATTCTATTCAAAATGAATAATCTTGTGACTTATTTTCTTTTCATTAGTAAGAATTTCATTACCCAGAAGCTGCATAACTCTATCACACAATTTTTCTCTTCCTGTGATGTGAGTAGCCACTGGCGGGTATTTGATGACTAGATCCATATATACACTGGGTTCCAAGATGCTGATATTGTAGCTGTATAATTTCCTTGTCATTTATCAGCTGGGATACTTTTATTACGAGATTTTTTTCCTCTCTCCTCTTGTACCTATAACATTTCATCTGAGAAATGTAGGACATATACCTGATTCTTTCAACTTACTTACTGATTATCAACATTCATGAATTTGTTCTCTGTAACTCTCAGAAGGTAGTTCAATTAGTTCTTATAATACCATTATAAACTCATGGATTTAAAGATATTTGATGGGTGTCAATCCATTGGAATTCTTCATGTTAAAGCTCAAATAATATCACTTTTAACCAGAGAAAGACTCTTTAAGTTGACCTTTGAGTATTTTTGACATGACCCTAGAAGTATTTGATAATTTCCTTGCTATTTGGAATGGTTTCAGGCTCATCTTCTACATTCCTTCCCCCAGACATGAAATCATCCATTTTTATGAGAAACTCAGCTTTCTCTTAGTGGAAAATATCATTTCAAGATCACAGTCACAGTGCTAAGGATGGTCACTGCTCAGCTGGATAGAAGTTTTTTAAAATAAATATTTTATGGATACATGCTTTTTTTTTTTGCTTTTAAAATGGCAAGTATTTTTTATTATGGGTCATTGCTAATAAATAATATGTGCTTACTAAATACAGACACAAGCAAAATCCCAAACACATACCAAGATATCAACTGGATACAAGAAAACACTTTCTTTCCCTTTGTGAGAGAGACCCTCATACCAGCATGAAACCTCAATAATATTGCTATTTTCTGTTATCATCATTAGGCAGTTCTATCCATTACCTGTCAACTTCTAAATATAATTGTAGGAGAGAGAGAAACGGAATTTATTTAGGGAACGATAAAAACAGGAAACTACTTCCAGCGAGGATCAATACTATAGCTCACTTCCTTAAAAACAGTCTTCCCCTACAGCTAAGATACGAGGTTGTACTGTTCGGCCTAATAGAACATTACGGCTTAAAAAAAAAAAAAAATCCTCCCAAGAAACTGCATCCTTAGTAGCTGAAGAGGGTCAAGGAAGGAACCCTGCATCCCGCTCAGAGGGTGACGGGAGCAGAACACTGTGCTGCAAGGTGGGCGCCCGCGCACGTGGCAGAAGGAAAGGAGCAAGGGTAGATACCCCAGAACGCCACAGTGTCACTGCAGACGTACTTCACCCCTGCCCTGCTTCTCTAGCGTGGCTTTCTCCTCTCTCTTCCACTTCTCCAGTGCAACAATCAGTTCCCAGTACTTGAGATTCATGAGACTCCCATTCTGGCGTGTGTTGGTGTTCCAGGCATCGCCACAATACGTATCGTGCTGAAATGTGTCGGTCAGGGCAGCAGCATCTGCAGGTCAGTGGCTGCATGCTCGGACCAGTAAATTCTCCATTTCCAGCAGCCTGCCCGAGAGAGGAGCAGGCTGCCGTAGATGCTCAGTGTTTCGCGTTAGAGCATCAAACTCTTTCAGCACGAACCTAGCCTCCCTTTGCCAGTCCTCTTCCTTTTCCAGGAAGCTCAAGTACGCACTTCTCAAAGGCTGTAACTGTCCCTTTTCTTGCATGAGCTGAGCCCGCTCCTGTTCCAGATAGTCCAATGTGGGGGGTTATTTAAGTTATTCATGGAGCTATACCCCCGGGCGGAGAGTGCCGGGCCCTGGGTCCCCTTGCACCGCTGTCCGCAGGGTCCTGGATACATACCTGGATACATACTTTCTTTAAAAAAAAAGATTTTGTTTATCTATTTGACAGAGAGAGACACAGCGAGAGAGGAAACACAAGCAGGGGGAGTGGGAGAGGGAGAAGCAGGCTTCCCGCCGAGCGGGGAGCCCGAGGCGGGGCTTGATCCCAGGACCCCAAGATCATGACCTCAGCTGAAGGCAGACCCCTAACGACTGAGCCACCCAGGCGCCCCCGGGATACATACTTTTAACTCAAATTCAGGACTGACTTTGCAGTAGTTAAAGTTGTGATGCAAATGTATTTTTATTAGCATAAGCATATTTATTAGCATAAGCATATTCTTTCTTCATAGTTTTCTTTCTAATACTAAGCTTATCCGCAATGGTGGTCCCTTAATTGCTTTCTAAAAAAACTTGCTTTATCATTCATGCGTGGGAATGGTTTTCTATGACTGCAAAGAGGCCATCAGCAGGTACAGTACCAAATACTTTTTTTCTGGAGCATTTAAAAATACTTTATTTTCATGTCCTGTAGTTCCTCAAAAAATTACTTTAAACTGTCACAATTGAGATGTTCCTGTTGTTCTATATAATCCTTTGTTCTTGATGCCATGCAACCATTCAGCTTGGGGCTAGTGAAAACCAAAATGAAGGTACCATTTCTAGGTGACCCGGGCTAGTGAATTCTCCTTTATTCCCTAGGGAATGGATGGTTTCAGTTCCTGTCTCCAGCTCAGTCCTGAAATTCACAGAGACTGTTCAAGTTGCAGAGTTGTTACGGTTCCAATTTGCAGGAAGCCATGGTGAAGATGGTGGTGGTGTTTGGTGTTAACGTTTTTTTTTGTTTTTTGTTTTTTGTTTTTGGCTTATTTCTGTGAAAAGCTGTCAAAATGGGATTCTTCCTGCCTCAGGAAATGGTATAATAGATATTAGATACCAAAGTGAGTGTGAAACTGGACACCTAATGAGTGTTTTCTAGAATACTAAGATCTTTCCATGCATTATTGCATTTCAAAGTCACAGCTTTATGAAATGTGTATCATTGTCAGCATATTTTACTATTAAGAAAAAAAAATGCCCAAGTGTGTGACTTGCCCAGTATTTCCAGGAGATTCTTGTCTATCTTCAGGCCCTAGCCTGAGCACCAGTCCTAATTTTATGATGCCTGCTATCTTACACAGGTGTTCACCAGCTGTTTTCTTTTATAACACAAGAGACCAGAAATGGTGTGAACTATGCAGTTAGCATATAAAAATCCTGTAAACATTCATTCACTGTGGGGAACTGAGCTATCACATCTAGAAAATTGTTTTCAGAAATATTCCAGTGAAAAGAACGTTAGGGTAATACTTAGCTCTGTTATTTGTAGGGTGGCTGAGGGTTTTAAATAAATCAAGATGGTTAGAAACTTCTTTTAAGGCAGTGTGGTTTCTCTGAGTCATGCATTCTCTGACTACAAGTGACATGCGGAATTGTACAGAGTCTTCGGTTAACATCATTTGTTTTCTGAGCATAAAGGAGATGGCTAAAAGTAGAATATGACTTCAATTCCCTACATGGCAATCTGGAAAATAATGAACAGGGCTACATTTCATTTAAAAGAAATCAGATTACTTGTAGATGAGAGGAAGTGGGCAAATTTTAAAGGTAGATTTGTGCCTACGTATCTGCAATATAAATGATGTGGTTGTCATTTTCCCCCCACAATTTTAGCTTATTTACTAAGATGATTGCTTGACTCTTCTTTATGAATTTCCTAATTAATTCGGAATGGGATAGATTGGTTCTTGAACCACTGTAGCCATCAGTGGAGCTCAGAGCTGAACTCACCAGAGTAACTGTGAGTCCTTACTGCTTGGGAAACTTATGGGCTAACCCAGGCCTTAGGACTAAAGCTTTGGTGGTTTGTTGAAGACATCTCTACAGGATGTAGTTATCACATGGGTATACCAAAAAAAAGGTGTTCACAACTCCAATTAATTTCAGAATAGTGTTTTATTCAACTTTAACTTATATAAGAATCTGAGGACTTTATGGGACAAGATGCACTGTGAATCTTCAAAGTGGGCTATTGGAGGATATGCAGGGTTTTTGCAACTAATTTTTTTGTGGTACTTATAAGTAACTGCTACAATAGTATTTTGTGATACAGCTGTTCAGAAAACACTGATGTAGGCTTCAGAGGTTAGATACTCAAGCTTGTATGGCAATACAGAATTAAATGCGTAATTCATAAAACAAATAAGCATTGTTGATACAAACTATCTTTAACCTAATGCCTCATTTAGTACTCATTCAGAAAACATATATTGCAAACCTATTATGTGCAAATTCTCTCTTAGGTAGGAATAAAGTAGTAAAAAACAGAGCTCCTGTTCACATATATATTATATTCTAATGGGAAGAAGCAGTAAATAAACAAACACATTGTATATCATATAAGTGCTTTGGAGAAACATAAAAACAGGATAAGGAAATAGAGAGTGATGGTGGGACCCTGATTAGTATAGGTGCTTAGGGAAGCCTCTCGGTGAAGGTGACATTTGGGCAACAACCTCGCAGAAGAGAAAAACTGAGCCAGGCAGATATCTGAGAGGAGGGTCCAGGCTAAGTCATCTTGAAGATAAAGACTCTGAATTTTGAGACTGTGTAAAGTAAGAGGCCAGTATGAATGGATGTGCATTTGCAGGGAGAAGGTCGGTGAGGTAGATGGGCTAGAACATGTGATACCTTGTAGATGATAAGGATTTTTAAATGTTATTCTGGGCAAGATAGAAAGCCAGTGAAGGCTTTTGAGTTGAGGAATGACAAGATTTCAATTTAGCCTTAATTTTTTTTTTTTTTAATTTTCTGGATATGAAGAAACCGGCAGCATGAGACTATTTTAGATGGGAAACCAAGAGCTCATTTTTGAACATTCTAAGTTTGAGTTTCCTATGAAATAGGAAATAGAGATCAATAGAGATAAAGAGATATATATCTGAAATAGAGATGTCTCAAATAGAGATATCAGGACTTAATTCTATAACATTAAGATCGTGATCTGCCTTGCAAAAATAAGAACTCAATCTATATTTCTAAAATGAATAAATAGATGAGTATTATTTCTCCCTTTGAAATAAAGAAGAATTAATACCTATTCTTCTGAAACTGTTCCAAAAAACAGAAATGGAAGGAAAACTTCCAAACTCATTCTATGAGGCCAGCATTACCTTGATCCCAAAACCAAAGACCCCACTAAAAAGGAGAATTACAGACCATTATCCCTGATGAGCACACATGCAAAAATTCTCAACAAGATACTAGCCAATAGGATCCAACAGTACACTTTAAAGATTATTCACCACGACCAAGTAGGATTTATTCCTGGGCCTCAGGGGTGGTTCAACATCCACAAAGCAATCAATGTGATACACCACATTAATAAAAGAAAGGATAAGAACCATACAATCCTCTCAATAGATGAAGAAAAAGCATTTGAAAAAAATACAGCATTCTTTCTTGATAAAAGCCCTCCACAGTGTAGGGATAGAAGGAACATACCTCAACATCGTAAAGGACATATATGAAAGACCCACAGGGCCTATCACCCTCAAGGGGGAAAAACTGAGAGCTTTTCCTCTAAGGTCAGGAACACAATAGGATGTCCACTCTCACCACTGGTGTTCAACATAGTACTAGAAGTCCTAGCCTCAGCAATGAGACAACAAGAAGAAATAAAAAAATAAAAGCATCCAAATCGGCAAAGAAGAAGACAAACTCTCACTCTTTGCAGACCACTTGATAATCTGTGTAGAAAACCCAAAAGAGTCCACCCAAAATTGCTAGAACTGATACAGGAATTCAGCAAAGTGGCAGGATATAAAATCAATGCACAGAAGTCAGTGGCATTTTTGTACACTATCAATGAAGCAGAAGAAAGAGAAATCAAGGAATTGATCCCGTTTACAACTCCACCAAAAATCGTAAGATACCTAGGAATAAACCGAACCAAAGAGGTAAAAATCTGTACTCTGAAAACTATAGAATAATTATGAACGAAATTGAGGAAGACACAATGAGATGGAAAAACATTCCATGCTCATGGATGGGAAGCACAAATATTGTTAAAATATCTATGCTACCCAAAGGAATCTACACATTCGATGCAATCCCTATCAAAATACCACCAGCATTTTTCACAGAGCTGAAGCAAACAATTCTAAAATTTGTATGGAACCAGAAAAGACCCTGAATAGCCAAAGTAATGTTGAAAAAGGAAACAAAAGTTGGAAGCATCACAATTCTAGACTTCAAGATGTATTACAAAGCTGTCATCATCAAGATAGTAGCACTGGCACAAAACAGAGAGCCCAGAAATTGACCTTCAACTCTACGGTCAA
Organism: Eumetopias jubatus; assembly: GCF_037043125.1. NCBI lineage: Eukaryota > Metazoa > Chordata > Mammalia > Carnivora > Otariidae > Eumetopias > Eumetopias jubatus. Next base: position 45,351,986 of record NW_028274814.1, on the reverse strand, counting down.
CTAATCTTCAACAAAGCAGGAAAGAATGTCCAATGGAAAAAAGGCAGTCTCTTCAACAAATGGTGTTGGGAAAACTGGACAGCCACATGCAGAAGAATGAAACTGGGCCTCTTTCTTGCACCATACACAGAAATAAATTCAAAATGGATAAAAAAGCCTGGCCCTGCTCCTGGTCAGAGATTATGAAATGCAGTGATTCCAAGTGGAATAATTTTTATGTTGAACAGATGACCTTTGATGGCAGTGACTATGTATCCTCAGTGCCTGTCTTATAACTGGGACTTAAAACTTTTTGCTAAGTAAATGAAATAATATTTCCCCAAATTTGTGCTTTTGAATTTTGTAGAGAAATGTTTAGTGTTCCCTGAGATAATCCCCATTTTATTGGCTTTCCATGAATGAAGGAATTTTTTTAAAATCCAATTTTGGTTTTTTGCTTTCTAAAATTGAAGTATTTCTGTAATTTAGTTGGTACCTATGAGGTTTAAAACGGGGACTATTTAGGGTGCAAATCACTGATTTTGTTCTTTGTTATCAATTATAAAACAAAATTTATAAGGAGAAAGACATAACTTGATTAAACAAGAAACCTTAATTATCTAAACATTTTAATTGTCTTTGGTGCATAGTGATCCAATCTAAAGATTTGGAGGTACCTATAACATAATGCCAGGGTGAGTACATGTAGGAAATGTGTTTTGTTAAGATTTTTTTTTGTTTTCATATAATTTGTTTGTAGTTGTAATGTAGAGGTTTTTTTCTAAATTGAAGTTAATTATAAAGTTAAAATTGTACCACTCTGCAATAAAATTCAATAAGATAAAATTGCCATGAATTAAGGAGATGTATGATCCAGTGTTTAATTACTCCCTAAAAGATTTTATGTTGTCCTTTGGCCAGCTGGCTAATAACATGGGTACACAAGAGGTTAAGGCTCACCTTTCCAGTTATCTAGTTAGTCTTGTCTTTTATAGGAAAGAATAGATTCTGAATATGAAAATATAACATATGTGTTTATTGAATAATGCAAGTAATTTTCTGCCTTATACTTTTTATATAATTTCCTGCTTGATGATTTTATATATTTTATCATCTTTATCTCCATGGCACTTGTGAAGTAGAGATGAAGTCAACCCAATTGTGGACAGGCATGGTGGCAGAGCCTCCGGTGTGCTGAGGATGTTTTCCCAAAGCACCACTTACCAAAACATCTCTGGACACAAATACAGATTTTTAATATTCATTCATGTTCAGTTGCTTCTTGTGACTTTTGGCCTACCTATCTAACCGTTTGGGATTTTGATACCTGACTCTGGTCACAGAAAGATTAGTTTCCCCTCCACTTTATGTCATCTCAAGAATCTGACCAATGTATCCTACAGCCAAATAAATGAGCTAATTGTCAGTTGTGCATATTTTCTAAGAAGATATTTGCATAAGGGGAAACACTGGAATGAAATAGGAAGTTCAGGGCTATCCTCTTCATTTCTTTTGGGCTTTGTCCACAGAGACCTTAGTAATCACATTTGTGATTACCTGACTCTCTCTTCCTTTGGCTATACTTGGTCTAGGCTACAAAATCCAATTCTCTCTCTCAGGGATTCTGAATTTGAGCTGAGAGACATAGGGACTGGTTTTAAGAATCAAACCTTGTTGATGGCAGGGCCCTAGGTTTAAGATCCAAATACGTTTGTGTCTGTGATTCCCCAAGCTACCTTGGTTCACACTTATGGAAGCCTGGTTGTTCATCTCCTTCTTGGATTCTGTGAAATGCATGAGCAGCCATCTTATACATTTATTTTTTCTTCAGCAGTTTTTAATAGGCTTCTTTCTATTATTGGCAAATGAGAAAACTTAACATAAATAATAAACAGGGTATACAGACAATAAAAAGTAGGAAAATGACAATCTGGGAAGGATTAGGATGCAATCTAAAAATATGGTGGTTTGGGGGAGCAGCTATAACCTTAAAATGAAAGTTAAGTATGCCCTTGACTATAAAAGAAATATAGGTGTAAGTGTCTAATCTCTGTTTCTTACAGGTTTCATCTTCTGTACATAGACCCAGTCAGTAGCCTGGAAGTATGGATGCTGTCTACACTACTTGAAGAAAGTTCTTTGGTTAATGTCTTTGACTACAGTCTGGCCTCGAGATTGTGTCCACAGCGTTTATGGGAAGAAAAGCAGAGCTTTGATGTTGGTCTGGACATATTCACTCATAACCATTTCTGGTTTACTCTGGCCTGTCTGACCTCTGACAAACATATTGTCCCAGGTTAGGGCTCTTTACTTGCTGAACCAAAGAGAAGCTGTGGGTTCCTATTGAGTCACTGGATTGTTGCTATGTTTTCCATCCTGTTTGCCTATGTTGCTTTCCTCACCATTGTTGTTGGTGTACATCTTTCCTTTCTCTGACTCTTGCACAGACTCCTTTTTCTCCCCAGTGTATTCCAGTCTGCTCTCCATACTAAACATATTTTTATTTCTTTTTAGTCTTTTTAAAAAAATTATGTCAGCTAGTATTTATCCTGTTAGTGCCTTTTTATCCGATAAAAATGTCTTTCTTTTCTCAGAGGACTATCACCTAGTGGTTAACCGTATGGGTTGGAGTGCCATATTACCTAGATCTGAATTCCAGTTCTAGCATACTCTATGCAGGAGCTCAGGCAAATTTTTAACTTTTCAAAGACTTAGATATGTTATTTGTAAAGGGGGAAATAATAGTACTTACTTGATTGTATGGAGAGTAAGCAAGTTAATTTCTGTTCAGTGCTTAGACGGGTGCCCGGCATATCAACAAATATTAACTATTGATGCTTTAGAGGTATGTTTTAAATAATGCTCCAGGGTTACAACTAGTATAGCTGGTGCTCATATTCTCCCAGGTATACTGCTTGGGTTACTTGTACTAACTTTTTTTTGACCAATGTTTAAATAAAGTATTCAAACCTTTCTCAAACAGCCGAAATCGTTGTTTTGTTGTTACAAAGTACTTTATTGTTTGAGAAATTCCTGACGTATTTCCAGCTTTGGAAACTGTGGATATAGCTCATCTTCTTCATTAATGTGAGAAACACATGGTTTCTGAGTTGTCATAACTGCAGTCTGTAAAACAAGCCAAATTTGTTTTACTCCCTTGTTTACAATGGATGTCTTCATCAAAACCGTGTACCAAGATGCCTTCGTTTACATTTGCTAAATCATGATGAATGCTCTTTAGAAGCTAATTTCAAAATATCTTGTGCTTGCTTTAGTGACAATCATTAAAATGAAGCTCATTAGTTAGTAGTGGACACCTGTTGTCCTCTACTTTCAATGAGGTACATATGTACCTCTTTTCCAGTCTGTGGGGAGTGTATTCCTTCTTTCTAGAAGACATAGAGAGCTGACCAATGGCTTAAGTATGCCATTGACTTGCTAATTTGAAATTTTATAGCATTACTTCAATTCATGAATTTCAAACATTACTCTTGCTTGGCTTTTCGCTTCCAATAACTTGAGTGATCCTGCCTTTACTACTATCATTAAGGGCTTTTTGGTCTCGTTTGCATGATTTCAATTTAAGAACATTCGTGCAAGAGAAACTATTTTCCTGCGTGGTAATAATAATGATGGTGACTACTCATACAGTATTTAACTTACACTGCTATGGTCAATGCTAGTTTTCAAAGTTCTTTAAAATAATTTGCATAATTTTATTATGATCCCCTCATTGAGGATGGGATAAAGAAAAGCTAGGATTTTGTCCTTAGGGATTATAAACTCTAAGTTTTGACATACTATGTCAGAAGTGTGTGGGTGTGGTAGGGGGACACACTAAAGGTCCAACAAAATATTTGGGTAATGAATCAAAGACAACGTGTATGGCCACCTTGTTAGGAATCAGTCTACACATCATCCATACTTGTCAGCCACTTTCTTTTCCGGGCTTTCTAGCTGCATCCACCAATGTCACCCTCCTACACACAGTCTTGCTTAGATTTTGAGTTAACCTGAGAAATCACAAAAGACATCAACTCGTCTAATTTGTAGGCTTGAAATTAATTTTGCTGTTGATAGACCTGATATCTACTCTGCGAGGTACATGCATTGTATATGAATTTTGAAATTCTCTACCTTATCCTCATACTGTCCACAAATACACCCATTTTTTGGATCCGATTTGGATCCGATTAGGTTTCTGCCTCAGTTTTTAATGCCCACAACTCTGGGTTTCTGCTGAGTTTTGGGCCCTGAGCTAAAAATTTCTTAATTGACTTTCAATCTTATCCTTTCTAACCCTCTCCCCTAACTGTTCTCCAAACTTAAAAGCACGTATTATCAAGACTCTCAGTGCTGTTACTTGTCTGATTTCAGCTACGACCATTGGCTTGAACATTCTCTTGCACCTGAGTCATGACTTCAGAGTTTGCCTTCCTCAGAGATTGACAATATCTTCAACCATGGCTGAGTTAGACATGTTTCTGGTCATTGTATAACTGATTTCTCATTCTTTTATTTTTTAATTTATTTTTATTTATTTATTATTATTTTTTATTGTTATGTTAATCACCATACATTACATCAGTAGTTTTTGATGTAGTGTTCCATGATTCATTGTGCATAACACCCAGTGCTCCATGCAGAACGTGCCCTCTTTAATACCCATCACCAGGCTAACCCATCCCCCCACCTTCCTCCCCTCTAGAACCCTCTGTTTTTCAGAGTCCACCGTCTCTCATGGGTGGTCTCCCCCTCTGATTTACTCCCCTTCATTCTTCCCCTCCTGCTATCTTCTTCTTTTTTTTCTTAACATATATTGCATTATTTGTTTCAGAACTACAGATCTGTGATTCAACAGTCTTGCACAATTCACAGTGCTCACCATAGCACATACCCTCCCCAATGTCTATCACCCAGCCACCCCATCCCTCCCACCCCCCACCACTCCAGCAACATTCAGTTTGTTTCCTGAGATTAAGAATTCCTCATATCAGTGAGGTCATATGATACATGTCTTTCTCTGATTGACTTATTTCACTCAGCACAACCCTCCAGTTCCATCCACGTCATTGCAAATGGCAAGATCTCATTCCTTTTGATGGCTGCATAATATTCCATTGTGTATATATACCACATCTTCTTTATCCATTCATCTGTCAATGGACTTCTTGGCTCTTTCCACAGTTTGGCTATTGTGGACATTGCTGCTATAAATATTGGGGTGCACGTACCCCTTCGGATCCCTCCATTTTTGTATCTTTGTGGTAAATACATAGTAGTGCAATTGCTGGATCGCATGGTAGCTCTATTAACTTTTTTGAGGAACCTCCATACTGTTTTCCAGAGTGGCTGCACCAGCTTCCATTCCCACCAACAATGTAGGAGGGTTCCTCTTTCTCCGCATCCCCGCCAACATCTGTCGTTTCCTGACTTGTTAATTTTAATCATTCTGACTGGAGTGAGGTGATACCTCACTGAGGTTTTGATTTGGACTTCCCTGATGCCGAGCAATGTTGAGCACTTTTTCATGTGTTCTGTTGGCCATTTGGACATCTTCTTTGGAAAAATGTCTGTTCATGTCTTCTGCCCATTTCTTGATTGGATTATTTGTTCTTTGGGTGTTGAGTTTGATAAGTTCTTTATAGATTTTGGATACTAGCCCTTTATCTGATATGTCATTTGCAAATATCTTCTCCCATTCTGTCGGTTGTCTTTTGGTTTTGTGGACTGTTTCTTTTGCTGTGCAAAAGCTTTTTATCTTGAAATCCCAATAGTTCCTTTTTGTCCTTGCTTCCCTTGCCTTTGGCGATGTTTCTAGGAAGAAGTTGCTGCGGCTGAGGTCGAAGAGGTTGCTGCCTGTGTTCTCCTTTAGGATTTTGATGGACTCCTGTCTCACATTGAGGGCTTTCAACCATTTGGAGTCTATTTTTGTGTGTGGTGTAAGGAAATGGTCCAGTTTCATTCTTTTGCATGTGGCTGTCCAATTTTCCCAACACGATTTGTTGAAGAGACTGTCTTTTTTCCATTGGACATTCTTTCCTGCTTTGTCAAACATGAGTTGACCATAGAGTTGAGGGTCCATTTCTGGGTTCTCTATTCTGTTCCATTGATCTATGTGTCTGTTTTTGTGCCAGTACCATACTGTCTTGATGAGGACAGCTTTGTAATAGAGCTGGAAGTCTGGAATTGTGATGCCGCCAGCTTTGCATTTCTTTTCCAACATTCCTCTGGCTATTCGGGGTCTCTTTTGGTTCCATACAAATTTTAGGATTATTTGTTCCATTTCTTTGAAAAAAGTGGATGGTATTTTGATGGGGATTGCATTGAATGTGTAGATTGCTCAAGGTAGCATTGACATCTTCACGTTTGTTCTTCCAATCCATGAGCATGGAACGTTTTTCCATTTCTTTGGGTCTTCTTCAATTTCTTTCATGAGTATTTTATAGTTTTCTGAATACAGATCTTTTGCCTCTTTGGTTAGATTTATTCCTAGGTATCTTATGGTTTTGGATGCAATTGTAAATGGGATCGACTCCTTAATTTCTCTCTCTTCTATCTTGTTGTTGGTGTATAGGAATGTCACTGATTTCTGTGCATTGAATTTATATCCTGCCACTTTACTGAATTCCTGTATGAGTTCTAGCAGTTTTGGGGCAGAGTCTTTTGGGTTTTCCACATAAAGTATCATATCATCTGCAAAGAGTGAGAGTTTGACTTCCTCTTTGCTGATTTGGATGCCTTTGATTTCTTTTTGTTGTCTGATTGCTGTGGCTAGGACTTCTAATACTATATTGAATAGCAGTGGTGATAGTGGACATCCCTGCCGTGTTCCTGACCTTAGGGGGAAAGCTCTCAGCTTTTCCCCATTGAGAATGATATTCGCTGTAGGTTTTTCATAGATGGCTTTTATGATATTGAGGTATGTACCCTCTATCCCTATACTCTGAAGAGTTTTGATCAAGAAAGGATACTGTCCTTTGTCAAATGCTTTTTCTGCGTCTATTGAGAGGATCATATGATTCTTGTTCTTTTTTTTGTTAATATATTGTATCACATTGATTGATTTGCAGATGTGAACCCACCTTGCAGCCCAGGGATAAATCCCACTTGGTCATGGTGAATAATCCTTTTAATGTACTGTTGGATCATATTGGCTAGTATTTTGGTGAGAATTTTTGCATCCACGTTCATCAAGGATATTGGTCTGTAATTCTCCTTTTTGATGGGGTCTTTGTCTGGTTTGGGGATCAAGGTAATGGTGGCCTCATAAAATGGGTTTAGAAGTTTTCCTTCCATTTCTATTTTTTGGAACAGTTTCAGGAGAATAGGTATTAATTCTTCTTGAAATGTTTGGTAGAATTCCCCTGGGAAGCCATCTGGCCCTGGGTTTTTTTTTGTTGGGAGATTTTTGATGACTGCTTCCATTTCCTTAGTGGTTATGGGTCTGTTCAGGTTTTCTATTTCTTCCTGGTTCAATTTTGGTAGTTGATACATCTCTAAGAACGTATCCATTTCTTCCACGTTATCTAATTTGCTGGCATAGAGTTGCTCATAATATGTTTTTATAATTGTTTGTATTTCTTTGGTGTTGGTTGTGATCTCTCCTCTTTCATTCATGATTTTGTTGATTTGGGTCATTTCTCCTTTCTTTTTGATAAGTCTGGCCAGGGGTGTATCAATCTTGTTAATTCGTTCAAAGAACCAGCTCCTAGTTTCGTTGATCTGTTCTACTGTTCTTTGGTTTCTATTTCATTGATTTCTGCTCTGATCTTTATTATTTCTCTTCTGCTGGGTTTAGGCTTTATTTGCTGTTTTTTCTCTAGCTCCTTTAGGTGTAGGGTGAGGTTGTGTATTTGAGACCTTTCTTGTTTCTTGAGAAAGGCTTGTAGTGCTATATACTTTCTTCTCAGGACTGCCTTTGCTGCATCCCAAAGATTTTGAACAGTTGTGTTTTTATTTTCATTGGTTTCCATGAATTTTTTAAATTCTTCTTTAATTTCCTGGTTGACCCATTCATTCTTTAGTACGATGCTCTTTAGCCTCCATGTATTTGAGTTCTTTCCGACTTTCCTCTTGTGATTGAGTTCTAGTTTCAAAGCATTGTGGTCTGAAAATATGCAGGGAATGATCCCAATCTTTTGGTACCGGTTGAGACCTGATTTGTGACCTAGGATGTGATCTATTCTGGAGCATGTTCCATGGGCACTAGAGAAGAATGTGTATACCGTTGCTTTGGGATGGAATGTTCTGAATATGTCTGTGAAGTCCATTTAGTCCAGTGTGTCATTTAAAGTCTTTATTTCCTTGTTGATCTTTTGCTTAGATGATCTGTCCATTTCAGTCGGGGGGGGTGTTAGAGTACCCACCATTATTGTATTGTTGTCAATGTGTTTCTTTGCTTTTGTTATTAACTGCCTTACATAATTGGCTGCTCCCATGTTAGGAGCATAGATATTTACAATTGTTAGATCTTCTTCTGGATAGACCCTTTAAGTAAGCTATAGTGTCCGTCCTCATCTCTTACTACAGTCTTTGGTTTAAAATCTAATTTGTCTGATATAAGGATTGTCACCCCAGCTTTCTTTTGGTGTCCATTAGCATGGCAAATGGTTTTCCACCCCCTCACTTTCAATCTGGGGGTGTCTTTGGGTCTAAAATGAGTCTCTTGCAGACAGCATATCGATGGGTCTTGTTTTTTAATCCAGTCTGATAGCCTGTGTCTTTTGATTGGGGCATTTAGCCCATTTACATTCAGGGTAACTATTGAAAGATATGAATTTAGTGCCACTGTATTGCCTGTAGGGTGACCGTTACTGTATATTGTCTGTGTTCCTTTCTGGTCTATGCTGCTTTTAGGCTCTCTGCTTAGAGGACCCCTTTCAATATTTCTTGGAGGGCTGGTTTCGTGTTCGCAAATTCCTTTAGTTGTTGTTTGTCCCTTTTATCTCTCCTTCAATTTTCAATGACAGCCTAGCTGGATATAGTATTCTTGGATGCATGTTTTTCTCGTTTAGTGCTCTGAATATATCATGCCAGTCCTTTCTGGCCTGCCAGGTCTCTGTGGATAGGTCTGTTGCCAATCTAATGTTTCTACCATTATAGGTTACATATCTCTTCTCCCGAGCTGCTTTCAGGATTTTCTCTTTGTCTCTGAGACTTGTAAGTTTTACTATTAGATGTCGGGGTGTTGACCTATTTTTATTGATTTTGAGAGGGGTTCTCTGTGCCTCCTGGATTTTGATGCCTGTTTCCTTCCCCACATTAGGGAAGTTCTCTGCTATAATTTGCTCCAATATACCTTCTGCCCCCCTCTCTCTTTCTTCTTCTGGGATCCCAATTATTCTAATATTGTTTCATCTTATCATATTGCTTATCTCTCAAATTCTGCCCTCGTGATCCAGTAGTTGTTTATCTCTCTTTATCTCAGCTTCTTTATTTTCCATCATTTGGTCTTCTATATCGCTGATTCTCTTTTCTGCCTCATTTATCCTAGCAGTTAGTGCCCCCATTTTTGATTGCACCTCATTAATAGCCTCTTTGATTTCAACTTGGTTAGATTTTAGTTCTTTTACTTCTCCAGATAGCGTTTCTCTAATAAGTTCCATGCTTTTTTCATGCCCAGCTAGTATCTTTAAAATCATGATTCTGAACTCTAGGTCCAACATTGTCCATATTGAGTAGGTCCCTGGCAGACGGTACTACCTCTTGTTCTTTTTGTTGAGGTGATTGTTTTCATCTTGTCCTTTTGTCCAGAGGAGAATAGATGAATGAGAGAACAAAATGCTAACAGATTAACAACGTCCCCAGAAAATATACTCTAAACAAATCAGAAAAGACCTGAAACCAGGGAAAAAGAAAGGGAAAGAAAGAAAAAAGAAAGAGAAAAACAAAGAAAAAGAAAAAGATAAAAACAAACAAAAACAGAACAAAACAAAAAAAAACAGAATATGATCAAATATGATCAGGCTAGTGCATAGATCAGTGCCACACACTAGATTTTGGGTGTATTTTGGTCTGTTAGAAGAAATTGCCTCCTAAAATTTCAAAGAAAGAAAGACTTATATATGTACAAAATAAGGGTTGATAGAATGAAGGGATGGAATATAACTGTAAAGATGAAAATTATAAAAAATTTTAAAAAAGGAATTGATAAGAAGGTGTTTGAAAAAAGAAAGAAGAGGATTTAAAAAAAAGAAAGAAAGAAAGAAAAAGGGAGAGAATGTGATCAGGCAGGAGACTAGAACAAAGCCATACACTAGAGATTTAGGGTATATTTTGATATGTTAGAAGAAACTGTATCTCAAAAGTTTAAAGAGAGGACAACTTATATATATTTGCCCAAAATAAGGGTAACTCCTATGAAGGGATAGAATATGACTCTAAAAATGAAAAATAAAAATGTTTTTTTTAAAAAGGGATGGATAAGATGTTGATTGAAAAAGGGAAAAAGAAAAATTAAAAAAAAAACCAGTTGAAGAAATTAACTTTGATAGACTAATGAATCATGGTAAAAAAGCCATGAATTCTATGTGCAGTATTCCTCTAGCGCTGGAGTTCTCCCGTTCTCATTGACCGGTAAACTTGGTCTTGGCTGGCTGTTCGTGCTGATCTTCTGGGGGAGGGGCCTGTTGCCATGGTTCCCAAATGTCTTTGCCGGAGGCAGAATTGCCCTGCCCTTGCCGGTCTGGGCTATGCAATCTGCTTGGGTTCGCTCTCAGGAGCTTTTGTTCCCTGCAAGCTTTCCGTGCAGCTTTGGAGGACGAGAGTGAAAATGGTGGCCTCCCAATCTCCGCCCAGAGGAGCTGAGAACTTGGGGCCCCGCTCCTCAATGTGCCCCCAGAGAAAAGGAGTCAGTCACTCCCATGTCCCCGGTCTCCGGCCGCAATCCGTGCTCACTCGGCCTGTGACCAAGCTTTTCTATCTCTGGCACCCGACTTGGTGTGGAGTCTCCAAACCCAGCACATTCCTGCGGTGCGCTCCCACGCTGCTCCCCCCAGGGGAGGAAGGGGAGTCTTCCCGGATCTGCCGCTTGTTGGGTCCCTGCTGGAGGAGCAGTGGCCCGACTGTGCCACGGATCACGGTTTATGGCAACCCCGAGCTGAGAACCCACACCTCGGCTTTGTCTCTGCAGCCGGCTTCCCCGCTCCGGCACCTGGGAGCTCTGCCGCACTCAGGCACCCCCGGTTTTTCTGTGACCCCGAGGGTCCTGAGACCGCACTGTCCCACGAGGGTTCCACCCCCCACTTAGCCACTGGAGCGATGTCCCTCAGCGGAGCCAACTTCTAAGAGTTCCGATTTTGTGCTCGCTGCTCTAGCACTTGCCAGAAGTGGCCGACGGAGGCCCCCTCCCCCACCGTCTATCCTCCCGAATATCACCTCGGATTCACTTCTCCGTTTTGTCCTACCTTCCGGAAAGTGGTCGCTTTTCTGTTCAGAGAATTGTTGCTATTCTTTTCTTCGATCTCCTGTTGAGTTCGTAGGTGTTCAGAATGGTTTGATCCCCATCCAGCTGAATTCCTGGGACCAGACGATATCCAGGTCTCCTAGTCCTCCGCCATCTTGCTCTGCCCTTCATAATTCCTCATTCTTATTTCTGTGCTCTAATGCACTCAGAGAGGTTAGTTAGCTTTTGCCATTTTAATACTCTAATCTCTTGAACTAATTTATATACTCTTGCCAATTTGGGTAGTATGGAATAGTAGAAAGAATGCAAACTCTGCAATCATAAAGGTCTATCATCAAATAAAGTATGCACAAGATGATAATTCAAATAAAAGAGTTCATGGTGAAAAGCAATAGTCTCTCACATCAACCTTTCCTGCTCTAACCCTACTATGCACAGGTAAATTGTTTTAGCTGTTTTCTCTTTCTTTCTTTCTTTCTTTCTTTCTTTCTTTCTTTCTTTCTGTTCTGGTGATGTTTTCCATGACTCTAATTATCTCTATTTTTGAACATTATAATCTAGTACTCCTTGCTCCCCTAATTCTTTTTTACTTTCCTTCTATTTTCACCTTTTCTTCAAATTTTGAAAATTGAATGATGACTATTACTTTCAGTTATTAATTTATTGGTTAGTTTTTTTAAAAAAGATTTATTTATTTATTTATTTATTTGAGAGAGAGAGAGAGAGAGAGAGAGCACGGATGGAGGGAGGGGCAGAAGGAGAGGGAGAGATTCTCAAGCAGATTCCTTGCTGAGCACAAGAGCCCGTCATGGGGCTCGATGTCACAACGCTGAGATCATGACCTGAGCTGAAACCAAGAGTTGGACGTTCAGCCGACTGACCCACCAGGTGCCCCTGTCAGTCACATTTTTAATTTTGCCTTGTCAAGGTTGTTGGCATTCACATTGTATACTACAGTCATGATCAAGTGTCCATGTTTTGTACAGAGGCTAATTCTAGTCAACAAACTTACATGATCGTGAATCTTTTGGGCCAAAAGATGGGCTAGATTATGGATAGGTCCATGTCTCTATTCTGATTTATTTAGAGAAGATTGCTCCTTTCACTAAGGTCAAATGGATTCTATTTGCTTAGATTCTAGGAGTTATTTTAACTCAAGTTACATTTTAATTTGCTTCCTAATTGGACTCTACTTTGTCATACAGCTTTTTCCTTTGGTATTGCTAATTGCTTTTTCTTGTATATCCTGCTTCTGTTATGCTCTTATTTTTCAACCCTTCCAATTAGTGTGCCTCTTACATGGCATTCAGCTTTAATCTGGTTTTCTCAGAACCCTCCTTCTGCTGCCCTGTACTGGACCCATTGCTATTCACAGGGACCATCCAAGGACTTCCCTTCCTGGCTCTTCTGGTTAGACCTACTGTTTCTTATACACTGTGCCTTTCTCTTTGTTGCTGTGGGCACAACTTTTTGTCTACAAACTTAAATGTGCAAATAATTTCACATTTTTAAGTAAAAATAAATCTGATTCTGAAATTCTGGTATGCCAGCTGGTTAGGAAACTCAGTCTCAGTCATCTTGGGGCTCCTTTCCCCTCACTGCAATTGCAGGAGGATCCAGGAAGAGAGGGACTCTTAATCTTCAGTGCATGGTGGTCACCACTGCTTGTCCCATTGTTTAAGTCTGTGTGGGATCTGGGTAGCAGATGGCATCAGATTTTCTGTGACAACAGTCCGGTTTCTCTCAGTGAACTAAAGCTTTTCTTCTCTGAAGTCTATCCACTTTGGGGATCTCTGTCAGGATGCAGAGTACAATTCCTTAAGGTTACTGGAATGTGACAACTTTTGTTCACGTCTAAGTCTTTGGAAATCTCCCTTCTATCTCTTTATTTGCCCTTTAGATGAATCACTCCAAATATCACCATCTTCTGAAAAACAAAGGGGAGAAAGGGATATTGTTCGTTAACAGGAACTTTTTCTTTCTGGCCCTGTACCACATACCTTCCCTGAAGTGAGAAAACATAGACCTGGTGACCTAGGAAGGTGTAATTTCATTATTTCTAGTACCCAGTTAAAATGGTAAAAAATCAAAGATCAACTTTATTTCTTTCTTTTGAGGAGATCTGTATTTTTTTCTCTCCGGAAGAGTTTAGGGCCCTTTCTTTCTTTTTTTTTTTTTTAAGATTTTATTTATTTATTTGAGAGAGAGAGAATGAGAGATAGAGAGCACGAGAGGGAAGAGGGTCAGAGGGAGAAGCAGACTCCCTGCTGAGCAGGGAGCCCGATGTGGGACTTGATCCTGGGACTCCAGGATCATGACCTGAGCTGAAGGCAGTCGCTTAACCAACTGAGCCACCCTGGCGTCCTAGGGCCCTTTCTTGATGCTCAATCTTTTAAAAACACTTTGAGGCTATGAGCATTAGTTTGCCATTTTTATGTATTTGCTTTTCACAACATTATTTTAGAACAAAGAATGAGAGAAATTTCTTGTAAAATGCCGAGTCTCTGTCACATTTGAAAGGGACCCTGTTTCATCTAATTAGTGAGCCATTTACTAGTTATGCAACCTCATATTGTCCCTAAATCTCCCGGCACTTGTGGGATGTGGTGGGACAAACAACTCTTACTCATCTTCTAAGTCATCCCTTCCTCCAGATACCTTCTTTCCTTCCTCTGCAACCCTACTCCAGCCCCAGTCTGGGTTGTGTGCTCCCATTTTTCTTCATTATTATCCACTAATTCTTTCTGGGTAGTATTCATTAAATATATAAGCATTTGAGGAAAATCTGTTTTTCCCTAATACAGTGTCAGCATTAGGAGAATGGGTAATTTGGACTTACTTTGCCCATGGCCTTTTCCCCAATGCCTAGAAAAGTCCCTGGTACATAATAGGTACACTGTGGAATTGGTGAAAAACAATGTTCCCTGTTGTATTCCCAGAAACTACAAAGTGCTTAGCACATAGTAGATACTTTCCAAATATTTGCTACCAGTCAACTGACTCATTTTTATTTTCATCACCTTCCTGGCCTTGGTTTCTTCATCAGGAATTTCCCTGTTATGTCTATTTCCTGTATATCTTTTTCAGGTTCCGTCAATCAGGATGAGTGCAAACGCTTTGAATGCAAAGAACTACTTCTTTGCTAAGTTTTGATGCAAGATTTGAGGTTGAAATGTTTCTTTCACTCTAGAGCAATAATTCATCTGTGAGATACTGTGGGACAGGCTGACAAAAGCCATTAAAGTGAAAATGGCAAAAACCAAAACCCGTAGTGTGGAGGGGATTGCATAACCCAAAAGAATGCCCAGCTCAGAATTTTCTCAACTAACAGGCTTTGCAATAATGCACTGTGAAGTTTTGAATAGCAGATTACTCTGGATCCCTCACTCTAACAAACTCTCAGGCTTGCATTCCATAGACTCCTCTCCATTTCTGGGCCTGGTTGCCACACGTTGGTTTGTTTATTTGGAAGAGTTGTCTGACCAACATCTTAATGAATTTAGTAGCCTGATTTGATTTTCATATCACTTAAAAAAAAGAATTTATTTATTTATTTAGAGTGCAAGCAGGGAGAGGGGCAGAGGGAGAGGGAGAGGGAGAGAGAAAATCCCAAGCAGACTCCCCACGAAGCGTAGAGCCGGATATGGGGCTCAATCTCAGGACCCTGAGATCATGACCTGAGCTGAAAACAAGAGTTGGACACAACTGACCGAGCCACCCATGTGCCCCTTCATATCACTTTTTTAAAGGATGTTTGCCCTTTTTTATTCTTGTTTTTGCTTCAAAGAAATAATATTTTTTATCATGTAGGTGTTTATTGTTATGAACTTCCCTATTAAAACTGCTTTTGTTGCATCCCATGAGTTTTTCTATGTTGTATTTCTTTTTTTTTTATATTTCCATTTTCATTTGGTTCAAGACATATTTTGATTTCTAGTTTGATTTCTTTTTTTTAAATTTCTTTTTTGACCCATTGGTTAAAACATTATTTTATGGTGTGTGAAGTATGCCATAATCAAATAATAATAATGATTCCTTTTTGTGAACATTCCCCCAAAGGTATTTATTTATTTATTTTTTAATCAGTGATTTTTTTTTTATCATGTTATGTTAGTCACCATACAGTACATCATTAGTTTTTGATGTAGTGTTCCATGACTCACTGGATATAACACCCAGTGCTCCATGCAGAACATGCCCTCCTTAATACCCATCACTGGGCTCACCCCCCCCACCCCTCTAAAACCCTCAGTTTGTTTCTCGGAGTCTATAGTCTCTGGTGGTTCGTCTCCCCCTCTGATTCCCCCCCCCTTTTTCCCTTCCTTCTCCTAATGTCCTCCGTGCTATTCCTTATGTTCCACAAAGAAGGGAAACCATATGATAATTGAAGATTTCTTTAAATGAAATGGACTACATTCCCTAATCAAAAGACATAGAGTGACTCAATGAATAGTATGTATGCATATAGGAGCATGTTGTTTAACCTCATATATTTGTGAATTTTTCAGGTTTTTTCTTGCACTTGATTTCTAGATTTATACCATTGTGGTCAGAAAAGATGCTTAATATGATTTCAATCTACTTAAATTTATTAAGACTTGTTTTGTAGCCTAATGTGATCTCTCCTAGAGAATGTTCCAGGTACACTTAGGAAGAGTGTATATCATGCTGCTCTTGGATGGAGTGTTTGGTACATGTGTGTTAGGTCCATGTGTCATTTAAGTCCAATGTTTCTTTATTGATCTTCTGTCTGGGTGATCAATCTGTTGTTGAAATTGGGGCACTGAAGTCTCCTACTATTATTGTACTGCTCCGTATTTCTCCCTCCAGGCCTGTTTATATTTGCTGTATATATTTAGGTGATCCTATGTTGGTTGCATAAATTCGTCTCCCCCTCTGATTCCCCCCTTCATTTTTCCCTTCCTACTATCTTCTTCTTCTTCTCTTTTTTTTAAACATATAATGTATTGTTTGTTTCAGAGATACAGGTCTGTGATTCATCAGTCTTACACAATTCATGGTGCTCACCATAGCACATACCCTCCCCAGTGTCTATCACCCAGCCACCCCATCCCTCCCACCCCCACCACTCCAGCAACCCTCAGTTTGTTTCCTGAGATTAAGAGTCTTTTATGGTTTGTCTCCCTGTCTGGTTTCATCTTGTTTCATTTTTTCCTTCCTTCCCCTACGATCCTCTGTCTTGTTTCTCAAATTCCTCATATCAGTGAGTTCATATGATACTTGTCTTTCTCTGATTGACTTATTTCACTTAGCATAATACCCTCCAGTTTCATCCATGTCGTTGCAAATGGCAACATTTTGGGAGGTTTTCTTTGATGGCTGCATAATATTCCATTGTATATATATACCAATCTCCTTTATCCATTCATCTGTTGATGGACATCTGGGCTCTTTCCATAGTTTGGCTATTGTGGACATTGCTGCTGTAAACATTGGGATGAATGGGCCTCTTCGGATCGCTACATTTGTATCTTTGGGGTAAATAACCAGTAGTGCAATTGCTGGGTCATAAGGTAGCTCTATTTTCAACTTTTTTTTTTAAAGATTTTATTCATTTATTTGACAGAGAGAGACACAGTGAGAGAGGGAACACAAGCAGGGGGAGTGGGAGAGGGAGAAGCAGGCTTCCCGCGGAGCAGGGAGCCTGATGCGGGGCTCAATCCCAGGACCCTGGGATCATAACCTGAGCCAAAGGCAGACGCTTAATGACTGAGCCACCCAGGCGCCCATATTTTCAACTTTTTGAGGAACCTCCATACTGTTTTCCAGATGGGTGCACCAGCTTGCATTCCCACCAACAGTGTAGGAGGGTTCCCCTTTCTCTGCATCCTTGCCAACATATGTCATTTCCTGACTTGTTAATTTTAGCCATTCTGAGTGGTGTGAGGTGGTATCTCGTTGAGGTTTTGATTGGGATTTCCCAGATGCTGAGTGATGTTGAACACTTTTTCATGTGTCTGTTGGCCATTTGGATGTCTTCTTTGCAGAAATGTCTGGTCATGTCTCTGCCCATTTCTTGATTGGATTATTTGTTCTTTGGGTGTTGAGTTTGATAAGTTCTTTATAGATTTTGGATACTAGCCCTTTATCTGATATGTCATTTGCAAATATCTTCTCCCATTCTGTCAGTTACCTTTTTGTTTTGTTGACTGTTTCCTTTGCTGTGCAAAAGCTTTTTATCTTGATGAAGTCCCAATAGTTCATTTTTGCCCTTGCTTCCCTTGCCTTTGGTGATGTGTTTAGGAAGAAGTTGCTGCAGCTGAGGTCGAAGAGGTTGCTGCCTGTGTTCTCCTGTAGGATTTTGATGGACTCCTGTCTCACGTTTAGGTCTTTCAACCATTTGGAGTCTATTTTTGTGCGTGGTGTAAGGAAATGGTCCAGTTTCATTCTTCTGCATGTGGCTGTCCAATTTTCCCAACACCATTTGTTGAAGAGACTGTCTTTTTGCCATTGGACATTCTTTCCTGCTTTGTCAAAGATGAGTTGACCATAGAGTTGAGGGTCCATTTCTGGGCTCTCTATTCTGTTCCATTGATCTATGTGTCTGTTTTTGTGCCAGTACCATACTGTCTTGATGATGACAGCTTTGTAATAGAGCTTGAAGTCTGGAATTGTGATGCCACCAGCTTTGCTTTTCTTTTTCAATATTCCTCTGGCTATTCAGGGTCCTGAACACCTATGAACTCAACAGGAGATATAATATAATATATATATTATATATGTGTATAATAGCTTTGTAGTATAATTTGAAATCAGGAAGTGTTATGCTTCAGTTTTGCATTTTTACCAACAGTGCACTAGGGTTCCCTTTTCTCCTTGTCAACAGTTATCTCTTGTCTTCTTAATATAACCTTAACTTTAACAGGTGTGAGATGATATCTCATTGTGCTTTTTTTTTCCACTGTGCTTTTGATTTGCATTTCCCTGATAATTAGTGATGTCGAGCACCTTTTCATGTGCCTCTTGGCTCTCTGTATGTCTTTGGAGATTATTCAGTTCCTCTGCCTCTTTTTAAATTGGGTTGTTAGGGTTTTTTTGCTACTGAGTTGTATTAATTCTTTATATTTTTTAGATGTTAATTCCTTATCGGATATGTGTTTTGTAAATGTTTTCTTCCATTCTGTAGGTTACCTTTTCATTTTATTAATAAATGTTTTTGCACATCTGAAAAAAAGTTTTTAAAAAAAGTTGAAAGCTTTTATTTTTTATTTTTATTTTTTAAAAAGATTTTATTTATTTGTTTTGACAGAACACAGACAGGGACAATGGCAGGCAGAGGGAGAGGGAGAAGCAGGCTCCCTGTAGGGAGCCAGATGTAGGACTTGATCCCAGGACCCTGGGATCATGACCTGAGCCGAAGGCAGCTGCTTAACCAACTGAGCCACCCAGGCACCTGAGCAGAAAGCTTTTAAATTTGAGGTAGTCCCACTTATTTATCTTTGCTTTTGCTGCTTGTGCTTTTGCTCTCATACCCAGGAAATCATTCCTGACACCAAGGTCAAGGAGTTTTATCTCTAGGTTTTTTCCTAGGAGTTTTATAGTTTCAGGTCTTCTTAAAGCCTTTAATCCATTTTGAGTTCATTTTTATTAGTGGTGTCAGATAAGAGTAAGAACCATATTCTTCCACTTGTGGTTATCCGCTTTTCCCAACACCATTTTGAAGGGACTATTCTATCTCCACTGAGTATTCTTGGCTCCCTTGTCAAATATTAGTTGGCCATATATGCAGGAGTTTCTGGGTCCAATTCTGCTTCACTGATCTATGTGTCTATTTTTATGCAGTACCACACTGTTTTCATTACTATAGCTTTGTAGTATAATTTGAACTCAGGAAGTGTTATGCTCCAGTTTTGTTCTTTTTTCTCAGGGTTGCCTTGGCTATTTAGAGTCTTTTGTTGTGCCATAACAAATTTTATTTTATTTTTTTTAATTTTTGTGGAAAATATAATTGGGATTTTGATAAGGATTGCGTTGAATTTATAGATGGTTTTGGGTGGTATAGACACTTTAACAATATTAATTCTCCTGATCCATGAATACAGGGTATCTTTCCATTTGTTTGTGTCCTCCTTATTATTTTTTCTATCAAAGTCTTGTAGTTTTCAGTGCAGTTATTTTACCTCCTTAGTTAGATTTATTCTTAATTATTTTAGTGTTTTTGATGCTATTGTGAATGGAATTGTTCTCTTTATTTCTTTTTCAGATGTTTTGTTGGTGGTCTATAGAAACAAAATGATTTTCTGTGTGATAATTGTATCCTGCAACTTTATTGAATATGTTGATTAGTTCTAGAAATTTTTTGATGGAGTTCTTAGGATTTTTTTGTATATGGGATCATATATGCAGACAAAAGCAATTTTACTCTTCCTTTTCTGTTTGGATGCCTTTGATTTCTTTTTCTTCCCTGATTGCTCTGGCTAAGGCTTCTAGTGCTATGCTGACTAGAAGTGGTGAGAGTGGGCACCTTTGTCTTGTTTCTGATCTTAGAGAAAGAACTTCCAACTATTCACCACTGAGTACGATGTTAGCTGTGGTTTTGTCATATATGGCCTTTATTGTGTTGAGGGATGTCCCTTCTATACTTAATTTTTGAGTACTTTATCATAAAAGGATGCTGTACTTTGTCAAATGCTTTTTCTGCATCTATTGAGATGATCATATGATTTTTATCTTTTATCCTATTCATATGGTATATTACATTTATTGATTTACATAAGTTGAACCATCCTTATATCCCGGGTATTATTCCCATTTAATCATGGTGAATGATTTTTTTTAATGTGCTGTTGAATTTGGTTTGCTATATTTTGTTGAATATTTTTGTATCTATATTCATCATGGATAATGGTCTGTAATTTTCTTTTCTTGTAGTATCTTTATCTGGCTGTGGTATCAGAGTAATGTTATCCCCATAAAATGAGTTTGGGAGTATTTCCTCCTTTTCAATTTTTTGGAAAAGTTTCAGGATTACCATTAATTCTTTAAATGTTTGGAAGAATTCACCAGTGAAGCCATCTGGTCCTTGGCTCTTCTATTTTGAGAGATTTTTGATTACTGATTCAATCTCTTTACTTGAAATTGGTCTGTTCAGATTTTCTATTTCTTCATGTTTCTTTTTTTTTTTTTTTTAAGATTTTATTTATTTGATCGAGAGCATGAGCAGACAGGAGGGGCAGAGGGAGAGAAGCCCAACCGACTGAGCCATGCAGCTGCCCTCATTTCTTCATGTTTCAGTTTTCGTGGACTCTCTGTTTCTAGGAATTTATTTCTTCCAGTTTATCTGGTTTGTTGGTGTATATTTTTCATAGTAGTCTCTCATGATCCTTTGTATTTCTGTGGTATCAGCTATAGTGTCTCTGGTTTTCATTTCATTTCTGGTTTCATTTATTTGAGTTCTCTCTGCATTTCTGTGTTACTCTAGCTAAAAGTTTGTTGATTTTTTTTTTAATCTTCTAAAAATGATTTTAGATTAATGAGCTTCTAAAAAGCTCTCAGTTTCAATGATCTTTTATATTTTTGGTCATGGAGCCCAATGTGGGGCTCAAACTCATGACCTTGAGATCAAGACCTGAGCTGAGATCAAGAGTCAGACTTAACCTACTGAGTCCCCCAGGTG
The DNA here is from genome assembly GCF_037043125.1 of Eumetopias jubatus. Lineage (NCBI taxonomy): Eukaryota > Metazoa > Chordata > Mammalia > Carnivora > Otariidae > Eumetopias > Eumetopias jubatus. Next base: position 45,330,963 of record NW_028274814.1, on the reverse strand, counting down.
CCCCTGCTCAGTTTTTATTTCATGTATTTATCTGGTCTTTGTTAATTCTTTTCTGCTAATTTGGGCTTGGTTTGTTCTTTTACTAATTCCTTGAGGTGTAAAGTGAGGTGTTTGAGCTATTTTTTGTTTCTTGAGGTACTCTGGAATCACTATAAACTTTCCTCCTAGAACTGCCTTTAGGAACACCTGGGTAGCTCAGTTGGTTGAGTGTCTACCTTCGGCTCAGGTCATGATCCCAGGATCCAGGGATTGAGCCCTGCATCGGTCTCCCTGCTCAGTGGGGATTCTGCTTCTCCCTCTGCCTCTCCCCCTGCTTGTGCTCTCTCTCTCTCACTCTCTCTCAAATAAATAAATAAAATCTTAAAAAAAAGAACTGCCTTTGCAGTCTCCCATATGTTTTGATATGTTGTGTTTTCATTCTCAGTGGTTTAAAGATATTCTTTTCTTTCCTCTTTTTTTTTAGAGAATGAGAGAGAGAAAGCATGTGCACACATGTGCGCATGCAACTTGTTGGGTAGGTGGGCAGAGGGAGAGGGAGAGAAAGAATCTTAAGCAGGTTCCACTCCCAGCTTGGGACCTGACACCAGGCTCGATCTCATAAGCCTGAGATCATGACTTGAGCTGAAATCAAGAGTCACTTAATCAACTGAGCCACCTGGGTACCCCTCCCTTTTGATTTCTTTGTTGACCCATTCAGGAGCATGTTGTTTAATCTCCACATATTTATGTTTTTTCCAGCTTTCCTCTTGTTATTGATTTCTAGTTTCATTGTGTTTGGAAAAGATACTTGGTATGATTTCAGTCTTCTTTTTTTTTATTTCAGTCTTCTTAAATTTGCTTAACTTGTTTTGTGACTATCATATGATCTATCCTGAAAAATATTCCATTTGCACTTAAGAATGTATATTCTACTGCTGTTGGATGGAATGTTTTGGATATGTCTCCAAAACATATTCATTTGGTCTAAAGTTTGTTTCAAGTCCATTGTTTCCTTACTGATTTTCTGTCTCAGTGATCTATTTGTTGTTGAAAGCAAAGAATTGAGATCCCCTACTATTATTGTATTATTTTCTATTTCTCTCTTTAGGTCTGTTTATATTTTCTTGAAATATTATAGATGTTCTGATGTTGTGTGCATATATATTTGTTTTATTTTCTTGATGTATTGACCTTTTACCATTACATAAGAACTATCTTTGTCTTTTGTTACCATTTTGGGCTTAAAGTTTATATTTTTTAGGATAGATTTTTTTTGTTTTGTTTTTGCTTGCATAGAGTATCTTTTGTTATCCCTTCACTTTGAATCTCTGTATATGTTTACAGCTGAGGTGAGTCTCTTGTAGTCAGTGTATAGTTGGGTCTTGTTTTTTTAACCATCCAACCACTCTATGCCTTTGATTAGAGAATTCAATCCATTAACAATTAGAGTAATTATTGATAGGCAAGAACTTACTAATGCCATCTTATTAATTGTTTTCTGGTGTTTCATGGTTCCATTTTTTCCCCCCTTTCTTTATGCCTTCCTTTGCAATCAATGATTTTCTGTAGTGGTATGCTTTGTTTCTTTTCTCTTTATCTTAGTGTACCTATTTTAGATTTTTACTTTGTGATTCCCATGAGGTTTACATAAAACACCTTGTAGATATAACATTCTATTTTATGCTGATAAAAATTTAACTTTGCTGGCATGCCAAAACTCCATCTTTTACTCTCCCTCTTTGTACATTTTTGATGTCAACATTTACATTTTTATTGTGTCTCCATCCATTAACAAGTTGTTGAAGCTATAGCTATTTTAAAAAAATATATATTTATTTATTTTAGAGAGAGAAAGCACATGGAGGCACAGGGAGAGAGAGACTCTCATGCAGGCTCCCTGCTGGGCATGGAGTCCAGTGTGGGGCTCAGTTCCACAACCCTGTAATCATGACCTGAGCTGAAATCAAGAGCCAGACACTTATTTTACCAACTGAGCCACCTGGCGCCTCTGCCTTTTGTGATCTTAACTATCTCTTGGACACATCTTTTCATTTGGCTCAGGAAACTTTCTAGAGCACAGTTTCCCTCATGTGTTTGAAATCATGTTTGTTTTCTGGGAACACAGAATATGCCAGGTGTAGTTTATTTTTTTCTGTTCTAGGTGGGATTTATATATCCTCTAAGACTCCTAGATCCTTTTAATAAAGAACACATATTACTTTAGACAAAGATGTAGTTTCTAGGGTTGCTTTGAGAGTTTGTGGGTAAGTACTATTATTGCTGTGGGAATACTTTTGACTGTGACAGTGTTGAAAAATATATGTGTTGTCAAATTTACAATTTTACTTCCTCCCACTTCCAGCTTAACATAGCAAAGTAGTATTTCATTCAGGATCACTAAATATATATGTATATATATGTATGTATATGTATATATATTCAAAGTAATATTGTAGCTTAAGGAAAAAGGCAGGTGAAGGGCCATATTCTGGAAGCTAGAATTTAAGAAGGATCTCTAAGCTGCTAGATACTTGTTTTTGTGATCTCAGGCTGCTGTAACAAAATATCATAGATTGGTGGCTTAAACAACAGGGATTTATATCTCACAGTTCTAGAGGCTGGAACATTTGAGATCACGATGCCAGCGTGGGTGGGGGACACAAACATTCAGTCCATGATAGCATTGTAAAAGAAATCAGGGACCCTGATGATGTCTTTATCACAGAATGTTACATTTCTTTTTCCTTTGCCTTAATAAGCTTATTTTCTCTCATCCAGGAAGATTTGAGGATTTAATCAATAGCTCCACCATCCTTTCTCAACCCCAAAACAGAAGTTATTCTTTCTTTACATACAATATACATACATTATGTATATATATATATATATTTTATAAAGATTTTATTTATTTATTTGAGAGAGAATGAGAGATGAGAGCACGAGAGGGAAGAGGGTCAGAGGGAGAAGCAGACTCCCTGCTAAGCAGGGAGCCCGATGCGGGACTCGATCCCGGGACTCCAGGATCATGACCTGAGCCGAAGGCAGTCGCTTAACCAACTGAGCCACCCAGGCGCCCCATACATTATGTATATTAAAAGCTTTAGCTCAGGGGTGTCTGGCTCAGCCAGTTAAGCATCTGCCTTCAGCTCAGGTCATGATCCCAGGGTCCTGGGATCAAACCCTGCATTGGGCTCCCTGCTCAGCGGGGAATCTGCTTCTCCCTCTTACTCTCCCTCTCAAATAAATAAATAAAATCTTAAAAACAAAAAAAGCTTTAGCTCATTGCTCACATTGTCTTTTGCCATCTTGCACACAACTTACTCAGCTCAGAGAACTTTTTAAGGCAGAATTTACCTTAAGCATGTAACTGCCTTCGAAAATATAACATCCGAAAGAAAAAAAAAAGAAGAAGAAAGAAAGAAGGATGAAGGAATGTTTGTTAAATTTTTATTAGGACTAATGATTATTCTTTTAAGGCATTGCTAAACTTTTTGTTTGAATGAATAAAAACAAAATGAGAAATTTCACATGACACACTAATCTAGTGATTACAATATACTTAATGGAAATTTCTACTGGTTGTTTTGGATGTTGCTTTCCCAACTTCCTTTTGTCTTTGTCTCCCAGAGTGAATCAAAGTAGACTTGTCTTTGAAAAGACTTCTTCTTTTGACTTATCTTTTATACGGGGAACTTTCTGATCTTACCAGAATAAGTAAGATTAATGTTCAATCTCAAGTATTTCTGAAGGTATACTCCTTACCCACGGAAATACACACTTGGGGCAAAATTAGAAGAGGCTTCTCATTCTGCCAACCACTGGACAGCAAGAGAGTTAACCCACAATGGGGCAAGAAGAACCTCAAAATAAACGTGAGTACATTCTCTCCTCTCAGTTTTAAAGAGGTAAATGTAATTATGACTAAGATTTAAAAATATGAATTAATGGTAGTTGCAGTTGTGAAGATTGAAGATGATGATGAGGAGGAGTTAAAGGAAATGACAATGACTTTGGTGAAAAGGAAGGTCATAGATAGATTCAAGTATGTTGGGTAAGAGAAACTTCTTTGTGAAACATGAATTGGGCCAAGAGAAGAGATAAATTATACAAAAGAAAAATAAGATGGAAAGAAAGAGAGTAATTTGGGAAGCTTCTTTTAAAGGCAAGAGGAAGAAGGAAGATAGACAAATCACACTGACTAAGGCTCACAGTTTACCTGAATCTCTGACTTTATCCCATTTTGTGCTGTACTTAAGGGTCACAATGTATTTGTATTACAAGAATATTAAACAATATTTTTGAGAAATAGAACAAATGCAGCTGGTAATGCTGGCCTCCTACTAGGACAAATTATGTTTAATTTAAAATTAATGTTTTTCTTCACCTCATCGCTCCATCATGGCAAACTTCAATGGGACCATAATGTACACTGGTCCTGAAACACACCTCTTTATATAAGAATATGTCTTGGAGACTTTTTCTGTCAATACATACTGATATATAGGATTATTTGAATTGCTGTGCAGAATTCCATCATAGAGATTCACCATCATTTAGAATCTGTACTATTTATAATACACATGCAAGTATTGATCTCTGATGTTTTTTCTTCTATTTCCAAAAGTACTACAATGAATATCCTTCCATATAAATAAGTTCAATTATTTTTTATGATAGAGCTCTAGAATTGAAATTGTGGCAAATGTGATACATTTAAAAATTGATAAGTGCTACTAACTTGGTCTGTCTAAAGGCTTTCTAATTTATAGTTTAGCAAAAGCATGTGTTTCCTCACCAAAAGAGTTTATTTCTTCTCAGTCTTGCTGATACTACATATTTTCTATTTTCTTTTAAAAATCTCATATGTGAAAAATTATACCATAATATTTTAGTTTATATTTCTTTGAGCATACTTTTTTGTTTAATGGTCATTTATAATTTCAGCAAACTAAATTTTAAGCAAATTTCCTGGTCAAACTTTTGCTCAGTTTTCAAATTGATTTTTGAAATTCTCTCTACAGTCTAGACATTAATATTGTGACAAAATTTTCTTTCATATGTCCCCTGTGTTTTAACATTATTTGTCTTTTATGGATGTTTTAATTTTTATGGGCCCAAATTATCAATTTTTTATGATTTTGGGGTTTTCTGTCTTATAAAGAGCCTTTCCCTTCAAAAAAAGTTTACATTTAATGTATGTTTATATGTATGTATGTATGTTTTTATCTGTAAGCTCTAAAACTGATTTATTCAGGAGGAAATCTTTAAGCTCTCCTCTAGATCTAAGATATTGTGGATGATCTCATATTTAGCTTGCTTCTCAGTAGAATATCTTCCTTAGTTGTTGTGGCAGAGAATGTATTTATCTTTCCTTTTGTCCTAGAAGGAGGCCAGCATTACCAGCTGATCCCGTGGGCTGTTGCTGTTTTTTTCATCTCACTTCTCAGTGCTTGTTTTATTGCAAACTGTTTGGGTAAGTTATTAGCTGAAATGGAACTTGTGAATTTCCCCAAACAACATTCATAAAGTTCCTCTAAGCTTTTTGTTATTTTGATTCCCCCCCAACCCCCAACATTTCAATCCATATTGCTTTTCAGGGTCTTGAATTTAAAATCCAGAGCTACATTTTTAACCTTCTATTCTTTGATGGTGTTGTCTTGTGTCAGGGAATGACAGATGGAAGTTAAACCCTTTTCTATACATATGAAGGTTGGTGGCTGTAGTAAATCATTCCCCATTTTTGACTGAGATTACAAAGGGCTGTATCTTATCAGTAAAGAATAACCAGCAAAAACCCAACTTTCAGATGGACTATAGTCTGGCTTTGAAAAGAAGAACAATTGAAAGATTTGTTCTTTCTAATAGCAAGACCTTGTATAAAGTTATTATAATTACAGTAATATAGTATAGGTGCAAATACAAATAGACCAGAGGAAAGGAATAGAGAGCTTAGTTATAGATCCTGCATCTATGAACTCTTTATATAAAACAGAAGGGGGTATTGCAGTTACAGAGAAAGGACAGTTTTGTTCAATTAATGTGCTGGAGAACCATTGATTATTCTTACTCAAAAAATGAAATCGGTCTCCTGTATATCATATACAAAACCAACCTGATGTGGATTATTGGCCAAATGTGAAAAGCAAATCAATAATGCTTTTTAGAAAATAAATGGAGAACATATTCATATCCTCAAGGCAGGGAATGATTTCTTAAGTCATAAAATGTGCTAGCCAGGGCACCTGGGTGGCTCAGTTGGTTAAGCGACTGCCTTTGGCTCAGGTCATGATCCTGGAGTCCTGGGATCGAGTCCCGTGTTGGGCTCCCTGCTCAGCAGGGAGTCTGCTTCTCCCTCTGACCCTCTTCCCTCTCGTGCTCTCTATCTCTCATTCTCTCTCTCTCTCAAATAAATAAGTAAAATCTTTAAAAAATAAAAAATAAAATGTGCTAGCCAATGAAGAAAATACTGACCAATTATACTATATTAAAGTAAGAATTAGTGTACAACAAAAATACCAAGAAAACAGCCATAGGTGTTTGTAATGCATATAATTGATAAAAAATTAATGTACAGTATATATAAACAATTCTTTCAAATCAATAGGAAAAAATCCTGACAAATACAGCAGGAAAATAGGAAAATTTTGAATAGGCCCTATAGGAAAGAAAAATTGAAATGTTTAATGAACACATAAAAAATGTCAAGCTCATTAGTTTGCAGGGAAATGAAAATTCAACTCCCAATGAGATACCATTGCAAACATACCAGGATGGCAATAATTAAAAAGTCCGGCACTATTAGATATTGATGATGATGTGGAGCAACTGAACCTCCAAAGAATTGCTGCTAGAGGGAGCATAGAGCAGTACAACCACTTTGGAAAACTTTGCCACTATCATAGTTGGCACTATGTATATCCTACTACCAGCAATTCCGCTCCAGGCATATAGCCCAAAGAATGCATGCTTATGGGCTCTAGGATTCATGATCAAAAATGCTCAGAAGGGTATAGTTCATAATAGTCAAACACTGGAACAATGCAATGTCAACCAGAAGAAAAATATATAAATACATTTTAGTGCATTAAGACAATAGATCACTTTATAGCAATACAAATGAATGGATTACAGTTGTATGTAACAGTATAAATAAATTTCAGAAATAACACTGAGCAAAAGAACTAAAATAATGCATATTTTATCATTTTATTTATATAAAAGTTCAAAAGTAGGCAAATCTGATCTGTATGGTATAGGGATATGTTATCAAGTGGTAAAATTGTGAAGCAAAGCACAAAGTGATTACTTTAAAATCCATGGCATAGTTACCTTTAAGAGAGAGGAAGTGAGTTGTATTTGGGATGTGAAGGCCACCCGGGGTGTTGGCAATGTTGTGTTTCTTAAGCCGGATTGTTGTTACCTGGAGTGTTCACTTTACAATAATTTGAATAACTGTACATTTGTGTTTTTCACTTCTTTGCACTTGGTTATGTTTCAAAGTAAAAATATTTATTTATTTATTATTTATTTATTTATCTGAGAGAGAGAGTGCAAATGGGGTGGGTGAGGGGCAGTGGGAGAGAGAGAGAGAGAATATCTTAAGTAGGCTCAATGCCCAGCGCAGAGCCCAACGTGGGGTTTGATCTCACAGCACTGAGGCCATGACCTGAGCCAAAATCAAGAGTTAGACACTTAACCGACTGAGCCACCCAGGTGCCCCTTGAAGTAAAAATATTTAAAAGATAAATAAGTGTATATGGCTCATAAAACTTGGCAGAACTATCCTGATGTTTACTAAAAATCTCCACTCTTACACAGATTCTGATAGAAAAATATGCTTAAAAGCATATACACATAAAAGTTTGCAGAACTGCTCCCATAAAGCACAAAATGGGTAATATGATAATAAAAATGTTAATTTTTGACAACCCTTTTCAACCTATTCATCTGGAGCTGGAACAAAGGAACTGGGTAGTAAGAATAGGAGTTAGTTGACCTAACTCTTAGGGGAAGAGAAGGACCAGAGTGATCAGCTCCTATTTCCCTGATTAAGTGGTTATACAGAAAAAGAAAACTAACTCTTTTCCCCTTTGACAGTAACTCATCGCAACTTTCTGCGCTGCAGGAGAGATACAAGAGTGTTCAAGTTACCAGAGTACCACACGAAGCTGACATGCACCAGAGAGAAATCAAAATTGAAAGGTAGATAGAAAAGGGCATAGGAGAATGTCTTTCTTACTTCCATTTCCATTCAGGTTCATAATCTGATTTAAAGTACTCAGCAGTAAACCAGGAGAGATTAAGACAACAAGAGTATCTGGTGCAAGAGTGAACATCAATAAATAGAAATAGATTTCTCGTGACTGTAATCAGTTGAATAACTGGAGAATATAACAACACATTTAGGATCCATTTTTGGCATCCAAAACATAACATTAATTTAATTCCATTTTCTTTTGATTCAGCCATATCTTAAGGACTGTTTCCTCCTACAATATACAGCTTTGCTGAAGTGACTTTGTCTCTTTTATTATGCTAGAATTTGTAAAATCCCCCATCCTTTGGGAGGATGGGGAAATGCTTGAGAGTTCTAGTAGGTTCTCTACCCCCTTTAGATAAAATTTCCTGCAAAAGGCTTTGTCCTAGAAGCACTTCAAAATATGGAAGTAAATACATGTAAGGACACTGAGAAATGATGTTGTCTTCTGAGAGAATATCTTGTAATTTTCATATAGTCACTATGTGATTCAAATACTTTTGCTCAGAAATATTTAGAAATGTAATTTTCAGGATTTTTAAAAATGGGGAACAGAATGATTTTGGGAATCCTGGTATTATTTCCAAAAATTGTTAACTGGATAGTTAGCAGAATAGCTATGCAATCTGTTACAGATGAAATGCTCCTTTGTAACTGACTTTCATTTCAATTTTCTCATGAGGGAGCACCTGGAATTGCTGTCCTTTTGGCTGGAGAGCCTTCCAGTCCAACTGCTATTTTTCTCTTACTGACAACAAGACATGGGCCGAGAGCAAAAGGAACTGCACGAGCATGGGGGCTCATCTGGCCACCATCAGCACAGAAGCTGAGTTGGTATGTTGGGAGGCTTCCATCCATCTCTCTGCTGGTTTGAATCTCTTTGCAGAGAAAGAGGAATTTCTCTGCTCTGCCTCTGTGCCTTTGCTTCATCTGTTTTATCTTCCTCCTTCATTTTTCTTCATCTGGCCAACTTCTGGTCTTTCCAGATTTGATTCACATGTTATTTCCTCCAGAAAACTACCCTGACAACCTTCCCTACTCCATCCTCCCTGTTCTAGTTTGGAGATACTCCCATGGTACTTTGCGCACTGTGTAATCATGGCACTTACATCACTGTAGTGAGGTTATCTGTTCACTGTCCTGTCTTTGCTGATGACTCTGCTTTATAGAGGGCTGCAGCTGTGCTCCCCTAATCTTTGCATCTCCAAAGTCCCGCACAGTGCTAGGCACTCTGGATAGGTCTTGATAAATGTTTGGTGATTAAGTGAATAAATGAATGGTTAAGCAGGACTGAAATAACTTCTCAGGAGAAAGCATAGGAAAAATAATTCAGTTGTACGGTTGAAATTCTAAGTAAAAAAAAATCTTAAGCTTAATTCGGTTCTTTTAAAACAAATGTATTTCCTCATGTAATATACTTCTATATACATACCATAACTCATAGTCAACTCTTTTCTTAGTTAGAGGGGTTTCCCAGAGGATTCTGTTCCCATGGCTTTGCAATCTATAGGTTCACCAACTCTTTGAATAAAATGGAACTTAATTTAATACACATGCAATTAAAGAAGGCAATTTTAAAAACAAAAGTTTTTAAAAATCTGATCCTATTAAACATTGTGCTAAGTGATTTGCAAGTATGATCTCACTTGCTCTTCACAGTAACTCTGCGAGGTAGTAGAGTTGTCCTTTTGGAGATGAGAAATCTTGGCAGAGGCAGGATTTGAAAGCAGATCTGTCTGATGACAATGCTTTTGTGCTTAGCTAGTAACGTATCTGAACTTTTCTCTCTTTTCCTAATATAATAGCTATTAAATGATAAATGCAAATATACTTATAAAAATTTACATTTTTATGCAGAATTTTATTATTCAATTTTTGGATCCACGATTTTCCTATTTCCTGGGATTTGAGAACCATGAAGGCCGGTGGTCCTTGGTGGACAAAACACCATTTAACCCACATAATTTGTGAGTATGTTGACTGGGGTGAAAGAGCTTTATAGGCAAAGGCGAGAAGATAGCAAGCAGAATTCATTTGGGCTGGAATAAACCAATGTAGAAATGCTTACTCAGAATAGAACATTATGTGTTGAGTACCCTCTATACTGATATACTCTGATACTTCTATTAGACAATGCAGCTCTAAATTTTTCACCAGAGGCATTTTCTCTGCATGTCCTCCAACCTACACACACACACACACACACACACACACACACGCACACACACGCACTCACACACACACACAAATATAAATATATGTTTATATATATTTTTTTCTTTCATTTCAGATTATGGCATGAGGGTGAACCGAACAATCGGGAAGAAAATTGTGTTGTCCTTTTTAATGTTCAAGACAAATGGGCCTGGAATGATTTTCCTTGTAACTTTGAGACAAAAAGGATTTGTAAATTACCTGGAACAGCATTCAACTAGAAACCTCCAAAGGAGTCCTTGTATGGGGACAGAAAAGAAGAACTAATTAGACTAGGGAAGAATGTACCCACACCGTTGGGACAGAGAAAACCTGCTGAGAAAATAGAACACTTTCAGTTATGATGGCCTTATTTATTTTTGTTCTATTCATTCAAGATAATGTGTTTTTGTGTGGTATGATGGCAGGAATCATCTTTTCTATGAGAATCCACTTTCATGAACTTTCTTTTCTTGACAGTATATCAGAGTACTTCTTTTTCAATTGGTATGCATCGATTACATACCAAACACAACGGCTCAAATGATGCAATCTCTTAGTCATTGTTTTCTTCTGCTCAGATTTTTAGCTCTTAAGATTCAAACACAGGGTATTCCAACTGGTAGTGGTATGCCATTATTTTAGCCCCAGTTATGACAAACCCTCTAAATGTTTTTTTTTTTTAAGATTTATTTATTTATTTGAGAGAGGGGGAGAGAGAGAGAGAGAGAGAGAGAGAGGGAGGATGGTCAGAGGGAGAAAGAGAATCTAAAGCAGATTCCCCACCAAGCCTGGAGCCTGACATGGGGCCCAACATGGAGCTCAATCTCACAACCCTGAGATCATGACCTGAGCTGAAATCAAGAGTCAGATGCTCAACCAACTGAGCCCCCTAGGTGCTCCCTAATCCATTTCTTGCAGCCTGATTATTTTTTATTACCTCTATGGTGACCACAACAGACCACCTTTCTTACCCGGATTATTGCAGTAGCCTCTGACTGGTCTCCCTGTTTCTCCCCTCAGCCCCTTTCAATCTGTTCCCAACTCTCATGGCACTTCTCCTATTCTTCATAATTTCTTTAAGACAGCTGATAGTAATTTCATAAAAATAACTGCAAAATGTATTAGGACACTGTGGTAGTCCTAGAAGTTTGAAGCCCTAAAAACATTTAAATACTGGTTTTGTCTTTGAAAAAGTAAGAGATATATGTGTTAAAATGGCAAACAGGAAAAATATAAATGAAAGTGTAAGTTAAGTCTTCCACCCTGAACTCCAGTCCCTTGAATGCCTCTTCAGAAAAATATGATTGTCAAGTTTCTTATATGTATTTCTGTATATGTTTAAATATGTGTTATATAAATGTATATACATATATAACCTACCTTTTTTTACACTAATGGAAACATGATCTACATTGTCTTAAACATCTTGCAGTTCCTTCCCCCGCGAATCTCAGGGGTTTTGTCTGTTTGTGTTTCACCATATGGTAAGTGTACTTTGTGATTCCCATCCCTTCTTTCCCCCTTCCCCACCCACCTCCCCTCTGGTAGCCATCAGTTTGTTCTCTATAATTAAAAGTCTGTTTCTTGGTTTGTCTCTCTTTCTCTTTTTTGCCTTTGCTCGTTTGTTTGTTTCTTATATTCCACATATGTGAAATCATGTGGTATTTATCTTTCTCTGAGTGACTTACTTCATTTAGCATAATACATTCTAGCTGCATCCACTTGGGCAAAGGACAAGATTTCATCCTTTTTTATGGCTGAATAATATTCTGTTGTATATATAGCACATCTTCTTTATCTATTCATCAGTTGATGGACACTTGGGCTGCTTCCATAGTTAAGCTATTGTAGATAATGCTGCAATAAACATCTGGGTGCATATATCCCTTTGAACTAGTGTTTTTGTATTCTTTGGGTAAATACCCAGTAGTGTGATTACTGGATCGTATGGTAGTTCTGTTTTTAATTTTTGAGGAAACTCCATACTGTTTTCCACAATGGCTGCACCAGCTTGCATTCCTGCCAACAGTGCGAGAGGATTCCTTCTTCTCCACATCCTTGCCAACACTTGTTGTTTTTTGTGTTTTTTGATTTTAGCCATCCTGACAGGTGTGAGGTGATAGCTCCCTGTAGTTTTGATTTGTGTTTCCCTGATGATGGGATGTTGAGCATCTTTTCATGTGTCTATTGGCTATCTGGATGTCTTCTTTGGAAAAATGTCTATTCATGTCTTCTGCCCAGTTTTTAATTGGATTCTTTGTTTTTTGGGGTAATCATCTTACATTTTTTACTTAAAAATATAGTTTGGGAAATGTTTTATACCTTGTTCCAAATAACTAAATAGTGTTTCATTATATCGGTGTATCATAATCTGAAATAACCTGTGACAAAATATTTCCTTTATATAATAAAAATCAACAAAATAATGTCTGTGAAAGAAACCATGAGAACAACCCCAGTTCAGATCAGAAAAGGAAGACAGTTCCAAGAGGATTTCTTTTCTTTTCTTTTCTTTTTTTTTTTTAAGATTTTATTTATTTATTTGAGAAAGAGAGAGAGAGCAAGAGCCCGAACGCAAGCAGGGGGAATGGGAGAGGAAGAAGCAGGCTTCCCGCCAAGCAGGGAGCCCAATGTGGGACTCGATCCCAGGACCCTGGGATCATGACCTGAGCCGAAGGCAGATGCTTAACGACTGAGCGATTTCTTTTCTTCTTGAAAACATGGGACTGATAGAATGTATTTGAATGCATTGAGATGTGATGTACAATTCTGCATAGTTAAGGGATGCATTATTAATCAGTACATAGAAAACTAGATAAATAAAAAATGCTGCCAATATTAGCTATACAAAAAGCAAAATGTGTTTAAGAACATATATAATATAGTATATAATCATTATACAGTACAAGATTCCGCTGTGAATAATATTTACATATTCATAATAACATACAAATAAAAATTTTTGATAATGAGCATGTATCATTTTCACCAAATGTATTAGAATGATTTTTCTTTAAAATATTTAGAGGACTAAATGGTAATATTTACATCTTAACAGTGGTTTACTTGGGGAATACAGTCTTGGGACTACGGATGATTATTTACCCTTTTATTTTTTGGAACTTTCTGGCTTTTCTGATGCCTATTTTTGTAGGTCCTATTGTAAAATATATTTTAAGATAGTTTCAACCAGATGATCTACCCCTCAGAATTTTCCAGATAAATAACTTGAGTCCTGTTGATCTTTAACCACTAAACCCTGAGTGATTGTTTCTTTTCTTGCCAAACTTTGAAGACAAAGTTAATTGCATTACAAATTATAAATACACGGTGAATAATGTATACCAATACTTTTATATATCTTTCAATATTGAAATAAAATTTAAAATATCAAATTATAGCCAACAACAGAGAAACAATGGTGAACAAAAGCATTTCCATATGTCTTTCATTGATGTTTATAATTTGAAAAAAGGGAATTAGAAAGTGGAAGATATATGTACTGGATTACGTTTAGGTTGAATGACTTTTGGTTTAAAGGCATATTGGTTTCAAAACCATATGTGATCCCTTATACCTAAGAGGGATAAACATTTATAGGGAAAGATAATACATTATATTCACTTATTCAGTTGAATTTTCCCATTTCATGATTACACATTCATTCCAATATATGAATTTTGAGGGTCTCTTTATGGTGCTGTGTGCAAGAAACATGGTTATTAAAGGTGCTATGTTATTTAAACATTCTCAGGACTGAAAAAAATATCAGGCAAATAGTGGATAGGCTTGAGATAGGAAATTGTCAAGCTGACTCTTCTCTTAGAACAATTTGACTGTTGGACCCTAGCTGAACAATAGCCACAAACTCAGGTGAGATTCAGTTATTCAGTGGAAGAGAATAAAGAGAAAAGGGAGTTCTTGGGATGAATGGACTGAATAATAGTCTGTTTGGAGCTGAAGCTTAGCATGGCCTTTTCCTAGAGAGACACAGTCAAGGCCTTTACCCAGGAAGTCCACATGTCTTTGGAGCAGGAATAAGTTTCATGACTTGAGGGAGTTTCTTACTCATCGTACAGGAAAACATAGTGAGGATACACGCTCGGGCAGGGGTAAAAATGGTTGGTATGCAATCAAGAAAGCAAGGCAGACTTTTCAGGAGCCAGAAAGAAAAAGAATTGACCAGAGCCTGAACTCAGGGGATTGTTCAAAGTCACTGTGAAAATCTTCTTCTTGCTGGGCTCTGTACTTGCTCTGTGTCCCTCTATTTTCACATCAGTATTCACAAATGAAGCAAATGTGCCCAAAGGAGCAAACTTTTCTTTTCCCGGCATTAGTTCGAGAATTTCTTGGTAAGTTTTGAGAAGTCCTGACACTAATATGGAGACAAGAACGTCAATCAGTATCACAAATTGTAACATTCGAAACGACTTATTTTTATTGGTAGTGAAAGCAACAAAGTCCTCCCGAAGTCCCTATGGAGTCCTCATTAAATGCGGCACACAACTTCTCTCAGGTTGGAGTTGGGTTCATGCTCTTGTGCCTCCATATTTATGCATTTCAGTTGTGCTTTCTGCTCTTAGAGAATTTTTTTGTTGCTTGAGACCTTTATTTCTGGCATTTCACAAATCCGAAACATATTGAAGAAACAAGGCACATCATTCCAATTTTTCCTGGGATTTGAAGAGTCTCGGATGGTGGCACAGTCCTCCACTGTCACTATATTATTGGGCTCCCCGACATCCCAGAAGCTGAAAGAGAATAATGCAGAAGATTTAAAATCCCAGCTACAAGAAGTCAAGTCATCTACTATGCTAGGCAAATGACATTTGTGTTGTATAACTTCACAACAGTTTCATTAGTTAGGCATTATAATCTCCATTTTATTTTATTTTTTTAAAAAGATTTTATTGATTTATTTGGCCGAGAGAGAGGAAGTGCACAGCAGGGGGAGAGGCAGAAGGAGAGGGAGAAGCAGACTCCCTGCTGAGCAAGGAACCCCACTTGGAGCCTGACCCCAGGACCCCGAGATCACAACCCGAGCTGAAGGCAGACGCTTAACTGACTGAGCCACCCAGGTGCCCCTATAATCTCCATTTTATTGGTAAGGAAAAGGAATCCCAGAAAAGCTAAACCATTTGTCTAAGTCATAGAGTTTATGAGGAGTGAAGCTGGACTGGATATTCCTGACATTCTATTCTGTCATGCTCCCTCATGGTTGTCCCACCCATAATGAGTAGCTATTGATATTCTGGTGGGTTTGTTTCCTTCACACTCATATCTCATCTTAAGTTTGGTTCCTTATGTTCCACACCGAGTTTGTATTCACTTAGGTACATACCTCAGTGGTGTTACAGTGCTGTAGTGAAGCAACTTTCTAAAGTCTCAGCACATCTGGCCTGTACTCTTAGAACCGACATTAACCTTCCTGACCTTTAGTTTCCTCAAATGCTAAGTGAAGATTAATAATATCAATGTATCTCAGAAAGGTGTAATTTAGGTAAAATGAAATAATGAATGAGATAAAAACTTTGAAAACTCCAAAGTGCTGTGCTCTCATGATGTAAAGTCATTATTAAGGAGAAAAGAGACACTCCATAAATATGCTTTTCAAATCACTATTTTTGTCTCATTTACTAGTCTGGGGCATAAGATTCTGAATTTCACTCTGTCTTTGTGGCATTTCCAATGAATTAGTCTTGAAATCTAACCCTCTCCTTCTTTTCATCTGTTATTTCCCCTTTATTCAGATAGTCTCAGGAATTGAGAGCACTAGATCCTCATGCTTCCTTCGTCTATCTTCTTGCATGTCGTTGTCACCAAAGGTTGACCTGAAGATATCTCGTGGAAGAGAAGGAGGTTCTGAGAACTCCCTGCAACAATGGTCTAACTCTGGGATTTGAGACAGTGTTATAATTCTCCTGCAAGAAGGAAATTACCTGAGAGTTTCTGACAAAGGTGTTCCATCTACCCATTGCCACTGACCCTCATTCACCTGGTCTGTCAGTCCAATATAGAACTCTCTCCTTTTAGGTTTCGCAAAGAAAAGGAATTCCTATGGAAGCAACACAATTATTCCAATTTTGAACAAATGTTGAAGGTAATTGTTATTAAAAGATAAAGTACGACATTTACTACAGATAATAGATAAGTGGCTCTGAAAGTGTAAGATCATGGAGGATTATCTTCTCATTTTTTTTCATTGTGGGAAAAATATACCTACTGTAGAATCAAATCTTTAACGGAGAAGGAGGTTCTCAATAACTCATTCAAAGTTTATCTACTGTTATTTGTAGCAAAATCTACTGTATATATCCAGCATGAAACATTATTCATCACAGCTTAAAGATAGTGGACATATCTTTGACATATCTGACATAATCATGTGATATGCTCATCAACATAATAGCCATTCTAAAATGAACTCCCAACCCTTTCCCCCGCCCCTGCCCCATCTTCCTAATAAAGAAACTGAACATGGAAATTCCCTTTTTTTTTAGGCTCTTCTAGTGATGAAAAGAGAGTAAGTATCGACTTACAGAAATAGTAGGAACAGCATGCATTTCAATACATTCATTTAACAAATAGTAATTGTGGCCCAAACACTGTATACGCATATGGAGAAAGGGATAGATCCTGTGGAGAAGGTCACATTGACACCAGAGGAGGCTGCACTCCAACTACCTGCTCCTCCTGCGTGTTGATAACAACCAGATGGGCTCCCATGTTGGAGCAGTTTTTTAAACTTGATGCCCAAGACATGGTGTTAGTAGAAAAGAAGTAGCAGCTAGATTGAAAATGTACCCAGTCCGATGGACAGCAATTCTTGACTGAACCTAGGAGGAGAGAAGTTTCCATGAGTGTCCTAGCCCAGTGGAGCATCATGTAGCATTTTGCTAAGACTTGGAACAAGACTACATATATAAGAGCGTAGGGAGTATATTTCTGAGATATTTCCAAATTCCCTATTCTCTATATTTTTTTCTCCTTCACTTCATTTGGAAGCAAGTGAAGAATGAAAAGAAAATGCATTCCTGGAGATAATACCTTCCACTTCTAGATTTTCTGTTGAGACATATCTCAAATTTATTCTAAAAGTTTTCTGTAATGTCCCCAAGATTTCCTGTCTCGATGCTAATTGCATTTTCAAAGTTCTAGAACTGTTTTCTTACCAATTCCTCAACATTCTTATATAGTACAGGCAAGATTTTACATTTCGTTTTTGAAAAACAGAACATCATGCAACTACTTTATTTGTCTCCAAATCAATCTAGAAGCCAAAAAAAAAAAAAAAGTGTTGATATAAGGGCTCCTGGGTGGCTCAGTTGTTTAAACATCTGCCTTTGGCTCAGGTCATGATCCCAGGGTCCTGGGATGGAGCCCTGCATCAGGCTCTCTACTCAGTGGGAAGTCTGCTTCTCCCTCTGCTCCTCCCTGACATTCATGCTTGTACTCTCTGTCTCTCTCTCTGAAATAAATGAATAAAATCTTTAAAAAAAGTGTCGATATATAAATGTTGATGTTCAAATTTGAGGACTATTATACCCGATCCATCATTGGAGCAGGAGAAGTCCATGAATGCCTCATGTAGCTGGAACTTATTCTCATCACAGAGTTGAAAGACACGATATGTCACTGTAAAGAAAGGGTCAGAGTTAATGTTCATTATTCTTGATAAAAATATATTTTATCATTTTTGTATTTGTAACAAAAGTACCAATAATCATCATGGTTTCTTTTTCTTTTCTTTTCCTCTTTTTTTTTTTTCTATTTGTCCTTCTACACAGAGAGGCACCAAGATTTACTTACTCGAAGAAAGAAGAGGGAATTCACATTTCATGGTTTTCCTGATTTATGAAGATGAATGTACTTTATTTCAGGTCTAAAGGCCCAGAGAAAACAAATGCATTTTCACTCTCTCTTATGCCAACCCTCCCTACCTTTCTTCCAAAAAGTGATTTTGTCATGCCTCTGGCTAGGATCCCATAGAGAAGCTTACCGTAATGATAGGAGTACAAAGGGGAAGACTCAAGGCCACCAAGGAGATGAAAAGTGTCTATCATTAAAAATGTGTCAGAGGTCGCTGAAATTTGGTAACCGTTCTGTACTAGTTGGGGTTCTAGTTGAGCAATAACCTGGAGAAAAATACCCTTTTGGGGGGAAGAGAACCCACAGGCAACAAGAAAGATTTTACTCCTAATATTCACCAGGGAGATTAAACTTGACCTTTTGAACTCACCAACACATCTGGTGATAAAACAGGCACTGAGCAGTAGCATGGAGACCCCAGCAACAGTCCATAAGAGCACTTGGGAAGACAGGCATCTTTTCTCTGTAGAAAGAAATACGCAAACATGGTCAATCTTCCCCTAGCAAGATACAAAAGAAATTCTTATTCAACCACTTATCTCCTTCCCACTTGCACTATTCTATATGGAGTAATTCTCAAACTTCAGCACGCATCAGAATCGTTTGGACGGTGTGTTGAAAGACAGGTGATGGCGCCTCACCTCTAGAGTTAACAATTCATTAGACCTGGTACTGAGCCAGCAAGTTCCCAGAAGCTGCTGAAGCTGTTGGTCTGGAAACCATCTTTCGGAACCTCTAGAATAAGCCATTGCTAATCTGAAGATTCATGAACTGAGACAGATGGGCAATTTTTCCTTCCTAAGTCTCCCAGATTTTTCCCCTTCTTTTCCTATCTTTCCCTTTCTCCCTCTTGCCCGCTCTGTTTTTCTTGTCTCTCTCCTGCTCTCCTCTTTTCGGTGTTTCATTTCCCAAACCCTCTGTAAATCAATTCAGATAAAACGTTGGCCATGCTCTAGTAGCTCCTCTCCGCCACCACCCCCCCACCCCGCCGCCCCATACACATTTTACAGACAGGAAAGTGGGTTGCAGAGAAGTGAGGTGATTTGCCCAACACAACACAGGGGCAGGGTGGGCAGAGCAGTCTGATTCAGCTCCCTGGAATCCAGCCCAGTGATCCTCAGTACAACATATGGTCCCTAACCACTGCCTCAGCTTCCTCTCTTGCGTTCTGTCTCTGTCTCCCTTCTTTTGTTCTAGTGGAGACTTTTCTATTGTCCCGTCCCTCAAAATATTTATCACCTCTTCCCAAAAGAAAGATCTATGAAAGAAAGGGAGAGTTGCAAATGTTACCTGTGCCTTGTGATATAGATGGTTGGCATGAATTCATTCTCTCCCTCCCTTTCTCCCTCTTTCCCTCTCTCTCTCCTCTCGTCAGTTTCTGAGTCTTGTTGGTAAGATTCAAGGAAAATGAATCTTTTTCTGATTTTTAGGAAGTGCAACCCTAAGACATTATAATATTAACGTGTCCTGTGGCTTTGTGTTTCAGTCAGGGTTTCCTTTCTTGCATAAGGAGGACAAGGGATTTTACCGGGTGACAAGTCTGACAAGTCTGTCTCCTACTTCAAGAAACAACTAAATGGGGGAATGGTGAAGTGGTTAAATATCAACAGAAATGGGCTGAGCGTGCAGACACATCAGGGGCTGAAAAATACTGGTGGAAAAATTTTGGTGGATAAAATTTCTCTACTTTCTTGTAGGCCTCACTCATCCTTCAGTCTGCCCTTGACATTTGTGGGGCCCTCCTCTGCACTTCTAATTTCACTTTCAGTCCTTGCCACCACACATTTGTTAACTGGTAAGAGGGCCAACTCCAAATCTTCACACTTGGCACAGAGCTGCGCGTATAGTATATGCATTTACAACTTAGCCATGTGAATTCCTTTTCCTATTTTATGTTTTTTTCTTCCTCCTTCACTTGCTTCTCTTGAACCTTCTGGATTTCTCTCGTGTTGTGTATGTTGCATTGTGGGTTTGTATCTCTTCTATCAAAGTGTTCAACACTAGGCAATCTCACAGGTCTGCCCCAGTTGAAGAGCCTCACGTGGTATGACTACTTTGAAATTCAGCTCCATTCCTCATGTCAAAACAGCTTCTGGAGCCTTCGAGACTCAGCAAGTAGTTTCATTCTATTCTTCTAAATTATTTAGGGATTTTTGTTTTATATTAGGGCCTATTTTAGGAGAAATAAATTTGAATGCCAGAAGAAGCAATTTCAGTTAGACATGAAAATATCATGCTTCTCTGGAAGGTTAGTTAGATGTGGTAGTGTTCCACTCCTTTCCTTAAAAATACTTAAGGGGGGTGGGGGGATGGGTTAGCCTGGTGATGGGTATTAAAGAGGACACATTCTGCGTAGAACACTGGGTGTTACGCACAAACAATGAATCATGGAACACTACATCAAAAACTAATGATGTAATATATGGTGATTAACATAACAATAAAAAATTTAAAAAAACACTTAAGAACAAGATCAAACTGGTCTCTATGGATTAAAATTCACAAGTGTCAGAAGGCATTAGTAATATATATATATACATATTTATATATATGACCTGGTAATCCCCACACCAATGACTCACAGACTTCACATCTTAGAAAATATCCTTGTTCTCAGTGGGACTTTTTATTGTTTCAATGTATTGCTCAATTTCCTCTGCATCCTCTATTTTATAGTTATATAGATTTATTAAAGAAAATTTTAAAATTCTACATGCATATATCATAAAATATTTGCACCTCTAACATGGATCTTATCAGCACTTGGTTTTTGACCAGTAAAAAAAGATGATCTAGTTGGATGAGTTAAGTGAATTATTAAATGATGAATCATAATGACTACAGTCAATAATTTGTTATGATCACTCAGTAATAACTAATATCAATAAATGATTATATGTTAATATATGAATTATATAATATGATTATATGTTAATATGAATATGCAATTAACTAATATTACTAACCGACAAATTAATATCTTAATATCAGTCAAAATATGTATATGTTTTTATTCTTTGTTTTATCACTTTTATAACTGATTATAATTTTATCACCAAATTATAAAAGTAATATTTTTATGGTTAACAGTATGAGAAGAATGTGGCAAATAAAAGACCTCCCATCTGTCCTAAGTGCACTCTTCTAAAGTCAACCATGCTTGGTTGGTTGGTTAAGTGTCTATCTTCAGCTCAGGTCATGATCCCAGGACAAGTCCCACATCAGGCTCCTTGCTCAGTGGGGAGCCTGCTTCTCCCTCTGCCTGCCACTCCCCCTGCTTGTGCTCTCTCTCTCTCTCACTCAGATAAATAATAATAAAAAAAAGAGATTTAAAGTCAACCATGCTTAAAGATTTCTTGCATATACCTTGAGACATTTTCCAAGCTTATATAAGTCGAGTTTATATAAGATATTGCTTATTCATTTTTAGTCAAATAAGATCATACCTGAAATACTTTTATGTGTTAAAAATTACTTTTATATTCATCAATGTATTTGGGTATCTATCTTCTTAACTCTAAACTTTTCTGCAATTTATAAATGGGCACAAATAATTTCTAGTTTTTCCTTCCTCTAACACATAAGGTAATGGCTACCTTTATACATATTTACAGGTGCTCACTATTTGGCTCAATGATACATGCCAAATGTTGAAAATCATTATTTGGCTTGAGCTTTCATCATAGAATAACATTCTGGGCTATAACCATAAATATAAAATTTTGTCTGAAGGCAATTTTCTTTTTCTTTTTTAATATTTTTAAATATTTTTTATCTATTTTTAAAGATTTTTATTTATTTATTTGACAGAGAGACACAGCAAGGGAGGGAACACAAGCAGGGGGAGTGGGAGAGGGAGAAGCGGGCTCCCCGCTGAGCAGGGAGCCCGATGTGGGGCTTGATCCCAGGACCCTGGGACCATGACCTGAGCCGAAGGCAGACGCCTAACAACTGAGCCACCCAGGCGCCCCTGAAGGCAATTTTCATTGCAATTAAATATTAAAGCCTTATTAGAGAAGTGTAACACAACACCATTACATTTGGGAGCATTAATTACTCGACAGAGCAGCTGGTACCTGACTCTTGTGATCAGTACGCTGCTATTTTTTTATATGATACAAATTTCCTCTTCACTGTGGGAGAATAGAGAACAAGATATTTTTGAATATCTTACTCTTCTCGAATCCCTTCTTATTCCTACTCTTAAACAAGAATTTCTTTCTGTATCAGATATGATTTTCCATGAATTTTGTTAAGTAAGAGTTTGGAATTTTTCTCTCTTATGAAATTTCAAGGTGGCAAAATTTATGTTCTGCTCTTAATTCATCTGTACAAGATGTGAAAAATTCCCGTGTAGAATTTAACTTAAAAGCCTTGTAGCCTAAATGGAAGTTAAATAAAACAAATGATTTATCTCATTTTTTAAAGAATATTACATCTAACAGAGGTATTCTGCAAACACTAAAATTATGCTATAATTAATTTCTGTTACATTTGTATTATTATCTCAAATTTTATAAATGTCTGTGAAGCATATTATTTAAATTTTGGTGAATAATTTTATTAAAGCTATCCAAACATTGTACACTTTTCTTTTGAGATTTATATATTTATTTTAGAGAGAGAATGATAGCACGAGCAGAAGGGGCAGGGAGAGGGAGAGAGAGAATATGAAGCAGACTCCACACTGAGTGTGGAGCCCAACACGGGGCTCCATCCCAGGACCCTGAGATGATGACCTGAGTCAAAACCAAGAGTCAGACACTTAACCAACTAAGCCACCCAGGTGCCCCTGCACTCTTTTTAAATATTTGTAGTTATTACCAATTTTCCTATTTTTTTATTTTTTTATTTTTATAATTTGCAAATAGAGAGCTTTACAACAGAGATGGTAAGAATATAACCATTTGAAATGGTGGCTGTGTGATGATGATTAGATCAGAATGCACATTCCTTAGGGAATTACTTGACTTGCACATCCTAAGCCCTTAGTTAGGTTTGGCTGTAGCCTCCTCTCCCTTCCAGTTTGGATCTGTTTGGAGCAGATTGGGAAGAGGGAGCTACAGGTCTATTGAGGACTCAGTCAGAGATGAGCTAAGTCACAGGAATAGCATGTAAAGCACAAGAAGGAAGCAAGCAGCTTTCACTGAAGTCCTAATGAGATCTGTTTGTGGGACAAGAACAAGTTATTCATCTGCTTTTTATCCAGGCTCATCCCAATTTGATGTTACTTGCCTTTGGTTCTAAAAATCCTGCTTTAGGCTTCAGTCAGCTCCCACTGCATTTTGGCAGCTGAAAATCAAATCTCTTTCCTCTGGCGATAGAACCTCCCCATAGAACTACCCTTGATATGTTGATAATGCTGCCCTTGTGCTTCTCATGTATCTCAATAAAGGAAAGTGTTATTTCCTATCACGAATTCAATTATCACCTTTTTCCTCAGTTTCTAATCAACAGTGGCCTTTAATGTTTGAGAAGATTTGCTCTGTGAGCTCTATGATATTTGCAAAGAGAAAGGGGATGGAGAAGAATGTTAGAGTTCAACGCAGTGATCTAATTTAATACATTCATCACAAACAAGACACTGTGTCCCAAATAGGAGAGATTATTTGCTGGAGATCATGTAAATATTGAGTGGCAGAACAAGGTGTAAGACTCAGATCCTCATATCAGTGGTTGGTGCTGTTTTTTCCTATTTCTTGCCTGCCTCCTTACTAGCGAGTACGTTTTCTCGCAAAGGCAGTTGAGAAAATAAAGTTGCCTTTACACGGTCTGCCATCAAAAGGCCACAAACCCTGGATTTAAAGAGCAATCATGGAATTTTGACTGCCTTTTCTCTGAATTTACAAAGTAGAGCAAAGGAAAACACACATTCTCTACATATTTGTAATTTCACGTGTGAATTAAACAATTCATAAATTTTTATTGAGCTATAATTTACAGGTAGCATTGTATAAATTGAAGACATACAACATGTTGGTTTGATACAGTTACATATTACAGTATGATTACCACTGTAGCATTAGCTAACACCTCTATCACATCATATAGTTATTATTTCTTTTGCGTAGAAGTAAGATCTGGTCTCTTTGCAACTTGGAAGTTTATTTTATAATGTAATATGGTTGACTATAATCTCCATGCCTGGCATTAAGTCTTCAGGGGTTATTTCTCTATTAGCTGCATGTTTGTACCCTTACATAACATCTTCCCAAATATTTAACTGAGCATTAGCAATGTGGATGGGATAGAAGGTACCTGTTTGTGAGGGTATTATCATAATAATTAAAGGAGGAAAAAGGAACAGTGGTGTAAGATATACCTCCACAGCTACCCTCTAACAGTACTAATCATTTGTTATTTACTATATGTCACTCACTGGGTTAAGCTGTTTTCACAAGTCTCATTCAATGATCACAACAATCAATAATGAGGTCCTATTATTAATCTCATTTTAATGATGAGTAAATTGAGCCAAGATGGAGAGGTTGAAGGACATTTCTCCATGCATTAAGATGTAGGAATGAGATCTTGCCATTTGCAACGATGTGGATGGAACTGGAGGGTGTTATGGTGAGTGAAATAAGTCAATCAGAGAAAGACATATATCATATGACCTCACTGATATGACGAATTCTTAATCTCAGGAAACAAACTGAGGGTTGCTGGAGTGGTGGGGGGGTGGTAGGGATGGGGTGGCTGGGTGATAGACATTGGGGAGGGTATGTGCTATGGTGAGGGCTGTGAATTGTGCAAGACTGTTGAATCACAGATCTGTACCTCTGAAACAAATAATGCAATATATGTTAAGAAAGAAAAAAGAAGAAGATAGCAGGAGGGGAAGAACGAAGGGGAGTAAATCGGAGGGGGAGACGAACCATGAGAGACGATGGACTCTGAAAAACAAACTGAGGGTTCTAGAGGGGAGTGGGGTGGGGAGGTGGGTTAGCCTGGTGATGGGTATTAGGGAGGGCACGTTCTGCATGGAGCACTAGGTGTTATGCACAAACAATGACTCATGGAACACTACACCAAAAACTAATGATGTAATGTATGGTGATTAACATAACAATAAAAAATTTAAAGAAAAAATAAATAAAATAAATAAATCTTTAAAAAAAGATGTAAGAAACAAAGTCACAATTTAAGCCCATAAAACTTTTTTCAAAAAAAGACCTTTTTTTTTTTTTAAAGATTTTATTTATTTATTTATTTGAGAGAGAGAGAATGAGAGATAGAGAGCACGAGAGGGAAGAGGGTCAGAGGGAGAAGCAGACTCCCTGCTGAGCAGGGAGCCCGACGTGGGACTCGATCCCGGGACTCCAGGATCATGACCTGAGCCGAAGGCAGTCGCTTAACCAACTGAGCCACCCAGGCGCCCAAAAAAAGACCTTTTTAATAACTATTTAATATTAGTTAAGTAATTTTTACTACAACCTTTGCGTGCATTTGGAGTCATTGTGAATGTTTCTATATTTAAGTTTAATCAAGCAGGAGACATATAAATTGAATTAAAAAGTCTCTACATGATTTGTTTTTGAAATTTCTCTCAGTGTGATGAAATACAAATCTATATATATTATCAAGAATAAAATGCTACAATAATGGTTTTGAAAAAGCTGTTAAATTTGTATATAAAGTCAAATATCAAGAATTTCATTTAAAATAATTTTTAAATGGGGCGTTTTCTTCTTCAAGGAAGAGTATGGGCCGGGAAACCACAGAAAATTCAAGGCTCAGACACCACTGTAAAGCTTTTGCAGGTCTCCTGGTTGGGTAAGACCCATTATAACCAAACCATTGTGAGTTTGCTCCTTGGTGAGTCACAGATCCACCAGGCAGAGCTGTTGCACAAAGGAAACTTTATTTGCAGCAAATGAGATCACAGGGAATAACTTCCAAACCCATGGCCCCCTAAGCAAGGGTGAATGGGTTCCTTTTATTTAGGGTTCAGATGAATATTTAGATAGGGAAGCCTTGTCACCCTATGTAGACGTGGGCATAAGGCCGTGCATGCACCTTAAGGAGACATGCCTATACAGACATTGTATGTTATGTAGATGAGGCCTGTGGTCCTCCTTGGGTGGAGATTTCAGTATTATGATGAAGTAAAGGTAATTGTCAGTCATTCCAGAGGTCACTCCGTGGTCCATCTAGGAGGCATGAGTGGGCGGTCACTTTCAAACTGGTCTGGGTGGTTTGGGCTGACTGGAGGTCTTGTTGGGGCAGTCACTTCACTCGAGGGGTGGTTTTGGTTTCCATTTGCCTGAGTGAAGAGATAAACTGGAAAAAAGGGCTTACGGTAAAATGGGGGACAATGGTCAGTGAGTACAAGCAGGTGGGCAGTAAAGGCCAGGTCTTGGGGTCCAGCTGGTGACACCATGTTGTCCCAGAAGCTCTGACTGATAAGAGTCAGCCTATCCAACCCCTAAGAACGTGAAAGAGGTGCAAAGCTTTGTAGGGATTTCAGGGCTATGGAGGACTTTTATTCCCCACCTGGCACAGTCCCTCCAACCCTTATGTCACTTGGTGAAGAAAGGGCACATGTGCAACTGGGAATCGGGGACATAAACTGCCTTCGAGAAAGTGTAAGTGCTAGTGAGGCATGTTAAATCTCTGGGCATCTCCCAAGCAGGGCTAGCATTTGAGTTAGTTGTATCTGTGACTCCGGGGGGTATGGGTCAGGCACTGCGGCAGAGTCAACAGAAGGGGAGAGTGCCCCTCGGATTTTGGTCTCAGCTCTGGAAGGGGGCAGAGACCCAACATAGTCCCATGGAGCATGGAACAGTAGCTCCTAACGGTATACACAGTGTTCCTCCAGGGAGAGCCTCTCACGAAGGAACAGCAGATCGTGGTGAGAACTTCTCTGCTTGTTAAGGGGTGGGTTGAGAATATGTTCCGTTGACCCACCTCAGCCGTGGCTTAAACTCCTGCTTTGAATGAGTGACATCTCTCTTTGTACAGAGGAGCACCCTGTCCACCAGCCCACTGTCTCTAGAAAGGTGCGTGCTACAAGGTCTTGTGGAGTATGTTGATCCTCCAGATGCCCTGACCCCTATTTCTACAGAAGCCCCTGTAGCCTGCAAAGAGGGGGCAAAGGAAATTCTTGCCCATGCCTGGGATACAGACAGGTCTAGTCCAGGAAGTCCACCCACATGGACTGCTCTCACTATTCAACTCGATGCATGGAAACAAGAACGAACTGTAGCAGCCCATGGACTGAGCTCAGAGCAGTCTCAGTGGTGATCACCGTGTGCCTTGGCTCTTAACCTTTTTCTCTGATAGTTGTGCTGCTGTAAAGGGATTAACCCTATGGCTCGGACAATGGGAAGCCAAGGCATGGATGATTATGAATAAGCCCTGATGGGGTCAGGATATGTGGAAAGACATTTGGGTCCATCTGCAAAAGCCCGAGTGGCCCTCACTGTTTTTCATAACCCAGCTCAGAGAGCACTGATACCCCCTTGCAATCAGGAGGCTGAGACCTTAGCTCGGGTGTGAACTTCAGCTACTGATGCTCCAGTAGATACGGTAGATGGGATGCACAGAAAGAGTGGCCATCACAATGTCATCATGTCACCCAGAATGGTGTACTGCTGGGAGTGCTGGCCTGCCCTTGAAGGACAGTGACTTGGTAACAGCACGTCCTGGGTGTGCTCTAAACAAGGCCCAAGGCAACTGCCAGAAGAAGCTGGGGGCATTCACCGGCGTTCCCAGCTGGTGAGGGACTGGCAAATTGATTATATTGGCCCCTTCCGCTGAATGAGGGTTCTAACTATGCCCTGGTTTGTGTGGACACTGCATCTGGCCTAATCCAGGCTTCCCTCTGCTGCCAAGCAAACCAGGCTGTCACCATTAGGGGACTGAAGAAACTGAGTCTCATCGAATAGTGATTGGGGGTCACATTTCAAATGTCACGATATGTAAGACTGGGCAAAAGAATGACATTGAATGGACATTCCATCTCCTTTATAACCCATGAGCAGTGGGAGTGGTAGGAAGATCTTACAAAAATGCAAATCTGATATTATTTCTGTAATTTAAGCCCAACAAGAGCTCTCCACACATCTTTTAAAAGGAAGTTCAGACTTATTATGGCCCACAGGCTGTTCATTAGCAGCTTATCATTTCAGTAGGCTTTTTAAAACATTTACATGTACACTTGTAATAACGTGGTTAATACTCCTGCTTCTCCAATGCCCTAACTGGAAGTTAGATTGCTTGTGTTCTTTCTCTTGGTATCGCAAGTGCTTATTATTCATGTTTAAAAAATACATAAAAAAAGAAGAGGAAAATGAGTGGAGGTGGATGCCAACACAGTAAGTTTTCATAATGATCATAAAGAAGTCCTTGTTCCTAAAAACAACTGGTTTATATCACTCTTTTGGAAGAGAGATTAATAGCGTAAAAATGACCAGTATTTTTCAATAGTTTTGGTAAAATTTTTGAGGAGTGCAAACCCACATTTGAATTTGTAATTTTTTTCTAATATAAATTGTGCCATATATAATTGTTCTTCAGAGTGAATGAGGTCAAGCCTTAGTGGATGAAAGTTCATACTTTATTATGCTTGTTTTGCAATTTCTTCAAAACATTTACCTCTAAAATTTCTTCTTCTCATTGTTATTTTTTACTGTAACCACCAAATAATGGTAAATCTGTTGTAAAACTGCTATCATAACCAAATTACAACTTTCAAGAAAGCACTTACCAGAATAAAGATACTCAATAAATATTAGTACTCCTTTATTTCCTAGGTTTTCCGTAATTAAAGCCCAGAATCCTTGGAACATATTCCCTCTTCCTTTCATACATTATCAAATACATTTTTTATACGGTCTGTGTTTTTCTCTCAACATCACTTTACTTCCTATTTTTTAAAAAATTTTTTTAAAGATTTTTTATTTATTTATTTGACAGAGAGAGACACAGTGAGAGAGGGAACACAAGCAGGGGGAGTGGGAGAGGGAGAAGCAGTCTTCCCGCGGAGCAGAAAGCCCAATGCGGGGCTCTATCCCAGGACCCTGGGATCATGACCGGGAATGACTGATAGGTTATATTAAATCAGACTGTATCCCTTTCAGATGTGTATGAAGTATCAGGTATCTTGAAGACCCACATCCAAATAAACAGAGAAATCATGCCTCCCCAAAATTATGACTTTTTTCTTTTTCCTCCTATGAAGATCTTCTAGGAGCTGTTCTGGTCTTTTGGCCATTAGTTTTTATGTCCTCACTACTCTGATTTTAGGACTGTTCATCCACTATGGAGACACACCCATTGTCAGAGAAAATAACTGAAATCTCAGTTCAATCCTCATTGTTTCCTTAATATTTTGCTTCTTCTGCTTTTTGACTTGTACTGGTTGGCCTCTCCTGGTCACCTTTGTCTTGAGATAAACATTCTTTGGAGTTATATTTTCTGTAGTCATTTCTCCTGTTTTAGCAAAGACTTTCATTGTGGTTGTGTCCTTCAAAGCCATAAAACCAGGAAACACTCCAAATATGGTTGGTGACCCAATTCTCAATTGCTATTGTCTATAGTGGATCCCTCGTTCAAGTACATATCTGCATAATCTGGCTGGGAACTTCTCCCTCTTTCCCTAACATTGACACACAATCAATTTGGTAAAATCATCCTTCAGTGTAGCAAGGGATCCACCACTGCCTTCTACTGTGTTCTGGATAACTTGGGCTTTCTAGCACTTCTGAGCTTGACTTTTGCTTTTCTGGCTATAAGGCTACCAGACAGTTTCAATAAGCCCCAAACAATCACATTCAGCATGCTGATTTTCCATAGTGTGTGGATTGCTTTCATACCCACCTATCTGAACACCAGACACAAAGTCATGGCGGCCTTGGAAACCTTTTCAATCTTGGCTTCCAGGGCTGGTTTATTGGGTTGTAATATTTCTTCCCAAGTGCCATGTGATCCTACTAAGATCAGGTAGGAATTCAAGGAAAACATTACTTGAATATTTTCTTCCCCAAAAGTAAAAAGGAATTAGTGTTTAAGTGGCACCTTTGACACAAAATGAACAATAATATGGAAATAAAGATTCCAAAGTGTGGCATGAAATAAATGCATTTCATCAAAACAATGGCAATTGCTTTTTAATCAAGTGACACTGTCATCCTTGTGGGCAGCAAGCCATGGTGAAAAAAGCTCTGGGGTCAGAGAGAGCAATGTTCAATTTCAACACCCCTACTGGCTGACTCTGACTTCCATTATATCCAATTAACATTTCTTTGAATCACATTTTTTTCATCTTTAAGCAACATGTAGCAGGTGGACAAGGGTTAGGGTGACAATTAAATAAAATCATCCATGTGAAAATATAAGGGTGCTCAAAAATATGCTTCCTTTCTGTTAGCTATCTTTTTCTTCTTATTTCAATAAAAATTCAATTTTAAGGCATTTTAAGTTCTGGTGGTAGAAAGCTAGTGATGTCTAGTTGTCCCTCATTAAACCATTCATAAACCCAAAACAAGATGAAATTTGAGTTTTAAGCAGTCTAAATGTGCTTCCATATGCCCAGGTGACATATGGATCCAAGATTAAGGAGAACACTGAGGGAAACAGTGCTTATTGCTGATCCTGCTAACATGGAGGTGGGGAAACTCGACTGACTGAGAGAGAGAGAAGATCGTCCTTTATGGGAGAGGGTTGCTTTTGAATATACTCAGAACTTTCAGGCATTTTCTCTTTCCTCTCTTCCCCAACGATATCCGATATCCCTTACAATTTCTTAAACTATATTTTCCAGTAGTGAGATGTGTAAGGGGTTAGATGTGAATCAAGAAATGAGGTTTCGATCCAGGAATGTAAGATTAACAACTGTAATTAAAAGCACCTGGATGAACTATAGAACAGTTCTCTCTGGGAGATGTAGTTTTTCAGTTTTTAATTTTTTTCTGGCAAGGGAATTCTTCTGCACAGACCATTTCTGATTATCCAGTAAGAGATCAATCCATCATACAAGTGTTTCAGAGCAAAAGGCCAAGTGGACTGTGAAGGGAGTATACGGGTCCTCCTCATTTAGCTCTCCTCAATTGCCAGGTCATCATCTGCGTGTACATACAGACAAGTGCCACATACCTGACTTCTAGGAGCTTAAGCTGGAGTCTGCTATGGTGGTCAGGGTCCCTGCTGAGGCATGGCAGCCATGCCCCAAGTAATAAAAGCATTGGAAATTACTGATGCTCAGAAATTGCTGCATCAGGTAAAAGTTCTGTAGTTTTTGTTTAGTTTTGTTTTGCTTTTTAGAGTGGGAGTTATATGTCATTCAAAGTTCTGGAGCTTGAGAGGAATTGTGTTGGCACATAATATGGAACACAGTACAACAGTAAGACTAAGGAACTTTGAATTAAAGGTATTCTTAGCTTGACTCCATTCTCAATTGTCACCTATCTTTTTCTTTCTGTAACAAAATAATTTTTTAAAAAAGATTTAGGTATATTTTTTAGAGAGAGTGCGAGTGTGTGGGGGGGGGCAGAGGGAGAGAGACAATCTCAAGCAAACTCCCCACTGAATAGGGAGGTCAGCGTGGGTCTTGATCTCACGATCCTGAGATCATGACCTGAGCTGAAATCAAGAGTCAGATGCTCAACTGACTGAGCCACCAGGTGCCCCACGGAATAGATTTCTAACTAAAAATAAGATAGGTTTACCACTTTGGTTATATTGAACTGAGTTGCTTCTATTTGGCCATAAATTTGTAGGAAAGGGAAGGAATATTCCATTAGAATCTGCTTTGATGTGAATAAGGCAAGATATACTCACAGTTTATTACCTGATGATAATGGAAAAGATTGTGTTGTAGAAGTTGAATTGGAAAGTTTCTACAGCTATATTATGCATCCATTCACTGGAACTTACAGCTTAAAAAGGGATAAGCTTAGTTTTTAAAAAATGGACGATCATAATTATGACAATGTAAGGCCACGTTTTTAGAGCAAATCTTTCTGTGTTGGGGTTGCATATCAAGCACTGAATTGTAAGGAATTGATAGAAGGAATAAATGTCTTCAGAAACATTTCCATATAAATGGTAGAAATTTAACCAAAGAGGTAAAGGATCTACACTCTAGGAACTATAGAACACTCATGAAAGAAATTGAAGAAGACACAAAAAGATGGAAAAATATTCCATGCTCATGGATCAGAAGAATAAACATTGTTAAAATGTCTATGCTACCCAGAGCAACCTATACCTTCAATGCCATCCTGAACAAAATTCTTTCAAAGACATTTTTCAAAGCGCTGGGACAAACAGTCCTAAATTTTGTATGGAATCAGAAAAGACCCCAAATCGCCAAGGAAATGTTGAAAAAGAAAAGAAAGCTGGGGGCATCACGTTGCCCAATTTCAAGCTATATTACAAAGCTGTGATCGCCAAGACAGCATGGTACTGGCACAAAAACAGACATATAGACCAATGGAACAGAATAGAGACCCCAGATATGGACCCTCAACTCTATGGTCAAATAATCTTTGACAAAGCAGGAAAAAACATGCAATGGAAAAAAGACAGTCTCTTCAATAAATCGTGCTGGGAAAATTGGACAGCAACATGCAGAAGAATGAAACTCAACCATTCTCTAACACCATACGCAAACATAAACTCAAAATGGTTAAAAGGTCTCAATGTGAGACAGGAATCCATCAAAATCCTAGAGGAGAACATAGGCAGTAACCTCTTTGACATCAGCCACAGCAACTTCTTTCAAGATACATCTCCAAATCTAGTGAAACAAAAGCAAAAATGAACTTTTGGGACTTCATCAAAATAAAAACTTCTGCACAGCAAAGGAAACAGTCAACAAAACAAAGAGGCAACCCACAGAATGGGAGAAGATATTTGCAAATGGCACTATAGATAAAGGGCTGGTATCCAAGATCTATAAAGAACTTCTCAAACTCAACATCCAAAAAATAAATAATCAAGTCAAAAAATGGGCAGAAGACATGAAAAGACACTTCTCTGAAGAAGACAGACAAATGGCTAACAGACACATGAAAAAATGTTCATCATCATTAGCCATCAGGGAAATTCAAATCAAAACCACATTGAGATACCACCTTACACCAGTTAGAATGGCAAAAATGGACAGGGAAAGAAACAACAAATGTGGGAGAGATTGTGGAGAAAGGGGAACCCTCTCACACTGTTGGTGGGAATGCAAGATGGTACAGCCACTTTGGAAAACAGTGTGGAGGTTCCTCAAAAAATTAAAAATAGAGCTACCCTATGACCCCACAATTGCATTCCTGGGTATTTACCCCAAAGACACAGATGTAGTGAAAAGAAGGGGTACGTGCACCCCAATGTTCACAGCAGCAACGTCCGCAATAGCCAAACTGTGGAAAGAGCCGAGATGCCCTTCAACAGATGAATGGATAAAGAAGATGTGGTCCGTATATACAATGGCATATTACTCAGCCATCAGAAAGGATGAATACCCAACTTTTACATCAACATGGATGGGACTGGAGGAGATTATGCTCAGTGAAATAAGTCAAGCAGAGAAAGTCAATTATCATATGGTTTCACTTATTTGTGGAACATAAGGAACAGCAGGGAGGACATTAGGAGAAGGAAGGGAAAAATGAAGGGGGGGACATCGGAGGGAGAGATGAACCATGAGAGACCATGGACTCTGAGAAACAAACAGGGTTTTAGAGGGGAGGGGGGTGGGGGGATGGGTTAGCCCGGTGATGGGTATTAAGGAGGGCACGTTCTGCATAGAGCACTGGGTGTTATACGAAAACAATGGAACGTGGATCACCACATCAAAAACTAATGATGTACTGTATGGTGACTAACATAACATAATAAAATTTAAAAAAATAAATGAAGAAAAAGGTAGAAATTTGATTGTCTTACAGGAGCCTAACCAGTGTTTAAGTGAATATTTATCAAATATGTATTTCTTTCTTTTTTTTTTTTAGATTTTATTTATTTATTTGACAGAGAGAGAAACCACATAAGCAGGGAGAGTGGGAGAGGGAGAAGCAGGCTTTCCGCTGAGCAGGGAGCCTCGATCCCAGGACCCTGGGATCATGACCTGAGCTTGAGGCAGATGCTTAACGCACTGAGCCAACAAGGTCTCCCATTATCAAATACCTATTTCAAACCAGGTCATGATCCCTGGCTCCTGGGATCGAGCCCCTCATGGGCTCCTTGCTCAGTGGGGAGCCTGCTTCTCTCCCTCCCTCTGCCCCTCCCCCTGACTTGTGCTCTGTCTCCCTCTCTCTCAAATACATAAATAAAATCTTAAAAAAAAAAAAAGTATCAGTACCTATGAAGGTCCCTGGATGTCCTTTCCCTGACCACATGCTGCCCCTTGCAGTTCTCTAGAGGGAAGCTCTACTCTAAATTTTGTGTTCATCATTTCCTTTCTTTGTTTGAAAGTAGCTTTCCATCCCCAAATAATATCTT
Source organism: Eumetopias jubatus (assembly GCF_037043125.1). Taxonomy (NCBI): domain Eukaryota; kingdom Metazoa; phylum Chordata; class Mammalia; order Carnivora; family Otariidae; genus Eumetopias; species Eumetopias jubatus. Next base: position 45,296,222 of record NW_028274814.1, on the reverse strand, counting down.
GTTGAATTTTGGCTGCTTTTCAACTTTATATAAATGTATCATATTGTACATATTCTTCTGTAATTTGCTATATTTCAAAAGCCTGTTTTAAGGATTTATAACATAGTCATATGTGATATAGTTTTATTTCATTTTTTGTCCCAGCAGCATTTTGTATCTCATTGTGTAAGAATACAATATAAACTAGTAAATTCTCTTCAAAACAGCTATTTGGACTATTTCCTTTTTTTTGTATTGCAAATGATGCTATTTCTTCTCTTCTTGTACAAATCTATTTGTATGGGTACTATTTCTCTAGAAGTGGAATTTCTGTGTCATTTCCTTTGCTAGGAAATATCAAATTGCTTTCTAAATTCTATTTCTAAATTCTAAATATGAACTTTCAACAGCTGTTTATATAAGCTCCCTACTGCTCAACATTTTTACCAACCTTTGGTCATTGTCAGGCTGTTAATTTTGTCATTTTGAGATTGTGAAGTGGTATTTCATTTTGTCTTATAATTCCCTGATTCATAATGAAATTGTCATTTTACTTCCACTTTTCTTTGGAATTCAACAATTTCACAATGACATGACTAAGTGCTGGATTTCTTTTTTAATCATGTCTGGGATATTCTGGTCTTTCTAAATACGTAGAGTAACTTTTACTATTTTAGGAAAATTCTCAGACATTTAAAAAGTATTTTGTCTCCCCTAGTCTCTAGCTCCTCTCCTTACGGATATATAATAGTCTTATTCTATGCCTCTTAAACTCCATTTTATATTTTTCAATGTCCCTTAAACTCTATTTTCTGTTTTTCATTAAAGAAAAAAATTATTATCTTTGTAAACTGCCTTCAGCATTTAAGGATCTTGACAAGATTTAATATCCATTCTTCACACAAACACTTGGAGGCCTGGTTATTCCTAAAGTCAGCTTCTAACTTAGTGGGGAGACACTATGACATTCCCACTAAGGTCAAGAACAAGGCAAGAAGGCTCACTTATTTCCATTACTACTTAGTATTATATTGGAACTATGGGCCAGTGCAATTTTTTTAAAATGCAAATAACTAGAAAACTAGCAAATGGAAAAGAAGATGCAAAACTATCTTTTTTGGCAGGTGTTATGGTAATATACCTGAAACATCTAAGAGAATCAAGGATGCAAACAATGAAATAAGTTTAGGAAGACAGTAGAATAGAAAAAGAGCGTACAAAATCAATGTGTATACAAACATAACCAGGGAGAAGAGAAAACTCTATTTATAATAGCAACAGATAAGATACAATTCCTGGAAATAAACATAACAAGATATGTGAAAAAACCATATGAGAAAGACTTTTGCACACCTCTGAAACAGGATGTGAACAAATGGAATGATATCCCTTGTTTGTGGATGTCAATTTAAAAAAAATTTTTTTATTAGCATATAATGTATTGTTTGTTTCAGGGAGGTGTTTTTTTTTAAGATTTTATCTCTTTATTTGAGAGAGAGCACACAAGCAAGGGGGACGGTCGAGGGAGGAAGGGCAGAAGGAGAGGGAGAAGCTGACTCACCACTGAGCAGGGAGCCCCATGTAGGGCTTGATCTCAGGACCTTGAGGTCATGACCTGAGTGGAAGGCAGACTCTTAACTGACTGAGACATCCAGGCACCCAGATGTCAATTTTTCTTAAATTAATGTAGACATTTAGCACAGCCCCAACATAAATAGCATAATTTTTTTCTTTAAGCAAAAAAAAAAAAACCTCTGCAATTCTATTGCAAAAAACATACTAGAATACACATGATATTTAAAAAATGTACAGAATACTGAGTAGAAAAGAAAAGAGCCATAAATGGGAAATAGTCTTTTCAGATATGAAAGCACATTATAAAGCCTCTGTATTTAAAAACTGTGGTATGGGCACAAAAGGAGACACACAGAGAAATGGAATAAACAAAAATTCAGAAATTAATACAAGTATTTAAAAATATAAAAGTGCCATCCCAAAATGGACTTTTAAATAAATAAAATGGGAACAACTAACTAGGCATTTGGAAAAATAATGAAATTGGGTCCCTATGTCAAATACCAGAATAGTTTCCAAATAGAGAAGAAATCTAAATATAAAAAAATAAAACCATACAAACACAAGAATACACAGATGAAGTTTTATATAACCCAAGTCTGAGAACTTAACTGTGACTAAATACATCTCAAAATCCAGATACTACACAACCTATAAAAACATTATACGCAGTGACAAAAAGACAGACGAGAAAATAAGAGAAATATTTGCAAAATATAGCATAGATATAAAACTAATATAAAGAGCTTTTAAGAATAACGAAAAAAGGGATTCCTGGGTGGCTCAGTCAGTTAAGCATCTGCCTTCGGCTCAGGTCATGATCCCAGGGTCCTGGGATCAAGTCCCACGGCGGGGTCCCTACTCAGCAAGGAGCCTGCTTCTCCCTCTCCCTCTGCTTGCAGCTTCCCCTGCTTGTGCTCTCTCTCTCTCTCTCTGTGTCAAATAAATAAATAAAATCTTTTAAAAAAGAAAGAATAAAGACAAAAAAACCAGTGACACCCCGATGGCAAGAACAGTTAATCCTTAGTGGCTCTTAGGCACCATTTCTCACTTAAGTGAACTGGAGGTTCTTGGAGAAATGGATGATTGTAGGTCTGATACAGGGAAGGTACAGGGCAAAGCCTAGTCCATCTTTTTTTTGTGCAGAAGGCAAAGCAGTGTTCAATAACTGATGGAGACTTAACAAATGGGCAAGGGAATCAACTCGAAGAGATTTGTACCGGCCAGATTTGGGGAAATTTAAACACACAAAAAAGCCAATAATGAATTATAAAACATTAAATTAAAAACAGAATCCAGAGTCCATAACATTACTCAAAATATGGGGGCTCTTCTTCACGGAAGAATGCCAGGTGATAAATATGCAAGAAATGACAGAATTATCAAATCATGGCTTTGCATCAATCTTTAATTTTAACGATTATTTCAGTCAGGAATCATCAATGGATTTTGAAATCATTGGGAGAATGTTGTTGGGAAATCAGCTGTGTGAATATATTGGGAAGAGCATTACAGTCAGAGGGACCAACAAAAGTCACAGTAAGCAGGAGTAAGCGGGATGTGGATCATACCAAAGAGGCCACGGAGGGGGAGCAGAGCAAGGGAAGGTGACGGAGGAGAGGAGGAAGCTAGGTGGCTAGAGCACGTGGAGACTTGAAGGCAATTTTAAGGACTGGCTTTTGTCACCCCGCAATGAGGAACAATTACGGGGCTTTGAGCAAAAAAAGTGGTATAATCTGACTTAAGTTAAAAAAAAAAGTCACTCTGAATAGTCTGGAGGGGACAAGGAGAAAAGAGACGCGGGCCAGGATGGTATTACTGTCATAAGCACGGGGACTCTAAATCGTAGTATTGTGTAAATGTGAGTATAAACAGAGTGTGATGGTTCATTGTATGTGTCAACTGGACTGCCTCCGGGAGTACCCAGATATTTAGCGAAACATTATTTCTGGGTGTGTCTGTGAGAGTTTTTCCCAGTGACATGAGACTTTGAATCGGTGGTTGTAGCAAAGCAGATTGCCTTCGCCAGTGTGGGTGGACATTATCCAATCTGTTGAGGACTTGAACAGAACAAAACGCAGAGGAAGGGAGAAGGTGGCCCTTTTCCGCCTGATCGCCTGAGCTGAGACATGTTCTCCTGCCCTTGACTGAGACTTACACCATCAGCTCCCCTGATTCTCAGACCTTTGGACTGGACACCACCAGCTTTCCTGGGTCTCCAGATTGCAGATGGAAGATTGTGAGACTTCTCAGCCTCCATAACTGCATGAACCGATTCCTTATGATAAATCTCAGGGTTCCCTGGAGGACCCTGTCTAATACACAGACAGACAATTGATGGCAGAGAACACATTTTTTTAAATACAATTTGTGAATAGTGCACACACAGAATAAAAAGCAAAGTATAAATTTGGGAAGATCATACAATATTTTAAACATTTTAAGAATGAGCAGAAATTAAATCTTCAGGTGTGAACAGAATTTAAAAAGTAAATGGACTTGCTTTATACCAATGGCATGTCTGCTTTTCTTCTGTAATGCCAAGACCTGAACACTTGAGTCTTTTGTTTTGACAGACTGCCACCCAACAATTCAGTGTTTGATGTGGAAAAATTGTCCAACCCACTGTGTTGTGTTTTTTGTTGTTGGTTTGTTTTACCACTTTATTACCCAATTTGAAGTTTACATAAAACATCTAGAAAATCCACAATTGGTTAAGAAAAATAATCTCAAAGGTAAACATGAGCAAACACAACAATGCTGCAGTTTCTCCCAGATGCACAGATTTTATTTGTGAGGAGAGAACACGATAGGCCATTAGAGAAGAAGAAAAAATAACTGGAACAGCTAAACAATTATACAATGTAATGGTTTCATCATGATCATTTCGTGGACTCACATCTGTGAAGATACTGAATCTTCTACTAGCATGGGAAATAAAACATCTGGACCCAAATCAAACTTTCTTTTCACTTGACAAGGCTTTATGAAGGGACATTGTCTTCCTTAAATATTTCTGAAACAAGATTATTACCATAAATATCCATCTCCTGCTATAATGGAAAATAAAAATATAGATAAATAATTCCAAATTAGTTCCGTTAAAATATTTTTCCTCTGATAATTTAGAAAATGAGTCTTATTTCATACCTACCTCGGGGCGTGGGGGGTCAACATTGAGCGCTTTTTCATCTTTGTAATTCCTTTAGTTCTTATCACTATATTTTATTTATTTTATTTTTTTAGGAATTTATTTATTTATTATGTTACATTAATCGCCATATATTACATCATTAGTTTTTGACTTTATCACTATATTTTAAAGGAGGTTCTTCCTGCTCATGTCTTTGGCAGCCCAGTCATACAAATATCTTACACTTTCCTCCTTAAGAGTTTTGAAAACATCTTTACTCAGCACTAACACTATAGAATGGGATTGAGTTCCATATTAATGTTCAAGGATAACATACACGAAAAATAAACTCTTCAGGGTAAAAAAAAAAAGCATAGTTTTTATTTTGTTCTGTAGGCAGATTCATAAATGGAGAACCAGAGACACATCATGGTGGGAGGGGTGCTCCAGGGTTCCTACCTCAAGCCAATTGTTCAATATAATTATGAAATGTCAACATCCTCTAAGAATGATCTAGTCCTTCCTGTGTTTCCCAAATTCATACAAAGAGGAAACTGGGACATCTGCGGTCTTTTATCTTCAACCAGACTTTTCGCAGTGAGTTTCATCTGCTAAATATTAGCTTTTGTCTATTCATTGAAAACCCATGTGTGCCTAGGTTCTGGTATTTTTCTGGATATACCACGCCACAGTAGTCTGCCCTGGCTTAGTTGCATAAACAACCAAACACATGTGGAGTTTTTTTGTTGTGTTATTCTGCTTAAAAATAAGAGAGTTTAAGGGTGGATAAAATAAAGTACCTACACTTATGTAGTTTACATTCTCACAGAAAAGACTTCATTGGGGATGTGTGAAGGGATTGTGAAATGGGTTCTTACCCACATTAATACACACACACACACACACATTATCATTTATTCTTTCAACAAGCATTTATTGATCCAGGTATTATTCCAGGTTCTAGGAATACTGAAGTCACAAAGCAGACAAAAATCCTTGCCTGTATGGTAGATACTTTCTAGTTAAGTGGAGAAACAAGAGCATCATGAAAATTTTAAGTAAAATATGTAGTACATTAGAAGATGATAAATAATATGGGGGGAAAATAAAGCAGGAAAGGAGACAGGAAATTCTTCCTGGAAGAGAGTTGAGATTTTAAACAGGTCAAGGAAAGCCTCACTGTGAAGGAGATAAGCAACCAGCACTTGGAAGAAGTGGGAAAGCAAGCCATGAAGGTGTCTGGGGAAGAGGCAGAGGGAGTAACAAGAGGCAGGCTCAAATCAGCAGCAAATGCAGCAGGTTAGAGCAAGAGCAAGAGCAAGAGGCAGGAAGTGAACTGGTGAGGGGCAGAGCGGCAATGAATGAGGTCAAAGAGGTCATGGTCACGGGGGCGGGGGGGCCGGATCTCTGAGGGCCTTGTCCTCCGTTTTAAGGATTCTCTCTGGTGTTACTCTGACTTAGGTAAAAAGCCACTGGAACTTTTGCGACGAGCAGTGTTATATTGTGAGTTACCTTTTCACAAGATCACTTCAGCTACTGCATTGAGGGGAAAAAAGACAAATCAGGGAAATCTTTTATATTACTACTAATAATTATAATCTGGATGAGAGGTGATGCCATCTTCGGCCCAGGTGGTAAAGATGATCAGAAGTCTTTTTTTTTTTTTTTTTAAGATTTAATGTATTTGACAGAGAGAGACACAGCGAGAGAGGGAACGCAAGCAGGGGGAGGGTCAGAGGGAGAAGCAGGCTTCCCGCCGAGCAGGGAGCCCGATGCGGGGCTCGATCGCAGGACCCCGGGATCATGACCTGAGCCGAAGGCAGATGCTTAACGACTGAGCCACCCAGGCGCCCAAGATGATCAGAAGTCTTAAAATTCCAGATATATCTTGAAGGATAAACCAGGAGGAGTGCGGGGGGATTGGTATGAATTATCAGGGAAAGTAGGAGTTAAGGATAACTCCAGCAGGGCAGATCAAACCCTGGCAGGGCGACATTTAGAAAATCGACCTCCCTGGCTATAAAATGTGCCTCTGCCCACTCTTGTTAAATGGGCATGAAAAATTGAATTTGACTGATGAATGCAGCCCGGCAACCTCTCAATTTTCTAGATTTTGTGGGTTGCATGAGCTTCCCTGCCAGAGTAAATTTTGCTGTGATTTTTTTGGACAGGGGTCTATCTGAGGATATCGATGAAACCCAGTATTATAGGGTTGTGGTACCTTAAAGTGGAGATCTCCTTTCTCACAAGGTCACTAAGGCCCCAATTTGTCATGAAATAGCTCCATTTTCCTTTCACATTTGTCTTGTTGAGCTGCATTTCTCATCTGCTTATGGAGACAAGAAATAGGAAATCTAAATTTCATAGACCAAAGTAATTCTTAATGTTGGTTCAATATTTTTAACTCTATATAATTCTGAATCCATGAATTCTTCGCTGAGTCAGTATTTATTGGTTGGCTACCATGTGCCAACTAATGTTTTAAGAATTGTGAATGCTGTGTGATTGAACAAGATAAAGTAAAGGAGAAGAGGATCAATTCTAAATGCAGGGAAAATAGTTTCTTCTAAATTATTTGGTGTATCAAGTCTCATTCCTGAGGTAATGATGCCCCCTTGTGGCTCTATATTGCTGCCAAATCATTTCTTCTCCATTTCTTTTGGAATTCAGGGTGCTTATTAGGAAATGCTATGACATATTTCTGTGTTAACATTAAATTATAACATAGAAATTCACATTAAGTACACTTTCAACTTCCTCTCTATTCTAGGATATAGATTTCCTAGAAAAAAATTTACCTTTAATCCAGCTTTTTTCCTTTCTGTTGGGAAAATAACATCATTAATTTGGAGATAGAACATCTGTGCGTGTGTGTGTGTGTGTGTGTGTGTGTGTGTGTGTGTGTGTAGTTTGTTCATGGTACTTATATAGTGTAAAGTCACTAAGAACACGGAATCAGTGAATATTGAGCCATTGTTCTCAGAAAAAATATAGAGTTAGGTGTCTGTGAACCTTTGGTCACAATTTTTTTTTTTGTCAACTGATCAGTACATCTGTTTTATGTATTTTCTGTTTAAAGACACTGTATTAAATATATATTGTTGGTTCATTAACATTGTAAGATTCACTAACAGCCAACAGCACCATAGCTCATGCCTGAAGGAAGTTTATCAAACACACGTACTTTCTCCATTAGGCACATCACAGCCTTCCTGTACTTACGAACAATAGACCGCACATCAACATCAGCACTGTATGTGGGGATCATTTTATTTTATTTTATTATTTTATTTTTAAAGATTTTATTTATTTATTTGACAGATAGAGAGAGAGGAGAGAGAGAGAGCGAGCACAAGCAGGGGGAGCAGCAGAGGGAGAGAGAGAGAAGCAGGCTCCCCAGCTGAGCGGGGAACCCAACATGGGACTGGATCCCAGGACCCTGGGATCATGACCTGAGCTGAAGGCAGTTGCTTAACCGATTGAGGTGCCCCTCACCCAGGTGCCCCTAGGGGGAGTATTTTAGACAGTGACCTCATCAACAGAAAAGCACAAAAACACACACAAAAAACCCATTGCCCTAAATGTACCACGAAAAGGACATTTGTTCAGTGTATGGGAGGGGAAACAAGAAGGCAAAGCATCGGCTTGCTTGCCCTCTGTTGGGAACACATGCCTCAGGCACCTCAAATTGTCACTCTGTGCATGTCCGTGAAGGATCACGAAAGTCTCACAGAGTATTGATTTTAAGTGTGCAAGTACATTTTAGCAAATGGAGTGAATTTACAAATACATGAGTAATGAAGGTCAGTTGTATACGTGATCCTTTCTGAGAGATGTAGGGATTTGAGATTAGGAAAAAGCTTAAGAATAACTATGTTCTTTTTACCCTACCAAACAAAACAATAAATAAAACAAAAAGGTTACAATCTTACTATTAAACATAAAGGGTCAAAGGACAAATTAAAGTGATTATTGTCTTCCTCTCTACTTTGAAGGCAAGAGCATACCTTGAATATTGTGTTTAGCTCATCTCTGCACACTTTCAGAAGAGTATTGGCCAGGACGGATGTCCATGCTATATTGTTCATTCCAAAAAATGCAAGTTGAAGGTAAAGATAATTCAACTGTAATAAATTTGAGAAAAAGAAGTATGTTGCTGTTAGCACATTGAAAGAATCACTCATAACTCATGTTAATATTTGTTATTTTAGCTGGTTAAGATAGGGAAGAGGGTAATAATTAATATCTTGAGCCAAACTCTCTAAATTTGAATCCCAGTTCAGCCATTAACTAACATGTGTGACTTTTCCAGTAACCTAACCTCTCTGTGCCTTAACATCTCCATCTACAAAACAAGTATAATAGGGCACCTGGGTGGCTCAGTCAGTTAAGCAGCTGCCTTTGGCTCAGGTCTTGATCCCAGGGTCCTGGGATCGAGTCCTGCATCAGGATCCCTGCTCAGCAGGGAATCTGCTTCTCCCTCTGCCCAACCCCACCCCCCAACTCGTGCTCTCTCTCTCTCTCTCAAAAATAAATAAGATCTTAAAAAAAAAAAAACCCGAATATAATAGTGTCTATGTCTACAGCCAGTTTCCTCCTTAAAATATCTGGCAAATTCTGAACCTTGCCGGGGCAAGATACTGTAAACTAAGCCAAAGACTTCTGAAAAGCAGAACAGAGTTTTTGTAGCCTAGTGATGTTAAAGAGACAAAGATTTGATTCTAGAGCCCACCAAAGAGGTCTCTAGAGAACATACTCTATGTTTAAAGCTCTGGAGGACTATTTCAGGAACAGGGTGAATAGATGTAGGCTGTTCCTTAGCAAAAATGAAACCTACACTCAACTCAGCTCAGCATCTTGTTAGGATTGAAGTGTTTTAACCTCACTCTATTCTGCCTACTGGAGAAAAAGATGTGATATGGAGACTCTCTAGTTTTTATACCACTGAAATGACTGAAAACCAAGATAAAAGTTCCAACAAACACAGCAATCCACAGGTGATCAAAATATTGGAGTTAACAGATAAAGACTTTAAAATACGCACGATCGGGGGGTGCCCGGGTGGCTCAGTTGGTTAAGCGACTGCCTTTGTCTCAGGTCATGATCCTGGAGTCCCAGGATCGAGTCCTGCATCGGGCTCCCTGCTGAGCAGGGAGTCTGCTTCTCCCTCTGACCCTCCCCCCTCTCATGCTCTCTCTATCTTATTCTCTCTCTCAAATAAATAAATAAAATCTTAAAAAAATAAAATAAAATACGCATGATCGGGGTGCATGGGTGGCTCAGTCATTAAGCATCTGCCTTTGGCTCCGGTTGTGATTCCAGGGTCCTGGGATCGAGCACCACATTGGGATCCCTGCTGGGTGGGAAGCCTGTTTCTCCCTCTGCCACTCTCCCTGTTGTGTTCCTGCTCTTGCTATCTCTCTCTGTCAAATAAATAAATAAATAAAAATCTTTAAAAAAAAAAAAAGGAAACCAGAAAATGGGGCCTCTACCTAAGTGGCCAACTGTCAGGAAGAAAGGAAGAATGGATTGTGTCTGTCACAGGAGGACTGGGGTGAGGGTGGATTATACACTGCGGGAACTCTCCCATTTGGAAGGAATCTTTTACTGCAATGATCTCAAGCTGACTCTACTCATAACGCTTTTGGCTTTTGCTCTAATCTTCTCTTTCTAACTCAACTTAATAGTCATGTCCTAGAATAAAATTTTTGCCTTATTACAAACCCTATTACTTTTCTTTCTTTACAGTTTTATTGAGGTATAATTGACATACGACAGTGTATAAATTTAAGGTGTACAGCATAATGATTTGACTTACATATATTGTGAAATGACCATAATAAGTTCAGTTAACATCCATCTTCTCATATGGATACACACACACCAAAAAAAAAAAAGAAAAGAAAAAAAAAGAAAAAATGCTTTCTCCTTGTGAGAACTCTTAGAATTTACTCTTTTAAAATTGTATATATATCATACAGCAGTATTAACTATAGTCATCATGTTGTACATTATATTCCTAATAATTTTTAGCTTGTAACTGGAAGTTTGTGCCTTTTGACCACCTTCATCCAATCCCCTTTGCCCCACTCCAACCTCTGACAACCACAAATCTGCTATCTTTTTCTATATCTTTCTATATCTTTTCTATCTCTGATATCTTCCCCCCCTTTTTAGATTCCACATATAAGTGAGATCATTCAGTATTTGTCTTTCTCTGTCTGACTTATTTCACTTAAGTTCAGCCCCCAAAGTTCATCCATGTTGCCATAAAAAGCAGAATTCCTTCTGTTTCATAGCTGAGGAGTATTCTAGTGTATGTGTATACACACACACACACACATATATATATAAACACACACACATATAAACACACACACATATATAAACACACACATATATATAAACATAATATGTATCACATTTTATTTATCCATTTAGCCCTTGATGGACACTTGGGTTGTTTCCATGTCTTGGCTATTGTAAATAGTGCTTCAGTGAACATAGGGGTGCAGAGACCTTTTCAAGATAATGTTTTATTTTCTTCAGATAAATACCCAGAAGTGGAATTGCTGGATCATGGGGTAGTTCTACTTTTAATTTTTCGAAGAACCTCCATACTGTTTCCATAGTAGCTACACCAATTTACACTTCCACCAACAGTGCACAAAGATTCCTTTTTTCCCCACATCCTGCCAGCATTTGTTATCTCTTGTCTTTTTGACAACAGCCATTCTAACGGACAAGAGGTGATACTGTGCTTTGGATTTGCATTTCCTAATGATTAGCAACATTGAGCACTTTTTCATGTGCTCATGAGCACTTTTTCATGGCCACTCATATATCTTTTAGGTCATATATCTTTATGTCTATTCAGGTCCTTTGCCCATTTTAAACTGGATTAGTTCTTTTTACTTGAGTTGTATGAGTTCTTTATATATTTTGGATATTAACCCCTTTATCAGATGTATTACTTGCAAATATTTTTTTTAATTTTTTTATTGTTATGTTAATCACCATATATTACATCATTAGTTTTTGGTGCAGTGTTCCATGATTCATTGTTTGTTCATAACACCCAGTGCTCCATGCAGAACGTGCCCTCCTCAATACCCATCACCAGGCTAACCCATCCCCCTACCCCCCTCCCCTCTAGAACCCTCAGTTTGTTTTTCAGAGTCCATCATCTCTCATGGTTCGTCTCCCCCTCTGACATACTCCCCTTTTCTTCCTCTCCTGTTATCTTCTTCTTTTTCTTTTTTCTTAAAATATGTTGCGTTATTTGTTTCAAATATTTTTTCCCCATTCCTTAGGTTGTCTTTTCATTTTTATTGTTTCTTTGCTGTGCAGAAGCTTTTTAGTTTGATGTAGTCCCACTTGCTCATTTTCTATTTTGTAGTTTGCACCTTAGGTGTCATTTCCCAAAAAAATAATCGCTAAGACCCATGTCAAGGAGTTTTTCTCCTATGTTTTCTTAGAGGAGTATTATGGCTTCTGGTCTTACATTTAAGTCTTTAACCCACTTTATTCAGACAAGTTTAAAAATCCTACTGATAGGGGCACCTGGGTGGTCCAAGCATGCAAGTCTTGGTTTCTACTCAGGTCATGACCTCAGGGTTGTGAGATCAAGCCTTACGCTGGGCTCTGGGCTCAGTGTGGAGTCTGCTTGGGATTCTCTCCCTCTCACTCTACCCCTCCACCAATTCACACACTCTCTCTATCTCTCTCTAAAAATAAAATAAAATCTTAAAAAAAAATCCTACTGATACATTTGGGAAGATAGGCTAAATGGAGTTTCCAGAAGTTTAGTTGCTGTTGAATGCCATTATATTTATCGCCATCTAACATATATTTTACTGATTGATTCTGATGGTTAGTTATGTCTCCCAACTAGAATAACAACTTCAGGACGACAGAAATTATTGTGTCATTGTTGTTGTTGTTCACTACTAAGCATCCCCAATGCTCAGAACAAAGTTCTGATAATAACTGTTATATAGTATTTATTACATGCTTTGTAACTAGGATGGCTATGTAATTTATTTTCCAAACTGGGACTCTTTTTAGATTGAACAGGAGGCCCTATTAATAATTATGCTAGGACAACAGGAATAATCAAGAGTGTCCTAGGCAGAGTAGGATTCACAGTTACTCTGTCTGTAACTGTTCTACATAACCTACATGTGTGTTTTACTTGTATTTCCTCATTTGCTTTTCATTACAGCACTTGAGGGGATTACTGTTGTTATCCCCATCTTACAGATGAGATATAGACAACCATTATCTCCATTTTACAAATGAGGAAACTGTGAAGTAGAAAGACTAAATAATTTTTTAGAGCGGGTAGGGACAGAGGAAGAGAATCTCAAGCAGACTCCCTGCTGAGCGAGGAGCCCAAGGTGGGTCTTACGACCCTAGGATCATGACCTGAGCCAAAATCAAGAGCCCGACGTTTAACTGACTGAGCCACCCAGGTGCCCCCTAAAGACTAAATAATTTATATAATAATTTAATAAATTAGATTTAAGTAATCTATAAATCTATAGATTTAAATCTAAATAATCTAATAAATTAAGCCCAGATTTGAACTCAGGTAGTCTGGCTTCAGTGCTTATGATCACTCTATTATATTAATTTGAAAAATATTTGTGCCTTAATGAATGGACTGGCTACATGAGAAATCACCAGGTAAGCCCACCCTGAGGCACGCTGTACAAAATAATGGATGGGCACCTTTCCAAAGTGTCAGAATTGTAGAGACAAGGAAGAACTTAGGAATTGTTAGAGGCTAGAAGAAACTAAGGAGATAGGACAAAACTAAATCCAAGGTGCAATCCTGGATTGGGTCCTAAAACAGAGAAGCAATGGAAGAACTGGTGAAATTTAAGTTTTGAATTTAGTTGATAGTATTGTACCAATATTATAATGTACCATCATTTCTTTTGATAAATATCTGATGGTTGTATAAGATATTAACACAGTGAGAAGTTGGGAAAGTTTATATGGGTATATGTGTGTATGTATATATGTGCTATTTTCACAATTTATTTTAAAAAGTCTATAGTTACTTTTTAAAAAAGCCTATCATTGGGGTGCCTGGGTGGCTCAGTTGTTAAGCGTCTGCCTTCAGCTCAGGTCATGATCCTGGGGTCCTGGGATCGAACCCCGCATCAGGCTCCCTGCTCGGCGGGAAGCCTGCTTCCCCCTCTCCCACTCCCCCCTGCTTGTGTTCCCTCTCTCATTGTGTCTCTCTCTGTCAAATAAATAAATAAATAAATTTTTTTAAAAATAAAAAAGCCTATCATGAAGACTTCTAGAATAAAATATTCTGGGAAATCTGTAGTTTGATTTTTATCTTTATTGCTCTTAATTGAACTCAGTTTGTTACATTAGTGACCTTGCAAAGCTTTCTTGTTCGCAGTAACTTGTTAGAGTTACTTTTTACTTCTTTTTAACTTTCCTAATTTATTCAGCCTCTTGGGCCAGGCAATAATCTGTACTGCCAGGGGCCTTGGTTTTGTTGATAATTCAACAGAGAGTGCAATTTCACAGCTCAGAACTCTTCTGAAGTCTCAGGCTTAATGAGGATGTCCACCTGCCCCTGGAGGTTTGCATGATTCCAAACATATTTTTCACCTATTATCTCGGTATTAATTGGAGGCAGGTGCAGAACCAGAGGCCATTAACCTCTCAAGGACCCTAATTTCTGGTTGAGAGTGAAAGAAGAGAAAAGTGAGAACAGTGCTAATGAATGGACTCCAGCTTCTCATCAGAGCGATAGAAACAGGAACCCCTTTAGAAGATGTTATCTTTGGTGTCAGGTCTCAGTATGGCAACAGGAGCGAGCTCGGCACAATTATCATGTTACTAAAGTTTGTTACAGCAACACCTGCCCCTGTCATTTTTCTGCTCTTCCTTACCTGATGTTTCATTCCATACCCTCAACCATATCATGCTAGATCCCCCCCCCCAGTACCTCTGGTTGATCACCACTGTTAGGTCACCTTAAGGCATGTCTGTTTCTTGTAGCTGTATCACATCTGTCCTCCCTGCCTATGGGTGGCCAGATGTTCTTTCCACGATAGCTTATTGTTTTTTTTATTTAAAAAGTTTTAATATCTTTATTGATTATAATTGATATACAAATAACTACACCTTTAATGCATACGATTTGATGAGTTTGGACGTATGCAAACACCCATGGTACCATTGCAACAATCAAAAGACATATCTCATGCTTCCCAAGTTTCTTTGTGCTCCTGTGTGTGTGTGTGTGTGTGAAGCACATTTAACATAGATCTACCCTCTTAACAAATTTTGAAGTGTACAGTACTGTATAGTTAACTATACTATATTTGTTGTACAGCAGATCTCCAGGATTTATTTATGTAGTATAACTGAAACTTTATACCCATTGAACAGCAATTCCCCATTTCTTTTACTCTACAGCAACCACTATTATATTCTTTGCTGCTATGAGTTTTTTTACACACCTTACATAAGTCAAATCATGCAGTATTTGTCCTTCTGTGATTGGCTTATGTCACATAGAATAATGTCTTGTAGGCTCATCTACATTGTCACAAATGGCAGGATTTGTTTCTTTTTTAAGGCTTATTAATATTCCATTGTGTATAGATGCCATACTTTCTTTAGCCATTCATCCATTAATAAACACTTGGGTTGTTTCCATATCTTAGCTATTGTGAATAATGCTGCTAAGAGAATGGGGGTGCAGATATCTTTGAGATCCTGATTTCAATTCTTATAGGTACATACCCAGAAGTGAGATTGCAGGAGCACATGGTAGTTCTATTTTTAGTGTTTTGTTTTTGTTTTTTCCATAGAATAGTATCTTTTATTTGTATAAAGTTATGTACTTTGGGGTTTTTTTATTAACATATAATGTATTATTTGTTTCAGGGGTACAGGTCTGTAATTCGTAAGTCTTATATAATATCCAGTGCTCATTACAACACATTCCCTCCCCAGTGTCCATCACCCAGTTACCTCATCCCCCCACCCTCCTCCCCTCCAGCAACCCTGTTTATTTCCTATGCTTAAGAGTCTTTTATGGTTTGTCTCCCTCTCTGGTTTTGTCTTGTTTCATTCTTTCCTCTCTTCCCCTATGATCCTCTGTCTTGTTTCTTAAATTCCACATATGAGTGAGATCATATGATAATTGTCTTTCTCTGATTGACTTCTTTCACTTAGCATAATATCCTCTAGTCCCATCCACATCATTGCAAATAGCAAGATTTCATTTTTGATGGCTGTGTAATATTCCACTGTTGGTTTTTTTTCACACATTTAGTTTTATTGTAACAAAACAACTTGTACACTTTTAATATTTAAAATTGAGCATCATCTTTCCTTTCAAGTGAAACAAAAAAATTTTAAAAATAAGCAGGAACAAAATTACAATAGAGAATGTCAACTTCAAATAAGATCCTACAGGTTCTCTGATTCTCCCCTCAAGGGGCAGGGCTCAAGTCATCATTAGGAGAGAGTTTTCTTTTAAAAGTGTCATCTTAAACTGCAAGGATGTCTGTTAAATATCACAATTAAATATGCCAAAGGAAAAGCCATGTTGTCAAAAAGCCCACTTAAACCACCCAAATATCTCAAACCCACCCTTTGTTGACCTTCTCTAACCCTATTTTTAAAGTTTTTTTTCTTTTTTTTTAAACAAGAGAAAGTAGGCAGGTACGTGTTGGTAAATGCTAACTGTCCATATTCACATAGAGACACAGTGTAATCTTTGAACCCAATATACAGAGAAAGGAAGGGGAAAAAAGCTAGAATTCTATGTACTACTACACAAGGACCTAGCACCCTCCAGCTTCCAGCAGAGCTGAGGGAGCAGAAGGTTTTTCTTTTTTCCCGTCGAGCATGGTGGTATTGATTCCATAAAGTTTTTGTTGAGACAGGAAGGGATAAAAATGAATTTGGAACAGAAAGAGGTAGAGACTCTTTTCACACTGTATTCTGCTCAAGATATTTCCCCCCAAATAAGCTGAGAACTATGGCATAAAGGGAGAGAAAGGAGACTTCAAAAAACAAGGTGAATGAGCAGAAGAGGAGGAAAATAAAACTGCAACTTGCCCCCAGGGACTGGAGAAAATTAAAAAAGGAAGGTTGAAATCCGTGTTCCATTAGTCATCTTCTCCTTCATCATCCTCTCCTTCCTCCCCCTCATCATCATCTTCATCTTCTTCACCTTCATCTCCTTCTTCATCAATATCTTCCAATCCTTCATCATCATCTTCTTCTTCTTCTTTTCCTTCCCTTTCATTTTTTTAAAGATTTTATTTATTTATTTGTGAGAGAGAGAATGAGAGACAGAGAGCATGAGAGGGAAGAGGGTCAGAGGGAGAAGCAGACTCTCCGCCGAGCGGGGAGCCCGATGTGGACTCGATCCCGGGACTCCAGGATCATGACCTGAGCGGAAAGCAGTCACTTAACCAACTGAGCCACCCAGGTGCCCCTCCTTCCCTTTCTTTATCATCCATATCAGGAACTAAGTAGTAGTGTAATGGATTTGGCCAAATATCACCTTTGATGACCTCTCCTAACTCATCTGCACCTGCATCAGAATGGTCAGTAAACCAGGTGAAGTAGCTCTCTGGTTCTTCATGCTGTCTCTATTCTGTGTTTGACTTGAACGTTCTGACAAATCCTTTCCAGATTTCATTTGGTTTCAGTGAACTTTGAAGATGGATCACCACTCTCGTTCAGATGAAATTCTTTGGAGAGAAGTTTATTTTCAAAGTAAGGGTTTTCATCAAAATAATCTATTCTGTAACCTGATTTAATATCTTCAAATTCTGTCACTTCAACTCTTGTCACATAATGCAACACCTCTTCATCTTCCTCCCCAAGCAGTGCAGACACTTGTGGATGGTTGACAAATGTTGTTACCCAGAAATTGGAGATTTTGGCGATCAATTCTGACCTCTTCTGAAAAACAATGGTTGGTGAAGTTTGTTATATTTCTGTTCTACTTTCAAAACCTCACTGGCTTGTTCATTAAGTCTATTTCATTTTGTATTTCATCAATATGTTCGATTGTTTCTTGCTGTTCTTTTTCTCCCTTCGGCAAGTGCTGAGAGGTCCATGTCTCCTCTGGCTTGGGGGCAGGAGGCAGTCTCAGTTTCTTCATTTGAGGCAGGAGCGAAGACTGGCATTTGGCGGCCATGCTATGAGGAAACTCCATGAAACCAGGAGAGAGGCATCTCTGGAAGAAGCTCCGATTACTCTATTTTTAGTGTTTTGAAGAACCTCCCTACTTTTTTCCCATAATGGCTGTGCCAATTTACATTCCCACCAACAGTGTACAAGTGTTCCAGATTCCCCAAAACTTGTCTTTTCTTTTTAATAGTTATCCTAATGGATGCAAGAAGCACGAAGGATAAAGTGTAGAACACATCTCCACAGACTAGGAGTAAGCCCTTGCCCAGGACACTTCTACGTGCAGTGTCATCCCCCACTGTGAAGTTGTAGTCACTTGAGTCTGTGGAATCTTGGGGGTGGTGTGAGAGTATGACTGGCCATGCAAGATAGGAGTGCGCTGGCTGGCTCAGTTGGTGGAGCATGTGACTCCTGATTTCAAGGTTGAGAGTTTGAGCCCCATGTTGGGTGTAGAGATATTAAGAAAGAAAGAAAGAAAGAAAGAAAGAAAGAAAGAAAGAAAGAAAGAAAGAAAGAAAGAAAGAAGGAAGGAAGGAAGGAAGGAAGGAAGGAAGGAAGGAAAGAAAGAAAGAAAAAGAAGGAAAGAAAGAAAGAAAGAAAGAAAGAAAGAAAGAAAGAAAGAAAGAAAAAGAAAGAAAGAA